>NC_090922.1:1186940257-1187565570 GCF_040938575.1 Ambystoma mexicanum
CGGTGGGTTCATAGGCTTTGTAAAATTCTGTTGGGAGGCCGTCACTACCGGGAGTCTTACAAGTAGCCAGAGACCTGATAGCCTCCGTGACATCTTCTGTGGTGATCTCCATTTCTAGCATCTCTCTCTGTTCCTCAGATAACTTCGGCAGCTCGATCTCCTCTAGGATAGCCTCGATTTCTTCTCTGGGTATGTGGTTGTCGTGGGAGTATAGTCTGGAGTAAAACTCTGCGAAGGCGTTGATACCTTGTTGAGACTTGTGCGTTGTCCCGCTCTCATCTATGATCTCTTTTGGAAAGTGTCTAGGCTGTTCTCGTTTGCACAACCAGGCTAGCAATCTGCCCGGCTTATCAGCTTCTTTGTGAGCCCTGGCGGTATTCGTTGTAAAGTCGAATTTGGCTAACCTGTCCCAAGCTGTGCGGCATTCGTCTTGTAGTCCGTGTAGGGTCGCTTGTAATTCCGGAGTGGCTTCAGAGGAGTTAAAGGCGCAATATTTTGGCTTCCCGTTCTTCGAGTGCCGCCATCAGGTGCTTCCCGATACCCCCTGCCCCCGATATCACCTCTCCTCGTGTCACTACCTTCATGGCCTCCCAAAGTGTGCTCCAGCTTGATACAGAACCCTTGTTGTTATCTATTTAGTCCTCGAGTCTGGTGCCGAGGGTTTCCCTAAATTCATGGTCGGTGAGCGCTGCGGTGGGCATTCTCCACGTCGGGATCGGTGGTCTGGGCCCTCTGAATGTCCACATCATGATTAAAAGGTGAGTGATAGGATAGCAGTCTACTGGAAGATCATAACCCCCGAATGCAGGTTCAGTGATCCTGGGTCGTGGAGTAGAATTGCCCCTCCTTCCCTGGCGAGATCTGCGACCACAAGAAGCTTGACTGGAGGGGCCACTGACATGTCAAGAAAGGTCTGGGTACCAGATCTGTCTCAGCCACGCCGGTGCAAAGAGGATCATCCTGCACCGGGACCGTCTGAGTGTATTGACTAATCGAAGTGGCAACGCATACAGAAACCGGCCGTCCCCGGGGAATGAGAATGCATCCATACGCCCAGCCTGGGGAAGCCTTCTGGCGAACCTCCGGCACTTGGTGTTCGTCGCAAATAGATCGATCTGGGGATTGCCCCATCTACGGAACAGGCGATCCACTTAGTCCTGATGAAGCTCCCATTCGTGACCAGCACGCAGCTCCCTGCTGAGGGAGTCGGCAAAAGTGTTCGTCACTCCTGCCAGGTGAAACGGGATGAGGAACATCGCCTGGGCGACGGCCAAGTGCCACAGTTCCTGCGCCTCCTTGGAGAGCCGGATTTAAAACATTGTGGTGGTGTTGTCCGTGAAGACCTGCACCATCTTGCCATTAAGGGACGGAAGGAAACACTTGAGGGCCAAAACACAGCCCGCAGCTCCAACACGATGTGCAACGTTTTCTCCTCCGGTAGCCAAAGGCCTCTTGCATGAAGATTTCCGGTGTGGGCTCCCCATCCTTCCAGGGAGGCGTCCATCGTGACCGTCTCCTGGTGCGGTGGAGTGGGAACGCCCAACAGATGTGTGCCAACCCCCCCCCCACCACTGTATCACTTGACGGAAAATCGTTATCGAGCCTGATCCCGTCCTCTAAGGTTCCCGACACTTGAATCCAACGGTCGTCGAGGAACTCCTGTAGCGTACGCATCCATAGCCTGCACTGTCGGATGAGGTAGATGCATGACGACGACATGCCGAGCAGGGACTTTACGGTCCTCACAGTGGTGACTTTCAGAGCCAACAGTCGCCGCACTTTGCCCAATATGGCCACAATCCTCTGACGGGACACCAGGAACAACGTAGTGTTGAGTCAAGATCCCAGAAACAGAGTGTCCTGAAATGGAGTCAAGAAGGAATTTCCATAGTTTACCGAGAACCCCCAGATCCGTCAACAGGCGAACGGTCCTCTCCATGTGATCGACGGCGATGTCCTCTGAGCTGGCCTGAATGAGCCAGTCCAGGTAAGGGTAGACGTGGATCCCTGCAGCCGCAGGTGCACCTCCACCGGCGCCAGGTGAAAACGTTTTGCGCTGACTTCAATCTGAAGGGAATGGCCTTGAATTGGTAGCGCTTCCCTTGAACCACGAATCGTAGAAATTGGCAGTGCCTGCTGTGAACGGGGATGTGAAAGTATGCATCCTCCAAATCCAGTGAAGGCAGGAAGTCCCCCTCTAGCTGACAGAACAAGTGTTGAAGCGTGATAATACGGAATTTTTGGGACTTGATGTATTTGTTTAAACGAAGGAGGTCTCGGATGGGCCTCCAGCTGCTGTTTTTTACGAGGCAGTACCTAGAGTACATTCCTGAGCCCCGGAGCCTCTTTGTGACAAGCTATCGCGCCTTTCCTTAGCATGGCCCGCACCTCCAGCAGCAACTGGGGGACGTGGTTCTTTTGACGGGCCACCGTGGTATAGAGGGACACTTCCGTTGAAATTCCATGGTGTGTCCGTGGGCAAGGGCATCCAGCACCAACAGTCGGTGGAGATGGTCTTCCACGCGCTGACTAAGTTTGCCAGCCGGCCACCAGGGTGCCCGGGTGGGGCCCCGATGCCTCAGCCGGTTCAATCCTTTTTGGACGTCTAAGGGCCGCCTTGGGGACCTTGGCAACGACATCCTCCTCTGAAGGCCTTAGAGCAGCCCCTGTTGGTCTCCTGAGTCGAAGAACAGGAGGGTTGGCGGTAAGAGAAGGAGCCCCTGCCAAACCCTCTGGAGGATCCTGGGGACTTGCCGTCCGAGGTCTGAAAGGACGGCTTCCATTGTTGAAGAGTGCCCAAAGCATGCGCCGTGTCCGTCTTCATTGCTTGCAAAGACTCGTCAACGGTCTTCCCCAACAGATTAGCTCCATCGACGGGCATGTCCAAAACCTTCGACTGGACGTCCTGGAAAAAGCTGGTGGCCCTGAGCCAGCCACAAAGGCAAATGCTGTTGCCCATTTGGCAGAACCCCGTATCAGTGATGCCTGTGGCCACCGCGATGGCATGGTATGACACCAGCTCACCTTCCTGCAGAGTTTACAGCGATTCGGTCCTCTTGTCAGTGGGAAAATCCAGGAGGGGATTTATCTTGAACCACAGCTCCTGGTAACAGTGTGCTACGATGGCAAGGGTGTTGGCAGCCTTGATGGAAGTCGCTGCAGAATAGATGACCCGTCTCCCGATGGCATCTAACTTCTTGCCCTCGCTGTCCGGAGGAGTGGCTGCTGCCGAGGAAGAGCCGCCCGAGGACGACTACTTGGCTGCCACTGACACCACTGAGTCCGGAGATGGTTGGGCCTACAGGTGCAGAGTCCGGCACTCTGTACTTTTTCTCCAGGCGATCTCCGGTTGGAAGTTACTGGATCCCTCAGTCCAGGACTCTGGTGAGGGGACTCGCGATGAAGATTTCCTGCATCGATATGGTCTTCTGGATGCCTAAAAGTTTCAGCCAGATTCCCACTTCTGTGGACAATGCACTTGATGGTCAGAGGGTCCCTGGGCATTGGGATTCTGCAGCCATGGAAAGTCACTGCAAGTCAGTGGTTGCACCAAAATGAAGCTCGTCTCAAGGTTAGTTGGTCCCACCGGCCCAAGGGAGAAAATCGCCCTGTGCGGATCTTCCCAGTCTAAACGAAAACTGGGTGAGCACAGCTGCTGGGCTTCACTGGGCACTTTGTGATCCAGGAGGGCGCTGCTGGCATCTCTTCACGTCTTCATCACGTTGTCCTCCAGTGGTCGATCTGGCTCTAGTCCCAGAAATCTCACCTTTTAAGCAAGTTCCCATTCATTTACAGCCCATAGGCTATCAATCATGAGCAGGGTGGCTGTCTGGATCAAAACTGGTTCCACTTAGGCACACTTGGAGCCAAAGGACATGGAAGATTCGGGACCCTCCCTCACTTCCTGCCTTTTCCAGACACTGGAGCCTGGGTGGGCTTCAGGGCTGAAGCCCGCCAAAGGCAAAATGCACAAAGGGCTCAAACCCGATTCAAACAGTAAAAGCCCAGAAGGAATGGACGGATAAGAAAAGGCGAAAAAAGACAAACCATTTTGTGTAAATGGTCACCCTTGGGTGCTGTACTGCAGGTGATAAATCAGACTGCAGATACATGGCACAACTGTAGTAAAAAGGAAACCACTGCCACCAGCCATTCAAGTTAGTGTAACAAAATGTTACATGAGAAGTGGGATAAAGACTTACTATGAAAACCTCCCCTCACCCCTGCCCCCCCCCCCCGCATTCCACATAAGGTGATGTGTGCTGGACCCACAAAAGAAAAGGTAAGACAAGTCATTTACTATTCTTGGGAACAGTAGTTCACCCAAGAAAATGCTGTTAAACATTAAGAGAAGTCCAAAGGACGTCTCAGTGGCACTGCACAGTGGCGCTGTGTGTCACAATGCAAAAAGCAGACGTCTATGGAGTTTACCAGACTCCATTAAACAGTAAGAAGCAAAATCCTAGACAGAAAACACATGAGGGAGTTGGGGGGGGGGGGGGCGGTGCCACTCAGGAGCAAAAATTAAAAAGCTCCAAGTCCAGCAAAATAGTTGTTGGGGGCAATCAAGGTTCAAGGGAATTGGCACAGAAATTAAAATAATTCTCCCTGACAATTAGGGTGATAGAAAAGTATCCACATTGCACTGCATTATACAATGCAAAGGGAAACAGTTTCCCAATACTGATAATCTGAAGGGCTGATCAGTTTTACCTATTATAAATGAGGGAAACGGAAGTGAAGCTCAAGGATTTTACTTCCGTTCTGAAAGTCAGAGAAGGTTAAATAAATAAAAAGATTAAGGTTATGAAACTATGGAGGGGAAGTTGTCAAGAGATCTTTGATGGCAAGCCCTTATGCAGGGATAGCTCCAGTGGTCAAAAAGATGGTCTGTTTGAGTAGGCTGTGGGGGCGGGTCTGTCTGCACCCAGTCTACATCCAAGCCCGGTGTCCGTCCTTTGCTGGGCAGATGCAGTGGCCAAAGCTGGAGCAGGATTGGACAGCCCTGACAGTTTGAACGGTGCATCCTTGCCATATGAGAGCCTGGAGCAACTTTTGCCTGAATCCCAGATCAATGCGGGACTCCTGCGGCCATCCACAGGAGCCAAGACCCCTAGAAAGCTAAACATTGTCCAACAAGTAACTCAGGAACTCCGATTTTGACTGGAACCACAGTCCCAGTCCTCTCACCCGGCAACACACACAAAGCCACTTTCCTAGGCAAAGTCTCTGCTTTCCTAGGCAATCCTTTGACCCGAGTGGGCAGGAAGAAGGCCAAAGAACAAATAAAAATCTCTTGGTACTCTAATACATCATGCTGTAAAATGCAAAAGGTGCATGAGTAAATTGTCAAAAACAAAGTTAATATATGCTGCCATGAGCCCCTCCTGGACACATTCCATTTGTAACCCAAAAGATACATACAAAAAAAAAAAAAGGATACAAATTAACCTTACTGCAGTTAACTAAAGGTTGATGTGTGCAGTTGTAAAACTACACATCAACCATAAAAAGAGACTGCATTGGTCAGCGGTCAAAGCAAAATCAAAGGGTGTCCCATAGGAGTCCATTGGAGGAAAGTAGCAAAAAATAAATAAATTCCTAACCGCACACAAATTCATCAACAGTCAGGCTTTGCATTGAACTTGGCAGGAAGTCCAAAATCCAGAAAAGTCAGCAACACACAAGTTAAAAATGAGTCTTTCTAGCAAGCACTACCCCAACCGACTGTCGGGTCACATTGGTCAGACGTGATTGACCGTTCCCCTCTATAAAGGGGGGGACAAATAAGCAACTGAAAATATTTAAGTTTGAAATATTTAAGCCAGAAAATGTGATCTCAGAACCTAACCTGTTTGCAGGACAATGGAAAATTGGGAACTTCCAACAAAAGAAAATGAGATAGGCTACTGGTGTCTACAGATAAGCTATAGATATTTGGCAGGTTTAGAATCACGAAAAATGTAATGTTTACCTGCTTGTGCTTCTAGATCGCCTGGTTGTGCTGTAGCTTTTAGGTGGGGTTTTCGAACGCTTCTTCTCTTTATCCTCTTTCTTCCTATCCCTGTAAAATATACTACAAGCATTACATAAACATTAAAGCCAATAGTTTTGGCAAGCTTTAAGTGTGTCTTCAGTGCATCTGGTGCATTTATAAATCACATTACCCCAAAGGGTCTCTGAGTGATGGACCCACAACTTCCTAGAGTAATGGGAAGTGATTTAGACCAAAACGAAATATAAAAACTGAGTATGCAACAAATCTTGAGAGCCCCAAATCTTCACTGATGGACCCAAAGATATATACACCTTCATTTGTAGTTATTTTTAAAGTAGACCGAGAAATCAAAGTCTGGTACTTTGTAGCAAACCAGAGTGAACATGAGGCTCTAATCGCACAGCCAAATATACTGGTGCCAGTTTGATGAACCATTTAAACCTAAACAAGCCATTTTAATAGGACTCCCTTTTGGACTGGGAACCAATACAGAAATGCACTGGCAGCGGGGATGTTATCGCAGTTTTTGAACAACCCACGTTTGATGGCTGTACAACCACTAACCCTACGACGGGGGCCAAAGCAACCAGACAAACAGAAACCAAACCTCAAACATAGGCAATGTGACGGAGCAGTCAGGTGCAATTCTTAAGGGTAAACAGGCTGAGAGAAAGGTACAATTAGCCAACACACTTAGCCACAGAAAACACACTACAGTGGCATACTGATGTATACATGGGATACATTCTATGCCAAGACAGGAGGCAAGCATTATCCTGCACTTTATTACTGCAACCCGCAGCTTTTAAAATTTTGAACATTTATACTGAGTATTTTTCTTTTTACTACTAGATCCGTTGGTGTTGGGGAGAATTCTCAGAAATGTGCTAATTCCCTCCACCTTAAAGACCGCCAGCAACTTTGCTGGATTTTGAAGACCTGATTTTTTTAACCTCTAGAGTGTGAGACCCTTTTTCCCCACTCATGTATTTTAATGTGATTACTAAACTTTGTGTTTCTGTTAGTTATGGATCCTGGCAAACTACAAAGGCATCATCTTTTACATTGTGCCACACAGCACCTTCAGTGCAGTGGCACAGGGAAGTCTTCCAGATTTCCCAAAGGTTGAAGTACCTTCTCTGGGCTAAACTATTGTTTCCCAGAGCAGTAAAGTGAAATTGACTTTACTTACATTTGTAACTTTCTAAACCCAGCACACAAGATTTTACAATAGGGTGTTGGAGGGTTTAGTTAGAATCCCCTCTGTCTAGCTTCTCAAGTAACATTTTTATGTTACTCTTTCCTCACTGAATGGCTGGTTGCAGTGGTTTACTTTTAGGTACTGTGGTGTGCATTTACCGCGGGCTGCGTTCACAGCTGCAGTAAAGCACCCAAGGGTGTCATTTTTGTAAACATGGACAAAGTTTTCTTTTTTCACCATAAGGTCCTTCTTGAGATTTACTCTGCCAAACCAGGTTTGGTCCCTTTGTTTGCTTTGCCTTTGGCGGGATTCACTAATGAAGCCCGCCTCTGGCTCCAGGGTGGAAAGGCAGGAAGTGAGGGAGATGCCCGAAACTCCCTGTGCTTAGTCTCCTAGGAGACACAAATGCACTCTGTAGCGATTGGCCGGCTGACTGTCTGGCAAGGACAGCCACCTTGCTGGGTGACTGACGGCTATCCTCTCCGACGGAGACGCCATGCACGACACTGTCGAGTCGGTATCCCAGAAACTGCACGTCCTGCCATGGAATCAAGCAGGACTTTGCATAGCTCACCAAGAACCCCAGATCTGTCAGGAGTTGGACGGTCCTCGTGCGTTCTACGGCAATGTCCTTTGAGTGAGACCGGATGAGCCAGTCTAGGTAAGGGTACACGTGGATCCCTTGTAGAAGCAGCTGCACCGCCACCGTTAAATGGCTGATTTCCCTTACCTAAAGAGTCCCCCAGCAGCTTTGCAGGATTTCTAGGATTTATTTTTTCCACCTGGTAAGAGTGTGAACCTTTTTCCCCACTCTTACATGTGTTTTCCTGTGTGTATTTTCACTGTTTATGTGATCTTGGCACTGGAGCCTCACCTACTCCAGAGCACCTCCTTTTTGTGTGCGTTACACACCACCTTCAGTGCAGTGACACAGGGTTGTATTTGAGACTTCCCAATTACTCAATTTTTCTGGGGCCGACTACTGTCCCCCAGACACAGGTAGAGTTGCCATTAACTTTATATAGTCACTTTAAACTACAGACCCAGTACACCCCATCTTACATTGAGTACTGGAAAGGGTTAACTCCTACCCCTTTTTGTCTGTGCCTCTTGGAGCCTTGTTTCGCTCCCTTAACTTTAAGACTTGGCTGGTGGCAGTGGTATCTACCCTAACTTTTCTACCACGATTATATTATATAAACGTGGTATTGTTTTAGGCTATTATATTCCTTTGTTCACTTTCTTTTCGCGGGCTTCTGCACAGAAGCCATCCTTAAGGCGCCCGATAGTCTAGGTCGGCAGGATGTGAGGGAGCGATCTCTGGACCCCTGCCATGGGTTGCCTTAGTAACCCAAGTCACACTCTTGTCTGATTGGCTAAGGGGACTTGCCTTGGCAGGCCAGCCACCCTGCTGTGTGATTGACAGCCAGGCTGTATGAATGGGGGAAAACTGCATAAAAAGCAGGTCTCTGGGACTGGAAGAGCAGAGTCGCCAATGGAACAAAAGAACCAACGAGGAACTGGAAGAGGACCCCTACCACGACTGAACCGCCTGGTAAAGCCCTGCTGCAGGTCCGACTCAGACGACAGAAGATCCTCCAGGAAACTTCTTCGCTTTAGCTGGTGGGACCAACCAGTTTGCCCAAACTACAAGCCAGGACCTCTCCTCTGGTCGAATTTGCTGTACAGAGCTACAGTGGGCCGGATAGCCTGGAAGGTCGGACCCTGCTTGGGTTTTAAGGAGCGCACCTTTTATTCGTTGTTTTGCTCTGCTGCTGGCTTCTCCCCTGGGTGGCGCAGGACCCTCCAGTCTTCCTACTTCGTGTCAGACCGACAGTCGCTTCAGGAACCGTGAGCCTGCAGGAACCACCAGGAACGTCTGCCTCAGCTCCCTCTCCATTTTAAGGTACTGTGCAAATCCAGTTGTGCGTATCGCTCAGCCGCGGTGAAAGTGTTTGAAATCTTTCTCCAATCCAAGGGCTTGTCTTTCTCTTCGAATTAACATTTCAACCAACCTCATCCGGAATCTGTGCCCCAAACTTTACCGCAAACTACACTGAACCCATTATCTTGAGCAAAACACTTTTGAACCATTGACTCTGGCCTTTTCTATCCGATTTTACCCTTGTAGTCTCTCTTGTTCAGTTGCCCTGCTTACTTACCTGTTGGTGTTGCTAAATTGCTAATAACGTTGTCTTTCCCTCCCTTTTAAATTGCTGGAGTGCCATTTTGCTCCCACTTCATTTTGTGAGCTTAACTTGTCTGGAATTTAAAGGGAAGTGGTGTGGTGTATTTATGATTGTGATTTTTAGCTTACTTATAATAGTGAAATGTTATACAACTGTTGAGTATATATATATTCTTTTACTTAGAAACCTTGAGTCATTGTTTGCCTGAACGATAGTAATTGCTGTCCTTTGTTTAACTATTTGTACTGCTCACTTACTCTTGAGATAAGTCTGGCTGCTCCACTACTGCTACCACTATAACTGTAGTACAAGCTTGTACCAAAGGTGAAATTGTACTGTCACTTGTTGTCTTAATTGTGTGTAGTGTTCCCAAAGGGTACTGCATATAATTCTGCATTACAGGCACCAGGCACTTGGTGAAAACTCTTGGCGCCAACTTCTACCCAAGGAAAGGGCCTTGAACTGGTAATGTTTCCCTTTCAAGTTTAAAAGTTTTAAGCACTTTCACCCGAGTCTCGTTTCACAGTACCTTTCAAATAAAGAAATAGGTGCAGCTGAAGACTTCTGTTCCTGGCAGTTCCTGTAGATCTCGCTGTTCCCGAGCCTCAGTCATGGGACTCCTGCACTGGGACTGGTCGCAAAGCTGGCAATTGGCAAATCTTCGATTCTGGTAGCTGGTGTCCCTCTCCCTGGTTATTCTGTTTCTGCAGCACTCTGAGGGACATACAACCAGCTCTGAGAATGGCATCCAGGTGGCTTACTGTCGAGTTGATTGGTCCCACCAACTCAAAGAGAGAAGATGTCCTTGCAGGGCTTCTCTGTCGAGGTGAACTTAGCGATTCGGATCAGCAGCAGGGCTTCACTGGGCAAACCAACGGTCCAGGAGTTGCAGCAGCCGTCCTCTTCAAGCTCGCCTTTTATTCAGTTCTCTCCCATTCATTCCAGCCTAAATGCCACTCACCCGCAGGGTGGCTGTCCTTGCCAGACAGTCAGCCAGCCAATCACGTCAGAGTGCATTTGGGTCTCCTAGGAGACTAAGCACAGGGAGCTTCGGGCAGCTCCCTGACTTCCTGCCCACCCCAGACACTGGGTTGCCAGAGGTGGTCTTCAATCCTGAAGCCCACCAAAGGCGCAAGAACAAGGGGACCAAACCTGGTTTGGCGCGCAGAGATTAACTCTAGAAAGACCTTTCCAAAAAGAAATGGCAAAAAAAAGACCGGGACCCCTTTAAACCAAGGGGGCTCAGACACCATCTTGAAAAACGTGGCTCCCGCGATTTACCGGTGTTCGCGGTTGGGGAAAAAGCATGGTAGTTCGTTGTAAAACCAATGCCACCAGGCATTTTGAGAGGAAAGGGTAGCATTTGAATGCACATTGAGTATCCAGACACAGGGGATACTAGGTAACCCCTCCAGCACTATTTTAAGATAGAGTGCTGGGTCTAGGAATTTGAAATGACTAGTAAAGTCAATTTATCTCAAAAATCCAGCAGAGTTGCCAGTGGTCTCTAAGGTGAAGGGAATTAGCACATAACTCTTCCCAACAGGCGAGACAGTAAGAGGCAGCGGAGCCCACGCATGCCACTCAAAAGAAGGGCGGAGCGGGTTAGTATTGCCGAAGCGAATGCTCCCAGCACCAGACGTTGCGAACGTCGGTGTGAGGGGGGTATCCAAAATTGAATTACAATTTCATTTGTACTGATTCAACAGCCCTCTCTCCCTCCTAAGATAAGCCTGGCTGCTCTGTCTACGCTACCATGTACTCAGGCTGTACAGCCTTATACTTAGAGTGGAGTCCTGTACTACCTCAGTTGAATGGTTTAACCAAGCCCTTAGTTGGACTTCAGAAAAACTGTCCTAACACCCGCCTTGTGCTGTTTGCGGCGGTGCCGACTCAGATCGGTCCGGCTGCCTGGACCGTCATTCTTGGAAGCATCAGAACCAGCTGCAGACCAGACCCTTGGCGGACCGCTGGTGCATTTCACGTGGGTCTTGGGCGTGGACTTCGTGAGGATGGATAAGGATTTCGCAGTCTAGGAACTGTCCTCATCAAGTTCCTCATCAGTGGTGGAATGAAAGAGGTCGCTACCCTCGAATGGAAGTTCCATTATGTGCTCCTGGACGGCTGGGTTGAACTTGGGAGCCCAGAGCCAAGCAATCCTCATGTCCGTGGTGATGCAGATGGCCCGGCCTGAGGAGTCAATAAGCGCCACTGTGGACTCCATGATCTCTTGTGCCACCATCTTTGCTTCTGCCAGCCCCGCCTTGAAGCGTGCCCGACTGTGCACTGGAAGTTACAGAAGGCAGTCTGCCATTTCCCACCAAAGCCTTTGGTTAACGGCTGCGAGCATGGCATTCGCATTAGACAGACAAAGGTGCAGCAAGGCGTTGGAATAGACCTTTCCATACGCCTCAAAGATCTTCTCCTTGTCTGGCATAGACGAGGTGGCCAATGAAGACTGAGGCTTTGAGTATATGGAAGCCGTGGCAATCACGGAGTGTGGTAGAGGGTGTGAAGCCAACTACCTATACTTGGCGTCAAGGTGTCTGTTGGTGGGCTGCACTGAATGGGGTTTCAGCCATCCCTTCTTGGCCAAGGCGACAACATTCCTGCATGGGAATACTAGTTCTAGTCGCAATAGCATAAAGACTTCAGCCAGGACCCCCACCTCAGGTTGTTCAACCTGGGGTTGTGGAAGCTCCAAGTATTCAACCAAACTTGCAAGTCTATCATGGAAGGCCTTGGCTGATGGTGTGACCGGGTCCTCCTCATCGTTGTCCGACTGGTCTGGGGACGGTGGAGGAGTGCTGGGAGTCTAAAGCTGCGGTGTGGGGACCGGAGCCAGAGGCTGGTGTGGAACCGCCTGAACTGTAGGAGGCAGGGGAGCCGGAATCAAAGGACCCGGTGTGGGCAGCTGGGGCTGCACAGGGGCATGAGGCACCAGAGCCATAGGAGGAATGACTCCTATTGGGGATTGGAGGCAGCATGTCCCTGATCACATCCCAAAGGTTGGAGCCCATCTGGGGGGACCTCATTAGCGTGAGGGACTAAAAAAAACCTGTCCTCACAGGCTGGTGGGGTGGCAGGTCGTATTGACCGTAGCGGGCGGTTGCTGGGGCCTGTGCATACTCTGCCTTGCTAGTTGCAGGGGGAATCTGCCTTGTGTAAAGGATAAGCAGTAGGCCACATACCTGGGGAAGACCAGTCCCACCTGGACACTATCTCCTACCTGCTCCCCAAACAGGGTCAGTGTCGGACGAGCGGCCATCTTGCCTGGCGTGGCAGCCATCTTGTCGAGCTGCATGCTGCGTCGTGGTGCCTGGCTCACTGGGACTGGCCTCTTGGTGGTGCTTGAGGCCTACCCTGCACCTCAGGACAACATCTGGTAGGCATAGTGCCCTCACCTGAATTGCTGGTAGTGCTGCGTACAGACAGCCCCTCAGACATTGGTCCGACAGTAGGGCGTAGCCCCTCGGGTGGACACCCAGTAAAAGAACCTTGCAGTCCCTCAGCGCCGTCTCCGGAAGGATATAGTGACCTCCCCTCAGCCTGGTGGCCGGTAGCTGGATGAGCCTCGGTACCTGTACTCGTGTGAGAACCTTAATGGCCCCTCCCGCCAAGGGAAGGAGTCGCCTTTGAAAGGTGAGATTGTGCTTGATGAAGTTCAAGTCCTCTGGAGGAGACTTTGATGAGCTCCCTCCACCTTACTAACCTGTTCTTCAGAGCTTGCGGTGCAAGCGATCGGAGGCACAGGGTGTGGGGGTTGGATGTGGGGAACAGCCCCTCGCAGGATGGAAACCTACTGAAGACCAAGGACGTTGACATGCGCCAGGAAGTAGCGTGGTGCCAGAGGACTGAGTACCTGTTTAAAGATTAGAAGACAGTATACGAGGAAGAGCGTGTGGAATTACAAGACTGAAGCCAAACGCAGGTGAAAGCAATCAGTTTCAGTAGACGTGGAAAAGAGGACTGAGGAGTGGTGCCGGTGGGTGAAGTCACGGAAGCGCATGCAACCAGGGGCGCCTCTACATGTAAAGGGGACGAATATTTTTTCTAGTGAAAAAGGTTCCATCTCCCGTCCCTAGTAGGGACGCCCATGCAGTATGGAGGAATGAGGACGAGACGCAAGAGTACGTGGGCACGGATCACCTGAGAGAGGAACGACGTGGATCTGCTAAGACCTTGATTAGCACTGCGTGTGGAACTCCCTTAGACCTAGACTTCCACTCACCAGGAGGGAGGCAGGACCCAGGGAGTGAAGAGTGTGGATGATCAGAGGCACCGTTACGATACACTGCAACGCAGGCAAGGAAAGCTCGAACATTGTGACACCACACAACAAAAAAATAATACAATCTGGACCCTGAAACACCTACTGGCTATGTGTATAGACCGAGACGTCTGCCTCTACTTGACAATCCAGTGGAGCTCCTACCTTGACTTACCCTGTGATCACTATACTCTAGGCACGGCCCTCTATTGAGGGCATCTATGAACATATGGAATACCCAGAGTTGCTGTTACTTAGACTAGGACTGCAGGACTTTTAGAAATGTACTCTATGATCGGCTAAGAATTCCGTCGATAAGACTGCTAGGGTGCTCATTTATATTACAAAGATAATACTCTTTTCTGGCAATGCATACACCATGGTCAAGGACAAAATTAAAAAGACCTCCAAAGACCTCCTCCCAAAGCAAAATGAACCAATATGCGACAAACGTCACCAATGCTCCCGCAGGTCAAGCAACACCATGTGACACCCCTAACAGAAGAGTCCCTCTTCCTCAAGGATGTGATGGCTGCTATAGCCAACTCCCGTTCCACCATGGAAAATGAAATAGACGGCATTAGTGCAGAGGTCTTGTTCTTAAGGCACAATCTACAAAAACTGTCTTCACGCACAGGAGAGGCAGAGCACAACAACTCTGAGGCAGCGGACAGGCTCAAATCGATGGAATAGCAAATGTTGAAAATTATGACGCAGCTCAAAACAATGGAAGACCGCATCAATGATGGCAGGCAGATCACAGCGCAACAACGTGCGCATCCTGGGGCTCCCTGAGAAGGTGGGGCAAAATGTGGAGCTCTGCCTTGAACAATGGTTGGCAGATATATTTGCACCCAAAACCTTCGCAAACTTTTCTGTTGAGAGCTCAACACCATTGCTATCAGGTAGACCTACCCCAGGGGCGCCACCACACACAATCATTGCCAAACTGTTGAATTCTCAAGACTCACTGCTTCAAATGGCCCGTGTGAAAGGATCCATTACATATAATGGACCTCGAATCACTCTCATCCCAGAATATACCAGAGAAGTGCAGCGTGCCAGACAATCCTTTGACCAGTTGAAGCAACACCTCTACTCCCTGATCATCAAATATGGTCTACTGTTTCCTGCAGAACTAAAGATTTATCATAAAGGCACCGCAGTGCACTTCCCTGACCCCCGCGAGGCATGGAGATTAGCCAAACACCACCTGGAGGGTGATTGGGGACCCAAAAGGAAAGGCTGTAGCAACTGTTCAGCAGTTCAGCGCAACCCCCCCCCACCCCCTAGGTTTGAATGGTTGAGTCAACACAGTTCAACTGTTTGCTAATTAATTGCGCTGCTGGATTTCTTTGAGCCGTAATATATTATTGTTCTAGTGCTGATGGCAGGTTACCGTAGCTACCAGCAAAAGTTCAGGTGACATATTTCCGGTTGGGGCAGAGTATGGGATGGGGGAGGTTTATTGTTCATGTTTGTATATTAACTTGACTGGAACAGTCACACATTCCCTTGCCCGAATGACGATGTACACAGAAACAAAACTACCCATACATTACTGAACAATTAGGCAGACCCTCGACTCACATGCTCGGAATGGCTGGAGACAGTAACAAATTCCTCAGATTCCTCACGTGGAATGTCAATAGCTTGGGCTCAGGGATCAAACAACATCTTGTCACCCAATTTCTTAATAGACCCTCCCCCGATATCGCCCTCCTCACTGAGACGCATCTGGCCGGTACAGCATGAACCCTCTTTCGTAGGCCACATTATCGCATAGCAGTACATGCAGGATTCTCTGTGCGCTCCTGAGGGTGAGTGGGGGGGCGGTCTTTGTTTTACTACACAAACGCCTTCCCTTTACACTGGCATCGGTGGAACACCATCTCAGAGGTAGATTCGTAATGCTACAATGTAAGGTATGCAGAGAAACCATAGGTATATTGGCAGTATATGTCCCCCGCCAGAACTACCCAATCACGTAACTATAATCACAAACCATCGACCTGATTTATGGATCCTTGGCAGGGACTCTTAACAATGTCATAGAAATGACACTAGATTGCACACATGTTGACAAAAGCTTTGCTTCTGCACTTGGTTCAAGTCATGTGTGGCGAGTGCTTCACCCACAAGATCGTGGCTACTCATCACTCTCCATGCCTCTTTGTCAAGGCTGGACTAATTTGTTCTCCCAACACTAGATGCGCACAGGGTGACTACCACAACCCTGCTTTTTCAGGGGAATCTCTGATCACTCACCCGTAATGAGGAGATCAGCACTAACGGGCCAACGCCACCCATCTCGTGGTGACTGAATAACTACTACCTCGGCTTCCCAGAGTTTGATGTCAAAGTAGTCAGTAGTCCTACCTCCGATACGGTCTACAAAGACGGCTCTGTGGACAGCCCAGAAAAGATGTGGCAGGCCTACAAGATGGTGCTCAGGGGAGAAATGCTCTGCTGGATAGCCGCAAAAAAGGAAATGCATTTTCAAAATGTATTGGACGCAGAAAAATAATCAGCTGAATGGGAGGAAAAATACACTCACTGGGTCGGCTGAAGCACACAGATCCGTCCCAACAGCCAAGGTACGCCTACGGAATATTGCACTAGATGATGCCAAACACTCACTGGGAAACGCACACGTGCATTTATGAAACCGGCGATAAGGCTGGCAAGATACTAGCCTGGCTTCAAAGGGAGGATAAAGGGCACCGTCATGTTGGGGAAATAAGGAAGGCCCAAAAAGGGATGGCTCAAACAGACTGCAAAAGCGTTCGTGGACTATTAGTTGACGACATCACACTGCCCTGTCTGTCAGAGACTCTGCGAGTACAGCTAGACAAAGATGTTGCCGAGTCTGAAATTGCAGAGGCCATTGCCCAGTTACATTTTGGCAAGACGCCAGGTCCCAACGGATTTCCCATTGAAACCTGGAAGGAACTAGGAGGCGAAAAAATTGCAACCCCCTACATAAAATTCTCTTTACTGTAATGAACAGGGAACCCCATCTCCGGATCTATGCAAACTAATATCGTGGTCATCCCCAAACCAGGGCAACCTCCTGAATTATGTACCTCCTATAGACCAATCTCACAGATTTATAGTGAAATGAAAATCCTTGCGAAGGTACTTGCAAATCGGGAAGAGATTACTACTTGCAGTCTAATTCACCCGGGCCAATGTGGCTTTATGCCAGACAAATCGACGTGCATGAATATTCGTCAGCTACACCTACTGTTGGAGTGGGCACCTACCCTTCGTGAACCCCTTGCACTACTAGCTATTGATTTTGACTCAGTAATATAGGAGAGTCTTTAGGGAATCATGCGAAGATGGGATTCGGGGAGACCTTTCTGGGCTTGGGTCCGGTTATTATACGAAGCCCCACAGGTGGAAGTCACAGTCAATAGCTGGCCCTCCAAAACGTTTTCGCTGGGTAGAGGGACACATCAAGGGTGCCCCCTCCCCCACTATTTGCAATTACCAGTGAACCCCTTGCCGCACTACTCCGCCAGACTGCATCATGGATGGAATTACGGTGGCCAGGAGGTGGGGAAGACAAAGTCCCCCTATACGCCGACGACGACCTGATATATCCAAGTGACCCTACCCGCTCCTGTCCAATTGTTAAACAAATACTAGAGCAGTTTAGTGGATTGCGCGTCAACTGGAGTAAGTGTTTTCTTCACAATCAAAGGAGAGGAACACACTTCCACCATGCTGCCCATACCGTATCTAATACAGTCACTTCCACTGTAATTTGAATCCCCAAACGGCGGATCTCGCCAAATCTCTCACCCACAACCTACATCCGATCATTGAACGATTCGATACGGACTTCCGGCATTGGACACTGCTTCTTTTGATCTTGTTGGGTAGTGGCCCTTTTAAATATTGGCGCGGCCACGCTTTCTATATGTCATGCAAAACACCCCTTTGCAAATTCCAGATTTGGAATTTCTTAGGGTGGATGGTATCCTAAAGGAGCCTCCTCTGGGGAGGGGGGGACACCCACGAATTGCACTATGCACGCTACAACTTTAGATTTGAGAGAGGGGTATATGGCTCCCACACCTCAAAGCATACTACCGAGCGAGTCAAATGACGGTTGTCAATGTGATTCATGGTGACCAAGAACGGCCACATGTTTGTGCGGCAGTCACGGGATTGCAAGACCGGTCACCACTCATGTACCTATACCAACCCCTCAGCAGATGCCCTCCCCGGACGATGGCAGCACATACTGCAGGTATATGGAGGGTAACCCATGGCAGTTAAAATGTTAAGGATAATATATTTATACACCGTTATATATTGCAATTTACATAATACAATATTGCATACAGTTAAATATATGTACAAAAGTATTACAGTGGTACACAGAAGTGAAGATATAATATACATAAACCAAGTACAAGGTGTCCAGAAGAGAGGGTACTTGCTTACATCTAGCACAAGGCATTGGGCTAAATGCAATTGCAAATAGGCAATGTGATAGCTAAAGCTCTTGCTCTGCGAGCCAGATTTTAGCTTTGCTTCTAAGGGAATGGAAGGATGGTTCAGTTCTGAGAGAGATGGGAAGAGAGTTCCATAGCTTTGCGGCAAGAACAGGGGAGCTACTGCCCCAAGCCTTATGAAGCTTTAACCTAGGTATCCTGAGGCAGTGTGCTTGGGTCATTCTACGAGGACGGTAAGAGGAAAAGCGGTACCAATGGATCCCAAGATGCTACTGTTGGGCATTAGTGAGGAAGGACTCGCTAATCGATATGAGAAACTTTCTGTCCACAAAGATTGGACTGATCAAGCGGCGGTGGTGGTGGTCCCAGAAGTGCCTCTTTGTACAATGGGGTGCTGAGGTAGACCTATGTATGGCCAAGGAACAGCGCATATATACAGCACGGGGGTGGCCCGAAAAGGCAAGAAATATTTGGAGCAGGTGGGAGGAAGGGACTGACACCGATTGAACTTGTGTGGTGGGTAAGGGGTGATTGTATAAGGCGAATATGGAACAAAGGTAATTACAATACTGATATGTGATGAAGTGAATGTCTTGTGACTATCAATACATTTGTTATAAAAAAATAAAAATGATGCACCGGGAGGTTGAGGAGGTGGCAAGAACGACAACCCAGCAGGTGCCACCATTAATTTGTGAGGAAGAGTGTAGAGCAACCACATGAAGAGTCCATAGGTCGGGAGACAGAATGATTAAGAGGATGTCAGTGAGAGTGTCTCTGGCAGAAGCACTGACGTAGTTGTCAGCGATAGGCAGGGCTGGGGCAAATCCCTAAAACAGGAAAGAAACAAGAACTTCAAGGTGAAATTCCCAACAACCGCAAAGCATTTACCTTGATTTGGATGGACTCCTAGATCTTCTAATTCTTTCTCTCGAATGAGACCGTCTTCTCCTGGGACTCTTAGATCGCCGCCTACTCCTGGACTTTGAATGGGACCTCCTTCGTGATCTACTTCTTGAGCGTCTAAACAGAAAGGAAATAGATTAGAAGACATTCATTACTTGCCGTAAAAGCATTTCTGATGGTTATATCTGCTTAGATTCACATGCTGTGCATAGTCCGACATCCAGTGGTAACCACAGAGTATTGCATCTTCTCTTTCAAGAATCGAAAGGGGACGTCGACATGGGTGTGCTTGTAACACTATCCCTACGTGACGTGTAGTGTACCCAAGATACAAAATTACATTTGTTTTAACACTCGATTTCAAACCTTTAACTCCATTTTAAACCTTAATGTCTTGTCTGTTATCCCTATGAAGAGTAACAAATACACAAACTGGAATGTATGGCTTTAAGCGCATGCTTAAATTATGTTGACTAGGCTATGGGCTTAATTTCTTTCACCAAGCACCCAATTACTGCATTTGTCTCCATTAAAAGATCTGTCAAATTAATACAAAACCAAACTAGACCTGTGGGAGGGTTCTGAGAGGCCAAAGCTAGGTGTGAAGATAACACTTCACACACTAGATATTACTGGACTCTCTCAAGGTAGCATAAGTTGAGCAATAAGCAAGCCTTCAGTAATCAGAGGCTAATGTGCAAGTGCAGTTAACTTAAAGACGGCAAAGAAACGGAGTTGCACATAGAAATAAAAATCTACCATTTATTAGGAGATTTTTGCACGACCATATGGAGACGGCTGTGTAATCATCTAATCTAATAGTGGAGCAGTGGGTCGCCCAAAAGGAAATAACACTCTCCATTGGTAACTGTAGCAGAGCAGTCAGGCTTAACTTTAGGAGGGAGGAAGGTTGGCATGTAGGTAAATTAGTCCCAAGATACACCAAAAGAATGCCCCACACTGCTAGACTGTAAAAAAAACACACTTTATTAGAAGGTTACACATACAATATTTCTGTTGGGAAAATGAAGTACTTAAGTTACACAGAACAAAGCAGTGTAGACAGAAAATAGTAATTGGCCAGTAAGGAACAATTTACTTACCTGTAACTGTTCTCCAGCATGGATTCACATGCTCATGAATATTCCCCATCAAGCATGGAATCCTCAGTAAAGAAAAACAATCAGTTTCAATTTCACTTCTGAACTGTCTTTCTCAAAACAAACACTGGTCTCTGGGTCATACTGCCCCCAGCCAATGACTGCCCTCTACCTAAGCCCCTCCTCTGGCAGCCATCTTCAGATTTGGTAGCGAAAGTGGCAGTAGGACCAAGAGGAGCCACAGAGGGGTAGGCGGGAGGGTTTGCATGTGAATCCATGCCACATCCATGGTGGAGAACAGTTACAGTTAACTTGTTCCTTCACCAGCATGGGGTCTGGCATGGATTCACATGCTCATGAATAAAGAATGCATAGCAGTACACACATGAATAACCACGGGAGGTGGCAAGGCTCAACATTAAGCATCTCTTACCTCCTCACCAGGCTCACCTTCAAGCGATCAGGTTGCGCAGCACTGCTTGGCCGACTCTGGACTCCTCCCTGGAATCCGGTCGACGCAGTAGAATCTCGTGAAGGTGTGCGTCGACCTCCATGTAACAGCCCTGCATATGTCCAGCAGGGGCACAGCAGACAGGAATGCCGTAGCTGCAGCGATCGCTCTGGTCGAATGGGCTCTCGGATGGTCAGGCAACGGTAGGTTTGCCAACCGATGACAATGGATGATGCAGCCGGAGAGCCATCTGGAAATGGAAGCCTTGGAGAGGGCTTTCGCTTGGTTCACAGGGCCAAAGTTTACAAACAGCGGTGATGTCTTCCGAAACTTCAGCGCTCTAGCCACATCCAGCGAGTGCAAAGTCCTCTCACCCGGCGATGAGGGCGACGGGAAGAAAACCGGTAACTCCAAGGGCTCGTTGAGATGGCAGTCCGACGACACCTTGGGCGTGGGGGGTGTGTCCTCAACACCACCTTTATTTCATGAAATGTCAAGTACGGAAGCTTACATGAGAGGGCCTGGTTCTCTCCCACTCGTCGTGCGGAGGTGATGGCCACAAGAAACGCAGTCTTCCACGATAGGAATTTCAGAGGCGCCGAATGCAGAGGCTCGAACCGAGGACCCATGAGCCTAGTCGGCACCACATTGAGCTCCCACGCCGGGGCCGAAGCCTTCATCAGCGGGAACGAGCAGAAAAGTCCTTTCATTAACTCCTTAACCAGGCGATGAGACCACAGCGACAACCGCCCTGGAGTTCTGGTATAGCGGGAGCTAGCCTCCAGATGAATTTTGATGGAGGCGTACGCCAGCCCTGCCTTGGCCAGCGACAGCAAGTACGGCAGCACTTCAGGGGCCGTAATCCGTAGAGGGTTTATCTTTTGTGCACAGCACCAGACGGTGCACATTTCCATTTATGTCCATGGCACTTGTCGAAGCAGCCCTGGCCTTGGCAAGCACCTCCTTGTAATCCGCCGGGATCTCGTACCCTCCGAACTCTAGCACTGCAGGAGCCAGGCCTGCAGGTTCAGCAACCCTGGGTCGTGGTGTAGGATTGCGCCTCCTTCCATGGCGAGAAGATCTGCATCCGCCGAAAGCTTGAGTGGAGGGGATGCCGGCATGTCCAGAAGGTCTGCGTACCCTATCTGCCTCAGCCACGCCGGTGCAACAAGGATCATCCTGCACTGGGACCGTTTGAGTTGACGGATGAGTCGCAGAAGCAACGGCAGGAACAGGCCGTCCCAGGGGAAGGAGAATGCATCCCCCATGCTCCCTGGCTGGAGAAACCTGCTGGTGAACCTCCGGCACTTGGTGTTGGTCGCCGTCGCAAACAGATCGATCTGGGGATTGCTCCATCATCGGAATAGAAGATCCACTTGATCCTGCCGAAGCTCCCACTCGTGGCAAGAGCGCAGCTCCCTGCTGAGTGAGTAGGCAACGTGTTCTTCACTCCTGCTAGATGAAAGGGTAGCAGGAACATCCCTGGGGCGACGCCCCAGTGCCCTAGATCCTGCACTTCCTTGGAGAGAGCTTGGGATCTGGTGTCCCCCTACTTCTGAATGTGGTGTTGTCGGCGAGGACCCGCACCAACTTGCCCTTGAGGGACGGAAGGAAGGCCCCAAGGGCCCAAAACACAGCCCGGAGCTCCAGGAGCTTGATGTGCAACGACTTCTCCTCCGTGAGCCAAATGCCTCTTGCATGGAGATTTCCAGTGTGCGTGCCCCATCCCTCCAGGGAGGCGTCCATCGTCATCGTCTCCTGATGCGCTGGGGGTCTGAAAGTCCATGCCCGCAGCTAGATGCGCACGGACGCCCCATCACCGGATCGCTCAACGGAATGTCTCGTTGAGGGCGATCTTTTCCTCAAAGCTTCCCAACACTTGAAACAGGCGACAAGGAACTCCTGCAGCGCCCGCATCCGCAACCTGCACAGCCGAACCAGGTAGATGCATGACAACATCATTTTATCCTCTCCTCTGACGGTGAAGCCAGTCGCGCGGTCCGGGCAGCCTTGCCCGTATCTGCATGCAGATCTTGTAGGATGTCCTCCAATCTGTCCGTTTGTGGAGGAGGCAGTTGCGACGGGAGTATCTGCGGTTCCTCTCTGGCCTTGTCGTTCCTCATCGCTCTCCCCATCCACCTCGTCGGGCCCAGCCTCAACGCTCTTCTCAGGCAATGCCAGGCATGAAGGTTTCTCCTCGGAAGAGATCTGAGTCTAGCTGGACCACTGCGCCCCCACCCCTTCTCGGCCAGGGGCGCTGGTCTCGGGGAGATGATCGGCATGTTCACGGGAGTCTTCTCAATGGGCACGAATGACGATTCCCTCCGGGCGGGCAGGGAAACTCTTGTCTTGGCGGATGCCTCCTGGGAACCCGCGTCTGCGGCCTTCGCCAAGGACACCACTACTCCCTCAATCGATGCTTTAGTGGAAGCCTTCACACATGGGAGACAGCCGACCAAGGGCAGGGACATCACCCCCGACCATCCTGAAGCGCTGGGGGGGCCTGCCAGGAATCCCTGCAGCTGGCACTGTGCTTGTGGACAGTACACCCACATGGCAAACGGATGCCGAAGGCCAGGGACATCACCTCCAACCGTCCTAGAGTTCTGGCTGAGATGCATTACAGATTTTCCCTTCAGTTTGACTTCCTTCACTCCCTCGGTCCTGCACTCTGGTGAGAGGACGCTGGATCTGGAGGTCCTGCTTCTGGAGGGTCCTTAAGAGGCTCCTGGAGCTTCTAGCCGGATTATTTCCACAGCCGATGTTGCACTCTACGACGGACACTCAACCCCCTGGCATTGGCATAGGACTCCTAGAGCAATGGAGAGGCACAGCAGGTCGGTATGGTGGTCCAGTGGAGGTCGTCTCGGGGTTAGTTGGTCCCACTAATCCAAGAGGAGAAGTCGTTACATCTGGAGCTTCTCTGTTGAGGTGAAAAAGGTCAGCACAGTAGCAGGGCTTCACCGGGCAATTCAAAGGTCCAGTAGCTTACAGCAACCTTTGTTCACGGTTTCTTAATCTGGTGTTTCTCCCAGTGGTCGATTGCCTGTAGTGTAGTCCCAAAACCCTCGCCTTTTAAGCTGGTTTTCTCCATTCATGCAGTCTAGGTTGTCAATCACATAGCAGGGCGGCTTGTCCTGAAAGGCCGGCCGGCCAGCCAGCCAGCCAACCAGCCAATCGGGACTAGTTGCATTCCAGCATTCCTAGAGACAAAGGACAGTGGAGTTTCAGGACACTCCCTCACATCCTGTCCTTCTAGACACTTTAGCCATGGGCAGGCTTCAGGGCTAAATCCTGCTAAAAGCAAGACCAAGGGCTCAAGCCTGTCTCCGCAGAAAGACCTCACAAACAGGAAATGTGGAAAAAAGAAGATGGGCCTTTTTGACATAATGGTCACCCATTGGTGCTGTACTGCAGATGAGGGTTCAGCCTGCAGTAGAAAAGCACAATGGTAGGAAAATTAAACCAATGCCAGCCATTTAAAATAGTTAGGGTAACAAAAATGTTACATCAGAATGTAGGATTAGGGGCTAATAGGTAACCCCCTGGGCCCCCCACCCAAGAACTCCACATAAGATGGTGTGTGCTGGACCCACTAAAAGAGAAAATTAAAGTTAATTTCCCTTTACTATTCTTGGGAACTGTAGCTCACCCAAGAAAAGGTATTTAAACCTTGAGAAATCCAGGAGGACTTCTCAGTGACACTGCACTGAAGGTGCAGTGTGTCACTATACAAAAAGCAAAGGCCTATGGAGTTTGTCAAACTCCCAAAACAGTTGAAACACAAAATCCAAATCAGATAAATAACACGAGAGTGAGAAAAAGGTTTCATTCACTCCAGGGTTAAAATGAAAAACTGCTTTGTTCAGAAAAAGAGCTGGGCATCTTAGCTGGAAGGATTTTTGCACAGAAATGAAAATTCTCCGTAACAGACAAAAAAAAAAGGGGGGGGGGGGTGCTGTACTGCAGCTGAGGTTTCAGCTCTCAGTAAAAATACACACTGGTAGTAAAATAAAACCACTGCCACCAGCCATTTGGAGTATGCTAGTGTAACAAAAAATGTCACATGGGAAGTGGGATAGGGAATTACTAAGTAATTCCTCCCCCCCCCCCAAAGCACTCCACCTAGGATGGTCTGTGCTGGTCACACAAAGAGAAAGGTAAGAGACAAGGATCGTCTTACTATTCTTGGGTACTGTAGTTCACCCAAGAAAATGTAAACATCAAGACAAGTCAAAGGGACTTCTTAGTGGCACTGCAAAAAAGCAGATGCCTATGCACTTTGTCACTACATAAAACAGTGAAACGCAAAAATCCTAGTCAGGAAAATACATGAGAAAAGGTCCTACTCACTCAGGAGGACATAAAAATCACAAGCCCCAAGTCTAGCAAAAGAGCTGGGGGTCTTTAAGGTTAAAGGGAATTTGCACAAATGAAAATTCTCCCCAACAGGACCAGACACCCAGCGGACTTACTGATCCCATACAGACATGGCATGCACTAGCCAGTGAAAACAGCAGCTTTCCCAGTCAAATGCATGGTCATGAAAGGGAATTCCTGATCTGAGAAGGCCAAAGAACAAAATGGTTAATGAACAAGCGAAAAATCTCATGGCACTACCATGTTGGGACACTAGCCACAGTTAGCAGCTAAACGCGGTAAAAGCAAACGAGCTAACAACAAATACAGCAATAATGGTAAAAACGTAACTGGTGCCACAAACTTGTTATTAAGCATTTTTAAAAGTAACGAAAAATCCATTTGATGCAAGTCTAGAGTGATACAAAAGTATCCCCATTACACTGCATTGGAAGAAGGTGTGTGCAACATGAAGTTACCAAAACAGATAAGTCAAAAGACAAAAAGGTCAACTGTCAGAAGGACTACTCAGTTTCCCAATAACAAATGAGCAAAAGGCCATTTAAGTGAAACCAAATGCTTAACTTATTGCCAAAATGTCAGGACACTGTCAAACCAAAGTAAATATTGGGGTCCATGGAATAACAGTCTGGTCATAAATGTTAAGTGTGTCTTGTGATCCTTCCAAATGTCAAGTAATATTTGTCATATGAAGAAAAACCCAAGAACCTGGAAAGATATCAACTGCAAGTGGTTATGTACATTTTAAAATGCATGTTTAGTCACAGTACATTGTAAAACCAGACTCAAGTTTTACCTGTGTCTGGACGATGACGGAGTTCTCCTCCTCCTTGATCGTGACCGTGACCTTGAATGCCTTCGCTTATCGTCTTTTTTGTCTAGAATTGAAATAAATATCACAATGCATGCAGATTATTATGCACCAAAAATTGTACTATTACGTAACAAAGTAACAGATTACTTAGTTTCGGGAACGTTGTCTAACAGTGAACCTATGTTGTGAATATTTCCAACCTCTTAAAATACCCAGTCATAAGACTTATTTTCAGAACCAGCCGTGTGGGAGTATTCAGAGAGGCCATTCTAGTTGATGAACAGGGTAACTGACACTTCAGCCCAGCCTATCAAGGTTAAGCATCGACTGCGCAGATGTGAGTTATGAGGGTGGTGTAATAGTACTCTTACACACAGAGCACTCAAAGTGAAGCAACACAAAAATGAAAATGCCATTTGATTTAAATCTCTAAGCAGTTTAAGTAAAATGCATATCCCTAAAACACCCTACAAACACAAAAGCTGGTGACCTCAAAGTGAGTGCACATCCAGTGTACATTTAAAATGTACAAGTCCGATCAAACAAGTAAAACAGTAGTGCAGTAAAAAGAAACTAGAAACCATATTTTCGCCTTATAAACATAAGCCCCCATAACAATCAGTCCTGGTAAGGAAATCATTTCTCTTTAGGCAACTTTCCCTCCAGATTCCCACACTTCTTGCTTTTGAACCAGTCCTGACTTTCCACAGTGAAGAAAGGCCTGTGTTGGGAGAATTATAATTTCTGAGCTAATTCCCCTTCAACCTTAGAGACCCCCAGCTCTTTTGCTGGACCCTAGTACTTTCATTTTAACCCTGGAGTGAGTAAGCCCTTTTTCACTGGTGTCTTTTGACCAGAGCTGGATTATGTTTTTCCACTATTTTTGGAGTCTGAAACTCCATAGGCATCTTTTTGTATGGTGACAGCACCTTCAGAGAAGAGTTAGAGAAATCCTTTACATTTCTCATAAGATTTAAATATCTTTTCTTGTGTGAACTACAGTTCCCAAGAATAGTAAAGGGAAATGGACTTTACTTACATTTTCTCTTTGTAGGTCCAGCACACACCATCTTACGTGGAGTGCTGGGGATTACCTAGTAGCCTCTTATCCTATATTCTCTTAACATTTTTTGTGTTACCCTCACTACTTGAAATGGCTGCTGGCAGTGGTTTAATTGTCCTACCATTGTGCTTTTCCACCGCAGGCTGAACCCTCAGATGCACTATGTGCTATACTGCAGTGACCATGGCACCGGAATTATTTTTGCGCCATTTTCTGTTTGTGAGGTCTTTCTTGGGTTTTCCTCTGTGTTGAACCAGGTTTGAGCCCTTTATTCATTTGGCGGGCATCAGCCCTGAAGCCTGCTTCTGGCTCCAGTGTGTCTGGAAAGGCAGGATGTGAGGGAGGATCCCGAAACTCCTGTCCTCTGTCTCTAGGAGTTCCTGAATGCAACCAGTACTGATTGGCTTGCTGGCCTTTGAAGCCCTGCTGCTGCGCTGAAACTCCTTTTTCAAATCAATTTGTCTCAGGAGGATAGCTCAGGGGCAACGTGCTTGCCTTGGAAGAAAGACACTGAGCAACATCTGTACAATCCCCCGGTACGCGCTTAGAAACCTCTGGGTATTAAGCGCGTTATATATATAAACAAACAATCATATCCTATATCCTAGAATCCAACAGGGAAGCTCCCTCCGGAAGGGACGACTTCTCCCCTTGGGTTAGTGGGACCAGCTAACCCAGAGACGAATTCCACTGGACCATCTTCCCTGACTGCCTGTACGTCTTTGCTGCTACAGGAACAGAGTGCCAGGGGTCAAGAAATCCGTAGTCGGCACTTCAGCGGCAGAGTCTATGGAGCTGAGGAAAGTCTTGCACAGTTAGAGAGTTTGCAGAAAATCACTTCTGGTCACAAGCTGTTAAAGCCTCAGAGTTGGACTCAACTCTAATAGTATGCCAATGCAATTGCAACTGAGAAAAGCACAGATAAAAGACAATGAGGTGAGTACCCCAAGCCTAAATAGTATCTCTGGTTTGAAGAAGTTGTCCAGCTGGTTTCTGTCTTGTTACAGCAGTGCAGACCCAGTGTTCCTACGCCTCAGTCATGGGGACAAGAGGGATGATGGTGGGAGGGCTCCTGTGGTGGTAGTTTGGAGGTTGCCGGCAGCTACGGGCTCTTTTCAGTGCGGCGGCACTCTGCGGTTTCAATGCTTAGTAAACAGCACTGCCGCAGATATCGGATACCGGTTGGGCTTCCTTCACTTGTTGGGTCCTGCAATGGTGAGGGCACTAGAGTTCTGGTCGTCCTGCTTCTGGAGTGTCCTTAGGAGACACCTGGAGCTTCTGGCCGGAATCCAGACGTTGCACTAGACTATGGATTTCTCAACCCCTGGCACTCGGTTCCTGCAGCAGCGAAGTAGTACAGCCAGTCGGGAAGATGGTCCAGTGGAGTTCATCTCATGGTTAGTTCCAACTAACCAGAGGGAAGAAGTCGTCCCTTCTGGAGCTTCTCTTGTCGATTAGAAAAGGGAGTTTCAGAACAGCAGCAGAGCTTCACCAGGCAATTCAAAAGGTCCAGGAGGATGCTGCAAGCTTCATTCACAGTTTGTCGGGTTTTTCTTCTCAATGGTCGACTGTCTCGAGTCCCAAAACCCTTGGATTTTAAGCAAGTTTCACCCATTCATGCTTAGCCTAGCTGTCACTCAAACAGCAGGGATCTCTCCTTAAAGGACAGAGCCAATCAGGAGTGGGTGCATTCAGGCCTTCCTAGAGACAAAGGACAGGGGAGTTTTGGCAACCTCTCTCACTTCCTGACCTTCCAGACACACTGGAGCCACAGGTGGGTTTCAGTACTGAAGCCCGCCAAAGGCAATTCGTACAAAGGCCTCAAACCTGGCTTGGCACGCAGAGTAAAAAAACCAAGACAGACCTCCCCGCAAACAGAAAATGGCGAAAAAAAGAACACCAGCGCCATTTCGACAAAATGGTAATCCATGGGTGCTATACTGCAGCTGAGGATTCCGACTGCAGTAGAAAAGCACAATGGTAGGAAAAGTAAACCACTGCCACCAGCCATTTAAAGTAGTGAGGGTAACATAAGTGTTACATGAGTAGGTAGGAAAAGGGGCCCAGTAACTCCCCCTCCCACCCAGCACTCGAAATAAGATGCCGTGTGCTGGACCTACAAAGAGAAAAGGGCAAGTAAAGTCAATTTCACTTTACTATTCTCGGGAACTTTAGTTCACACAAGATACGTTTTTTAAACCATAAGAGAAATTTAAAGGATTTCTCGGTGACACTGCACTGAAGGTGCTGTGTGTCACCATACAAAAAAGGAGCCCTATTGAGTTGGTCAGACTCCAAAAACAGAAGGAAACACAATCCAAATCAGGTCAAAACACGAGAGTGAGAAAAAGGGCTCACTCACCTCAAGGTTAAAATTAAAAAGTCCTAAAGTCCAGCAAGACCTTGGGGTCTCCAAGGTTGAAGAGAATTGGCACTGAAATGAGAATTCTCCTTAACAGGAGACCTGCCAAGTCTGGAGAAAAAAAAGGAGTACGGGTGGTAAATAGTAGCAATACTTACTTGCTGCCCTATCTCCAGCCTTTACAAAGTTTTGGCAATACTTTTAGCCCGGAAAACCAGAGACTTGGGCAACTTTAATCAATATGCCTATTGAAGATTGTCGTCTTTGGGGAAGTAGTTGACGATGAACTAGAAAGTACAAGTGTTAGAGAGAATATTCATTTCTGTGCCAATTCCCTTTAACCTTAAAGATCCCGAGCTCTTTTGCTGGACTCTGGGCTTTTTAATTTTGTACTCAAGTGGGACTTTTTTCCCCACCCCCTCATGTGTTTTATTGACTAAATTCCATAGACTTCTCTTAATGTTTAAATACATTTTCTTGGGTGAAACTACTGTTCCTAAGAATAGTAAGATGAATTTTGACTTACTTACCTTTTCTTTCATGGGTCCAGCACACACCACCCTATGTGGAGTGCTGGAGGTTACATAGTAACTCCTTATCCCACTTCTCATGTAACTTTGTTACACTAACTTGAATGGTTGGTGGCAGTGGTTTCAATTTTACTACCTTTATGATATATGGCATTTATAACGCGCCTATACACAAGTGTTTCGAGGCGCGACGAGGCAAGGGAGGGGGAACAGAGGGAAGACAGACAACGATCTTACTAGGCGAAGGGGTGGGGAAGGGAAAGAGGGAAGGGAGAGGGGAAGTACAGTACATGGGATAGTAGAATAAATAAGATAAATAAATGGCCGGATGGTGTCAAGTGCACGGTAAGAGCAGACATAAGTGCTGGTGGGGGACTGTAGGGATACAGAATACATTCCCCAGGTACAGGGGTTGCCAGGGAGGCAGGGCAGGTGTGAAAATGACAGGGCCTGGGCCCAAGGTCACAAGGGTGGCCAGGTAGCCAGTGCAGTTTCAGCCAGGAATTCAGCAGGGGAAAGGGGGAGAGAAAGCAGCAAAGAGGAAGGGTTTTGAGGTACTTCCAGAACCAGAGATGGTTCTCAAGTTTCAGAGAGGCAGGAAGGTTGTTCCAGAGAAAGGCCCCTGCCCAGGAGAGAGATCTACCACCAACTTGTTGCTTGGAGAAGCGACGGACCCTGAGGGATTTGGAGACGGATGAGCGAAGAGCTCGAGAAGGAAGATATTTGGGGAGAGTTGAAGGTATTGCAGCCCCAGGCCCCAGAAGGCCTTGTAGACAATGCAAAGGGTTTTGAACTTAATCCTTGCAGCCACTGGGAGCCAATGCAGAGATTTCAGTCCTGCAGAGATACGATCCCTGGGCTTGAGGCCAAAGACAAGTCTCACAGTCCTGTTCTGGATAAGTTGCAGAGGGCGAAGAGTAGAGGCAGGCTGTTGCAATAGTCCAGCCTAGAGAGGACCAGGGCTCTGGAGACTGAGCTTCTGGGCGAAGGAGAGGAAAGGAAGAATACCTCTGAGGAAGTGCAGCTGGTAGTGTGACGTCTGAGACAGATGTGAGGAAAGAAGGAGAGTGTGGAGTCGAAGATGACCTTTGTGCCATTTATCTGCAAGCTGAATTGCTGAATTATCTAAATTGAGGGGGAAACTGCAGACTCCGATAACATGGGCAGGACGAGTGGATGTGGATAGAACGGATGAAATGTTTGTACAAGGATAAGTGTTTAAAGTGTTTTCCTTGGACTAGGTCTCACGCTTCATTGTGTTTTTGCATAGTTGGAAAACAGCATGAGCATCAATGTGTTTTTAGAACAGCATGCCCAGACACAACCAGCGACAACGAAGAAAGAAGGCCTTGAAGTATCCCATTATCGAAGGACGACGGATTGGGCCGAGACAATCCTACTCCCCCCTTATGGCCAGCAGTGGAATTATTTCAGGCCTATGTTGGGAAGGAGCTAGTGCTTTTCTTCATTCCCAAGTGTCCCAGGCACTTTAGAATTAAGCAAGACTTCGTTAACTGTTTTCTAAGCACTTCATGAGTCCAGGGGGGAGGAGGGCCACTAAATGAATATAGTTAGTATTTAAATATAAGGTGCAAATGACTAGTTGAAAATGTGTTTTAAATGTTATTTTGTAGTTAGCTTTTCGCAAAGCACTGTGAATGCAGCCTGTGCTAAAAATAGACTACAGGCATTGCCTGGTGTCGGCTAAGGCTAGCAGAGCACAAGAGGTAATTCAGCAGCTGATCCCTTACCATCAAAAGCCAGTGGAGACTAAAAGATTCAATGCACGACATACAAGTACTATGGAAACGATTTTTGAGGAGAATTTCTGGACCAGATAAAATATGGGAGTATTGAGTGAAGTGTTGAGTATGGCGGGAAGGTGTATTTACATGACATGCATTACTCACTCCAATAGCATTTCTAATGATTGTATCTACTTAGATTCACATGCTGTGCATATGGTCCAACATCCAGTGGTAACCGCAGAGTAGTGCATCTCTTCTTTCGAGGATCGAAAGAAGATGTCGGCATAGGCATGTCTGTAACACTATCCCTAACGTGACGTGTAGTGTACCCAAAATCCCTCACGCACCGAGGTCCCTCTGATTGTATTCTTTCTGCCATGAGGGAGCCCAAGGACTATCCTGAGTGAGTACATAAGACGTCCATGTTCCTGCCACCCGAGAGGGGAGGAAGGGTGGGCGCATGTGAATCTAAGCAGATACAATCAACAGAAATACTATTATGGTGAGTAATGCATGTCTTCTGATGCTTGTTCTACTTAGAATCACATGCTGTGTATAGACTAGCAAGCAGTACCCGGAGTTGGAGGTGGGTTGTGAGAAGGAACAGTAGTGAAAAGATGTCCTAGTACTGCTTGTCCCACCTGAGAATCAGACGTAGAATGTGTCTAGGCAATAGTGTTTTGTAAAGGTGTGTACAGAACTCCAAGTTGCCGCTTTGCAAATGGACTCTAGGGGAACATTTGCAATGAATGCTATTGAAGCCCCATTGCCAAGAGTAGAATGTGCGAGGCTTGAAGGGCAGTTATCGCTTAGCAATAGTGTAACAAAGTGTGATGCAGTTGACTATTCACCTTGAGAATGCTGATTTAGAGACAGGATCCACTTCTCTGCCAGCCGCCACTGAAACTAAAAACTGGTTTGTCTTTTTCAGTGGTTGAGTTCTTTCCAGGTAAAACAGGACTGCCCTGCTCACATCTAACGTGTGTAGGCTTCTTTTGGCCATGTTAGAGGGGTTCTGGAAGAAAGTGGGTTTTCTATTGACTGGTTCACGTGGAACTTGGAAATAAATGTAGGTGCAAATCGAGGGCAAGTGTGCACAGGACCACCTTATCTCTGAACAGTAACAAAGGTGTCAAGTACTGAAAGGGCCTGTAGTTCACTAACCCTTCTTATAGAAGTGATAGCCACTTGGAAGGCTGTCTTATAGGCAAGGTCTGTAAGACTTGCCTTGCGCATAGGCTCAAAGGGGGACCCCATGAGTGTAGTCAAAACCACATTTAAGTCCCATCTGGAAGATGGGTTTGAAATTGGGGGAGGGTGAATCCTCTTAACCCCTTCCATGAAAGCCTTGATAACTGGTATTTTCCACCACAACACCTTTTGTTGGGATGTAGTGTAGGCTGAGAAAGCAGCTAAGTGCACCTTCAGGGAATAAAAACTAGGCCTGAATCTAGTGAGCCAGGAACAAAACAATGCGAGTAGGAGCGCAGTCAATGGGATTGACGCCCTTGCCATTACACCAGATAACGAAGCGTTTCCGTTTACTGGAATAGCAATATCCTGTGCTGGGTTTCCTCGCTTCCTGTTAGGCAAGAGTGTATGCCGTACCATAGGGTGCACTACAACAATCCTGGCAGTAGTAAACCAAACTTTGGTCTAAGTCTGTACTACACAGGTTGGTAGTGGGGACCAGTAGCCAGTCTTATCTCAAGAGGGATCAATGTGAGCTGTAGGGGAGTTAAAGAGGTTCACAGTGACAAGTATCCAAGCAAACACTTACACAGAGGGTTTCTTGATAAAACAATTATTAATTTACCAGTCAGTTAATGTAATCCTTCAGAAGTGAGCACTGTAAAACACCACACAAATATATTTCAAAATCACACCATCTTAGTTCAGAATCAGTTACTACCCATTTGGGATAGCATACATCAGAGACCTACATCCACAGGTGACTTAAATTGCTAGTGTGCTATTGACATTAATATATTACTGTTGGCATTCAGAGGAAAAGATTAGACAAACCAGTTACCACAAACATTTCTTAAGCAGGCAAATACTTTCAGATCCCCCAAAAAAGAGGCACTCAGTTAAAACAGGCTAAGCCAAAGTCAATAGGCAAGAGTCTATATGGGCTGAAGCACTTCTTTGAAGGTAAGTAGTAGTCTTTGCACAATGTTTCTGAAGTCTTTGAAGAAAAAGATGAATCAATGTAGGGCCACAAGCCGATTAGACTGGATGCAAGCAACTCTATAGCAAGAGGCAAGTTCTTAGACTTTGTAAAGTACCTTTAAAATGAAGACAAGATGCAGCCGATAACTCCAGTTCAGCTCTACAGATCACTGTTCCTGGGCCTCAGTTGTGGGGACAAGAGGGAGGACGTCGGGGGACTCCTGCACTGCACTGGGACGGTCAAAACTGGCAACCGTCAAACTTTACTTTCAGTGGCTGTTTCGCGTTTCAGCTCCTTGCGGTACAGCAAATGGCATTAAACGCGGTTCCAGGCTGTCGAGGTGAACTTTCCTCACATCTGAGGTCCTACACTCGACGGAGGGCGGGGGGGGGGGGGATGGGGGGGGGCTGTGGTGGTGGGGTAGGGGGGGTATGGGGGGGAATCAGGCTTGGCCAGTCCTACTTCGTGAGAGTCTGGCAGATCTTCCAAAAGCTTTAGGCCAGCTTACAAGCAATGCACACAATCTGGTGTCCCTCTCCCTGGCTCTACGGTTTCCTGCAGCAACTCTGAGGAAATTCAACCAGCTCTGAGATGGGTGTCCAGGTGACTTACTTGGGAGTTGATTGGTTGATTGGTCCCACCAACTCATAAGGGAGAGGTCTTCCTTGCAGAGCTTCTCTGTCGATGCATACTTAGCAAGTAGTCACTGCAGCAGGGCTTCACCGGGCAAACCAATGGTCCAGGAGTTGCAACAGGAATCCTCTTCAAGCTCTTCTTCGGTTCCTTTGTCCAGTGGTCGACTTCCTTCCAAGCCAAAAGACTTTATTCAGTTCTCTCCCATTCATTCCAGCCTAGCTGTCCCTCACCCGGCAAGGTGGCTGTCCTTACCGGACAGTCAGCCAGCCAATCACTACAGAGTGCATTGTGGTCTCTTAGGAGACTAAGCAGAGAGAGTTTTGGGCACCTCTCTCACTTCCTGCCTACCCCAGACACTCTGGAGCCAGAGTCGGGCTTCACTCCTGAAGCCTGCCAAAGGTGAATGAACAAACACCAAACCTGGTTTGGCGCGCAGAGAAAAACTCGAGAAGGACCTTTCCGCAAAGAAATGGCAAAAAAGAAGCCCTGGGACCATTTTAACAAAGGCGGCTCAGCGCCATTTTGAAAAACATCGCTCCCGCGATTTAACGTTACCGGAGCAGCAAACAGACCGTGGTCAGGGTAAGTCATGGTATTCATTACAAAACCACTGCCACCAACCATTCTGAGAGGAAAGCGCAACAAATGCTACATGAGTAGCTAGACACAGAGGATACCAAGTAACCCCCTCCAGCACTCTATTGTAAGATAGTCCTGTAGACCCAGCACACCCCAAGTGAAGTCAATTTCACTCCACTGCTCTGGGAAACAGTTTATCCCAGAGAAGGTTTTTAAACCTTGGGAAATCTGCAAGACGACTTCCCTGTGGCACTGCACTGAAGGTGCTTTGTGACAATTGTAAAATATTATGCCCATGGAGTTGGTTAGACTCCACAACCAAAAAGAAACAAACACAGAAAACACATCGAATTGAACAGTTCAAAGTCCAAAAGTTTAGCAAAATAGCTGGAGGGCTCTAAGGTGGGAGGAATTGGCACTTCATTGAGAATTCTCCTTAACACTGTCTGCCTTTGATGTAGGGGATGGTTTTGAGGCCCTCGGCAACCTCCCGCTACTTTTGGTAGCACCCACTTGTCCGATTATTCCCTCCCATGCATGGGTGAAGTGTGAAATCTGTCCCCCTACTGGGGAGGCATGTGAGGGGACCAGTATCGGGCTGTCATTGTTTGGGCGGTGTTCCTCCACCTCTAGATGTGGAGGCTTTCCCCGGCATCCCTGGGACGTTTGACCCTGGTTGTTCCATGATGTTTGTTCCTGGTTGTTCCAACAACTCTGGCCAGGTTTTTCAGTTGCCCAAGGGATTTGAGGGCGTCATATTCCTCTTTGGCTGATTTCAGAGTGTCCTCTACCGCTTTGCCGAATAGCACAGTCGGTTCCACTGGCATGTTGAGTAGCGTTGCCTGGGTCTCAAGAAGCTTGAAGCCAGACTGGCGTAGCCAAGCGTGGCGCTTGATAATGGTTCCTTCCGCAATAATACAGCCTGCCTTATCTGTAGAGTCAGGGTTGTTCTTAAGATTGCAGCTGGAAATGGTTTTGCCTTCCACTGCTAGTAGGGCAAATCTAGACTTTAAAGGCTCTGGAGCAGAGTCAATGAGGGCAGTAATCTCATCCCATTTATGGCAAGTATAGCTCGCAAACAGTGTGGCGATCCTAGTTAGAAACACAGCCGAAGTCGCAACTTTCCTTCCCATGGTTTAGAGCTTCTTGCTCTCCTTGTCTGGGGGAGCCTCAGAGTGGGGTGTTGTGCTTGCCATACATCGGTCAGACCATATTTTGTGCAGAGGTCTAGCACCTCTTTCAGGCGAATCAGGCTTAAGCTGTCCCCTGATATATAAAAGGGTCAGATGGCGCCAGGCGGAAATGTTTTCTACCCGCGGGTTAACTGCCCGTGTTTGATTGGGTGTTTCCAGTGAAGGTTGGCTTCTTCGCTGGATAGACTAAGATGGGGATGAACTGGGTGGTGGCTTTGTCTCCCAGGATATCTTCGACAAAATCTTTGTCTTGCCGAGTCTCCTGTGTTTGAATACCGAAGCGCTCAGCTGCTTAGATTAATATGTCGCTGAATAGGGGTTGATTATGTAGCGGAGAATCAGGGACTGGGGAATCCTGTTCAATTGGTGAAGACACAGTCTACACCTCTGCCTCTTCCTTTCATCATCACCATCATAGTATTGATCAGCGTGTTGATAGTCCTTATTATCCCCTTCCATGTCTGTATGAATGTCAAAGGTCAGCAGTAGTGCAAGACCTTTTTGCGGGTGGCTGGGATGAAGAAAGTGGTCGAGAAGCGGAAGACAGAGGCTTTGAGTTGGAAGCCTGAGCAGTAGGAGGTGTAATTTGACAGCCTGAGGGTTTTTCAATAGAAATTGCAAAATATGTCTCGACATCACCCCATCTATGTCCCCAGGGTAAGGTATGGCAGGGACTTGTGCTAGAGATGTAGGATTGAGTAGGCCCTTATTCTGTAAGGTCTCAGCCAAAGAACCCTCTTCTTGTGGGACAGGTAAAGTTTCCTTGGAAGGGGTAGACTTGTCCCACTTGTCTTTGTGATTAGAACTCTTGGGAGGAAGATTTCTTGGAAGAAGTAGCCTTTAACGGGCCTTCTGGGACATTTTTTTAACCAGGTGGGACAACCCTGTGTTTTTAGACTTTACAGCAGATTTCGACGAGATGTGTCGAGTTTCGGAATTGGAAAGGACCGCCGTCTCGTCTGCCGACGTACAGCGTTCGGTCGATTTAGTTTTATGGGTGGAGTCTTTAGGTTTAAGGGGCCTGTCATGAGGCGATCAGTACCTCGAGTGCCCAGAGGACAAGGAATCTACAGATCTTCCCCTAGACGCCGTATCTGCACTTATGGTTGGCATTGCAGACGTATCGCTGCAGGGTGTGTACTTAGTGGCGTGGGAAGTGGAAGTGCTCTTGCTGCCGGGTGCCGTCCCCTTGACAGAGCTGCCGGCCTGTTTTCTAGGGTCCGGGGCTTGCACTTGGGAACTTGCCTGTTCCCCATCGCCCGAAAAGACGGCGACGCTGCAGTCACTGGAAGCTCTCTCCACGTCCATGGCAGCCCCGACCTGCATGGTGTGATGGGTCCAGCGCTTAGTTCTGCGATCTTTAAGGGTCTTCGGTTTAAAGAGCTTGCAAGCTTGACAGTGCCCTTCGTCGTGGTCACGGTTCAAACACAGGTTGCACAATCTGTGTTTGTCAATCCACAGAATTATTTTAATTACATGTGGGGCAGAATTTGAAGGGTGTTTCATCCATGTCTGGGAAAGGCAGCCAGGCGATAAAGGGAAGGGGAGGAAAAATGCATTGTACAATGACCACCCTCCACTCTCCCTATTGTAAGGGCCAAGGCCCAGTGGGCCTTCCAAGGGCAAAAGGGTCCGTCGAAACTTGGCTTTGTGCGACGTCGCGGTCTTGTCTTTTCCACCTCATCCATGAATTTCTCGATGCCGGAAGGAAAGGACAAAAATTCAGCACTACACAGTAACCTTCCTAAAAGTGAGAAAAATCACTTCCTACCCTAATACTGTGAATTTAAAGAATACTGGAAGTAGGTTTACCAATTACAATTCCACTTTCAAATGGACATTTACCTATTCAATATTTCCTTAAGATTTTCTTTTTTAAAGTAAAGCACATTTACCTGGTTCTATAGCAGCTGATATCAAGGACTGCGCTTCCCGTACTCTTTTCATTGCTTCTTCTATCTCCTTATTAGAAGCATCAGATTTCACACTTGGTGATACAAGTCCAGCAGTTACATGGTTCAACCTAAAATTATAAACGAAAAAAATATATATTAGTTTCTCTGCCCACGCTCTTGTCATTAGCTTAACTAAACCGCAGATAAGAAAAGGGGATCCCATCAAGATTTCCCCAGGTTCACTTAACAGAAGCAAGGACTTGCAAGTCAAGGGTAACCACAAAGAGGTGAGCAGGGCAGTTCAATATAAACAATATGACAGATAATCAATAAGGGAATGTCCACACAAGGATGTCATGAAATGCCTGAGACAGAAGTACATTCTGCAGTTTAGTAAACTATACAAGTCTTTTCAGTGTTCAAAGGATGAGGCCCTACTGTCAGTGCTAAATGTCTGAACAGCAGCGACTTGAGGCCCCTGATCTTTTTCCTCGTCCTGAAAAAGGTTAACTCACCTTTTACTATAGAAGTACTCCTCACGTGGCTCATTAAGGGTACAGCTCTATCAAATGTAACCCAAACCTCCCAGATCAACTTAAGCCTCACCTGTAGGGATGCCTAAAGTTAAACTGCTATGTTTCTAGCTAGCTCAGTCTGCCCAAATGGTGGTGGCAGCTCGCAACCATGGCACATCGTCCAACACACTTACAAGGCATGCCTAATGAAGGTGCTTACATTTTGGCTGAGAACTCCATAGGCCCCTGTGGTGCTCTTTTATTACTATTTTACAAGGAACTACAAAGTTAAACTCTGCTTCCCTGTTTGAAAGGAACCAATCTTATCCAAATATGAGATTGGCTTCTGTTGGGGAGATTTTTGCACAATCCTCTGGTGATGGCTGTGTAATCATTCAACCTAATGGTGAAGCAGTGTGTCACCCAGAAGGCAAGGCCAGCCTCTCCAATGGTAGCAGAGCAGTCAGGCTTAACTTTAGGAGGAATGAAGGTTGGCAGGGAGGTACTATCTAGTGATAAGCATGGGTAACATCCCAGCCGCTGCAGCAGTGACACCAGCGTAAGAGGTGGAGAACATCTCTGCGTGGTGAGTGGACCCCCCTGGAGGCACTTGATCCCCTGGAAGGCGTAGATTGCAGCAATGCCTACCTACCCAGAGGCTAGGTGAGGGGGTGGTGCAAGGAGCGGCCTCGGGAGAGTGCCGAGACACAGCAGGCTGCTGTAGGGAACTAGGGGCACGCACAGCAACATGAGGAGCCCAAGGAGCCTGGGGATCACTCCCATTCAGGTGGAAGCCTGTGCTGTGGGGTGAAGGGAGTAACTGATCGCAGCAGGGCACACCAGGGCCCGTGCCCATCAAGGCCTTGTGGAAAGTGGAGGCTTCAGGAGGAAGAGGGGGCAATCAACCGGAGCTCACTTACTAGACCAGGAGGAAGGGGGTGCTCGTGCCAGAGGGGGCACAACTTGAAGAGGGTCGAGGTGTGCTGGCGGTGAATATTCTGTAAACCCTTGGTACACCTGGAGGGTGCGCAGCAGCAGGTGCCGTAGGTAACATCTTGTTGAGTAATGAGTGGCCTGGAGGGTGAATCAGCGAGCAAGGATGGTTAAGGGGGACAAAAATCTGTGCACCCTGGCCTTTGATTGGCAGCAGGCTGGGAAGAAGTCTAAGCCACTGAAGGAGCATGCAATCCCTCCTGGGGGTGCCAGAAGTGTGGCAGGAGCAATAAAGGGCGTTGACCTGGATACGAGAGCGAGCCTCCTGCGCTTCAAGAAAGACATAGGGAAGTTAAACACCAAGTCCCAGAGCAACAGGGGATTGGCCGCATGGAGGACTTTGCAGAGAAACTGAGACGCTTTGGGAGGGACGAGCTCTTGCCAATGTCAATCGGAGAGCGCACACACAGCATTGCGCCCTGGTTCCAGGGGCCCGGCCCCATCCCATAATCGCTAAACTTCTCAACTAGAGAGACCAGGGCAGTGTAGGGAGAAGGGGACCTCACCTTCAATGGAGACTGCATACAGATTTTCCCAGACTTTCCAGCCTCAGTACAGGCAGCTCAGAGAACCTTTGAGGGCGTGAAATGCAGGCTCCAAGACCACACCAGATACGCATTGATGTTCCTGGTTAAGTTCAGAATGCCAGGAAGAAACCTACTGGCCTGTAGGGAACTCTAGATTTCCTGGTAGGCTTCTGCACCATGGGCCTCTTCCTAATGGGAACATTTGGAAATGCCACAGAAGAGTGTTGGGCTTGCTGAAAATGTGCATTTTGGGGCCCCTTTAAAAATTATTTCCAGGACCGCTTGGTTCCCAGTCCACCCCCGTCTATAGTAAAGGGGGTGGGGGGCCACAGGAGGGATTTGAACACAACATTGGATGACAGTCTAGAACGATTCACCGGTGGGGTTTGTCGTCAGTCCAGGGGGTGCTAGACATCTGCACAAAATATGGTCTGACTACAGCACCAACCAGGGAGGGGGGAAATGTCCCTGCCAGACTTCCGCAAATACTACCAGGCAGCACAACTTTGGGTTCTGAGAGAATGGCTAGGAGACAACCAACAAACAATATGGGTGACAAGACCGGGCGGTAGCCAGATCCCCTTGGACGAAACCCTATGGAAAGCAAAACATAGGCACCCCAACATCCGTATAAGTGAGATCATGAAAACCACCCTAGAGGCATGGGATGAACAAACACGGAGGGGCATCATGACCACAGTGGAGGGGCCCTTCACACCCATTTGCCGGAACCCCCAATTCCCACCGGGAATGGAGCAAGGAGCCTACGAGAAGTGGGAGGCAGCGGGATACACTAAAATAGCCGAAATGTACCAAAAAAGAAGAAATAAGAACATTCAAAGAATGCAAAACAATACTAAAATTAACAGAAGCAGACAGATACAAATATGAACAGCTTAGGCATTGGCTGGCAACTCCAGATGTCAAAACAGCAGCCACAAGAGAACTCAAGCCATTTGAGAAATTCCTAATAACCAACTCTGGATCAAGAAAACTGGTCTCCTCGCTCTACACCTTCATCAACTCCCAGGAGGAGGAAGTCAAATGGGCATACATGGTCAAGTGGGCGAAGACACTGGGGGAGGATGTCCACAAACAGTGGAGAGATCTGTGGATTACCATTCCAAAAATGACCCGATCAGTCCAAAAAAGGGAAATGTGGCTAAAAATAGTAACCCAATGGCACTATACACCGGAAAGGCTGCATGCCATGCACCCCCAAACACCTAACACGTGCTGGAGAGGCTGCACAGAGGTGGGCACGTGGAAACATCTGGTGGGACTGTAGGGGGAATCAAAGTCTTCAGGTCAGAAATAAAGACGGAAATCATTAAGATATTCCCTGATGCGGAACAATTAGGGGAAAGAGTTTGGTTATGCGGAATAAAAGATCAGGCAGCTAAGAAATTTAGGAAACCACAATGGAGAAGTTTCATGGGACTACTCATAGCAGCATGGGCGACAATAGCCCAAAACTGGAAAAAACAAGAACCCCCACTGATTTATACATGGCTCCAAAAAGTATGGGCACAACCGACCATGGAAAAGCTCACACACAATACAAGGATCAAAAGAGACCTTTACAAAGGAATGGCGAGAGATTCTGGACTATTTGCAATCAGACTACATGGAACAAAGGTGTCCTCATAATATAAGAATATCGGACATTCAGATCATAGACATTCCCAGGAACAACAGAGAATTAGAAAATCTGGGGTGGGAGGAGGGAGTTGGGGGGACGGCTATGGGATCCCAGTTTGTATCTGAAAATAATAAAATAAAACTTAAAAAAAAATATGGTCTGACCGATGTATGGCAGGCACAACATCCCACTCTACGGGAATATATATATATATATATATTTTTTTTTTTTAAATCGTGGGTGCACCACTCTGCTTCCCAGGTTGACTTCATATTAGCAATCAGGCAGATGGAGGGCAGCTGGAGTCCAGTGAGATTTTACCAAGGACTCTCTCTAATCACTCGCTAGTGATGGTGTCTGGTCCCCAGGTTGTCTGTGAAAGTGGTAAACTGGCGATTTAAGTCTTAAGCGCTAAAAAAAGACCGTTTTTCATGACTTACTGTGGGCCGAGATACAAGCCTATTTTGCCACTTATAGCGGAGCGGTGGAGTCCCCTTGGGTTTAGTGGGAAGCCTTTAAGTGCTGTGTCTGGGGAAAGACAGGAATACTGAGAGGGATACGGGCCTAAATTAAGGCCAGTGAAATCAAGTGGAAGGGGTACTATCCGGAGAAGGGAGACTGCGTGGTACTGGTGGTGATCGAGAAAGCGATTGATGTGTTCCAGACAACGCCCTGCAGGAGGTACAATATATGCATAGATCGGCCCTAGTTCGACAGTACAGGGGGGCCGGAAGACGCAAGACCAGCTTTTGGCGGTGGAGCGGAAGCAGACAGGTTGAACATGTGATAAACTCCCTGGGATCATGTGGTCCAAACCTCTGACACTGGGGAGGTGTTATGACAACATAATAGCACCCTATACTCCTCAAGGAGCATGCACTCTGGGGACAATATTAAACAGTGCCAGGGAGGGACAGAGTTCTACTGGCTGTCAACCGAAAAATGGGAACACCTGGATAAGGAACAGATGTTGGAGGAAATCAGATCAAATGTTTGCTGGTGTCAATCTCCCTGGCCAGACGGCCTCACAGGCGAATTTTATAAGGCCTATAGTCAAATAGTGGCCTGCGTCTACTCTGGGTTAATCAGCAGGCAGTGCAGTGGGGTGCCCTTCCTCCTAACTTGATAGAAGCCACAATCTCGACCATGCACAAGGAGGGAAACCAACAGAGCTTTGCTACTCATACAGGCCTAAAATCTAGTAAAACCGCTTCCTTCCCTTTATGCACAGTTTAGTGTTGGCAGATCAGTCTGGGTTTATACCAGGGAAGAACACTACTTATGGGTTGCACAGATGCTTTGCCTTTCTTGAAGGGATAGGTCAGGAGTTAGCAGCATTGCGCTCCTCCTAGATGCCGAGAAGGCGTTCGACTTGGTTGGTATGGGCGTTCATATCACAGCACCTACACCTCCAGCAGATGGGTGTAGGTCCTTGGATTATGTGGCCTGACTATATAATACAACCACCGTTCGAATAGCCATTAATGGGGAATGGTCCGCTCCATTACGGACAAGTTGGACGCATCAGGGCTGCCCCTCTCACCGATCCTGTTTGCGTTGGCTATAGAGCCACTGGCTGCCGTGTTAAGAGAACACCTTGAGAAGGGCATTCAGTTTTATTCACACAGGGTTATCTCCCTTTAAGCGGAGAACAGCCTTAGAAACCCAGAAACAAATCTCAACCGCATTATGCAGCAGATAGTTCAGTTTGGGGAACTTTCTCGGTTAAAGATTACGACAAATCAGTAATTTCCCCTTTAACGGCCCGAGTAGTGCCATTTGGCGATTATGGGTTTCGATGGGAGCTGGTTTATGTGAGGTACTTCAGTGTTGAGATATCACGGGATCCAGAACTATGGGAGGGCGGTACACTTTCTCCAAAGGGTGGGGTTGCTGTCATTAAGATGGTGGTACTACATACATTTTTCAGAACCTCACATTTATCCTCTAAGCAAATTTTTTTTTAGAGCCTGCACAGCATTTTGCTAGGCTTTCTGTGTTGGGGTAAGTAATTGTAATTGGTTATTTAGAACGTGCTTAATACCCAGAAGTTTCTAAGAGGACTGGGGGAAATCGAACCTGTGTTAATCCACATCTTCTGGCTTCCTAGGCAACCGCGTTGCCCCCGAGCTACCCTCCCAGACCAAGGGTGAGCTGGGAGGCGCTCATGCAATCATGCCAGGAAAGGGGTAAAGAGGGTGGTTGATACTCCCGGACATTGAACTACTTTTGTACAAGCTAAACGATCACTTATGTGCAGTGGTTCTTGGACCGGGTAGGCAGCCGGGGGGAGGGGGGGAGAGGGGGGGACAGGGGCAGATTTCTGAACCTGGAATGGTTCATGGGGTGTGTCCTCACATTTTTACACTTCAGAATCCCGAATCAGTATAAAACCCCTCCCACCCCTCCCCCTCCCATGTTCCCGCAGCAAATCCTGTTTTCCCATTACTGCACAGGGGGAAGGGAAAGTGATCTCTCCGATTTAAAAGAAAAGGAGGGCAGCCATGCGAGGGGCAGGAGAGAAGGCGAAGCGGTGGTGTGAGAGGGTGCTGGGACTGGAGATTCCAGCAGACGATAAAAATTATATCAAAGCAGGGGAAACACTAGATCGCCTGAGCAACATGGCCACGGGCTAACGCTGCTCTCTTGGGGGTGGGAAGGGCCATCTGAATTCTGCCCGTCACTAATCTAGCTGCTGAATGCATCGTGGTGTGGTTGGCGCTGACCCATGGGCACACGCATTAGAAATCTGGAGGACTGGGACGGTGTTGCACGAGTGTTCGGTAAGATTTTCTTATCAATCATTAATCTTCCTGACCTGCGTCAACCCCAAAACTGGTTGCTTTGACTAGTTAACTGTTAGGCATGATTGTATGTGGCAACTGTGGGAGACACCAGCCTTGCCCTCTTGGCAATAGGGCACCCAACCTTTGGTATAGGGTTGTACTACACAAGTTGGTAGACTAACCGTGCAGCCAGGCTTATCTCAAGAGGGGTCAATGTGAGCTGTAGGGTTGCAACAGAAATTCACTGTGACAAGTAATCAAATAATTATTTATTAATTTAACAGTTTTAAAATAAGCCTTCTTTAGAAGGGAGCAATTGGCACCAACAAATATACACTTAAAAATACACTCCTTCAGTTCAATAAAGTAAGTAGATACCCTTTTGGGATGGAACACAGATGTTCCTACACCCTGAGGTTACTTCAATAGCTAGGACACTGGACAATATGACATGCATTACTAACCGTAAAAGCATTTCTGATGATTGGATCTGCTTAGATTCGCATGCTTTGCATAGTCCGACATCCAGTGGTCACTGCAGAGTATTGCATCATGTTTTTCGAAAGTCGAAAAGGGGACGGCGACATAGGCGTGTCTGTAATACTATCCCTATAGTGACGTGTAGTGTACCCAAAATCCCTCGGGCGTCGAGGTCCCTCTGTTTGCATTTTTCTGCCATGAGGGAGCCTTATGACTAACGTGAGTGAGTACAGAAAAGAGAGAAAGTAAAAAGAAGTCTATGTTCCATCCATCCGAGCGGAGAGGAAGGGTGGGCGCATGTGAATCTAAGTAGATACAACCATCAGAAATGCTTTTACGGTAAGTAATGCATGTCTTCTGATGCTTGTTGATCTGCTTAGAATCACATGCTGTGGATAGACTAGCGATCAGTACCAGGAGTTGGAGGTGGGTTGTGAGAAGGAACAGTAGAGAAAAGATGTTTTAGTACTGCTTGTCCCACCTGGGAATCAGATCTAGAATGGGCATCTAGACAATGGTGTTTTGTAAAGGTGTGTACAGAACTCCAGGTTGCGGCTTTGCAAATGGCCTCAAGAGGAACATTTGCAATGAATGCTATCGATGCCCAAGTGCCTCGAGTAGAATGTGCTCTAGGCTTGAAGGGCAGTTCTCTCTTAGCAAGAGTAACAGTGATGCACTGGACAATCCATCTAGAAATAGTGGATTTGGAAACTGCATCTCCTTCTCTTCCTGCTGCCACTGAGAACGAAGAACTGATTAGCCTTTCTTAGTGGTCGATTTCTTTCCATATAAAACATGACCGCCCGAGCACATCCAGTGTGTGCAGGCTCTTTTCTCCCAAGTTTGATGGGTTTTGAAAGAACGTTGGTAGTTCTATAGACTGTTGACATGAAATTTTGAAATGAATTTCGGTGCAAACCTAAGGTGTGCGCGTAGAACCACCTTATCTTTGTGAACGGTTACAAAGGGATCTAAGATAATGGAGGTGATAGCCATCAAGAAAGCAGTCTTAAGAGTGAGATCCTGAAGGGTCGCTTTATGCATGGGCTCGAAGTGGGAGCCCATTAGCCTGGTTAAAACAAGGTTCAGGTCCCATCCGGGAGCAGGCTTTGATATAGGAGGGTGAATTATTTACGCTCCCTCCACGAAGGCTTTAATAACTGGAACTTTCCACCACGACACATTATGTTGAGACGTAGTGTAGGCGGAAGATGCAGCAAGGTGAATTTTAATAGAATTAAAGACTAACCCAGAGTCCAGCAAGTGAGTCAGGTATAGAACAATATGTGTGGGAGAGCAGTCAACGGGGTTGATGCTCTGAGTTACACCAGATGGCGAACCGTTTCCACTTACTAGAGTAGCAGTAACGAGTGTTCGGTTTCCTTGCCTCTCTGAGAATGTTCATGCATCTCTGAAGGAGCTGCAAATGTCCAAATTCTATGACCTCAGGAGCCAGGCTGCCAAGTTCAGGGTCTGTGGTCATGGATGCAGCGTTTGGCCCCTGTCCTGTGACAAAATGTTGTACGGGCAGGGTAGTTTCACTGGAGGAGTGTGATACTTCAACTACCTGTTCTATAAAAATGAGGTCTCAGGCAGCAAGTAGTTTGGACTAAAAGAGCCAAATTCTTTTATTGATCAACCTTCATTCCTCTCTTTTTAGGTAAACCAGAAAAAAGGATACGTTTTCTTCAATCATTCCACTTTTCAAAGAGGAGATTGTGTCAGTGAAGTAATGCCAAACAGGTAAGTTCTTTTAAGAAGAATGTTAGTTCAGTTTCATCTCTTCCCCTTTACTGTCTCTATTTCTCCCCCTCTTCTATGTTCTCCTTAATTCTTCTTGTATCAGTCTTTAGTCTCCTCTGTTTTCAGCCACTGTTTCCTTCTCTCCCTGGCTTTATGTTCTTGAGCAGGGAGCTCGTTTACTCCTTATGTCGCATCAGCTCGAGTTCAATTCACACAGTACTCTTGTTATCACTGTATGATTGTGAAAGGCTCTCTTGTTATGAATCCTCGCCGTCGGCTGTCCCGGCGAGGTGGAGACGTTTTAAGGCAATCACCTTCTTTGCAGGGTCTCTCTCTCTCTCTGTTAAGGCTTGGATTCTGCATTCATCATTGATTGATCGTTTTCACCGTCACACAGGGATTCGGTCATCGACACACTGATTTATTTCATCCAGTCTTCATGCTCACTGCCTGCGTTCACGCAGTTCATAAAAATGCCCTTCCTCTTTCTTTCACACAGTTCGCTTTTACCGGGTAGTTTTTGGGCTGCGAGTGTCTCGTCACCTTCTTACTGCCGACGGCGGTCAGCGATTCGGCTCCGCCCCTTGTTTCGGCTCTGCGGCTAACCTCAAGCTTGATCTTCCTCCCCCTTCGCTTCAGGCAACCGCCTTTGATCCCCATCTCCAGACCGCTCCGTTCCCCTGTGGCGAAGCGTCACGGCGCTTCTCTCCTCCTGCTGCACACGAGCGACAACGGTCGCTATTTCCCTCTCCCTTCCGGAGCGCAACTTTTCTATTTCAACTTGTAGAGTTCCATCGTCTCCTCGTTCTGGCAAACGAAACAAAAAAAAAAAAAAAACAAATGAAGTCTACGCAACAGCGTATGCTTCATCCAGCAAAACTTATTCTTAAACAGCTGTTCTCAATACACCCAGCTGGAACCGTTGGGCTCAACCTCCTCGTCAGCCCTGGTTTCCTAGGATACCAAAAATACAGATCTCAGAGGAAAGTCCATACAGGTATCACTTCCTGCATCTATATCCATGCTTTAATAGGGCTTCCCCACTGTACAGAACATTTGTAGAAGCACGAACAGCCCAGCACATCATCACAAGGAGACAGTGACCTCTCCATCAGATGAGCGAACCAGGGTTGGCGGGGCCACCAGTATTATGGTAACTGGTTCCTGGTGCATCTTGAGCACTATCTTGTAGAAAAGTTGAGTCAGGGGGGTGAAAAGCGAAGACAAATTTCCCTGACCAGGTTATCTAGAGACCGTTCCCCTTGGAGCGGTTCTGGGGTTCCTGGAGGCGTAATCTTGGCATTGGGTGTTCTTCAGAGTTGCGAACAGGTCAATCTCTGGGAAGCTCCATTCTGCGAAAACGTTGGAGATGATGTCTTCATGTAGTGGCCATTCGTACTCTGCGGGTAGAGGGAAGTCTCTGCTGAGTCCGTCTGCCAAAAGATGGAGTTCCCCGGTACAAGTTGTGATAACAGGAACATGTGTTTAAGAGCCCACCTCCAGATGTTCTGGGACAGCTTGGACAGTCCTGGAGAGTGAGTGCCCCCTTGCCGTGGTGCTGTCCGTGAGGATCAGCACTGTCTTTCCTTGTAGGTGTGTCTGGAAAGCCTTCAGTGCTTTGAAGACCGCCAACAATTACAGCAGGTTTATGTGTTTGGACCCCACACTTGGGAGTCCAAACTCAGTGTGCAGTGTGATGGGATAGGTGAGCCCCCCATCCTGTGAGGGATGCGTCTGGTTATAGTGGCGTCCACTGCGGGGGTGATGAAGGATTTCCCCAACACAAGGTTTTCCCTCGACCACCACTGCAGTGAGAGAACCAAGGCTTGCGAGACAACCACTAGGATCGTCCCATTGTCCGCTGGCCTGACACCACTGGCTGTTGAGCCACTCTTGCATAAGGCGCATGCCCAGGCATGCGTGAGGAACCAAGTAAATACATGACGCCATCATTCCTAGCAACCACATGGCTTTGCGTACCGTCACCTCTCGACCGGCTACATATTGAGGGATCTGAAACAGCATGTTTGGAAGATGAGCCCCTAGGAATTGCTGGACTTGGCTGGGGTCTAGACTGGACTTCTTTTCATTGATGGAGAAGCCCAGGTGGAACAAGAGGTCTAGTCTTTTGAGTATTTGAGAAGCATGTTTCATAAGAATCCCCCGTTATGAGCCAGTCGTCGAGGTAAGGAAAGACTGGAATGGACAACCTGCGCAGGTGTGCCTCTGCCACTGCCAGTACCTTCGTGAATACCTTTGGCGCTGAAGCTGTGCCAAAAGGTAACACTTTGAACTGATAGTTTTTGTCTTCTATCATGAACCTGAGGTATTTCATGTGCGCCGGCAACATTGAAATATGAAAGTATGCATCTTTCATGTCCAGTGTTGCCATGTAATTCCCCGTGTGAGCAGGGGGGGGGGGGGGGGGGGGGAGATTACTTCCTGTAAAGTCACCATACGAAATTTACAGTTTCACAAATGTGTTCGCTGGGCGCACATCTAATACAGGGTGCATGGTTGGGTCCTTTTTGGGTACTAAGAAGTACACTGAATAAATACCCTTTTACCTGTGATAGAGGCACAACCTCTATGGCTCCTTTTTCCAGCAGCAGTTTGACTTCCTGAAGGATGGCGAGGTGTTCTGATGATAGATGTCTTCCCCCTTGGGGGCCGACTGAATTTGATACAGTAACCATGGGCTATTGTTGACAGTACCCAACTGACTCTGGTAATTCCCTCCCATGCTTGCAGAAATGTTAACTGGCCCCCGACCGGAGATGCATGGGAGGGAACCTGAACTTTCCGTTCATTTTGCAGTGGTAGCCGGGGAGCCTCTAGGAGTGGGGCCCTGACCTCTTCCCTTGCCACAACGTTGTCCTCTTTGTGCATACTGTCCACTGGTTCCCTGAGGGGAGGACCAGTTGCTGGCAGAGGTGTATTGTTGATTTTGTCGTTGGCCACGAAAAATGTGCCTGTTGCCATAACCACGCTTATTAGGAGGTCTTGTTATTTGGTCCAGGGTCTTTAATGTTTTGCTTTCCTTCTTAGCTGTTTCCAGAGCATCATCAACCGCCTTACCAAACAAGTTTGTCCCCTCAAGGGGTTTGTTGATGAGGGACTCCTGCGTTTCTGGCTTGAAACCTGAGTCTGAGCCAAGCATGTCGCTTAAGGAGTACGCCCTGGACTAGGGAACGGCCAGCCGTGTCTGCAGCATCTGAGGTGTTCTTGATGATGCTTTGGTTTACCTGGGTACCTTCTGTCAGTGGCTAATAAGCGGGTTCGCAAAGGCTCAGGGACTTCTTGTAGGCCTTCGCGTAACACTCCATTGGGCATCGGCGTAACTCCCCAAAAAAGTTGTATTGTTGGCAATACGCGTGGCAAAAGCAGTCGAGGATGTAATTCTCTTCCCTAAGGCATAGAGCTTCTTCCCCTCTTTGTCCGGAGGTGCTTCACTAGTAGATCGCGGAACCCCCAACCTTTTCCTTGTGGTGGTTACTACCAGGGAATCTTGTATGGAATGACCCCTAATATACAAGGGATCAGAAGGCGAGGGGCTAAAAAGCTTTGATTCTTGGATTGACACCTCTAACTAATGCAGGTGTAGATAAAGAGGGAACGAGGCGTCCCTTGATTGAGGCGAGGAGGGGTATGGCTTGGCTAGCAGGCGGCTTTTCCTTGATCGTCCACAGGCGAAGGTTCTCTGACCAGCATGGTCTGAGGAGAGGGCAGATCTAAAACATCAGGGTCTGATGACGCCACTGGAGACTGCCAGGGCTGTGGTTCACAAATGTCTGGGTCTTCCTCAAAGTCCCCTACAGGGTCTTGTAAATCTTCAGTATTTAGGAATTCTTCCTCCTCCTGGAAGTGGGGATCCTCTTCAGTGAGGTCATATGGAACAAGTTACTTACCTGTAACTGTTGTTCTCCAGCATGGGTCTGGCATGGATTCACATGCTCATGAATATTCCCTGTCGTCAGGCCGGGAATCCTCGGTAAGGAAATCAGTATCAGTTTCGTTTCTGATCGGTCTTTCTTAGTAACCAATCACTGGTCTCTGGGTCATACTGCCCCCAGCCAATGACTGCCCTCTCCCCAAGCCCCGCCTCTGGCAGCCATACTCAGATTTGGTAGCATGCAAAGTGGCAGTATGACCAAGTGAAGAGCCGCAGAGGAGGAGGAGGGAGGGTTTGCATGTGAATCCATGCCAGACCCATGCTGGAGAACAGTTACAGGCAAGTAACTTGTTCCTTCGCCAGCATGGGGTCTGGCATTGATTCACATGCTCATGAGAAGAATACATAGCAGTACACACAAGCACAACCAACGGGAGGTGGCAAAGGCTCAACATTAAGCAATTCTTACCTCCTCACCAGGCTCACCTTAAGCGAACAGGTTGTGCAGCACTGCTTAGCCGACCCTGGACTCCTCCCTGGAATCCTGGTCGACGCAGTAGAATCTCGTGAAGGTGTGCGTCGACCTCCCGTAGCAGCCCTGCAGATGTCCAGCAGGGGCACACCAGACAAGAACTCCGTGGTAGCAGCGATAGCTCTGGTCGAGTGGGCTCTCGGACAGCCAGGACACGGCCGGTTTGCCAACCGATGACAGTGCATGATGCAGCCGGAGAGCCATCTGGAAATGGAAACCTTCAAGAGAGCCTTCCCTTGGTTCACAGGTCCAAAGTTCACAAATAGATGTGATGTCCTCCGAAAACTGTTTGTGCGGTCCACGTAGAACTTCAGCGCTCTAGCCACATCCAGCAAGTGCAAAGTCCTCTCGGCCGGCAACAAAGGTGACGGGAAGAAAACAGGTAACACCAAGGCCTCGTTGAGGTGGAAGTCCGACGGCACCTTGGGCATAAATGAGGGATGCGTCCTCAGCACCACCCTCGTGTCGTGAAAAGTCAAGTATGGAGGCTTGCAGGATAGGGCCTGGATCTCTCCCACTCGTCGTGCGGAGGTGATGGCCACAAGAAACGCAGTCTTCCACAACAGGAACTTCAACGGTGCCGAATGCAGGGGCTCGAATGGCGCCCCCATGAGCCTGGTCAGCACCATGTTGAGCTCCCACGCCAGAGCAGGGGCCTTCACCGGCGGGAACGATCGCAACAGTCCCTTCATAAATTCCTTCACCAGGCGATGGGACCACAAGGACGCTCGTCCTGAGGTTCTGGTGTATCGGGAGATCGCAGCAGGATGCATCTTGGAGGCATGAGCCAGTCCAGCCTTGGACAGCGACAGTAGGTACGGCAGTACTTGAGGGGCCGTAATCCGCAGAGGGTTAATCTTCTGTGCATGGCACCAGACAGAGAACCTCTTCCATGTATGTCCGTAGCACTTGAGAGTTGAGGACGCCCTGGCCTTTGCAAGAACCTCCCTGCAGTCAGCCGGGATGTCGTACCCTCCAAACTCTAGTGCTGCAGGAGCCAGGCCTGCAAGTTCAGCGACTCCGGGTCGTGATGAAGTATGGCGCCTCCTTCTCTGGAGAGAAGATCCGCGTCCGTCGGCAGCTTGACTGGTGGGGACGCTGACAAGTCCAGAAGGTCCGGGAACCAGATCTGCCTCGGCCACGCCAGTGCGACGAGGATCATCCTGCACCGGGACCTCTTGAGCTGGTTGACTAGTCGGAGCAGCAACGGCAATGGAGGGAAAGCATATAGGAACAGGCCGTCCCAGGGGAGCGAGAAAGCATCGCCCATGCTCCTCGGCTGGGGAAACCTGCTGGCGAACCTCTGGCACTATGAGTTTGTCGCCGTCGCGAACAGGTCAATCTGCGGTTTTCCCCATCGTCGGAAGAGTCGATCCACTTGATCCTGACGTAGTTCCCACTCGTGGCACGAGTGCAGCTCCCTGCTGAGTGAGTCGGCGATGGTGTTCTTTATCCCCGCCAGATGAAAGGGCACCAGAAACATCCCTTGGGCGACGGTCCAATGCCACAGATCCTGGGCTTCCTTGGAGAGGGCTGGGGATCTGGTTCCTCCCTGCTTCCGGATGTAGAACATTGTGGTGGTGTTGTCAGTGAAGATTCTCACCACCTTGCCCTTGAGGGACGGGAGAAAGGACCTGAGGGCCCAGAACACTGCACGGAGCTCCAGGATGTTGATGTGGAGCGGCTTCTCCTCTAGGAGCCAAAGGCCTCTCGCGTGAAGTTCTCCGGTGTGCACTCCCCACCCTTCCAGGGCATCGGTCGTCACCGTCATCTGGTGAGATGGGGTCTGAAAGTCTGCCCGCCGTCAGATGAGTGTGGGTGCCCCACCACCGGATCGCTCGTCGGAAGGTCTCGTTGAGCGGGATCCTGTCCTCGAAGTTGCCCGTAGCTTGGATCCAGCGGGCGTCGAGGAACTCTTGCAGAGGGCGCATCCAAAGCCTGCACAGGCGCACAAGATATATACAGGAGGACATCATCCCGAGGAGGGACTTGATGGATCTCACCCTGGCCAAGTCCGTGGCCAGCAGACGCTGCACCTTGCCCAGGATGGCCATTGTCCTTTCCTCCGACGGCGAGGTCAGACGCGCCACTGTGTCCAGCTTGGCTCCCAGAAACAGTGCGACGGGACCAGGTGGGATTTGGGAAAGATGGAAAATCCCAGGTCTGTGAGCAGCTGGACAATCTTCGCTGTGTGATCTACGGCGAGCTCCCTTGTCTTTGCTCAGATCAGCCAGTCGTCCAGGTAGGGGTAGACTTGGATCCCCTGCAGGCGCAGCTGCGCCCTCACCGGTGCGAGGCACTTGGTGAACACCCTGGGTGCCGACTTCAATCCGAACGGGAGGGATTTGAACTGGTAGTGCCGTTCTTGGCCCACGAACCTGAGGAACTTTGGGTGTCCTTTTAGAATGGGGATGTGGAAGTATGCATCCTCCAAACGCAACGACCGCAGGAAATCGACCTTCTTCCGCTGTCCCAGCACGCGCTGGAGGGTGACCATCCGGAACTTCTGTGCCTTGATGTACTTGTTCAGTCGTCGCAGGTCCAGGATGGGGCGCCATACTCTGTCTTTTTCATGAGGAAGTACCTTGAGTATAATCCGGAGCCTCTTTGGGACGAGCTCGATGGCACCTTTTTTGAGCATCGCCCTTACCTCAAATAGCAGTTGAGGGACGTGATTTTCCTTCCTGGCAACAGGTGGAATGCGGGGGCACTTTTTTAGAAATTCGAGGGCGTGCCCCTGGGCCAGGGTGTCCAGCACCCAACGGTCGGTGGAGATGGACTCCCACACGCTGACAAACTTTGCCAGTCGGCCTCCCACCGGGGTGCTCCGGTGGGGGCCCCCGACACCGCTGTCAGTTCAATCTTGCTTTGAGGACCATCTTGCTGCCTTGGCCTCCCTGGCGACGACAGCGGGGTCCACCCGACTTGCCTCGTCCACTACAGGCTTCCTGCGACGAGGAGCGGGCCGCTTGGCGGTACGTAGAGGAGCCACTGCCGAATCCCTTGGAGGCACCCTGCTTGCCTCCGCTGATCCGAAAGGACGGCCTTCGTTGCCGGAGAACGCCTAGGGCCTTAGCTGTCTCCGTGACCGCCTTGATGGCTTGGAAGGACTCATCCACCGTTTTCCCAAACAGATTGTTCCCGTCAAACGGCATGTCCAAAACCTTGGCTTGTACGTCCTGGCGGAAATCTGTCGCCTTGAGCCACCCTCGTCTAAGGCAAATGCCGTTGCCTAGCTGGCAGAAACCGGTGTCGGCAATGTCCGTTGCCACCGTAATGGCGTGGTTCGACGCCACTTCGCCTTCTTGCAAGATCTCCAGGGCCTCGGCCATCTTGTCCAGTAGGAAGTCCAACAGGGCGGCGATCTTGTACCATAACTTCCTGTCGTAGCAGGCCACGATCGCGAGGGCGTTGCCGCCGACGAGATAACTCGTCCCATTGCGTCCAGCTTCTTTGCTTCGCCGTCCGGCGGGGAAGTTGACGTTGAGGCCGATGGGCCGCCCCTACCCCCCCGCTTTCTTCTTGGCCGCCGCTGAGACGACCGAGTCAGGGGTCGGTTGCGCCCTAAGGCACAAAGGGGCTGCATCGGGGACCCGGTACTTCTCGTACCGATCCCTCTTGGCAGGCGTCGTAGACGTGTTCTTGAGAAGGGTGAGACCCTCGTCCCAGATGTCATCCAGCAGAGGCACGGCGAGGACTGTTTTCCTCTTGGCCTCGCGCCGTTGGTAAAGGAAACCTTCCTTTTCTTCGGGCAGAGCTGAAAAAGCTCGGATGCCCTGGCGATCATTGCATGGAAAGATGCGATCTCGTCGGGCGGGGAGGCACGGGCTGGGGGCGATGGGAGCTCCGTCCCTTCGTCATCGCTGCCGTCGTAGTCGGTACCGCCGTGTCCGTTCCCGTGTAATCCCCAGGGACGGGGGACGTGGGCAAAGGTTGAGTAGGCCACGAGGGCTGGAAAGGCGGGGCTGGATGGATCCGTCTTCTCTTGTTCGGGGGGGGATTCCCGCCGGGCCTGGCTCTGGCTCCTCCGTCGAGCCTGGTTCCAGATCCTCCGTCAATGGTAAGGGCAATCTCGTCCTTATCTCCAACATAAGGATTGTATCGCCAACAAAATGGCCGCCGAGTTGTCCTGCGGCTCCGGAAGCGACGGGTGACTAGGACCCTCGCAGTGCCGCCGTTGCTCACGTCGTCACCTTTGTCGGGATCCCTCCCGTGGGAACGGGCCTCTTCGACGCCCTCGTCGAGACCCTCTAAGACTTCTACCAGCTCCTCCTCGGATGCTGTGTATGTGTCCACAATGGCCACCGCCCCCCCCCCTTTTTCCACCGTGGGCTTCACGGGGGTCTGTTCGATGGGTCTGAAAGAAGCTTCCCTCTGCGGAGGCAGGGAGACTCTGGGCCACGAGGTCACCTCCACTGGTATAGCCTCCACAGGCTGCGCCAGGGCCGTCGCGACTTCCTTGATAGAGGCCTTGGCCGGGTGAATCAAGGCCTTTACCACCTTGTGTGGGCCTGTGACCTTCACCTTAGGGCGGAGCATCACCGCCTTGTTCCCCCTTGGCCCAGATTCATAGAGCTCGACCCTGGCCTCTCCAGAAGCTTCGCCCGGTTCTCGGCCTTCCTCTTGCCTTAGCCAGAGCGTTGGCTCGTGGTTGATGGCGCTGGAGAGGGTGCGCCTTGCCTGGCAGCCGAGGGGCCCGACCGTTCGGCGCTCCCGGTGCCCGCAGACTCGCGGTGCTTTGCCTTCTGTGGCCCCCGTCGCCGGGGCGCCCTCACAGGCCTTAGAAGACCGCTCGGACTTCTTCTCACCTGACGGGTTCTTTCCTTCCAGCCAGTTGGAGAGACGAAGGTGTCGGTCCCTGATGGTCTGTTCCGACATGTTCCTGCAAAACGCACAGTCCTTCTCCATGTGCGTTTTGTCCTCATGAAGGCATTAGAGACATTTCGAGTGCTCGTCCTCCTTGAACACATTCTGCAGCTGGCATCCAGGGCAAACCCTGAACAGCTTTCAGGGCGTCGAGCTTCCCTTCTCCTGGGCCATGTTCGGTTAGGCCGCAGAAACTTCTTGACTCCTCCTAGAAGCGTAACTCAACGAAATCTTCACCCTTGAGGGGCGTAGAAAAATCCGACACGGATCCCCGGTATTCGGATGTAGAGACGGTGGAGCTCGAGGCTCTATTTGTCTGAAAAATGAGAAATTTTTCTTGAAGAAGCACGAAAACGCAGCAAAAGCTAAACACGAGGACTCCCAACACTTGAGCATGCGGTAAAAATCTGAGGATGGCTGCTAGAGGCGGGGCTTAGGGAGAGGGCAGTCATTGGCTGGGGGCAGTATGACCCAGAGACCAGTGATTGGTTACTACTGAGAAAGACAGATCAGAAACGAAACTGATACTGATTTTTTTCCTTACCGAGGATTCCCAGCCTGACGACTGGGAATATTCATGAGCATGTGAATCCATGCCAGATCCCATGCTGGAGAAGTATCTATTTCTTCCTCAGGTCAAAAAGGCTTGGGAATTTGGTTCTAGGGTCTTCAGGGAGCACCTCCCTTGGCCTTTTAGTGAAATGTGTTTAGAAGTGGACACAAACCCATCTAGCCTGTCCATACAGGACTCAAATCTTTCCCAAGTCCACTGGGATGACCCTGAACGTTCTAGTGGCGGAAAGGCTTGCTCCTCTGCTTCTAGGCGTCAAGATCTTTCCCATAGAGTGGAGGATATACCCCCTTCGTCCTTCAAAGTTTTTGGACGAAGGAGCTTACAGGCCGCACACCCGGCCTCGTTGTGGTCGAGGGGTAAGCAACGGTTACACCACTTATGCTCGTCCTTCCACGGAAATTTGCCCTTACAATGTGGGCAAAATCTAAAAAAGTGTCCTCTCCATAGCCGAGGACATACCCAGTGATAACGACCCGGAAGGAAAGGGGGCAGAAAAGGAAAGGCATTCTAGAAGAAGCCGATATGTCCACACAAAACCCCCACACTCCCTACTGTGTAGGCCGGGCCATGTGTTCGGCAGCGCCGATAGGAAAACCTCTGTCGAAACCACCGCCGAAGATCTTGACTCGGCAGGGAAATTGAATGGCCGTAGAAAGAGGGCTGGAGGTGGTATAAGTTTAACAATAACTGACAAATCGACCAAGAGTCGAGTAAATGGAAAATGGCAATGTCTCTTACGAGCTCCACATAAGGCGACCAGTATTCTGGGCGGAAAAAAATCTGTGGGACCTCGACGCGTGAGGGATTTTGGGTACACTACAACGTCACTATTGGGATAGTATTACAGACTCGCCTATGTCGACGTCCCCATTTCAGCAATACTGCGCAGTGACCATTGGATGTCAGACTATGCACAGCATGTGATTCTAAGCAGATTAACAAACATCAGAAATCACTTTTCACATTTAAATGGTAATACTGAAGTTGTGGCAAAAAGTAAAAGGTTAGGGAAGGAAACAATGGTTAACCAGTTTCTGAAATGGGTAAGCACTTTTTGAACCCGTCTCCCCCAATGCAATGTAGGTTAACCGTTTCCCAGCTATACAGGTAAGGTACGTATGACTTTTTGGAGGGATAGTTAAAACACAAAGTCATAGGTTAAGAAGAGTCTTCAGGGAACCAGGACAGCCAATGTCACTTGAGCACAGTTTGGGGGAGCTGAGGCACTTCTTGAAGTTAGGTACAAAGTCTTGCACGAGGTAAAGAAGAGTGTTGTAGCAAGAAATCACTGTTGGGCCATAAGTTGGGAGGCTTGTGAAAGTCAAAGCTGCAAGCAACTCTGCAAAAGGGCAGCCAATTCAAGTCTCAACCGAGAGCAAGCAAGCTACACACAACAGGTAAAGTACCCCTTAGCGCACAGTACCTTCGGTCTGAAGAAATGGTTCCAGCTGGCTTCTGTTCCTGTTGTAGTTCCTGGGCCTCAGTCGAAGGGACAAGGACGACGTTTGGGGACTCCTGCACTACGATTTAAAGGTCAGCGGCAGCAATGAGTGCAATTCAGATGAACAGCACTTCGAGGTTTCAGCGACTAGCAAATAGCACAACTGCGGTTCTTGGACACCTTGTGGACTTTCCTTGCTTCGAGGGTCCAGCACTGTTGAGGTGGATAAGGCTTGGTCAGCCCTGCTTCAAGTGAGTCTGGAGGATCTTCCTGGAGCTTGGGTCCAGTTTAAAACTATGCACCAGATTCTGGTGTTCCTTTCCCCTGGCACTCCGTTCCTGCAGCAGCAATGGAAGTATAGCCAGCAGAGAGGTGTTTCAGACGAGTTCGTCTTGGGGTCGATTGGTCCCACCAACCCAAGGGGAGAGGTCCCCCTGTCTGGGCTTCTCTAGACGATGTCGCTATAGGAGCTTCAGCACTGCAGCAGGGCTTCACCGGGCAAACCAACGGTCCAGGAGGTGCAGAAAGCTTCTCTTCCAGTTTCTTTCTTCGGTTCCTTCGTCCAGTGGTCGACTGTCTTCCTTGCAAAATCTCTAGCCTTGTATGCAAGTCGTTCACATTCATTTGCAGTCTAGCTATCTCACACACACAGCAGGGTGGCTGTCCTCCAAGGACAGCCAGTCGGCAAATCACCCATGGGTGCATTCCCGTACCAAGGAGAATAAGCACCGCGAGTTTCAGGCACCTCCCTTTCTTCCATACCCGACAGGCTGGAGCCAGAGGTGGGCTTCACCAGTGAACCCCGCCAAAGACAAAACAAACCAAATCTGGTTTGGCGACCAGAGTAAATCTTAAGGACCTTTCCAACAAGAAATGGTGAACAAAGAAGACTGGGGCCATTTTGACAAAATGGGTATCCATGGGTGCTATACTGAAGCTGCGAACGCAGCCTGCAGCAAAAAAAACAAGGGTAGGAAGAAGTAAACCACTGCCACCAGCCATTAATTGTAAAAAAGGTAACAAAAATGTTACACGCGAAGTTCGACAAAGGGGATACTAAGTAACCCCTCCAGCACCCTATTGTAAGATAGTGTGTGCTAGCTTTATAAAGAGGAAAATGCAAGTAAAGTCAATTTCACTTTACTACTCTTGGAAACAGTAGTTATCCAAGAGAAGGTATTTAAACATTAGCAGAAATCCAAATTACTTCTCTGTGACACTGCACTGAGGGTGCCGTGTGACAATGTAAGATCATCACTCTTCAGGACAAAAATGAAAAGTCCTGAAGTCCAGCAAAAGAGCTGAGGTCTCTAAGGTAGAAGGGAATTAGCACATTTCTGAACATTCTGCCCAACAGTAACTATTTTACCTTGTCCCTAGGTGAAGGGCAATCTTTCTCACCTAATCTTTTACTCTTTATGGGTGACCTCTATGTGTCTGCATATTGTATGGGTGAAGTTAGTCTCTTCATCTTTTTTATCTGGCTTGCCCCCATGTTCTCTTTCGTGGACTTGGGTGAACTACAGTTCCCTAGTAGTAAAGAGGAATTTTCATCCACCTTTACATTTTATATAGTGAGCCAGCAACCCCCCCGCCTAACCTTACGAGACTTGCAGAGGGGATACACCATATCCGCTTTCTTCTTAATTACCTGGTAACATTTTGTTACAATGAAAGTTTCCTTAAATGGCTGCTGTCAGTGTAACTACTTTAATGACTTTAGTCTTCATTTCTCGCAGGCTGTTAATTCAGCCTCATTAATGCACAGAAGGGTCACCATTTTGCTAAAATGCTGAGCTCCCCTTTTCACCATTTCTTGTGTGCTTGCTGTTTGAGGTCTTCCCCCTGCCATTCTAAGCAGGAACAACCTCAGTGGCTGTTTTGTCTATGGTAGGAATCCTGTAGATTCCCCACCCAGGCTCCAGAGTGTCGGGAAATGCAGGAAGCGAGGGAGGCGTCCAAAACTCTGCAGCCCTTTGTCTTTCACCTTGCTGAAAGTAACAAACTCCCACTGGGGTAGTGTCCCAATTAGACCACCCCTTGCTGTAAAATGCAGGGAGAGAATGCAGAAGTTGAGCTGTAGTTTGATAAAAACTCTGAACCTGGAAGCTGACAAGTCGACCACTGGCGCTGATACCAAAGAGGAAGATGAAGAAAGGACAGCCCTTCGATTTCCAGCGAACGGACAGCCTGCTGTGTAACCATACCTTCCAATCGACCTGGGGATCCCTAAAAGGACAACCACCGACCCAGATCCTGGCGAGATCCACTAGACACAAGAAGATCTGCTTTCGTCCCATGTCGTAATATAACCGTGCACGGCTGCAATACCCCAATGCCCTGAGACCGAGACATTCTGCAGTGTTTTAAGCCTGATTTCTATACTCTGGCCTGGGGGACAGATGTATAGAAGGCCAGTGTTAGGGACAACTCTGACCTGTGGCCAAACCATGCAAGGTAGCAGTGACGAGAGATCTAGGCTAAATCTCAAGAGGTACTGAGCTTGTAAGGGGTCCACAATGAACACACACAGTGTAGCAGTCAATGATTACACTTCGACAATCAGGTATAAAAATACTTTACTTATGATCACATAGGGCCCTCTCGGGACAGGACTAGACGCAGGTGAGAAGTTTAGGGCAACAGTCACTGATGCATGGCGATGCAAAAGGATTCACTTGCTGCAGTCAGACACCTCCTAGCGTGGGTCCCCTTCATGCTAAGACCATGGAATTTCATAGAGCAAAGTATTTCAGTGCAAGTCGAGGATCCCCCTCCATCCTTCCCCCCCACCCCCCGTTTCAGGCCTCAACTAAGAACAACTTACGCCATTGTTAAATCTGTTTAAAACCAGATTCTGCCAAGTCTGCAGCAATGTTAATACTATGATTGGACGTCTCCTCCCCTTCGCCTACCAACAGCATGGCAGCTTTACGGTGTTCCTCAGGTAGATGTTCCAGCAGAGGCGCCAACCGATGCCAAATCTTACGATCGTAGCAAGCCATGATCACCAACCATGGCTGCTTTCAACGTCATCGCAACAGTCAAAAACTATTTACTGAAGGCATCCTGTCTCCTGGCGTCACTGTCGGGAGGGGTAATCCACTTGTACTGACTCCTGGCTTTGTGGCTAGCCGCAGCCGAAACCACCGACTCAGGAGTGGGCTGCAACACTAAGCTCTTTGGTTTAGAGTCCGGGGCCTTAAACTTCTCCAGCCTCCCTTTGACAGCTGGTTCCGAGAAGGGGTGTGGCACCGTGCGCAGGCCCTCCTGCCACACGTGGTCGCGGATAAGCACTTTGAACACCACTTTCCGTCTCTTGCCCATGTGGTCAAACAGGAAACACTCCTTCCGCTCCTCCTCAGGAGCCAACCCAAATTGCACACATGCCTTCGCCATCATGGCGTGAAACGGCCCAACATCATTGGGCGGAGACAGTTGTGCCGGACTACGAGGTAGATCCATCTCAACGTCCGAATCCCACGCCAGATCCCGCGACGAAGAGCCAGTAAACATGGTCTCCCTAGGCACACTGTCCAATTCAGAGTCCGGCAGCTCACCCTCTTCAGGATGGGAACGTGGCCATTCTTCGTTCACCTACCGAGGAGCCGGTAACTCATCCGCAGCCGTCGAACGCGGAGGAACACCTGCAGCGTCGACGATAGGCCCCAACGGAGCTACATTCAGAGGGGCAACCTGGAATCCAGCTGGCCCAACAAGAATTGCAATGTGGACAGCACCTGGAGCGACAACATTGCCTGTGGATTCACCAGTGGGTAACTGGACGGACCAGCCCCCACACCCATCGACGTCGATGGACCAACACACTGCAGGCCCAGGGCCGATGGACCCAACCCCGGCTCCCGATCATCCTCCGCCACTGATGCAGTCTCTTGATGTAGAATAGTGTCTGGTAGAAGAGAATCAAAAGCAGAACCCTGCCACGCCTCATTCGTCTGCAGCAATTTGTCTGTATGCATCCCCAACGATGAGAATATCGGGCCTTTTTCTCCTGCCGGAGCCAAAGACAAAACCGTTGACGATGGTATCAGAGCTGGCAAAGGAGCTGTCGACGACGGGACTCCCGTCGACGATGTAGTTGGAACCGCAAACTGCGATGTAGATATTTCGGGCGACCCCGCCTGCCTGGTTCCACTGGACCAATGTTTAAATGACTCCCTACTAGAGGACTTTTGATGGTCCCCTGAAGAGGAGCATTTCGATGACAAGTCTTTCTTGGCCTTCACTCGTGATGCCGACTTCTCGGGCCTACCTCCAGACCCTCGTGACTGGTCCAACCAACCATGCTTGGCGGAAGAAGCCCCCTTCAACAGGTGTTTACTCGAAGAGGAGCGACCACTGTCCCAGACCTCCATCCCGGGGACAGGCCCAGACTTATTAGCCAGAGGCTCAGCTGAAGTCGACCGGAGATGATCCGCCACTTGAACAGGCATTTCAGACACCAGGCTACGAACCAACCCCACCCCAGAGGAAGGGTAGGTACCCTCATTGAGCCAACACACCAACCGCCGATTGCAATCCTTAAGCGTCTTCTGTGAAAACCCCTTACAGATCTTACAAGACTTGGCAGAGTGATGAGGGTAGAGGCAATAGAGGCACTCCATATGTCCGTCCCGCTCATACACTTTCCTCAGCCCGCAAGTCGCACAGGGCCGGAACAAAGATTTTCCTGAAGACATCGCAAAACCAATCGCACTAGCACATGCAGAACTCACAAAGAGCACGAGGTGATCCCAACACTTGGAGACGGTTGAAATCTGAAGGGAGGCTGCGGGGGTGGGGCTATTTATACCCTACGTCCTATTGGTGGTGGCTAAAGCACTCAATAAGGATGTTGATAGGACACTAAAGTATTGAAGTTTTCCATAGGAAAACGCTAAATTAAAATGACCAAGGTTCCCCAGCCTGACGGCGGAATATTCACAGCATGTGAATCTATGAAAGATCCATTGCTGGAGAACTTTGGAAATTATGACTTTAGGACACCAGGTCCCAATCCAAATGCTAGTAAATCATTCTAGAGTTGGTCCAAAAGCATTTCTACTGAACTTCATACACACGGCTAGTTACCTGTATTGAGCTGGTTGAGTAATATTTTTCCATCCCCCCCCCCCCCCAATACCCCCCTCCTGTTCTCCCCCTCCAATGTTGAATAGATCTGTTTTAGAGGCAGCGTGACAATATTTGCCTAGAGGTTCCATTGCATAGTGTGCATTTTAAAGGGCTAATTTTATATTTTTTTTACTTTACTGTAACTGGGATTATTGTTGTTGCCCTGTGTGGACTCATCGTACCCATCGACTAACACACCCCTTGCCAAGTATAAGCATTAAGGCTCCATCTACCTCGATTTGGTTAGACTTCAGCGACTTCCATGGTCACCATAATAGGTTGGCATTCCAAAATCCAATTTTTTTGGGAAATCCATCTTAACAGGGCATTACAAGTTTCAGACAGAAATTACAAATGTGTGAATGCAGAGCTTTCTCGGTCCTGCCAGTCACAGCCCACCACCCCTTTTGTTTCATCTTGAATACTATGAACTGGATATAACAAATGGATAGCAGGATAAAGCAAAGCATAGGAACACTTATCTGCCACAAAATGTTCTGCAAGGATACCTGGGGTTAAAATCAGGTTGAGTGATTATATGTATACAAAACCTAGGATTGAAAGGGTAGGTCATACTGTACATAAACTCATAATTTTCAAGCTAAACTCAAGTACAGAGACGGTTCAGATTCAACTTCCTTAATTAAAAGTTAGATTTCAAAAACACATGATAAACTAGTAAATTAACACCATTTGAAAACCAGCAAGCATTGAAAACCAAAACTGATTCCTGAAAATTGAGGCCTTCAATATGCAGTGTTCCAATAAAAAGAAAATACAGCAACAAATATGATAAAATTACAAAAGAAAATTTTCATTTCAAAAGGAACTTACTTTGGATCGACAGAACTCATCAGCTTTAGCAGTTGATCTGCTGCAATTGACTAAAATAAAAAATAAAACATAGTAAGCTATTGAGAAGGTTAACAATAACAGCCATACACTAAATGCATATTTTTGATCACAAATAAATTGCTAAAAAATGGTTGAATTGGGCAGTACATTTAAGTGAAATATGACATGTCACTATTTTTGTGATTCTCTGGACCCAATTTGTGGTGAACAAACTGACCTCCTCATTCCCCATTTTTTGTTAAAGGTACTTTTGGGAGTGCTGGGTTAGATTTTCATATGTATGCTTAATCTCCCTCACATGAGACCTCGAGCAGTTTTTGCAAGTGGGAACTGTTAGGGAGAATTTTCATTACTGTGCTAATTCCCTTCAACCTTCGAGACCCCCAGCTCTTTTGCTGGACTTGGATCTTTTCAATTTCAACCCTACAGAGATATCTTTTTCTCACTCATGTGTTTCTCCTGGACCTGGATTTTGTGTTTCCACTGTTTTTGGAGTCTGACAAAATCTATAGGCATCTGCCTTTTGTATGGTGACACACAGCACCTTCAGTGCAGTGTCACTGAGAAATCCTTTGGATTCCCCTTGAGGTTTAAATACATTTTCTTGGGTGAACTACAGTTCCCATGAACAGTAAGAAGACATTTATCTTACTTCCCTTTTCTCTTTGTAGGTCCAGCACACATCTTATTGTGCTTTTCTACCGCAGGCTGAATCTTCAGCTGCAGTATAGCACCCATGGGAGACCATTGTGTCAAAATGGCCCTGGTCGTCTTTTTTTCGCCGTTTTCTGTTTGTGAGGTCTGTCTTGGCTTTTACTCTGTGCGTTCAGACAGGCTTGAGACCTTTGTCTTGCATTTGGCGGGCTTCAGCCTTGAAGCGCGCCCTTGGCTCCAGTGTGTCTGGAAAGACAGGATGTGAGGGAGGGTCCCGAAACTTCCCTATCCTTTGTTTCTATGAGTGCCTGAACAAAACCAGTCCTGATTGGCTGGCTGTCCTGAACCACCCTGCTGTGCGATTACAGCCTAGGCTGTGCATGAATGGAAAAACTTGCTTAAAAAGGCAAGGTTCTTGGGACTACGGGCAGAGTTGACCACTGGAAGGAAGAAACATCTGAAAAATAAGAAGTCGATGCAACCTCCTTGACCTTTGAATTAACTGGGGAAGCCCTGCTGCTGTGCTGAGCTCCTTTTCACCTCAACAGAGAAGCTCCGGACGGACGGCTTCTTCCCTTGGGTTAGTGGGACCAACTAACTCAGAGACAAACTCCTTTGGCGCAATCCCAGACTTGCTGTGCCTCTGTTGCTGCAGAAGCCCAATGCCAGGGGTCGAGGGTCCATAACCGAGTGCAACGTCTGCCATGGAACGAATCCGACCAAAAGCTCGAGGAGCCTCCCAAGGACACGCTAGAAGCAGGAAATCTCAATCCAAAGTCCCCTTACCAGAGTACAGCACTGTGGGAGCAAGGAAACTCCACCCAAAGGTAACAGTTCTAAATGAGTGCCGTTTACCAAGACTGAAACTGAAGTGCCGCTGAATCGACGAAAGCCTGTAGCTGTCGACGACCTTCCAGAGTACTGCCGCAGGACCCCTCCAGACGTCCTCCCTCTAGTACCCACGACTGAGGCTCAGGAACCAGAGTCTCCATCGTAGCAAGAAGACATCCAGCTGGACCACTTTTCTTCTAACCAAAGATACTGTTTGGGCTTGGTGGTACTTACACCTTCCCGCCTTATGTCGTGCTGTCTCACTTGAGATTTGCACTGGTTAACCCGAGTTAATTTCAACTCCCCTTTGCACAGGCCTCACAGCTTGTGTCTCAGTGATTTTCTGTGAACCATCTGACTTTGTGAAAAAAGTTATCCAAAAAGTGCATAAGAACTAGACTTTTTTCAAATGACTTTGGCTGTACCATCTCCCTAAAGGCACTCTTCTGACTCCATTGACTTTGGTATTGCTTCTAGTTGCAGCTTGTTGAATACTGTTACTGCTGGGAAAGGCTTACCTAGACTTCAATGGAAGATTTAGCTGTCCTCACATTTTCAAAGAAACTGTTCCAACCTTTTATTTTCCTTAACCCTTCCTTTCTGCAACCCAGCGTCTACAAAGTATATTGGTGTGATATATAAATGCAAATACTATCCTTGTAATTGAAGTCACTTCAGGGTGTAGGAGAAATGTATTGAAAATATCCAAAGAATATTCACCAGCTTTATTGATACTAAAAAGTAATGACAAAGAAGTTTGCTTGAACTGTTACAATCAATTGCCTTTTTAAAGAAAGCTTAGGTGGTGCTAGAGAGCCCAACCAAGATGGTGGCTGCTCTGTGAGCTCCGTGAGGGGCTCCAAATAAATCCTGGAAGATAAAAGTGCAGACGCAAGTCTCAGCTAAACCTCCCGCAAAAGGTGTATGAACAAACCCCCCGCTCCCCCCCCAATGGCATTAAGTGACTGGGGGACCCAAGAGCCCAATCAGTGTAGTAGATCCGGCCAGGACGACCGTGGAGAGGGAGCTGGCGAGGTCACAGTGAAGGCAGTGAGGTGGGCGGCCCCAGTGAATATACTGCGGCTCCCAGACACTGTGGGACCCAGTAGAGCATCGGACCGAGGCTTCCAGCATCCTGATCATGCAAGTGAGGACGGGCGACAGCGGGAAGGTGTTCACCCCTAAGGGATCCATCTGGTGCCCAGCCCATGGGAGTGAGGGACCGGCAGAGAAGCTTGTGGAGAGGAGACGGGGGCTCGGCGCTTGGAGGAGTGCGAGAGCCTGGTGCAGAGGCAGTGTGGAGCCCGCACCGGTGGTGCAGCACCTCTGTGTTGCTGGCCCGGCTCCTCCACTATAATAGCAGGTATCGCCTGCGTGACCTCAGGCTGTTCCCTTCGTCGACCGTTCTTCTGGCCCATGCCACCTGGATCCGCTGTTTCTCCCCCCTTTCTGGGGGGCACCTTACGCTGCATTCCACGGACTCCCTGGTAGACCGTCAACACTGGCCCCACTGGGACCCCCAAGGGGCCTAAGTACTGCCCTCATTCAGCCGTAGTGAGGAGGATGACAGCGGACTTGCATGAAAACAAAGGGCGTGAACCAATTAGTCCTCTGAAAACAAACTGACCAGGAGGGCCCTGCTGGCGGCGCAGGCAGAGACAAACTTCCGGTCCATTGCTGCCGCGTTGGACGTGTGTGGCAACGTGGAGCCTGCCTCTGCACAGCGCTAAATAACGACGAGGGGCCTTTACTTGAAGAGAAGCCTCCCCGGGGCACCTGGCGTTTGGCCTTCCCGACCCACCCAAACCCCCCCCCCCCCCCCCTCCATCAACACAGCAGTGAAGGAGGAACCACTGCGGTCAATTTCCCCCCTTCGCTATGGGCAAGTCTGATAAAACACAGGAAATTGACCTTCAGGGGGAGGGGCGCTTCTAAAGCAGCCAAACAGCGGGCAAAAATGTTAGGTTCCCCTGGAGTCCCCGCCAGAAGAGACAGCCCAGACGCAGACAATGGACATTAGAGAAATCCTGCTTGAACTAAAGGCGGGCATTGGGGGTCTGGACTCTAAATTAGACTCTCCTCAAAAGTGGACCTACTACAGCACCGTTTGGATAAGCATGGCAACAGTCTTGACGAAGGTGGAGCAGAAGGTGTCCAGTCTGGAGGAGGGCTCGACCTCCCTGGTCGCCAGGGTATCATTTCTCGAGCCCCAAATGAAAGCAGTGTCTGCAAAAAATGAGGATTTGGAGGGCTAAGTGCGCTGCAATAACATTCGCCTGGTGGGCATCAGGAGGGTCTGGGGCAATCAAAGACAGAGGAGTTTGTGGACACCCTTTGTAAAGAACTTTTTGGTGGTACCAAGCTCTCACCCTCGTTCATGGTGGAAAGAGCCCATTGCATACAGGCGGCCGGCCAGTGCCCGGGGGCGCCCCCGCCCCATCATAGCAAGCCTCCTGAACTATAAGGACAGGGGCGTGATCCTTCACCAGGGCGAAGGGTGAGCTAGAGTATGACAGGGATAGGGTCCTGTTTTTACCAAACTTCTCAGCGGCCATGCAGGCCTCGGGGTGATTAATCGCAGGGGTCAAGAGGCGGCTGCGAGACTCCCATATTCTGTTCTCCGTGCTGTTCCCCACCAAGCTCTGGATTCAATATGAGGGAAAAACACAGTTCATCACACCGGAGGTGGCTAGCTCCTTCACAGGACCAACATACAACACCCGCGTAACAATCCAAGGCCCCGAGATGGGGGCAGTGGTGGGGGGGGCCCGGGAGGACCCAGGTTGAAGACTGCCAAGTTATTCATGAATGGGGGAGTTATATGCATAATGTAGAGTTGATCGTTAACTTTCTAGACATGAGACCTGTTTTTTATTGCCTTTGTCTTACAGTTGGGGCGTCTATGTCTAGTGGTGGGGACGGTTACAATTGGCGGGGTGGGGGTTGCCGTGGCGCTGGAGGGTAAGAAGCAGCGGGGGGATGCGAAATACAGAGTTAGGATATGGGGAGGGGGGGTGGGGATAAAGTTCAAAGGGTAGCAGGGACTGGGGTTAAAGGTAATTATGGTTGTCGGGAGTCTGGTCTTCGTCAGTTCACTCCGTCGTATCCTAAAATACAAGTGGTGCCTGTTTATGTGGCAAATGAAACTGGGCCGCCACTTTGGTATCTCAGAGGGCTGATGGGGTTTAACGTGGCTACATGGAATATAAGAGGGGGAAAAAATCCTGCCAAAATTCAGAGACTCACACAGTCCCTTAATAGACAACAGACGTGGCCCTTCTCCAGGAGACCCACCTTGGTCCTTCCTCCGAGGTTAGATAGGAAGCGGGCTGGGGATGCCACAGGTAATCTTCCGACTGCTCCTACGCTAGAGGAGCAGCAATTCTGATAAGCAAAGGGTGAAGTTCCGTCTGATATCAGTGGCTAGGGGCGACATTGGGAGGACAGTACTAGTACACAGAGTGCTTGAGGGGATACAGGTGGTCCTGGTGAACTCATATGGTCCAAATGTAGAGGACAAACGCATTTGACTGGGTTATGACACAATTAGCTGGTGTTAGGCAGAAACCTGTGCAGTTCCCTTAGGGACCACTGCAAAAAGTTTAAGACCACAGGAGTAAGCAGCAAAACCAATTGGTAGCAGTCTGCACCACCCAGATTTACCTGGTAGCTGTGGCTGAGCAGTCAGAGTTCTCTCAAGAAGAGTTAGGCAGTATACAGAGCATACACAATAGGGCCACAAATACAGTAGAACAAGCAAACACTGACCAGAGCTTTGGTATTAAAAGTATATAATTATTTATTTAGAACACTTATGAAAATACACTGGCACTAATATGTCAAGCAAGTTCAAACAGTCACTATAGGTATATACACCTCCCTAGTTAATTATTCGACAAGTCTAGGTTAAGACACCAGTTATAAACAAAACAGAGGTGAGCGCGTAACCTTAGATGGCACTCCAATAATTTGTTATAAAGGGAGAGAAAAGGCAGAGCATGTAAATAACAGTACCAATACTTTTAAGAACCCCCAGCAAGGCAGGGTCTGCTGTAGAGCCAAAGTTCATAGGCCAGGCCCACTCTTAGAGAAAGCAAGGCTGAATGTGCCCAAGATCACACAGTGGAAATGCACTCGAAGTCTTTGCAGAAAGTGTCAAAAGAGGTTGGATCAGTTCAGAAAGATAAAGTTAGAGGTTTGGAGGCCAACCCAGTTGGAAAGTCAAGGATTTACAGACACCTTGGACAGTCCATTGCAAGGGAGGCCAGGCGGGACAGTACCTTATGGTGAGAACATTCCAGCGGGGGCAGTTGTTCCTGGCAGCGGGTGCAAGTTGTGGCTTCGACCAGAGGAAGAAAGCTGTAAGTCGTTGCACTGCCAGGGATGAAACCAGCCGCAGAGTTCCCGATTAAAAGGTACGACCCTTTTATTCGTGGTCAGTGGTGAAGCGTGGCTATCCGGCCGCTGGGGTGCTTGGCACGGGCGATTCGACCATGAGACGTCCTGGACGGCCAAAAAGGCGAACTGTTTGGTCCCACCAGCTCAAAGGGAAGAAGACTCTCCTGGAAGATCTCCTCTGTCATTGGGGAAGTGGTGAGTTCTTTACATCAGGGCTCCACCGGTGGTGTCTTCGTTGTAGATGGCTCAGCTTCTCCCCTCTTCGGATTCTTTAGGTCCTGTGGCGACTTCTGAAGTTCCAGTCCCCAAAGCCCTGCTTTTTATGCAGAAAAATCCCCATTCAACAGCCTGTCACTCAAACATGCTAAGTGGTGAGTCGGGTGGCTCACCACTGGGCCAATCACACAAGAGTGCGACTTGAGTTGCTGAGGCAACTCAGTCTAGGGTGCCTAATCCTCCTCCCATACATCCTGTAGACCCCTGACAGAGTGGCACCACTTTTGGAGGCTTCTGTGCAGAAGCCCGCCAAAAAAGTGGAACAAAGGGCTCGACTTGGGTTACAGTTTCAGAGGCGAACACAAACGCCATTTTAAAACAGAGTCCTGGCAAAAAGCCCCAACTGGGGAATTAATATAAAATAAATAACCCAGCGGTATCTTTAACATTGCACCAAAAAGTGGTGCCTTTAAAATCAATGGGAAAATCCCATAAGAAATATTCCGGTGGAATATTTTGCGTGGTATCCACTGCCAACAGCCAGAAACTCGACAAGGGGGGACTGGACAGTGCCCCCTTGGAAAACAGACCTAGGGGAAATCGAATTACCCCTACCAGTATTTCCACAATATGATGGTTTGTACTGGTTCTGTTCACAATTTGAGACTAGTAAAGCCAATGCTGACTTTACATACCCTGGGAGACAGCAGTCAGTCCCAGGGTATGGAGTCTATGTTTGGGGGTCACTATGACACCCCTGGATTACTGCACTGAGGGTGCAGTGTAACACACATACCAAAAACACATAAAGCCCTATGGAGTAAAAGACCCCATAGCCCATAAAACACATTCACAGTCAAAGGACATTCTCAAATCATGCCTAAGAGTGGGAGAAAAAGAGTCTCACTCTTAGCAGGAGAAAAAAATAAACCCCAAAAATTCAGCAAAGCTGCTGGGGGATTCACTAGGTTTGGGAAATTAGCCTTAACAGAGAATTCTCCCGAACAGCTGGGTACCAAACAACCACAATTGTCTGGTGAGGGGATTTAAATACCACACTGGACCCCCTATCGGACAGATTGAGAGCGAGTCAGAGTGGAACAAAAAGGGCAAGGCTACAAGTGCGAGAAATTTGCACGACTTATAATGTCGATGTGTGGAGACAACTACATTCAGAGGTCTGGGGCTACACATACCATTCCTGGGTCCATAGCTCAAGCTCTAGACTATTGGTTTGTGTTCCGAGAGGGAGGGTTCCACTGGGGGCACAGTCCCCTTCTTCCAAGAATTCTATCTGATCACGCCCCAGTGTTGCTAGAGTGCGCACCAGAGATAGGCGGGAGGGGCGGTTATTCATGGCGGTTCAAATCTGATGTGCTGCAGGACCCGGTATTTGCTCAGGAACTGCAGGGAGAAATCCAGTCCTTCCTTCAAGACAATGAGGGATCAGTTACCTCCGATTCAGTTCTATGAGAAACCCTCAAATGTTACATTTTGGGGGCCTGCATGCCCAAAGATAATGGAATTCAATGGGTCATTAGAAGGGAACTCCTTGATGGGGAAAATCCGGTTAAGACATTAGAAGGGGAATGAGCGGAAAGGCAAACACCCCAGACCCTGGTCCAACTCTGCGAAGAACTCTATAAATTCAGGACTAACGCGGGTCAGGAAATCAGTTTTTTGCCCCAGGGACATCAGGTGCGGCAATATGGCAAGGGTCAAAACCAGGAGCACTCCTGGCACACACGATAGCTGCAGATAGAAGTCCGCCCCTAGTAGAATGTATAAGGAATCCGGCAAAGGAATTGGTTCACTCCAAAGGGAACATTGCAGAGGTGTTTCGAGCCTTTTATCAAAATCTGTATAGCTCTAAAGGCCAGAGACCTGGAGGCCTTGCGAGGCTACCTTGAAGAAATTGAGCTATTTTGGGTAGAAACACCTACGGGAATCTCTTAATAAACCAATCACCCTAGACAAAATCCTAACAGCGATTAAAGAACTCCCGAAATCTCCAGTACCCAACAGATTAACAGAGTTCTATAAGGCCTTCGCCCCCACTTTGGCACCACTCCTGCTTCTAGGCTATGAAGCAGCTGCGCAGGGGACTCTTACCCCCGGGGCCCCCACAATGCGTGAGGTGGTGCTTCTACAAAACCTGAAAAGCCTCCTGAGGATTGCGCCTCGTATAGGCCTATCTCTCCAATAAATGTCAACAATAAGATCTTTGTTAAAATTCTGGCCTGAAGGCTACTCCCATTGATGCCTGGCCTGCTACTTGCAGATCAGGCGGGTTTCATCCCTGGACGAAACACCACATTTGGACTCTGCAGACTTTTGGGGAGTATCGAGGCACTGGCCACCTTGTCCCAGGCAGTTGCGGTACTTCTAGATGCCGAAAAAGCTTTTGACTGTCAAATGGCCCTACCTCTTTGCAATATTACAAAAACTAGGGATGGGGTCCCACTTTATCAAATTGGTTTCTTCTACATACAATCCCTTCATCAAAAATTGTAATAGGGCGAGTACGATCAGCTCACTTTGACATGAAAAAAGGGACCAGGCAAGGCTTTCCTCTGCCTGCGCTTCTGTTCGCTCTCGCTATGGAGCCACTTGCAGTGGGCCTAAGCGAACAACAAATCGGGAGGTCTCAGTCTGGGACCACACAAACCGATTCAATCATTGTATGCAGACGATGTGACTCCCTTTATTAACGATCCAGAAAATAACTTCAACCCAGTGATGTGTGAAGTCCTCAGTGTTGGAGTCTCCTCTGGCCTTAAAATCAGCCACAGTAAGTTGGTAGTGTTTCTGCTCACAGCAGAAACCCGAGAATACAGAGACGAATTTGATCTCAAATGGGAGTCCTCAGTTTTTAGGTACCTGGGGATGATGCCAACAAGTAATCGCAAAGAACTGTTTCGTGATAACTACGGAACGGCCATCGAGGGGCTCTGTGAAACAAAATAAAATTGGGAGACATCTTCCACTCATACTCCTGGGGCGTATATCCATCAAAATGATTGTACTCGCCAAACTATTATATCTTTGTAAATATCCTTGTTATCTAGCACGTTCTTTCGACGCCTACAAGGATTGATCCTCCATCTACTGTGGGCTTGGACACCATCTAGGAGTAGCCTATACAACGCTCGTACAACCAAAGACAAGAAGGGGGGCTAGCTTTACCAGATCTTGAACCTTACTATTGGGTAGGGCAGACAATTCCTGGGACACTGGTATGCTAAGAAAGGTAGTACAATTTACAGGGGTACCCCCTTAATTGTATGGTACCCCCCAATCACACTTGCACCATACTACAGTTCACCCTTTAGGGAATTAAGGCCAAGAATCTTTCTCTTGCAAGGATAACAAATTTAATACATACAGAAATGAGGATGGGGCAAAGAACTCTTCTCCCTGAACGGCCTGCTGTCCTTCCCATACAAGCTCCTGCAGATTGATGCCAAGCAGGGGCCTTATATAATGTGTAACTTGGTTACTGGATACTGGCATGGCTCATCCAAAACTGTCTGCATCTTCCTTCTTGCATGGCCGAGTTTCCATTTAGTACAACTAGTTAGCATACGGCTTCCTATGCAAGAATACATTGTAGCTCCCGTTTATCAAATTTTGCTATATTATAAATATATATATATATAAATAAACCTTCCTGCCATATTCCCTACACTTCACTCCCCCTATTGTATCACTACCCCTATGTTATCTGGTGCAGTAATTCTCCTTAAAACCTTGTTTTTCACAGTACTCTATGTCGTGCATTGAGTCTTTAGTCTGCATGGGTTTTTGATGGACAGGAAACAGCTGCTTAGCCACTTTGTGTGCTCTGCCAGAGCTAGCCGGGCACCATGCAATGCACAGGCTGCATTCCTTTTGGCACAGAGCTCTTTACCGTGCTTAGATATTTTAAAACAACATTCACCTTTGCTACCAGAAAAGCACATCCACCGGGCTAACAATAACGAGTAAGCGAGTGAATTTGCAATGGGGAGACAGAGCTAGGGATTGTAACCCTGGGGGACCCGTTTGTGGATAGGGTGCTCCTCACGGCCCAACAAGCAAAAGAGGGGAGCTGTCTCCACCCTTGATATCTTCCTGTATTTTCGGTTCCGCCACACTCAACCTTCTTCCCCTCATTCCCAGTGCAACCACCTGTATGGCACTTATTACATGGGGAGATCCAGTCACACGGGGAGGGCCGGTTGATTTCACGGATCTATAGCGACCTGATGGCAGAGGGGTTGGATATTCCAAAGAGAAGGGGGAAGTAACCCTAAGGTAATCTATTCAGGAGGAAGACTGGACCTATATACTGAAACGGAACCAGGATCCCCTCAATTCCAGGTATAAACTTATCCATTTCAACATTGTACATCAAGGGTACCATACCCAAGCCAGGCTACACAGACACTTCCAACACCATTCCGGATGAATGCGTTGGTGTGGCTGCACCCAGACAGGCTTCCTCCACTTGGCATGGGAGTGCCCGAGGGTTCGCCAGTTCTGGTTTGAAGTGTTGCCCAAGATTCCATTGATAATTGGGGAACCATTAATAATGAATCCATTTATAGTGCTGCTCGGATGAACAAAGTACCTACAACCCATAGTACGACTAGCGGCACTACCTTTAGTGCTCGCGCGCAGGCAGGAGAGTGACCATACCTTGGGGGAAAAGGACCTCCCCCGGAGCTCAATTGTGGCTTCAAGACATGGCTTACTGTCATGATACTGAAACTGTTCATGAGGACCCTTCCCCCTACATGCGCCGCCCCCTTAGTTTCAATACCTAAACACCATTGCAGATTGATATCTGCACTCTATGTAAGCTGAAGACTGATGTATATACACGGTTTGTAATTGCTTATCCCTTGTGATGGGGCGTGGGGGGGGGGGGGTGGATCACACTCCATGTTGGGTTGTTTGTTGATGTTCACAAATGTCAAAGAAATAAAAAAAGATGCTTATTTAAAACTGATTATTTATAACTAAAACCTTGAGAATAAGTGTTAATTGTATTGACATATTTCATTTGTACAGTTCTACAGCTCACATTTACTGAGCTTGAGATGGGCCTGGCTGCTCATACTACCAACTTGTGTATTACAGACCTATACCAAAAGGTGGGTTACCCAATACCAAGCAGATAAGTCTTGTGTAGTCTCACACAGTGCAACTGCATTAATTCTTACTCAACAGCAACCTTCCCCCCACACTCACCGTTTCTTTTACTCTTTGCATGGAAGTCATTTTTGCGACTCTACGTACTATATTTTTGAAATCATACTTTGCTGTAACTTTTGGGCATCTACATTTTTTTGTTGCGGAACAGCACTTTTTGCAGGGTTTCTGGGGAGTCACTTGGGCTTCACTATTTTATTTTGGATTCCTTGTGTGAGCGAATGTTCCCAAAAGGTAAGATACTTTATAGACTTTCCATAATTCCCATTGTGAGATCAGCACAACCCACCTTATGTGAAGGGCTGAGGGGATACACTATATGCCCATCCACACTGCTCCTGTAACACTTCTGTTACAGTGACACGCATACCTTTACCAGTGGTGGCAGTGGACTTATTCTACCGACTTGTGTGATTTTAACTCGCAGGCTATCAATCCAGCCACGGTAATGAAAAGCAGGGTCACCAGTCACCTAGAATGGTGGCTGTATTCTTTGTCACCATTTTGCGTGTACTTGTCCTTGCTTGATCCTTGTGCTGTCTTGGAAGGGGGGTAGGAGTTTGGGGAGTGAGTGTGGGGGGTGGTGCTGGTTTGCTTTTTTTGCTTTAGCAGGAATCCTTGGGCCAGCCATTTAAAAGTGCTTATCCGGGACGACCGTTTCCATTCTCAGATTCCTATAAAAATGGCTGGAGGTCTGATGCAAGGATGGGTTGCTGCATCAGAGGATACGATTTAACACAATTGGCTAAACCCTGCCTCCTTTATCCTTGCCCCCAGGTTTCTTCTAAAGGCTGATAAAATTTCCTCCTGAGTTTTCCCCAATTGCCCCCAACCTACCTGTGATCCGTTATAGCTGGACTGCCTGTCCTGGGACCAGTTCTGGGTTGTTGCGCCTCCTGCTGGTGGAATGCTCCTGAAACAAGTGCCTCGCGGGAAGTTGTTTCCATGGCCTGAATGAGTGTTAGGTCAACTATTGGGTGTCACCTCCATGCATGGCCAGTCATGGGCAGCTTTCCTTGCTCAATGGCTCCAAGCCGTGCCCCTCGAACTTCCTTGATCTCCTCCCCCTGCCCCGCATTTGTGGTGCTGTCTGAGGCCAGAGTGCAGATTCTGCAGCTAGTTCATCCAACTCCATGAACAGATACTTCTTTTAGTCTGTCTCGGTCACCGCTGGTCCATGATTAAAGTCCCTGGGTCCAGGATCCTGTTCTCAGCCCCTCAACAGAAGTCTAGTACTTACCAAGGTTCATGTTTCCTAGCCAAATCTTCAGTGACGGATTGTGAATACTTGTACTTGGGTCCCATTATATGCCTTGTAATCCCCATCAATTGCTCCCTGGGTCCAGGTGTAGTAGGGTTTATGGTGCATTGCCATTCACTTCCACGGCCAGCCGAATCCTGTCAGCCATCGTCATAACCTTTTTAAATTTCAACTCAAAACAGGTAGTTTAACTGAATTATGCAGAAAGCCCACTTTTGGCCCCAAAGGTACCACAGACTATGCCAGAGAGAGTACCATCACAGTTGGGTGGCAGCTTCCACATAGTGGAATCCATTTTACTTGCAAAAGGAAGTGGCAATCTTGGTTCTCGGGATGCCTGAATTCCCAGGATGAGGAAGTGGGTGGGGACTGATAGTAAGGAACAAGTTACTTACCTGTAACTGTGTTCTCCAGCATGGATTCACATGCTCACTAATATTCCCCGTCGTCAAGCTGGGGAATCCTCGGTAGCAAATAAAAATTACAGTTCAGAAACGAAACTGATTAACAACCAATCACTGAGATCTGGCCCATACTGCCCCTAGCCAATGACTGCCCTCTACCCAAGCCCCTCTGGCAGCCATCTTCAGATTTGGTAGCACGAAAAGTGGCAGTAGGACCAAGAGAAGAGCCGCAGAGGGATAGGTGGGAGGATTTGCATGTGAATCCAACAGTTATTATTAATAGTTACAGGGGTCTGGCATGGATTCACATGCTCATGAATAAAGAATACATCGCAGTACACACATCCACAACCACCATAGGTGGCAAGGCTCAACATAAGCATCTCTTGCCTCCTCCCCAGGCTCACCTTCAAGCGAACAGGTTGCACAGCACTGCTTGGCCGACTCTGGACTCCTCCCTGGAATCCCTGTCGATGCAGTAGAATTTTGTCAAAGTGTGCGTCGACCTCCACATAGCAGCCCTGCAGATATCAGGCAGGGGCACACCAGACAGGAACGCTGTAGTAGCAGCGATCGCTCTGGTCGAATGGGCTCCCCGGACGGCCAGGCAACAGTTGGTTTGCCAACCGGTGGCAATGAGTGATGCAGCCGGAGAGCCACCTGGAAATGGAAGCCATGAACAGGGCCTTCCCATGGTTCACAGGACCAAAGTTCACAAAGAGCTGAGAGGTTTTACAGAAACTCGGTAAAACTTCAGCGCTCTAACCACATCCAGAGAGTGCAAAGTCCTTTCAGCCGGCGACAATGGCATCAGAAAAAACACAGACAACACCAAGGGCTTGTTTAGAGAAAAGTCTGACGGCACCTTGGGCATGAAGGAGGGGGGCGTCCGCAGCACCACCCTCGTCTCATGGAAAGTCAAGAAAGGTGGTTTACAGGAGAGGGCCTGGGTCTCCCCCACTCGTTGTGCAGAGGTGATGGCCACGAGAAAAGCAGTTTCCCATGACAAAAACTTGAGTGACGCAGAATGCATAAGCTCGGAGAATCCATGAGCCTAGTAAGCACCACCTTGAGCTCCCACGCCAGGGCCGGAGCCTTCACCAGCAGGAACAAACAGAGAAGTCCCTTGACCAATCAGTGCAACCACAAGGATGGTCGTCCTGGGGATCTGGTGTAGCGGGAGATCACCGCCAGATGAACTTTGATGGAGGCGTGGGCCAGCCCAGATTTAGCCAACAATAGCAAATACGGAAGCACCTGAGGAGCCTGGACCTTCAGTAGATCGATCTTCTGGGAACGGCACCAAACAGTAAATCTCTTCCACTTTAGTCTGTAGCATTTCAGTAGACGCTCAAGCCTTGGCGAGAACTTCCTTCCAGTCCGCCGGAAGATCGTTGTTGGGTAAGAATTGCACAGAACTATTAAATCTTCCATACCTGGGTCAACCCCAGAACTTTTTACTTTACTAGCGGGATATTTTTCCATAATACCCCAGTTAGTGGGAACCTTTTTCCAAGATGCACATAATCTTTAACGCTTTTATGGGTATCATTTCTTAGACTCTCCATAATCTCTTTTAAAGTTACCCTCTTTAACAATTTATTGGCAATAAGTGCCTGTTGCTGGGTTGCCCTAGAGCAGGGGTGCACAACTAATTCTGACAGAGGGCCGAAAGTACCTTACATGAGGGCTATAGTGGGCAGAAAAGTAAATGTGGGCGGGGCGGTAAGCGGGGGCGTGGCAGGAGGCTTTTTCAACCCCCAATTTGTATTAAACACATGGAAAAATAATGTTTTTGAGGGGTAACGATTTTTATTGCATTTCAAACTTACATTTTGTACTACACATTTTCCATTGTTATAATTTATTTCGATTTAGTTATTGTATCTCGTCTGTTTAATTAAATTATATATATTTTATTGACCCTTGATTGGACATTGTTATTTTGGACTGCTATAGTTTGCTGTTTGGGTTGCCCAAGAGGAGTATGGCCTTCGTTGAGTCTGGTTTCCTCAAAAAAGCAAAGGATGTACATCTCCTAACTGTGCCTGCTTTAGCTTTATTATTGGGTTCACTCTTGGAGCGCAACACTCTGCCCCATGGCCCCCTCACCCCCGCCCAAACACTATGCCCCATGCCCATGGCCCCCTCACCCCCAACCAAACACTATGCCCCATGTCCCTCACCCCCAAACAAACACTATGCCCCAAACACTCTTAAGCATGCACCCATACAGACCCAAACCCCCCCCTCCCCCCATCTCAACATACACAACACAAACATTCAAAAACAAACATTCATACGCATCCGACACACCCACCCCAACCCCCCCATCTCAACATACACAACACAAACATACAGACGAACAGACCCGACACACAAACAAACAGACCACTCACCGGACGTGCTGGAAGGCAGGTAAGCTGGAAAGCTGGCGAGGTGAGTGGAGTGGTACTACGGCTGGTGTGGCCAGCAAGACTGAAATGCCTTCCGGCATCAAGCCTTACTGGCCACGCCAGCCGTAGTGCTGGCCCTCCATTGGAGCGGCACACACGCACTACGTGGCTCGTAGGAGCGACGTGGTGAGTGTGTGCTGAGCCAATGACGGCCAGTGTTTTCTCCGGCCCGGAAGACAACCAAGACTTTCCTAATGGACGACGGCCGATGCTGCTTGCCGGCCGCCCTCCAATAGGAAAGTGTTTGTGCCTCGCGGGCCGGACAAAACAGCATGGCGGGCCGCAACTGGCCCGCGGGGCTTATGTTGTGCACCCATGCCCTAGAGGCTCCCCTTTTAACTTTATTTTGCTAACCTTGTGAGAACTACAGTTCCCAAGGGTAGAAAGGACCTTTGGATCCCTTTTACATTTTGTAAAGTGAAACCAGCACACCCCACCTTATGTGTAGTGCTGGGGAGATGACATGCATTACTTACCATAAAAGCATTTCATGATTGTATCTGCTTAGAATCACATGTTGTGCATATAGTCCGACATCCAGTGGTCACCGCAGAGTATTGCATCTTGTCTTTCGAGGATCGAAGGGGACGTTGGCATAGGCGTGCCTGTAACACTATCCCTAATGTGACATCTAGTGTACCCAAGATCCCGCCCGCGTCGAGGTGCCTCAGATTGTATTTTTTCTGCCGTGAGGGAGCGTATGACTAACTTGAGTGAGTACAGAAAAGAGAAAGTAGTAAGATGTCCATGTTCCTTCCGTCCGAGCGGGGAGGAAGGGTGGGCGCATGTGAATCTTAACAGATACAACCAACAGAAATGCTTTTACGGTAAGTAAAGCATGCCTGATGTTTATCTGTTTAGAATCGCATGCTGTGCATAGACTAGCGAGGAGTACCCGTATTTGGAGGTGGGTTGTGAGAATATGTCTTAATACTGCCTGTCCCACATGAGAATCAGATCTAGAATGAGTGTCTAGGCAATAGTGTTTTGAAAAGGTGTGTACAGAAGTCCAGGTTGCCACTTTGCAAATGGACTCAAGGGAACATTTGCAATGAATGCTATGGATGCGCCAGTGCCTCGAGTGGAATGTGCTCTAGGCTTAAAGCAGTTCTCTCTTAGCAAGATTGTAGCATAGTGTAATGCAATTGACAATCCATCTAGAAATAGTAGATTTGGAGACAGCGTCTCCTTCTCTTCCTCTGGCCAGTGAAACGAAAAACTGATTTGTTTTCCCTAGTGGACGAGTTCTTGCCATATAGAACATGACAGCTCTGCGTACATCCATTGTGTGCAGGATTCTTTCCCCCAGGATTTTGAAAGAATGTTGGTAGCTCCATTGGTTGTATACGAATGGTTTGTTTTACAACTGTTCGAATGACAATTGACCTTTTCACAATTGACCAAATTGTGAAGGTCAATTGTACTATATATGTGGGGGGAAACCCCCCCCACCCAACCCCAAACCCCCCCCAAAAACATACATATATATATATATGTATATATACACACATACACATATTCGGGCAATTGTGAACCCTTAAATTCGGTCAATTGTTCATTCGAACAATTGTAAACGAACAATTTGGGTAATACCGCTCCATTGACTGGTTCACATCGAACTTGGAAATTAATTTAGGTGCAAATCTATAGTGAGAGCGCAAAACCACCTTATCTTTGAGAACTGTTAAAAAGGGATCTAGAATAGAGGGTGCCTGTAGTTCACTTACCCTCCTAATGGAGGTAATAGCTATTAAAAAAGTAGTCTTGAAGGTGAGGTTTTTAAGACTTGCTTTGTGCATGGGCTCGAAAGGAGTTCCCATAAACCTGGTTAACACCACATTTAGGTCCCATCCGGGAGCCAGGTTAGAAATGGGAGGGTGAACTCCTTCCATGAAAGCCTTAATAACTGGTATCTTCCACCTTGACATCTTCTGTTGTGATGTCGTATATGCTGAAAGTGCAGCTAGGTGCATCTGTATTGAGTTGAAGACAGGCCTGAATCGAGTGAGTTAGGTATGACAATGCAGCTACTGGTCGCCTTTACGCGGAGCTCCTCGAGAGACATTGCAGATTTCATCTCCTCGACCCTTGGTCGTTTTCCTATTTAAAATATAACATATCGATCCCTCCCTCGACGCAGTTGTGAAGCTGTCTCTGCCGAGCAAGATCTTCGACGGAGGGGACGAGCGGAGGAGATCCTTCGGCGTTGCCGAACACGTGGCCTGGCCTCGCAGGCCAAATACAGTAGGGAGAGTGGGGTCGTGGGACATCTCTGGTTCTTTTCTGAGAATGCCTTTCCTTTTCCCCTTCCTTTCCCTTGGGGTCGTTATCACAATTTATTGCCTCGGCTATGGAGAGGACACCCTTTAGGTTATGCCTGCGTTGCAAGGGCAAATTTACTTGTAAGGACAAGCATTCACGGTGTAACCAGTGCTTGCCCCTTGATCACAAAGAGGAGGGTTGCACGGTTTATCGGCTTCTTAAGCCAAAGACTCTAAAAGACCGTAGGGTCAAGAGGTGGGCGGCCTACGCGATGTCGAAGGCCGATTCTTCACCCGCCGCTGCTGCTACCACAGACAGTGACGAGGAACGTGATAACACGACCTCCGCTACGGAAGTCGTATACCCCCTCCAAAGAGCGCTCCCGCTCTTCGTCGTCTGTCACCGGCCCCGACGGGCTCGGCTCACGCCCTGCTTATGGGGATGAACACCCCGGCGACACTGACGCACACGATACCACACGTAAGCACACAACCCATGGCTCTTCTTCGTCTAAGACGAAGAGAGCATCAGCGCCCAAGGAGACGCAGGTTCCACCTGCGGCCTCCTCAGACCGTTCAGGTTCGAAGCCCCTCTCGCAGCCGCGACCAGCGACTGGGCTTTCGGCAAATAAGGGCGCCGCCCCCAAACCATCGGCCGGCGCGCACCAGCAGAGAGCGCACGCCGCCGTAGAACGATCGACACCCGTAACGTCGAAACCACAGCCCTCCGCTGACAAAGGTCACAGAGAGCTTGGCGAGGATCGTTGTAGCCGACGCCCAGAAGCGTACGCCGAAGGACTCGTCGAGCGCTACACAAAGGTCGAAAGACACGCCGAAGAAGCCCGAAGAAAGACAGGGACTACCCCCTTCAGTCGGGGGGACCCCCAGCACACCAGAAGGCTTTTCGGAAGGCGACGGGACACTTTCCTCGACGTTATGGGAGAGGTCGAGCCGTTTTCAGCTAGATGACATTAATTTCCCCCCGCTAGACCGCTCAGGGGTACCCCATGAAACCATGGAAAGGCTCCATCTCTGCATGGAGAGAATGGAGAGGTTTATGAAGACCCAGAACCCTCCCACGAGAACAAGAGAAGGGCCTCAGGAGGACCCCAGGGCCAAATATCCGAGACTATTCAATCCCCAGCAAGAAACCGCCTCAGATTTCCATAATGTGTATGACCTCACTGGTGAGGAACAATACTTGGAGGAGGATGAATTTGTAAACGATGAAGGACAGAACCAGGAAGGTCTGGAAGACAGCCCAGACATGGTAGGAGAAGGCTTCGGAGAAAATCCAGAAGAAGGACCTTCTCATCCCTGGCAATCCCCATCAGTATATTCGGACACTGATGTCTTAAACCTAAATCCTCCTGACAATTCACCTGTTAGAAACACGTCTCCCATTGACGATCAGCCCACATTCAATGCCCTGTTGCGCAGAGCAGCAGCACATTTCGAACTGGACACTGGGGAGATCTCTCCTGAAATAGACTTTGTGGAAAGAGTAATTAAAGAGAAACCCCCGGTCAGCCAGACCATTCCCCTCCTCGCTTCAGTGAAGAGAAGAATCATCCCTTCGCTATCCACACCCGCACTAATCAGAGGAGTTAATCCAAGAATTGAAAAACTCTTCACTCCTTCACCCTCAGACCCGCTGTACATCAGGGGACATTCCATTCCGGATTCCCTTGTGGTAACTAATACAAGGAAGAGGGCAGGGGTTCCGCTGTCCACCAGCGAGGCACCACCTGACAAGGAGGGCAAGAGGTTATATGCCCTTGCAAAGAGAGTCACATCCTCGGCTGCCTTTTCGGCAATAATTGCGAACAATAATTCTTTGCTAGCTAGCTACGCGGACGCGTAGTGGGCCAAACTGCGCAAAGACGCCGAAGAAGCGCCAGAACCACTACGTACACGCCTGCTATCAACTATTGCCTAAGGAACCCAGGTCAACCAGAGTATTGTAAAGAACTCTCTGGATGCTGCAGAGACAGCGGGACGTTCCCTGGTTCAGGGAATACTCCTAAAACGCCATGTATGGCTGCGCAACTCAGGGTTCAAACCGGAGACACAGGCGTCTTTAATAAATAAACCTGTTGAAGACTAACCTCTTCGGGAAAGCGGTGGATGAGGCTCTGGAGATGGCTAAAAAAAAAAAAAAAAAAAAAAGAGTTCGATACGATCAAAACTCTTGACCAGATCTCTAAGCCCACTACCAGACGCGGCTATGGCAAGAAACGCTTTTTTCGTGGCCAACGCCAACAGCAGAATCAGCAGCAACAGTACCCTGCCACCAATTATCAGACCAATAGTGGGCAGTACAGCCAAAGAGGCCAGCGCCGGGGCAAAGGGAGAGGTCGGGGGTCCACCCCCAGAGGCTCCCAAGCCCCCAACAACACCAAGTGACGCGAAGATTTGCGTCCCCTCCCATGCAACACCGGTCGGGGGCCGGATAACATCCATTCTTCCAGCAATGGAGGGCATAACGTCAGACCGCTGGGTACTTTCCACCGTAACCCACGGATACTGCATCGAATTCAACAGTTCCCCAACATACAGACCCCCGAGGGGACGACGCATGACACCGGAACACCTTGCCATCCTTCTCCAAGAAGTACAACAACTGCTGGAAAAAGGAGCCATAGAGGTCGTACCTCTATCTCAGGTAACGGAAGTGTACTTCCTTGTACCCAAAAAGGATCGAACCATGCGCCCTGTATTAGATCTGCGCCCAGCGAACAAGTTTATCAAACCTCAGAAGTTTCGTATGGTGACCTTACAGGAAGCGATCCCACTGCTATCACAGGGAGATTACATGACAACATTGGACATGAAAGATGCATACTTTCATATTTTAATGTTGCCAGCGCACAGAATATACCTCAGGTTCATGATAGAGGGCAAACACTACCAGTTCAGAGTGCTACCCTTCGGCATAGCATCGGCACCAAGGGTATTCACGAAGGTACTGGCAGTGGCAGCGGCCCACCTGCGCAGGTTGTCCATTCCAGTTTACCCTTACCTCGACGACTGGCTCATAACAGGGGATTCTTACGAAACATGCTTCTCCAATACCCAAAAGACTGTAGACCTTTTGTTCCAGTTGGGCTTCTCCATCAACGAAAAGAAGTCCAGCCTAGACCCCAGCCAAATCAAACAATTCCTAGGGGCTCCAATTCAAACAAAGGACGGCCTCGTCTTCCCCTCCAACGAGAGGGTCCAAAACATGCTGTTTCAGATCCCTCAATATGTGACCGGTCGAGAGGTGACGGTACGCAAAGCAATGCGCTTGCTAGGCATGATGGCGTCGTGTATTTATTTGGTACCTCATGCGCGCCTGCGCATGCGACCTATGCAAGAGTGGCTCAACAGCCAGTGGTGTCAGGCCAGCGGACTATGGGACGATCTAGTGGTGGTCTTGCAGCCCTTGGTTCTCTCGCTACGGTGGTGGACAAAGGAAAACCTGGTAAGAGGGAAACCCTTTGCCACACCCGCGACGGAAGCCACAGACGCATCCCAGGATGGGGGGCTCACCTATCCCATCAGACTGCTCACGGAGTGTGGACTCCGAACGTAGCATCCAAACACAAATCTACTGGAGCTACTAGCTGTGTTCAAGGCGCCAAAAGCCTTCCAGGAACACCTACAAGGCAAGACTGTGATGGTCCTTACAGACAGCACCACAGCCATGTACTACATCAAGCAGGGGGGCACCCACTCTCCAGGACTGTCCAAACTGGCCCAAAATATATGGAAGTGGGCTCTCAAACAAAACATGTTCCTACTGTAACATGTACCAGGGGAACTCAATCTGCTAGCAGACAAACTCAGCAGAGATTTCCCCCTGCCCGAAGAGTACGAATGGCGACTGCACGAAGACATCGTCTTCAACGTCTTCACACAATGGGGATTCCCAGAAATAGACCTGTTCGCAACCCTGGAGAACTCACAATGCCAAAGTTACGCCTTCAGGTACCCCCAGAACCAATCCAAGGGGAACGGTCTGTCGATGCAATGGTCAGGGAAATTTGTTTACGCTTTTCCCCCCCGACTCCCCTTCTCAACAAGGTGGTGCACAAGATGCACCAGGAACAAGTGACCATGATACTGGTGTCCCCAATGTGGGCCCGACAGCCATGGTTCGCTCACTTGATGGAGATGTCTCTATCTCCCCCAGTGAAACTCTCCTGCCCGTACAACATGCTGTCACAAGACAAGGGCAGGACTCTGCATCCATGCCCCCAGAACATGAACTTAGCAGCTTGGCTCCTGAGATCATAGAATTCGGACATCTACAGATCCCGCAGAGATGCATGGACATCCTCAGGGAAGCCAGAAAACCTAACACTCGCCACTGTTATTCTAGCAAGTGGAAGAGATTTGTCATCTGGTGCAGGGGAAAAAGCATCAACCCGATTGACTGCTCTCACACACATATGGTTCTATACCTGACCCACTTATTGGATTCAGGTCTAGGGTTCAATTCCATTAAAGTCCACCTAGCGGCACTTTCTGCATACACCACTTCCCAACTTAGTGTCGTGGTGGAAGATCCCCGTTATAAAGGCCTTCATGGAGGGAGTAAAAAGAATACACCCCCCCGATAGCTGACCCAGCTCCCGGATGGGACCTTAACGTGGTACTTACCAGACTCATGGGCTCACCATTCGAGCCCATGCACAAAGCATCTCTTAAACACCTCACTCTTAAGACTGCTTTTCTAATAGCTATCACCTCCATCAGGAGAGTAAGTGAACTACAGGCTCTTTCTGTTCTAGACCCCTTTGTTACAGTTCACAGAGATAAGGTGGTTCTACGCACGCACCCAAGGTTTGCTCCGAAATTCATCTCGAAATTCCACGTAAACCAGTCTATAGAACTGCCAACGTTCTTTCAAAATCCTTCCAACTTGGGAGAAAAAACTCTGCACACACTAGATGTGCGCAGAGCGGTCATGTTCTACATGGAAAGAACCAGACCACTGAGGAAGACTAATCAGTTCTTCGTCTCGGTGGCAGCAGGAAGAAAGGGGAAGCAGTTTCAAAGTCCACTATTTCTTGATGGCTTGTTCAATGCATCACTCTCTGCTATACTCTTGCTAAGAGAGAACTGCCCTTTAAGCCTAGAGCACACTCTACTCGAGGCACGGGGGCGTCCATAGCATTCATTGCAAATGTTCCCCTTGAGTCCATCTGCAAAGCGGCTACCTGGAGTTCTGTGCACACCTTTACAAAACACTACTGTCTAGATGCACACTCGAGATCTGACTCCCAGGTGGGACAGGCAGTATTAAGACATCTTTTCTCTACTGTTCCTTCTCATAACCCACCGCCAACTCCGGGTACTGCTCGCTAGTCTATGCACAGCATGTGATTCTAAGCAGATTAACAAACATCAGAAGACAATGCATTACTTACCGTAAAAGCATTTCTGATGGTTGTATCTGCTTAGATTCACATGCGCCCACCCTTCCTCCCCGCTCGGATGGAAGGAACATAGACTTCCTTTTATATCTCTCTTTTCTGTACTCACTCACGTCTAGAAGGCTCCCTCAGGGCAGAAAAATACAAAGAGGGACCTGACGTTGTGGGTACAACGCACGTGACTATAGGGATAGTATTTTAGACACGCCTTGTCGACGTCCCTTTTCGACTACGAAAAACAAAATGCAATACTCCGCAGTGACCACTGGATGTCGGACCTATGCACAGCATGTGATTCTAAGCAGATTAACAAACATCAGAAAAAACATTATGAGTGGCAGAGCAGTCGATTGGGTTGATGCTCTTCTAGTTACACCAGATGACAAACCGGTTCCATTTACTAGAATAGCAATATCTAGTGTTTGGTTTTCTTGCTTCCCTGAGAATGTCCATACATCTTTGAGGGAGCTGTAGGTGTCCTAACTCTATAACCTCAGGAGCCAGGCCGCTAAGTTCAGTGTCTTGGGGAATGGGTGAAGTGTCTGCCCTCTGTCTTGTGACAATATGTTGTACGGGGCAAGGCAGTTTGACTGGAGGAGATAGTGACATCGCCAACAGATGAGCGAACCAGGGTTGGCGGGACCACATTGGGGCCACCCTTATCATCGTGACTGGTTCCTGGTGCATCTTGTGCACAATCTTGTTGAGAAGGGGAGTCGGCAGGGGGTTGGGGGGGTGGGGTGCATAGACAAAATTTCTCTGACCATGTTATCCAGAGTCCATTCCCCTTGGAACGATTCTGGGGATACCCGGAGGCGTACTCTTGGCATTGAGTGTTTTCCAGTCCAGAGTTGCGAATAAATCGATATTGGGAAAGCCCCATTGTGCGAAAATGTTGGCGACAATGTCTCCGTGTAATCGCCATTCGTACTCCCTGGGCAACGGCAAGTCTCTGCTGAGTACGTCTGCCAGAAGATCGAGTTCCCCTGGAACATGTTGTGATAACAGGAACCTGTTGCGTTTGAGAGCCCACTTCCAAATGTTCCGAGACAGTTTGGACAGCCCTGGAGAATGAGTGCCCCCTTGTTTGTTCAGATAGTACATGGCTGTGGTGCTGTCTGAGAATCAGGATCGTCTTTCCCTGCAGTTGTGTTTGGAAAGCTTTTAGTGCTTTGAACACTGCCAGCAGTTCCAACACGTTTATGTGGTTGGACGTTCTGTCTGACGACCAAAGTCTGCGTGCTGTTCGCTGAAGCAGGTGAGCTCCCCAACCTGTAGGGGAGGCATCTGTAGTTAGAGTGGCTTCCACTGCGGGGGTGGTGAAGAATTTCCCTTTCAGGGTGTTTTCCCTCGAACACCACCGTAGCAAGAGAACGAGGGCCAGCAAGACCACTACTAAATCCTCCCACTGTCCGTTGGCCTGACACCACTGGCTGCTTAGCCACTCTTGCAATGGGCGCATATACAAGCGTGTGAGGAACCAAATAAATACATGACGCAATCATTCCGAACAGTCGCATAGCCTTGCGTACTGTCACCTCCCAACAGACTATATATATTGAGGGATTTGAAACAGCATGTTTTGGACCCTTTCGTTGAAGGGGAAGATGATACCGTCCCTTGTTCGATTTGGAGCCCCTAGGAACGGCCTGACCCGACTGGTGTCTAGGCTGCATTTCTTCTCCCTGATGGAGAACCCTAGGCTGAACAAAAGATGTATTGTTCTTTGGGTATTTGACAAGACAGGTTTCGTAAGAGTCCCCCGTTATAAGCCAGTCGTCGAGGTAAGGATAAACGGGCACGGATTGCCTGCGCAGGTGTGATGCCGCCACTGCTAGTACCTTTCTAAATACACTTGGTGCGGAGGCTATGCCGAAGGGTAGTACCTTGAATTGATAGCGTTTGTCTTGTATCATGAATCTGAGGTATTTTCTGTGCAACATTGAAATATGAAAGCATGCATCTTTCATGTCCAGTTTTGCCATGTAATCCCTGTGAGAGCAGGGAAATTACTTCCTGCAGAATGACCATGCAGAACTTTTGTGGCTTTACAAATTTGTTTGCTGGGCGCAGATCTAATACAGGGCGCATGGTGAGATCCTTTATGGGTACAAGGAAGTACACTGAATACATATTTTTTGTTTACCTGTGAAAGAGGTACAACCTCTGGCTTCCTTTTCTTGTAGTGTCTCGACTTCCTGAAGGATATGCAGATGGTCTGGTGTCAGACATCTTGTGCGTGGAGGTCTGAACGTTGGGGACCGGCAGAACTCTATACAGTAACCGCTGGTCTGCAGTTATCCCCTCCCATGCCTGAAGGAATTATGTTAGCCTGCCCCAGACCAGGGAGGCATGGGAGGGGATCGGGATCTTCGGGTCATTATGACCTGAGGGGAATCTTCAGAGGAACAGGCTCACCTGAGCTGTAATGTGCATGACATGAGACAGCTGAGCGGTTCATGATAGAATGTCTAAAAAATGGTGTGTACATTGCACCTACAGCGCCACTATAGAACACGCCTTAACTTACTATATTGATAACTAGACTGATAGTCCAGGTGGGAAGGTTGCAGGTCGGCGCCTTAGGACCGACCCACTCTATAGATCTGTCACTCTCCAGTACTTGAACGGTGGGTAGGGGCACGAGGCAGCTTCACAACTGCTGCCGTGCCCCTCCCCCCGCTAAATCTGTTTCCTCACCTTAGTAGGTGCTGGTACTCTGATCGATCACTCGATAAAACCATAATCCTTACAAAGTGGAATTATTAACAAATCCAATACCATTGGCAACGCGGCGCATGCTCCGTGCGCGTCCTTAGCAACGACTGCTGAGGCGCGCGCGCGCAGCACCACAATCAGCCTGAGTAGAATCTTTTGGCGGATTTGCCCATACAAAGATGGCAGTCCGCGTTGGGACGCGCATGCGCTACAGTTCCCTGGGCAACGATTATAGCTTGGGTGAGCTGTGCAGCGCGTCCTCGAGGCGGGCTGCTACACTCAGTGTTCTACAGGCGATTTCTTTACTTACAAGTAAGTTACAATAACCAAAGCGAGCACTAGTAATTAAAATGTCACCATGAGTGAATGAGTGTACAGAGGCGGCTTTTCCACCTCTCACCCAACGACATTTACTACGAGCACGTATGCTTTGAAGTCACCCTCTTCTTTCTTCACAATTGCAGTCGCTCTCGGTTGAAGTAACTGCCTGACACTGCCACTACACCCGGCGAGACATCTACGGTCTTTTGACCGGGTGAGTTATGATTAAATTATGTTCACAACACCTGAAAATCTGATCCCTCACCAATGGTCTGATCCTTACAAGCTGTTTCTGTCATGTCATTTTAACTATACAGGTGGCCATGATTTTTCTATGGGTACCAAGGAAAGCAGGTTAGTTTATCTCTACCTCTGTGAGATACTTATTTGAGTTTCTCCAAATTCTGCATGAATCTAATTAGTGTATCCTTATACCTTTAGGAAACCCCACTGAAATTTGAAAACTGAAATTTGAATCTTGTTGAAACCAAAAACACATCCTGCCCTGAAGATGGATTTCCTACAATCCGAAACGCGTTGGCACTAACAAACCTAATAGGAGTGTCTTTAGGAATATACTTCTGAGCTGAGTGAATGTGATTGCTCAGAAGCAAGGAATTTGAAATTGGACAACTATTGTCTGTTCAGTTTTGTATATGAATAGCTCAGTCAGACTATACTGCTAAAAGGTGTATTTTACTTTTGTTACCTACTACCTATAGGTTTTGTTAGAGCATTCTGTCCAGATCAACTGAAATGCAATCCTTTGTTTGTGTACTATAAACTTACTTTTACTTAGTATCCTGTGAATTGAATTAATTGAGTCTCACACCTTTTACACATTGAAGTGTGGGAAGTTGAATTGATTTTCAATGTGAATGATACAACTTAATGGCACCTAGGCCAACCTATTACCTGTTCTGAGCCCAGCCGAAATCGTATGTTCACTGGGGACCTACAGCGTGAGAGGTCTGTGTACACCTGGAGCACCATTGCAATACTTTAATACTTGAACAAGATGACCCCTTTTCTTTGAACGTTTTTGAAAATTTGTCCTACTGAACTAGTATTCCCACAAGGGAGTCCTCTTGTTTCAGCCAGGCTGAATCACCAGTTGGGATTTTATTCCCATTAGGAGTGCAGCACAGGGTTACCGACTGGCAACAGTCTGTGCATGTTTTGTTCCTGAGGCTGGGGAGCCTCTCTGGGTAGAGTACCGGTCCCTTCCTTTCCCACGACGCTGAACCCTTTGGGGATACCGGGTGGTATATCCGCTGGTTCTTTGTGGAGAAGACCATTTGTTTCCCGAGGTGTACTGGTTTTGAGGGAAGTGTTGGCCACGAAAAAAGGTGTCTGGACCCAGTTCCTTAACTTGTGGAGGGCTTTTGTGTGATTTGATCTAGTGTCTTCATGGTGTTGTGCCCCTTTGCGGTCTTGAGAGCTTTGTCCACCGCTCTTCCAAATAGGTTGGCTTCTTCCATGGGTTTATTAATAAGTGACGCTTGAGTTTCTGGCTAAGAAACTCTGGGTTCAAGCCACGCATGTCTCTTTTGGAGGGTGCCCTGAGCCAACAATCGACCCGCTGTCTCAGCGGAATCCAAAGTGTTATTGAGTATACTTTGGTTTACTTGTCTGCCCTCGGTTACCGTGGATAGAAGACCAGTCCGTAGCAGTTCAGGAACCTCCTGTAACATGGCCCATTGAGCATCCGCGTAGCTGGCTAACACGTTAGTATTGTTGGCAATGCACATAGAAAAGGCTGCCGCAACCCTCTTTCCTAGGGCGTAGAGGGGGTGCATCCCGGTTGACAGGGGAACCCCTGCCCTTTTCCTTGTAGTGGTCCCCACCGGTGAGTCTGGGGTGATGTGACCTCTGATATAAAGGGGATCAGAATGGGAGGGCCGAATGTTTTTGAATCCTTGGATTAACTACTTTTGAGGGCAGGTGTAGATAAGGAAGGAGCCAGATGCTTTTTAATTGAGTTTAGAAGAGGAATAGTCTGGCTGGCTGGCGATTTCTCTTTAAGAATGTCCTCCACAAAGTCAGCCTCAGGGACAGCTTCATCAGTGGCGATCTTGAAATGTTCTGCTGCTTTGCGCAACATGACATTAAACGTCATTTGATCGTCCACTGAAGAGGGCTGTCTGGGGGGGAATCTAAACACAGTGCATCAGGATCTGGTGAAGGATTTGGAGACTGCCAAGGCTGAGGGTCACCCAAATCCGGGTTTCTCCCCCTCCACCCCTCTGTGGGGTCATGCATATCCTCAGGGTCAACGAAATTATCATCATCCCGAGTGTCTGCAGGAACCGCCTCCTCAGTGAGGTCGTAAGTGTACACATCCTCTTCATGAGAGGGATCAAAGAGTCTTGAAATGTAGCCACAGGGGTCAAAAGGTCTTCTTCCTGTGGTCTTTTGGGGGGGTGGAGTGCTCTAAGCAGGTTACAAACCTGTTCAGCCTCTCCATACAACTTTCACATTTTTCCCCTAGTCCAAAGAGAAGACAGAGGGGTCTAGGAGGTGGAAAGGTCTCTTGTAAGTGATCCTGACGCCAAAGGTCGAGATTTTTGTCTCAACGCCGGAGAAATACCTTCTTCAGGTAGATGGGACAAAAAATGTCCCTGTACAAGCTCCGCTTAAGGCGACCAGTATGCTGGGCAGAAAAAAATCAATCTGAGGGACCTCGACGCGCGAGGGATTTTGGGTACACTACACGTCACGATAGGGATAGTGTTACAGACACGCATATGCTGATGTCCCCTTTCAATGCAGTACTCTGTGGTGACAACTGGATGTCAGACTATGAATGGAATGACAAACTGGATGATGATGGCCGCTGGGGGGCTTCACTGGCCCATGCTTGTAGCCATTGCATTAAGTATTAGTTTCATTGTCAGATTGAAAAAACTCTTAATTGTGCATTAAAACTTATTGTTTAATTGTTGCTAGTGCAACTTCACAAGGTAAAATTTAGAAAATCATAGTGATACATAGCAGCAATTATAACCCATTGGTAGGTGAGAAACAGCTGACGCGCGTTTCGACCGAAGTCTTTTTCAGGGCAATTTGGTAGTAGGGTGAGCTCTGAATAGGGCTAAATGCTGGTCCTCCCGGATCCGGGCACCAGTAGGGCTGAAGAGCCTGACCTGAATCGGTTTGCAGCTTCGTGGTGTGTCTGTCCCTTCGTACGTGTCCGCGTGGACTTAGGTCGAAACGCGTGTCGGCTGTTTCTCACCTACCAATGGGTTATAATTGCTGCTATGTATCACTATGATTTTCTAAATTTTACCTTGTGAAGTTGCATTAGCAACACTTAAACAATAAGTTTTAATGCACAATTAAGAGTTTTTTCAATCTGACAATGAAACCAATCCTTAATGCAATGGCTACAAGCATGGGCCAGTGAAGCCCCCCAGCGCCCATCATCATCATCATCCACAGTTTGTCATTCCATTCATCACCCAGCACATTGGGGATCTGGAGTTAGTCCCCAGACGAACAAGGAGTGAGGCTGCAGGTTGAAAGTTTCGGTGTTCCAAGCATAGGTGCGCGGTAGGTAGGGAGTTCCGACTAACTCCATCCTTTGCAACCCTGGATGTCAGACTATATGCACAGCATGTGATTCTAAGCAGATTATCAAGCATCAGAAACAATGTATCCTCTTTCACACTAAAACTAACAATTCTGCTACAGAGACAAGCTTAACTTCAATGGCTGGTGGCAGTGATGCCCTGTATTAATTTGGTGCACCTTTACCGTGGGCTGTGTTCACAGCTGCAGTAGGGTGTCCACTTTACCAAAATGGACCGTCTTCTTTTTTCACCATTTTAGTGTTTGTCGTTTCTTGTACCTTCCTCCGACATCCAGGGCAGGAAATTCCTTTGTGCGATTTTGGTCTTCGGCGGGAGTCCCCTGGACTCCCCCGCCCAAGCTCCAGTCTGTCTGTGAGAGAAGGAAGCGAGGGAGGAGTCCTAAACTCCCCAGCCCTTTGTCTTACGCCTTGTTTAAATGATATGATTGGATAGTTATAACGCGCTTAATTCTTAACGGGTAACGCGCTTAGAGGTTTCTAAGGGCGGACCCGGGGATCGAACCTGTGTTGCTCTGCGTCTTGCTTCCAAGGCGAGCGTGTTGCCCCTGAGCTATCCTCCCGAGACGATATGAGGACAAATCCAAGTTGGGGCTAGCTGTCCTGATTGGACAACCAGACCGCCCCTTCTTGTAAAATGCGGGGAGAGAATGCAGAGGTTGTGCTGTAGTTCCTGATAAATACTGCAAGCTGAAGAAAAGTCGACCACTGGATCCGAAACCTAAGAGGAAGATGAAGGATAAGGTGCAGAAATGATTTCCAGCGACCAGAGAACCTGCTGTGTAACCGGAGCCTGCTGTAGCCCTTCCTTCCAATCGACCGGGGGACTCTGAAAGTAACGACCATGACCCAGAGCCTGGTGAGACCCGCTAGAATAAGACCTGCATTTTGAGCCATCCCACACGTTGCTGCGACCGTGCGTTGTTGCAATACCCCAATACCCTGGGACCTCAAGCCATTGTGTGGTGCACGGTCTTCCGAAATCCGAATCTTGCTGAAACTTGGTGGGCATCCTGGTGGATCTTCAGAGACATGAATCGAGTCTGAAAAGTCCCCTCAGAGGGCTGGACCTTTGTAACAACGAGAATTCAAATGCAATTTTCTGTCTTATTCTGTGCTCCTTGAAAAGGTGCCAAATCTGCAGAACTGCATTCAGCTGCCAGTGAAACCTTGCCTAGAGCCTTCTTCATCAATCCTTGCTGTAAAGTCCCTTCCGAGGTCTTGTTTACAGTCTCCACGACAAGGAATCCACTGACCGGGTATTTGGCTGCAGACCCTGAAGTTCTGCTGCAAAATCTTCAATGCTGAGGTACTGTGTTAGCTTTGGTATGTACTTACCTTAAGCCCGTTAGGATTTCTGTGTAGCTGTGGGTATGTTTTCTGTGATGGGGAGGCCTCTCATCCAGTGCACCCAGTCCCACTGCTAGAATCCTGCTAGGGTGTCTTCTGCGAAACCCCTGGACCCTCTTCTAACTCTTAAGTGAAGTTCTCGCCTATTTACCCAGTTTTCCTAAGGAACTGTGGCTTTTGCTACTAAAGAACCTATTCTGACACTCACTGTTGGTCAAAATCCTAGTGACCCCCCGCCCCCTACTGCCACCGAGAACACTCATGCTCCAAGAATAAGGGAAAGACTTTCAAGGGATTGGGACTTCTGCCTAGAAAAGAAAATGGGTGTTTAAAAGTTAGTTACTTGGAAAGAGTTGGTTGGTAACTGTAATTCTAAGAGTGAACAGTTACAAAAGTTCTTACTGACACTATTATTAAAAGTATGGTGAACAACTTTTCTTCCTTAGCAACTGTCTTGCCAGTCAAATAGAAAGTAAATGCGAGGATATTTTACTCTCCAGTAATTAAGTTGTGCCTTTTCCCAAAAGTAAAGTGTTGGTATCACCAGATTAGTCCCTTGAAGATAATTGTAGTAGAGTCCCACCCCCACCCTCCACCCCCCAATTAGGTCATTGTTCCCCTGACTTGCTGCTAGCCTGTCCTTATTAAATCTGTATTAGGTTGTTCCTTACCTAGAATAACTATTCATTAAAGTGTAACATTGGGTTTTACTTTCCCCTTCATTGTGAGGTTAAACAAAGTATGTGGGTTTTACTTACCTTGTTAGCTGTGTGCCATCCAAAATAAGTTACAAGAGTTACTGCTTACCTCAATCTGGGGTTCCATGATTACAAAAGCACCTGTGATTGTATATTACATCCTTAGGTTTTACTCACCTAGTATCACAAAAGCAGTTATAGGTTTTGTTTTACTGCACCTAGAACAAGTGTTCCACAATTCACCAAAAGTATAGTGTCCAGTTGGCAGATTATGTGATTTGTACTGAGAATCATTATACAACCGGAAGTGTCTACTGCCCTTGCATTACTGAATGTAACTGTAAAAAGTAAACATTGATTTTCACTCCAAAATAGGCTTGACCTATACTGAATGCGTATGAAAAGGTTTGGTCTTCACTAGAACTACTGTTAGGTATTTCAAATAAGGTCTATATTTGGGTCTGTACTTTCAAGAATAGTGTGTTTTTATACTGTGATTTCATATGTTTTAGTGCTTACTTACCCCCTAGATTTATCTGGGCCTACCTGTATTTAAATAAATCCTTTATTTTTACAATACAAAGTGTTTCAGTGTTTCTTTGGATCATTTGTATTTCAATTTCACGTGTACTGATTCTACAGCCCTCTCGCCCTCCTAAGATAAGCCTGGCTGCTCGGTCTACGCTACCATGCACTCCAGTGGTACAGCCTTATACTAAGAGTGGAGTCTTGTACTGCCTCAGTTGAATGGTTTTACCAAGCCCTTAGTTGGACTTCAGAAAAACTGTCCTAACAATCGTAGCGCCTGGATTCTAGGGCTGCAGAAGCCAGGCCTTCAAGTTCAGAGACCCTGGGTCGTGGTGAAGAATGGCGTCCTTCCCTGGTGAGAAGATCCGGGACCACTGGCAGCTTGACTGGTGGAGACGCAGACATGCTCAGAAGGTTCGCAAACCATATCTGCCTTGTCCACGCCAGTGCGAGGAGAATAAACCAGCACCAGCACTGTTTGAGTTGAAAGATGACTAAGTAATAAGAGCAACGGGGGGAACGCATTCAGAAAGAGGTTTTGGAATGAGAATGCGTCCCCCATGTTCCCCTGTTAGGGAAACCTGCTGGCAAACCTCCGACGCTGCTTGTTCGTCGCCGTGAACAAGTCGATCTGGGAAGTGCCCCATCTGAGCAACAGGTTCTCCACTAGGTCCTGCCAAAGCTCCCACTCGTGGCAAGAGCAAAGCTCCCTGCTCAGATAGTCGGCGACTGTTCTGTACTCCTGCCAGATGAAATGGGAATAGGAACATCCCCTGGGCGACAGCCCAATGCCTCAAGTCCTGCGCCTCTTTGGAGAGCGCTGGGGACCTGGTGCCTCCCTGTTTCCCGATGTAAACATTGTTGTGGTATAGTCTGTGAAGACCCGCACCACCTTGCCCTTGAGGGACGGCAGGAACTATTTAAGGGCCCAAAACACTGCCCGCAGCTCCAAAACGTTGATGTGCAGCGCCTTCTGCTCCGGCAGCAACAGGCCTCTGGCGTGAAGACTTCCGGTGTGGGCTCCCCATCCTTCCAGGGAGGCACCCATCGTTACAGTCTCCTGGTGCGGCAGAGTCTGGAAATCTGCACCTCCTGTCAGATGAGAGTGCACGCCCCACCACCTTATCCCCCGACAGAACCCCTCGAGAGATATTGTCCTGGAAGCTTCCGGACACTTGTATACAACAGCCGTTGTGGAACTCCTGCAGTGGGTGCATCCGCAATCTGCATAGTTGGGTAAGGTAAATGCACGACGACTTCATGCAGAACAGCGACTTGATGGCCCTCACTGTGGCAATCTTCAGAGCGAGCAGCCGTTGCACCTTGTCCAGGATGGGCGCTACTCCCTTCCGACGATGATGATGATGATGATGATGCTAGGCAGGATACCGTGTTGAGCCGGGATCCCAGGAACAGACCATCCTGCGATGGAGTCAAGCAGGACTTTGCATAGTTCACCGAGCACCCCAGATCCGCCAGTAGGCGGACGGTCCTCGCAGTGTTGTCAATGCTCTGTGTGCTGGTCCAGTCCAAATAAGGGTAGACGTGGATCCCTTGCAGTCGCAGAAGGGCCGCCACCAGAGCCAGGTACTTGGTGAAGACTCTTGGCACAGACTTCAGTCCGAAGGGAAGGGCCTTGAATTGGTAGTACTTTCCTTGAACGATGAAGCGCAGAAACTTGAAGTGTTCTTTGTGAATGGGGATGTGGAAGCATCCTCCAGGACCAACGATGACAGTCTACTTTTTCTAGCTGTACCAGCACGTGTTGAAGCGTGACCATGCAGAACATTTGAGACTTGATGCATTTGTTTAGTTGTCTTAGGTCGAGAATGGGCCTCCAGCCCCCTGTCTTCTTTCGCACCAAGAAGTAGCTTGAGTAAACGCCAGAGCCCCAGAGTAGTTTTGGAACTAGCTCTACCGCCCCCCTCTTTAGCATGGCACGAACCTCCAACAGGAGAGACGTGGTTTTCCTGCCGGGCCACCAGTGTTATTTGAGGACACTACCGGTGAAACTCTAGAGTGTGTCTGTGGGTGAGAGCGTCCAGCACCCAACAGTCGGTGGAGGTGGTCCTCCACACGCTAAGTTCGCCAGCCGGCCTCCCACCGGGGTGCACAGGTAGGGGGCCTGACATCACAGCCGGTTCTTTCTTCCTTGGAGGTAGACGGGCAGCCTGCGAGTCCTTGGCGTTGACAGCGCCCTCCACCGAAGGACTTGGAGCAGCCTGTTAGTCTCCTGGGCCGAGGACTGAGAGGATTGGCGATACGAAAAAGAGCCCCCTTCGAAAAACAGAGTGACTTGCCCCCTGCGGACCAAAAGGACAGCAGTTGTTGCTGTAGCGTGCACAAGGCCCGTGCAGTCTTTGTGTCAGTCTTGATGGCTTGGAGAGACACATCCACAGCCTTCCCGAACAGATTGTCTCCATCAAAGGGCATGTCCAAAACCCTTGTCTGGACCGCCTGTCGAAAGTTGGTGGCCTTGAGCCAGCCACGGCGATTAACGCAAATGCTGTTGCCCATCTGGTGGAAACCTGCGTCGGCGATGTCTGTCGCCACTGTGATCCAACCACCTCACACTCTTGCAGAAACTCCAACGCTTCTGACCTCTTGTCGTTGGGGGGAGGGTGGTTTGGGGGCGAGTCTAGCAGAGGCGCGAGCTTGAACCACAGCTCCCAGTCATAGCGTGCTACGATAGCGAGGGCATTGGCTGCTTTGATGGTCGTCGCTGCCGAGTGGCTAACTCGTCGGCCCATAGCATCCAACTTCTTCCCCTCGTCGTCTGGGGGTGTGTGCAAGCTGCCGAAGATGACGAACCGGATGACTACTTCATCGCTGCTGCGGATATCACTGAATCAGTCAACTGTTGGGCCTGCAAGGACTTGGGAGCAGAGTCCGGGACTTCTTCTCGAAGTGGTCCTGCTTCACTAGTGCTGTGGGCGGGTTCTTCATGAGAGCCAGCCCTTTGTCCCAAATATCATCCAAGAGTTGGACCGACAGGATGGTCTCTCTTCCTCAGGAGCCAGCTGGAAGAGGTCCGAAGCCCTGGCAATCATTGCATGGAACGAACCAATCTAGTCGGGCGGAGATAATCTGGAGGAGGCGACGGGAGGTTCTCAATGCCGCAGTCGTCCGTCCCCGTTTGACCCCATATCACCAGTAGGGGGCGCAGGTTAAGGAGGCAACTAGTGGCAAGGAGGCATAGTGTGCCTCTTCTTGGAAGGTGTTCTGCCAGCGGGGTGGGTGGCACCAGAGCCGCTGGGGGGACAGGAGGAGGCAATCGGTTTCTCCGATACCAGGGTATGGAGGGTCTGCAGAATGTCCGACAGATCTCTGGGAGGCAGCTGCGGTGTAGGAGGCGGCTGTGATGCAGGAGGCTTCTGGGGTAAGGACGAGGGATCCGGAGTCTCGTCCAGCAGATCTCCATCCTTGACGGTATCCTTTTCGTTGTCGCCTTCGTCGTAGGGCATGTCCCCTACCTTTTCCCTAGTCGTTGCCGGCCTCCTGGATGTTCTGGAGAGAGAGAGTAGTTCCCCATCCTCTGCAGAGAAGCTATCCGTGTCCTGGAGGACTTTGCCGTCCCCCCCCCCTGTTCGCGTCCAGAGGGGACCGTCTCAGGGAGATGACTGCCATCTTCTCCAGGGTCTCCTCAATGGGCTGGAATGCCACTTCACTCCTGGGCGGGAGGGGAACCTTTGCCTTCGGAGGGGCGCCCTGAGGGTCTTGCCCCGCGGCCTTCGAGGGGGACGCTACCAACCCCTCGATGGAGGGAGCCATCTTCGTCTGGTGTGTATGGGCCTTCACGGTCAGGCCAGGCCCCTTGTCCTGCTTGGCCTTAGAGGTCACTCCAGACACTTTCTCTGTCGGGGCCTTCTCCATCACGGGTAGGCTGGACGCCGTACCCTGCTTGGACTTCTCCTTGGTCTTTTCAGGAGTCACCTTTAGCTTGCCCGGGTGATGAGACTTCCTCTTGGATGACAATCCGGAGCGTTGGTTGGAGATCGATGCAGTAGAAAATGTAGAACGTGCCCAGTCCGCCGAGGAGCCCGCTGCAACAGCGCTCCCGGCGGTAGCGGTCTTGCAGTGCTTAGCCCTTTGATGGACCCCTGCGGGAGAGGAGCCCTCAAAGGACTTAGAAGCCCACTCAGCTTTCCCAGCCTGCTCCTGGGACCCTCCCAGCGTTGAGGTCTTGCTCTTCCGCCACTTGTTCAGCCGCTGACGCCGATCCTTCGAAGTGTGCGGTGTGAATTCATGGCAGAATGCGCAATCTTCCTCCTTGTGCGGGTAAAGGCACCGAGAATGTTTGTCCTCCGTGAAAACATTCTGTAAGCCGTAGTCGGTGCATATCTTGGAGAGGGGGACCACTCGTCCGTCATGGCCCACGCTGGAAGCCTCCAAAAAGAAACTCGATGAAATCAGCCCCTGAGGGGTGTTGACAGGTCCTTGTTAACCGGAAGGATTGATGGATCAAAAGGCTCGATTGACAGAAAAAATAGAGTAAAATTCTTCCAAAAAGCAAACAAAATGCAGAAAAAAGCTCGAGAGCTAAGCACAAGGACTCCCAACACTTGAACGTGCAGTAAAAAACTGAAGATGGCTGCCAGAGGCTTAGGTAGAGGGCAGTCATTGGCTGGAGGCAGTATGACCCAGAGCTCAGTGATTGGTTGTTAGGAGAAAGAACATTCAGAAATGAAACTGATTTTTTCTTTACCAAGGATTCCCAGCCTGACGGGGAATATTCATGAGCATGTGAATCCAAGCCACACCCCATGCTGGAGAATCAGTCCTAACACCTGTACCTCAGTAAAATCCTTGAAATGCCTATCTGCACCCTATCCTATTTGTGTAGGTTAGCCATATGCTCCCTTGCTGCGCCCTGAGATTGGCATTGTGTAAAATCTGTGTGGTGTTGGATTCTACTCCCTGCTGCTAACAGAGATGGGCAGTGTTTTCAATTTACACTCTCCTAGACTCTGCCCCCAGCCACGCTGAGAGATAGGCCTCCTTCACAACTCGGGTAACGCAGAGACATATCTGTATGGTGTTGGGCACTGCCTCCAGCTGCACTCCGGGATAAGCATTGTGTAACATTGATATGTTGGGGTCTGCTCTGTGAGATGGATTGCTGGGAGGTAGGAGATATGTTGCTAACTAACCGTACTCCTCTGCATACTCTCCCACCAACTCCTAACTAAATACAACCATACCTCTACCGCACCACAAACCACACCAAACACTTCACAACACCCAACATGAAAACAAAATGCACAATCACACCTCAACACCACATCACGGCTAACAACTGAAAATGCACCAACGCTCAATGACTGCTTCCTCAGAACTGAAGCTGCCAACAGCACATCAAAGCTCTTGCTCTTCCCCCTCTGAATCCCACTAACCAATTCCCCCCAACCCTCCTTACATTGCAGATCAGCAAGAGACCACGCAAGTGGCAAGAGTGCGTGGTACAAGACCCCATAGCATTAATAGTGTTATCAGGGTAATGCACAAAGATTGCAGAGATCAGGAACATACCATTCCGAGAACAATCATTTACATATCCAGAAAAAGCAAATGAGAGATTAAAAATGAAAATTTGCAAATTCTCAATGAACAATTAAGTCATTTTGTTACAGATCCAAAGAAACCAAAAAGGTAGACATTGGGCACTGTAAATCCTACCTGTGAACTTAGGTTTCCACCAGGAAGCCCAAGGGCAGCCAGAGTTGGATCGAGACTAGAAGCTCCCAACGCAGACAGTGGAACTGCACCCATCTGCAAGAAAATAAAATCAAGGACACTGAGAAGTAAAATGGAAATGCATTATCCCCAAATGCTTTGACTGTTTATTAATTATAGCTCTATACATACATCTTCTACCGCAATATGGAACTACAGATACCTATAGCCCATAAAAGATCCAGGGGAACAGGACACTAGCAATGCACTGAAATGTGTAGTTTCCCACCACAGCCAGAGTTCCCATGCTTTCCATCTCCAATAAAGAATCAAGAAAGAAACAAGTAAATACATAAGTACAGAATGCATGACTAGATCACAATCCAACCACTATCTACAGTGTGCTGCAGGCCCTTTTAGTATTGGGTTAAGTAATATCTTCGTTGTTGCCGCTTATAATTCAAACTTTGCTAAGTTTACACTAAAGTTGTAGACCAAATTGTCAGTGGTAAAGTAGCAGATCAGGTCCACTTAGACCAGTGGTCTTCAAACTTTTTTGGCCGGGGCCCCCCTGAGCAAAATTTGGGCAGGTCGGGACCCCCCAGAAATGCCAAATGGACAGTATGTATTGCGCGCCGTCACCTGCTCCCATCACAGTTGCTGGGCTGTCTCATCCCACTCCTACCCAGTCCCTGGTCTCTCCCCACCCCATCACACATCCTGGGCTCTCCCCACTCTGCTCCCACCACTATCCCATGGTTCCCGCCCATTGTGCTCCCACCATAGTCCCTGGGTTCCCCCATCCCGTTCCCAACACAGTCTGAGGGCCAGTGGCGGCTGGTGATTTTTTTAAGTGGAGGGGCACAACTATTTCCCCAAAAAATGCCATAGCGACCGAGCATAGTGAGGGAGCCCGAACCAATAAAGGGAGGTTCGGGGGGGGGGTTCCCCCTGTGAATTTTTGTTAAATAATGGGTTGAAATGTTGCATTGTAGAGCATACTTTTAACAAAAAAATGGGTAAATAACCAATCAGTTTGCAAATGGTGCTGGAGGGCCCAGAGGGCAGGCATGACATTTTTTACTGGACATCTATGATATTCAGCTGTGCCGGTAAAACGGGCACGGCTGCCGCTGGAGTTGTATCCGGGTCCGCCACCCGCGAATGGGCAATTACCGGGTCATGCCGAGTTGGGCAGACCTGATAATTGCCCTTTCGTGGGTGCCGGTACCGTAGAACCCCATTCCCATCAGAGCCCCATAGGGCTCAATGGGAATGGGGAGCTCGGATGCACCGGCACCGTTAATAATGGTGCCGGTGCATCCGACGAGCTGTGCTCACGGGTACCGCACGGCCTGCCAGGTCAGACCTGGCGGGCTGTCAGACACCCGCGAGCACAACTCGTACTATGGCGGTACGGTAGCAATGGTGCCGGTAGCTTAACAGCACCATTGTTACCGTACCGCCATAGTTGTAATGAGGCCCAGTCTGTGACTAAAGGAATGAATATCCATTTACAACTGCGGGCCGCTTTTTTCATTGTTGCCTGAGACAGTTTCATGTTTCAACCCGACCATGTGAGCCACCCCAGCCCATTTCTTCCAATCTAAAAAAAAAAAAAAAAGTTTTTTTTATAAAAAATATTTCTTGCTGAGCTCTCAGGGCCCCCCAGGGATGCACCCACGGACCCCTGGGGGGTCGCGACCCACAGTTTGAATACCGCTGACTTAGACTCTGGAGGGGCACAAGCTTGAGGGGTAGAAAAGTTAAAGAGCAAAGTCTTAAAGATCCAAGAACTAAACTGATTAAGTACACTATATTAGACAAGCATCAAAAATCACACAATAGTCTTGGGCAGGCTACAAGTACATTCAGTAACAGTAGCAACACTTCACATACCCGTCCCTATCTTCGTGACTGTTCAACTTATTGCAAGCAGGAGTTCTTGTCAAGCAAGTTGTAGGTAAAAGTCCATGTAGAAATCTTCAAAAAAGGGTCCCCAACCTATGGATGGGGTGAACAACCAGTCACTAGATGCCATAACCGAAGAGGGGGACTCCATACGAGGCTGCCTCAATCTTTGCGCCCACCACAGTAAAGCCGGCAGTGAACCTCATTGTACCCCATCATACTGTCACAGGCTGTGGGTTTGAGGCTTCCAGTGACTTAACTCAGGCAGAGACTGCTCCAAATCAAATCCACCAGCACAGGCGGTCCCTTCTGTGATGGCAAACAGGAGCATAAATTGGTATGACCCAGAATAGAGTTGGCAGACCTTCAGGAGCACCACGGTCAGAATGCCAATTGCAGCCCACGAGTCCTCTGAGATTGTAGCATCAGTTTGATGAGGTCCAGCTGAGCTCTAGGGATGTTTGTAATTTTTCCAGCTACGTTGCAGGACGGGGATAGTGCAAAGCTTCTGTCCAGTTCCAGTCAGGCGCAGGCCAAATGCAAACATGGATGTCTTCAATACTATGAGCAGCAATGGACGCAAAAAGGAGCTTTAGAGTGGTTGATGGTGCCGAATCGGAAGAGGGCAACACTATTGATGTGTTCCCACTTAATTTTAAGGCAGAGGTCCGAAATCCGCTGTCTGGCTTTGCCAATGCTGGTTGCTGCAGCATACTCAGGCAGCCCGTCAGCATCAAAAACTTTGATCTTGTGGTACAGTAGTACAAATGACTCCATCTCAAGTCCAACTAAGGGCTTCATTAAACCATACAACTAAGGCAATACAGAATCCAACTCTTAGTATAAGTATGTGCCACCTGAGATTGCGGAAGCATCAACAGAGCAGCCAGGCTTTTCTTAGGAGGGAAGAGAGGGATGCAAGTCAGTACAAAGACCCTGTAGCATACATATGGTTCAAAGAAACACAGATCCGTGAAGTATTGTACAAATCATTTTTTGTTGTTAAATACGGTAGGCCAAGATAAATCTTGGGGAAGTACTATTCACATAAGTTATAAGCACATATATAAAAACCGACAATACGTACAGTGTACAAACCAAGGGATAACCTTATTTAGAGCAGCATTAAGCAAGTCAAGAGGAGTCAAACCTAATGGTTACACATTCAGGATAGTAATATACTATTCTTGGGGAATAAGACCCGTTTAGTTACTTTTAGATTACAATAATTCAAGGGTCATAGACCACATTGGTCAGATCAGTGCTATTTTATTGATCGGATATATGATATTCATAACACGCCTGTACACAAGAGTTTCTAGGTGCCACAAGACAAGGGAGGGTAGATGGAGGCAGGACAAGAAACGATTATACTAAACCTTGTGACATTCGGATTGTGCATGTGTGACAGCGTGAGTGCAGGGGGAGGGGAAGTGCAGGGAAGGGCACAGCCGCTCTGGGTAAGTGAAAGGAGGGGGGAGGATAGGCTGTAACAGTTAAAACCCCCAAGTGCGCAGTAGGCCAGGCGGCAGTGCAGGGAAGACTGATCATGGAGGAGCCTTGTAGCCGGTGAGACTCAGAGGGTACCAAGCAACCAGTCGGCGCAGCAGACAGGAAGTTAGCAAGGAAGGAGAAAAGGAAGATCTTCAGCTGCTTCCCGAAATTCAGGTGGTCTGGCTCAAGTCTGAGAGGGGAGGGAGGCCGTTGCAGAGGGATAGTTTGAGCTAGTGAGGGCACCGGCCCCACAAAGCCTTGTGGACAATGCCGAAGGTCTTTAAACTTGATCGTTGCAGCCACCGGGAGCCAGTGGAGAGATTTCAGGGCTGGAGTGGTGCAGTCCCTGGGCTTTAGGCCAAGGATAAGTCACGTATATAGCACCCTTGTGCCACCACCCCCCATTTGTATGACCTCAATGCGCTTTGTGGTTGGAACACCCTCAGGGACTGAAGTCTGTGTGTAGGAGAGAAGATGCGGGTCTGCATTTTGCCAGGTTAGGGCTTAGGTGGGCTGACAAGGCTCCAGTAAGCAGCCCGGAGATCAGGAACGTGGGCGGGTGCTGTCGGTGGTTTAGGATAGAGTGCTAGTGCCGATGACTATGTGTGCCCAGCTACACCAACATTTTTCATAGGTTGTCGCTGTATACTAATGGCAGAGGTGTTGGCGGTACGTCAGGTTTCAGTGTGGACGGCTACGCGAGCTGCTAGAACAGAATTTCATAGCCATAGCTGCATGATGGGCGACCGAGCCGGTGTCCACAGATGTGGTGGAAGGTATAGAGTTCGATGTAATTTTCCTAGGTCCAATGCAATTGGCGGTTCTCTGGTGTGCTCGGCGAGGCAGTTCCAGATCGGAAATTGGATGGAGGTGAATCCCACCAGTATGGTGCTGTTGTAGTGTTGGACAACTAGGAGAGCTGCTGTGCCAAATCGGAGTGAATTACAGAATCACTTAATTAACCAACCCAGTTACAAGTATCTTACATATGTAACCATCTTCCTTCCTGAATGGTTACAGTTATACCACCAGTATTACTTTTAAGAACACAGCAGAGCTAGTAAAGTAACTCATTTTCTGGAGGGACCTTAAGCTACTCTATGTAATATCACACAATGCTAAATAAAAGAAATATATACACAATCACTGGAGTAGGGCAGTATCAAAGGAAGCAGAGGGGTTGTGCATTTAGCCCAGCGGTGTAGAAGTGCCCCTGTCGCCAGTGGGTTGTCTCCCTGTAGCAGAGCATTCAGCATGCCTAGTGGGGCTGGGGACCGGCACACGCAGGAGTCGGCCGACTCTGCAACGGTATATTCGGCATCCAAACTGGAGCCATGGCTGCTGGAGGGGTACTCGACAGATGCGACAGTCCCCCGTGGGGGGAATTTGATTCAGCCTGCATGGCCGAGGCAGCCATGGGACATCTCCCCGTCCTGTAAAACGGAATCGGAGCACTTTTGCAAAAAGCATCCAAAATGTTTTCAAAAATGTGTCCCTCCTCTCTTTCCTACACGGCCGTAACCCCGCCCACCATGTCTCCGCCCGGCGAATCGCCCATCAGTCCTTTTCTATCGCAGGGTCCAAGACCCATTAGCAATAACAGAGGAACCTTATTAGAGGGGACGGCGGGCGGGCGTATGGAGGAAAGGGGACTATGGACTAGGAGTAAAGGTGGTCACTATGGTGAGTAACCTGGTAATACCTCTATGTCCTGTCCCCTTTCCTCCATACTTATGGGAGATTCCCAAGCACTCCTTACAGGAACTATGGGTGGATGGAAATACCCCTTACTGAAACAGGTTCTTCAGCACAGCCTGGCCGAACTGAGCGTCAGCCCTAGAGCTCATATCGAGGCAGTAATGCTTACAGAAAGCAGATGGGGAGGCCCAAGTAGCCGCTCTAGCGATGGACTCCCACGGAACATACTTCTGAATAGCAACCGCAGCTGCCTTGCGCCCCGCACCTGATGTGCATGGATACCCTTAGGAGGTTTCAGCTTTTGGACGGTGAAAGATTCTGTGATACAGGCAGCAATCCATCTTGAAATGGATGCCTTAGACGCCGGCCTGCCCAGGGGTTTACCGAAGGTCACAAACAGTTGGGAAGAGCTCCGAAGCTCGGCAGTCCTGTCCAGGTAGAACTTAAGAGCTCTTCGGACATCCAGGCAGTGTAGAACCCTTTCCGTCTCCGAGGCAGGCTTCAGAAAAAAAGACCTGAAGGGAAATCGACTGATTCAGATGGAATTCAGTCACTACTTTTGGTAGGAAAGCTGGGTTCGTCCGAAGGACTACCTTGTCCCTGTGAAAGACCAAGAAAGGATGCTCCACTGACAATGCCAGGAGCTCACTCACTCTCCTCGCTGACGTAACGGCGACCAGAAAGGACACTTTCCAGGACACGTACTTGAGGTCAACCGTAGCCATTGGCTCAAAGGGTTTATGGCACAGCGCCGGCAGGACTACATTTAGGTCCCAAGGCGGGTGCACACTATGAACCGGAGGGTAGAGGCGTGTCAGACCAGCAAAATGTCTCTGCACCACCAGGTTAGTTAACGAATAAGAACACCGGTCTGTAGAGGTAGGCGGAAATCGGCGAGAGATCAGTCCTGCAGGACAAGACATGAACCCCTGACTATGCTAGGGAGGAGACAAAGGACAGCACCATGTCAATCGTCGCCACCCTCGGGTCCAATTCTTTCTCCAAACACCAATGACAGAACCTGAGCCATTTACTCTTGTATTGGGATCTGGTCGAGGGTTTCCTGGCTGCCTGGATAATGCACATGTTATCCGCAGACAAACCCAAAGGCTCTAAAGACTTGAACTCCGGCACCATGCCGCCAAGTTGAGCGATTGTGGGGAGGGGTGCCACATCTGTTCCCCTTGGTGAAGAAGATCGGGAGTTACTGGTAACCTGATCGGCGGACACACCGACAGGTGTTGAAGTTCTGAGAACCAAAACCTGGCGGTCCACCACAGAGCTATCAGTAGAAGAGAACGGTTGACAGAACTCTTCAACTTCCAAATTGCTCGATGAACCAGAGGAAGAGGCGGGAAGGCGTAAGCTCTCATGTTGTGCCATGGGATCTCTAGTGCGTCCCCCAGAAAGGAGGTTCCCAGCCCCCCTCTGGAGGCGTAATGAGGAAGCTTCTTGTTTATCGCCGTGGCGAAGAGGTACACCTCCGATGTGCCCCAACGCGAGAAAATCCATGAGAGGATCTCTGCCTTCAACTCCCACTCGTAGCTGACCACTGTCCGCCGGCTGAGGGCATCCGCGGTGACATTCAGCCGGCCCGGGATGTGCACTGCAAGCAGCCAAACCCCATGAAGCAAGGTCTACTCCCAAATTTGAATGGACAGATCCACAAGAGGGGTAGACATCGTTCCCCCTTACTTGTTTATGTAGTACATCGACACTGCATTGTCCGTTCTTATGCGGACCACCTTGTTGACAATGAGAGGTCTGAACGCCTTGAGCGCCAGCAAAATCGCCAGAAGCTCCAATTGATTTATGTGCAGGAGCTTGTCCCGAGGAGACCAGAGGTCCGAGACCTGAAGAAGATCTAACATCGCACCCCACCCAAAAAGGGAGGAGTCTGTCGTGATCGTCACCATGGGGGCTGGGTCCTGGAACCCCGCACCCACTGACAGGTTGCTGAGAGATGACCACCAGTCCAGGTCCACTCTCATGGAATCCGGAATCATTCGTTTGGAGTCCGGGTCCACAGCCTGACGCCAGGAACTCCGAAAGAGCCATCTGGGTCCGTCTCACTTGGAGACGAGCAAGAGGAAGAGCCAGTACACACAAGGCCATGAGGCCCAGAAGCCTCTGGAACCACCAGGCCGACATGCTCTCCGACTGCGTAAACATCTGACACGTGGCCAACAGATCCGCCATTCTGTCCCCGGTCAGATACATTCGGCAGTCTATCGTGTTCCAACGAAAACCCAGGAAAGTCAGGTCCTGTGAGACAGTCATGGAGGATTTTCCGCCAGTTCACCGACAGCCCAAGATGGAACAGGAGCAGAAGGAGAGACTGGAGGTTGCCCGCTGCTGCCAACGGGCAAGGGCTGCGTAGGAGCCAGTCGTCCAAATAGGGATACACATGGATACCCTGGAGACAAAGATGGGCCGCAATCACCGACATCTTCTTGAAGACACGTGGCGCCGAACTGAGGCCAAAAGGAAGCACCTGAAACTGGAAGTGCTCCTCTCCCAAAGAGAAACTGAGGTATCTCCTGTGTGGGTTCCAAATCAGGATATGCATGTACGCATCCTGAAGATCCACCATGCTGAGCCAATCGCCCGCCGAGGAACAAATCTAGCCGGGCGTGATCATCTTGAATTTCTCTTGGGGTAAGGAAAGATTGCACTGAGAAAGGTCTAGGATGGTGCGCAGGCCAGCCTGGTTGGGTTTGGGCACCGTAAACAGCAGGGAGTAGAAACCCTCCCCTCGCTCCCCAAGGGGAACGGGTTCCACAGCTCTGAGGAGCAGAAGTTTCTGAACCTCGGCCTTCAGGGAGGGTAAGCCCGACAGCTGAAAAGGAGGGTTGAGGGGTGGGGTGGGGGTAAAGATAAGCGGAAGCGCACTCGAGCGACTGACAAGACCCATCTGTCTTCTGTGATGGTCTGCCACGCCTCCCAATGAGACGCAATGTGTCCTCCCACCGGGGTCTCGTGCGACTGCGGAAAACCCTCATTTGGCAGGTTTATCGGTGGCGGTGCAACCTGAACCTGATGAGGAGGCTGAGGAGCGGGAGAAATACTGCGTACGCTGTTGTCTACGGCAGTTATTCCCCGCAGGAGTATCCACCCTGCGATTTTTGCGGTCAAGGAAGCCCCTAAAACCAGAGAAAGGTCGACCTTGCGACAACGGCCTTTGAGTCTTGAAGGGAGGCTTAACCAGAACAGACAATGATTTGGCCGTCTGAGTGCCGTCTTTGGTTTTGGTGAGCTCTACATCGGTAGAAGAGTGAAAAAGCTCCTTACCATCAAATGGAAGGTCCAGAACCTTGTCTTGCACCTCCTTCGAGAACTTAGTGGCATGCAGCCATGCTTGCCGCGAGGTATCAACCCCTAGCATCAGACCCCGAGCCGAGGTGTCTATGTGATGAGCCGCAGCCTCCAGGAGATCCTGTGCCAAGACCCTGGCATCGGAAAGGCCTCCTCTGAAATCCTCCAGCTTCTCTGTCGGAATATGCTCCTCAAACTCCGACAGACTTCTCCTCATCCACATGTTAGCTCCCGCCAAAATCAATTCTGCATTGGCCTGCCTGAGCTGCAAGGCCAAATTGGCAAAGACTTTCCTCCCTAGGGAGTCCAGGAGCTTGTCCTCCTTTCCCGAGACCTGAGCCGCCGTCGCGGAGGAGGAAGCTGCAGGTCTGGATTGGAACGTGGCCACAGCCACCACTGTGGAGGAGGGAGGTGGACAAGACGACAAGGCCACTTCTTCCGAGGAATGTAGCCTGTACCTCGCGTCAATCTTTTTATTTACAAAAAATCCCGAGTGTGGCTTTTCCCAAACTCTTCGGACCTCGGCCAGAACGTCCTTCTGCAAGTACAGGCTGGTACGCTCCAAAGGAGACAAGGTGAACGCCCCAGAAAGCACACCCTCCTGCGGGGCAGGTGCCTCGGGCACCGGAACATCTAAGAAGCTCATCATTTCCAATATCCGGTCACTGAAAGCTCTGGTAGAGCGGGGCAGGTCCTCGTTGTCCTGATCGCCTCGAGGGTCATCTGACAGGTCCGGCTCTTGCTGAGCCGAGTCAGGCACTGCCCTGTCCACTGGGGACAATGGTGGCACAGGCAGAAGCGCAGGGGGAGGCACCACGGGCAAGGGAGGCACCGGCGGAACGGGTGGAGCCGGAGGCGCGGGTGGACATATCTACTTGAAAAGCCCCTTGAAATATTCCCTCATGGGGTCGGTGAGCATAAGCGCTTGAAATTTACTGAAAAAAGCGTCCTCAGGAGATTGTTTCGGAACCTGAGGCGGCCTCTCATGAGGTGGCCAAATCCAGGGACGCAACGGGAAAGGGTGCCACACGCGGGCAACGAAACATTGTGCGGGGAAGAGGCATCTGGGCATTCCAATCATAAACCGGCCGGTAAGGATGCGCACAAGGGACCTTAGGTTCACCCAAAGGACCGAACCCTACACCAGGGGCCGATGGCATAGTTGTAGGGGGGGGGAGGGGGTAGTACCTAAAATGGCAGCCGTGGTCGTGGCGGGAACAGTCACCATTTTGTCCTCATCTGAGGGGAACTGCGGCACGTGAGGAAGGGGTCCCCGTCGGTGGATCAGGGGTCTTAATTTTAGCCTTAACGTAAGGAACCTCGGCAGAGCCGGTACTATGCCCTTGGGCTGCTTGCGCGCTATATAAATATAAATACATAAATAAAAATGAGGCCTGGAATGTTTCTGCGACATACCAACCGCCAACTGAGCCTTCGAAGGAAGAGCCTCGGCACTGCCGGTAAAAGAAGAAACTTTCTTCTTTGCCCCCTCAACAGATCTGGTGTCACCACAAGAGAGGGAACGGTGCGCTGTTACCGACAGGGCCTTGCCCGGCCCCTCAGAACTGTTGGTAGCCTTAGCCTCTGTACGACGGACCTCGGACCTAGCCCGTTAGAAGCCTTATCGGCACGGGCCTCGAACATGCGTTCGGTAACCTCAAGCCCAGCCAAGACCTTGGGGCGTACCCCGGTTTTGTTTTTTGAGGGAAGCCGAAAGAAAGGCCTCAGAGCAAGCTCCGGTACCCCACGACTCAGTAGAACTGGGTCTACACACAGCCCCCACATGAGGGGCCTCAGAGTGTACTCCGGTGATCACAGGCCCCTTACGGAGACCCTCTGAGAAAACTCTGGTAGAATTATTAGGCCCGACAGGCACCTCAGGGCGAACCCCGGTAACAGAGCGATCAACGCCCCTCCCGGCTCGAGAGGAACCCTGGAAGGTATCCCCCGGCCGGGGTGTTCTGAAAATCAAAGAACTTACCGGGCGTTTTTTCTTCTCGACGATGAACGCCTGAAAATGAGAAGGTGAAGTCCGTCCGAACACCACCTCCCACCTCTCCAACCGACGTTGAAGAGCCCGGACCGAAAGGGAGTCACAGTATAAACAGGAGTCCCAACGGTGTTCCGGACCCAAACACTCTACAAAGAGGATGGGGATCCACCCTCGCAAAGCGACGGTGGCACGATGAACAGTCTGGAAAATCTAGTTTAAAAGACAGACAGACTAGTAAACGAACGCTAGCGAGAGCCAGAGAGGGAAAAACGGGAAGAAAATCTCCCGAGGATGCAAGTGCGTCCGGCCCGATCGTGCGGAGAAAAGGACTGTTGGGCCCCGCGCAGGAAAGAGAGGAGGGACACTTTTTTGAAAAAATGAGGCTTTTTACAAAAGTGCTCCGGTCCCGTCCCACAGGACGGAGAGATGTCCCATAAGTATGGAGGAAAGGGGACGGGACATACGAGTATTTTCGGTTACTCCTGGTGTGCCCAAGGACCAAGCTGGTGGCAGCAGTTGCTTTATGCAATTTTTTAGTGTACTTTTCTTTAGCCTTACTGCGCTTTACTTTCTACTGTGGCTGGTGTCCAAACATGGGCATGCCACAAGGTTTTTCGTTTGTCCCCTGGCCATTTCATCACCTTTCTACCTGGCCTTTGAGGCCAGGAAAATCCTTATATGGTCCTTCCAGTACCCAGGAAAGCAGAGGATTTAAGTGAGCTGCTGCAGGGCCATGTGTGTTTGCTGCAGGAAGTGGGCTGGGAATGTGTGGTCCGAATCCACCAACTGGTTTCAGTGTGCTAGATTGGTAAGCTGTGCCACCAGTGGTCCTGACTGGGTTGCGTGCGTACGCGTCCGTGCCGCAGATCTTTGATTGGCTAGTGGGAGTGGAGGCTTGTACCTGCTTTTTCAATAAGGAGTGGACCCCTGAACCCATTCTTCAGAGATCCTGGAAGAAACCTTAAGGAAAGTATCCTGTCCAGCTGCAAAGAGAGACAGGCCTCATTGGAAGAAGGCCTGGCGACCAACTTTGGCTGCTGTTCTGGAAAAGCCCCATTTTGTAGGTGATCTTCAGCAGTCCTGCAAAGGAGCTGCATCTCTTTAAGTGGAGGGAACAACCATTCTCAACGTCAACTCGAAGCCCTTCAAAGAAGAACCCTCGGAAGTGCCCCTGGATCACCCAGTGGCTGACCAGTTCAGTGTTTGGACTACCGTGCTGCAGACATCGCAGTTTCGCATTATTAGGCAATAACTGATGTAGTAACCCTGTGTGACTACACAACCCTTGTCCTCTTGGTATCAAGTAACCCACCTATTGGTATAGGTCTGTACTACACAAGTTGATAGTGTGACTGAGCAGCCAGACTCGTCTCCAAAAGTAAATGTGAGCTGTAGCTATGAAATCCACCAATACAAGTATCCAAACAACACTTCCACTCAAGGTTTCTAGAAAAATGTATTTAACGGTCAGTTTTAAATAAGCATTCTTTAAAAAGGGCAATATATGTAGCAATCAAATACACTTTAAAATACTTGTTCACAATTATCACAAAGCAAGTAGATACTCTTTAGAGATGCTTCATACACTTCCTACACCATAAGGGGACTTCACCAACTAAGACAGTAATGGCATTTATACATCACTTGGCTCTTTCAAAACTCTGAATTTGCAGAAAGGAAAGGTTAAAGGAAGGAAAAAGGTTAAACAGCTTCTCAGAGCAGGTCTTCCAATGAAGTCTACATACAAAACCTCTCATCAAATATTAGTTTAAAACCAATACATCACCTATGAGTGACAGTAAGAATCAAAGTCAAAAGGAATAGAAGAATCGCATGGAGTCAGGACAGCCAAAGTCAATTGGAGCACAGTCTATGGCACTGGGGCACTTTTTAGATAGTTAAAGTCTTGCACAAATTTAGAGAGTTTGTTGGAGCAAAATCACTGTAGGGTCACAAGCAGTTACACTTGTGGAGGGTAGAGCTGAAACCCACTCTAGCAAAGCAGCTACTGCAAGTCTCAACTGAGAAGCGCAAAGCAAAAGACAGAGGTAAGTAAATGAAATAAAATAAAATGATAGGTTATTTATAACGCTTAGTACCCAGAGGTTTCTAAGCGCGGACCAGGGGATTGAACCCGTGTTGCTCCGTGTCGCCTTGCTTCCAAGAGCGAGCACGTTGCCACTGAGCCATCCTTCCAAGGCTAAATACATAAGGAAGGGAGGGGTAGAGTGGGAAGGAAATGGAAACAGACCGGCGACTACCGTAATAACCCCGATGACATTTCTGGTACAGCCGGAGAAAAACAAAAAGGTGAGTGAGGGGTGCAGAAAGGGAGGGGAGGAACCAAACAAGTAATCGTACTAGGCCTGACGACATTTCAGATAGTGCTGGGGAGGAGAAACGAGGAAGGGGAGGCAGGAGGAGACAGACAAGGTTGCTATCATACTAGGTCCAGGGACAAACCTGATAAGAGTTTGTGTATAGAAGAAAGTAAGGGGAGGAGATAGGAAAAGGGAGAGAAGAGAGTAAGCAGTCAAAAAGAGTGGAGAAGCAAGAGGGGAGAGCGGATACAATTGCAGAGGTCCGTAGTAACACAATGTTGCAAGCCAGGATACAAGATGAAGATGTGAACAGCATGATTCAGGGCCAACCATGAAGCCCTGCTGGATGAGAAGAATTGCTGTTGCTCTCCTTCGCAATCTGAAAGCTGCTGTTCCTCCAAGGACTGACCCAGAGAGGACCTGGTAAGGCGCCCTCTTCCCGAGTTACGAGGGACCATCGTGCACCAGCTGATCTTTGCCTAAGCTCCCTGGTAGACAGACCTTCAACAGGCTGCCGACCCGATACGGGGACTGCTGCGGAACTCCAAAGAGAAGCGCCCGGACTGTTGTCCACCACTGGCGCCGACCGGAGCCGCTGTGCTCCCGTTTGCCTAAGAAATTCATTTGATCCGAGGACACCCTCGTCCGCATCATCGCTGCTGTATACTGCTGGAGAAGACCTAACCATCGACACGCCGAGGAGCATCCACTGGTGGGTTTCCCGCCACCCAAAGACCACAGACGCCAATGACTCTATGCCCTTGCTGGGCCAGTTATTCAAACTCTTTGTGGTCCAGAACTATCGACATTGAGGTGCCCCACACGCCTCTTCCTTGCAGGACGTTTACGCTTCCCATTCAACAAGCACCGCTAGGAAAGAAGCTGCCACTTCACAGTCGTAGCTCACCCTGTTCTCAGTTGGACGTTCGACGACCCGTGACTCCTGCCTTAAAGGGAGGACACTCAAGAAGGGCTGTCAATTCCCTGACGAGGAACGCTACAACGCCAGGTACATTGGGGTTGCAGAACTATTGGGAAGTCTAGTGTGAACAATATATGGACTGGGCTTGTATCTTTCTTCTACAGGTTGCCCAGGTTTGGGGGGGAGGGGGATTTCCACACAGAACTGTGTCTAGGTATGGGGGCCAGTATTCTGCCAATTGTTCAACCATGTTGCTTTCCTTCCTCTCTCTACTGCTGGTTTCCTCTTTATTTTGAGCTGTTTGTCTTTCTAACGGTATGCCCTTTAGTGAGATCTGATAACGTTAGTGGTACCACTTACCATTATAGATTTCTGAGTATAAAGTGAGTTATCGTGATAGTGTACATCACCTCGAATCACCTTGATTATAAAAAGGCTGTTTTAACCAATACAGTGTGTGGACATTCCTTTGTGGGTGCTTGGGGACTACACTGTACTTAAGAACCAGCCTGCATCACCTCCTGAGAAGCTAGGCCTCGACTGCTCAACCACGCATCAATAATCGAGAATCTTGGCAGGGGTCCTCTGTGCCTTTCCTCTACCATATAGAGCGCGGAAGTACAGGCGCCCTCCAGTCTTTACAGAGGGGGAGCACGGTACCCCAAGTCAGAACAGTACCTTTGGTTAGAAGAGGGGACCAGCTGGCTTCTGTCTGGTTGCAGCGATGCAGATCCTTTGTTCCTGGGCCTTAGTTGTCGGGACAAGAGGCAGGACGTCTGGGGACTCCTGCTGCAGCAATTAGATAGTCTGCAGCAGCTACAGGCTCTTTTTTGATCAGCAGCACTTTGGGGTTTCAGCACTCGGTAAATAGCATCACGGCGGATCTTAGACGCCAGTTGGGCTTCCTACACTCCTTGAGTCCTGCACTCTGGTGAGGAGACTCTAGCTCTGGTAGTCTTGCTTCTAAAGGGTCCTGGGAAGTCTCCTGGAGCTTCTGTCCGGCTTATAGTTGTTGCACTAGGCTACCGATTTCCCGAGATCCACATTTTACTCAACGGTAGAGTCTCCCACTTGATCAGAGTCCACAGAGGCACAAGGCAGGGCTGTCCAATGTATCCACTCCTTTTTGAACTCTGGAACCCCTGGCGATCTGTATTGCGTTCCACCATCGGGAGCATAACATTTCCCTTTACGCCAACAATGTCCTACTTTCCTTGATGAAGGTTGGGCAGTCAGTTCCGGCATTGATGTCTGAGCTCAAGAGTTTTTGTAGTTTGCAGACGTTCTGCAACTGGCGGACATTAGTGCATGCACGACCGCATCGACTATCTGGGGGTCAAAATCCCCAACACGATCAAATCACTACACTCTGCCAATTTCCCCTCGTTATTCACAAACATTGAGTCAGATCTTAAACACAGACATAAGCAAACAATTTCATGGCTGGGTGGTATAATGGCCGTAAAAATGAATACCTTCCCAAAACGTACATAACGCTTTGGCGCTCCTGGTCTTCTTACACAAGATGCATTCATTGCAAGGGAACGTCGTAGCATTCATCTAGCAACAGTGCATTGTATCCCCCCCAGCACTCCACATAAGGTGGGTGTGCTGATTCACTTAAATCAATCAACGTAAAGGGGACGTGAATCCCACTTAACTTCTTTGGACCAGTAGTTCACCCAAGAAATAAGACACTAGTTATAGGACACTAACTCCAATCATACACTAAGGAGAAATAATCCCCAAGTCTGAGCAAAATGTAGGGTGGACACAGGTCAACATGATGCATCACAAATATAAAAATCGCACCCAACAATCAGGCCATTTGCATCTGTTCCCATCCCCCTTCCAACCCCTGTTTGAAACCCTGAAAGCCTATTTGTTTGAGAGATTCACTCCCTCTGCAGGGTACATGCTGATAAGGTATTGCTTTCACAGTCCAGAAGGGCAATTGGTCAGAAGCTCAAAGGATTTAGTCTGTCCCATTTTTTGTATATATGGGCAAGAAGGGATCTATTCCAGGTTGAGCGCATGGTCTTGCTCCTAAATATATCTTCGAACAGGATATACACAATCGGCACCCAGACCAACGGGGCGTCCTTGAATACTCCGTTAGAGACCCCAATTTGTCCAGGGGCTGGAGAACTGGAGACAGACACTATGATCTTACATATCAATTCGGTTCTATATTCATCCTTTGCCAGTTTTTTTTTCCACAGCACTTTTTGGCAAAACATTGTTGCTGGAAACAATAGATCTTTTAATCCCCCTCCCCTATTTTATGTATCCCTATACACCACCCCAAACCCCTACCCTTATATGCCACCCCACCCCCATATTATCCAAGTTTTTCCAGCAAACATTTTTGCCAGAAAGTGCCACGAAGAAAAATAAACGGGGGATGAATGAACGTACATCAATTCCACTGAAGGCTCAACAAACCAGGTGCCCTCATAAAAAAGAAACAAATGCTAATTTAGTTGGACTACGGCCTAAGCCGCAACAGTAGGCAGCCCATTGTTGCTCAGGAATTGGGTTAGTCAGCGCCTCCCTATTTGTCTTCCCCATTATTTTGTATCGAGGACCAAAAATCATCATAACCGTCGGCCAGTGTCTTCAACATCACGCTGTGCAAGTAAGTATCTATGTGCTTTCAACCAGTTCTTGCTTTTATACTTTCAATCTTTGTTTCATGGCCATCCAGCTGTCCCGGAATCATTTGTATTGCTGAACGCATAGTGCTCTTCCGAATCTGTACCTCTTTGTTAAACTCATGTGAGCACACAGTGTGAAGCCGGCCATGCATTTCCACAAGTATTCCTCACTTTTTGAAGGATAAACTCCTGAGAGGATTCTGCATAAATAGGAACAAAGTTACTTACCCCATGTAACGTTCTTTTGATTGGATGCTCCTCCCACATATTCCTCGTCTTATGATAATTATCCTTCCAGCTTTAGCTGCTTCAGAAATGTTATGACAGGGGGCACAATCTGTCTTGTTGAGTCGATGTCTCTTGAGGGCCTCCGTTCGACTGTCAAGGTCATCATCAGTGTGTATATATAGCGCACGCAGTGCCCGTTGGATTCAGTTCCGTTTATCCCCTCCTGTAAAGGAATTACCAGGCGTACTACAGACCGTAGGCTTGAAGAAAGCGTAAAGTATAAAGACAAATTCTACGGCAGGGTGGGGGCGATGAGGAATATGTGGGAGGAACATCCCATCGAAAGAACATTACCACGGGTAAGTGATTTGTTCTTCAAATGGATTGTGTCCTCCCACGTATTCCTCATATTAAGACTGCCAAAGCGCTAATAATTTGGAGGAGGGAGTACGAATGCGAATGATATTTTGTTTTTACTGTGGTCATGGACTGAATGAAGGACCGCTTTTCCAAATTGTCCTTCCTGACTGGAAGATGAATCCAGGCAGTACTGTTTCACAAATGTGCGAATAGACGTCCAAGTGGCAGCTGAACAATTGTCTATAACTGAACGCCTCACTGAAAAGCAGCAGAGGTTGCCATGCCCCTTGTGGAATGTGCTCTCAAGCCTTCCGGTGGGTCTTTGCCCGCTAAATCGTAACATTCCCCAATAGCCACGATGATCCATCTTGATAGGGTCAGATTTGTAACTGACAAACTCAATGTGGGTCCGTATAGCCAAATTCTTTGTCGTTTTTACGAAATCACATGTCACGTTAGAGATAGTGTTACAAGCACGGCCATGTCGACGTCCCCTTAGGGCCAGCCTATGGAGCAAGTTACTTAACTGTAACTTGTTCTTCAGCATGGGTCTGGCAGCATGGGTTCACATGCTCATGAATATTCCCAGTTGTCAGGCTGGGAATCCTCGGTAAAGAAAAAAGAAATCAGTTTCACTTCTGAACTGTCTTTCTCCTAATAACCAATCACTGGTCTCTGGGTCATACTGCCCCCAGCCAATGACTGCCCTCTACCTAAGCCCCTCCTCTGGCAGCCATCTTCAGATTTGGTAGCAATAGGACCGAGAGAAGAGCCACAGCGGGGTAGGCGGGAGGGTTTGCATGTGAATCCATGCCAGACCCATGCTAGAGAACAGTTACAGGTAAGTAACTTGTTGCTTCTCCAGCATGGGGTCTGGCATGGATTTGCATGCTCATGAATAAAGAATGCATAGCAGTACACATGCTCAACTACGGGAGGAGGCAAGGCTCAACATTAAGCATCTCTTACCTCCTCACCAGGCTCACCTTCAAGCGAACAGGTTGCGCAGCACTGGTTGGCCGACTCTTGACTCCTCTCCCTGGAATACCGGTCGATGCAGTAAAATTTCATGAAGGTGTGTGTCAACCTTCACGTAACAGCCCTGCAGATATCCAGCAGGGGCACACCAGACAGTAACGCCGTAGTTGCAGCGATCGCTCTGGTCGAATGGGCTATCTGACGACCAGGCAACGGTCAGTTTGGCAAACCAGTGACAATGGGTGATGCAGCCGGAGAGCCACCTGGAAATGGAAGCTTTGGAGAGGGCCTTCCCTTGGTTCATAGGGCCAAAGTTCACAAACAGCTGTGAAGTCTACCGAAAATACTTTCTGCGGTCCACGTAGAACATCAGGGCTCTAGCCACATTCAGTGAGTGCGAAGTCCATTCAGCCGGCAACGGGAAGAAAAACCGGTAACACCAAGGGCTCGTTGAGATGAAGTCTGACGGCACCTTGGGCATGAAGGAGGGGTGCGTCCTCAGCACTAACCTCGTCTGGTGAAATGTCAGGTAAGGTGGTTTACGGCCTGAATCTCTCCTACTGGTCGTGCGGAGGTCATAGCCACAAGAAATGCGGTTTTCCACGATAAAAACTTCAGCACAGCTGAATGTATAGGCTCGAACGGGGGACGCTTGAGCCTAGACAGCACCACATTGAGCTCCCATGCAGGGGCCGGGAACCTTCACCAGCAGGAACGAAGGGAAAAGTCCTTTTATGAATTCTTTGACCAGGCAGTGCGACCATAACGACGACCGCCCGGGAGTTCTGGTGTAGCAGGAGATAGCCGCCAGATGAGGTGTCCAGTCAATTCATCGACCTCAAATTGGTCGAATGACATTTGGTCGACGCAATTTCGTCGAAAACCATTTCGTCTAATTTTTTTTTTAAATTATATATATTTTTTTGGGTGTTCGTTTAGGCAAAAAAAGGTTTTTTAAGGCAAAAAAGGGGGGTTGGGGTGGGACCCCCCAAAAAAAAATAAATAAAGGGTTAAAATAGAAAAAAAAAATTTGACGAAATGGTTTTCGACCAATTTGCTTCGACCATTGTCTGGTCGACCAATTTTTTTTGACGAATTGACTGGCAACCGCCAGATGAAACTTGATGGAAGCATGAGCCAACCTTGCCTTAGCCAGCGAAAATACAACAGCACCTGCAGAGCCGTAATCCGTAGAGGGTTGAGTTTCTGTGCGCGGCACCAGACGGCAAACCTCTTCCACTTATGTCCGTAGCATTTCAGTGTAGACGAAGCCCTGCCTTTGACGAACACTTCCTTGCAGTCCGCCGGAAGATTGTTTCAACCAAACTCTAGCGCTGCAGGAGCCAGGCTTGCAAGTTCAGCAACCTTGGGCCGTGGTGCAGAATCGCGCCTCATTCCCTGGCGAGAAGATCTGCGTCCACCGGAAGCTTGACTGGAGGGGACGCAGACATGTCCAGAAGGTCCGGGAACCATATCTGCCTTTGCCACGCCGAGGATCATCCTGCACCGGGAACGTCTGAGTCGATTGCTGAGTCGCAGAAGCAACGGCAACAACGGGAAACAGAGGAACAGGCCGTTCCAGGGGAAGGAGAATGCACCCCCATGCTCCCCGGCTGGGGGAACCTGCTGGTGAACCTCCAGCACTTGGTGTTCGTCGCCGCAAACAGATTGATCTGGGGATTGCCCCATTGTCGGAATAGAAAATTCCCTTGGTCCTGCCGAAGCTCCCACTCGTGGCACGATCGCAGTTCCCTGCTGAGAGTTGGCCACAGTGTTCTTCACTCCATGCCAAATGAAATGGGACGAGGAACATCTCCAGGGCAACGGCCCATCGCCATAGGTCCTGCAGCTCTTTGAAGAGCGCCGGGGATCTGGTGCCCCCCCCCTGCTTCCGGATGTAAAACAATGTGGGTTTGTCTGTGAAGCTCCGCACCACCTTGCCCTTGAGAGACGGAAGGAAAGACTTGAGGGCCCAAAACACAGCCTGTAGCTCCAGAATGTTGATGTGCAATGACTTCTCCTCTGGTCGCCACAGGCCTCTTGTGTGGAGACTGGTGTGCGCACCCCATCCCTCCAGGGATGTGTCCGTCATGACAGTCTCCTGATAAAGCGGGGTCTGGAAATCTGCGCCTGCTGACAGATGCGCATAGACACCCCATCTTATCGCTCGACGGACTCTCATCGAGGGTGATCTTTGTCCTCGAAGCTTCCCGATACCTGGATCCAACGGGCGCTGAGTAACTCCTGAGGCAGTCTCATCTGCAGCCTGCACAGGCGCACGAGGAATATGCACAATGACATCATGCCGAGGAGGGACTTGATGGACCTCACCCTTGCGATCTTCAGGGTCAACAGCTGCTGTAGCTTGCCAGGATGGCCGCTAGTCTCTCCTCCGTCGGGGACGCCAGGTATGACACCGTGTTGAGCTTGGACCCGAGAAACAGCGCATCCTGCGATGGCACCAATCAGGAATTGGCAAGTTTATCGAGAACCCCAGTTCTAAATATCCGGAAGGTCCACGCCGTGTGCTCAACGGCAGTCTCTCTCAACTTCACTCGGATGAGCAAATCATCCAAGTAGATGTGAATCCCTGCAGGCGCAACTGCGCCGCCACTGGTTCCAGACACTTGGTGAAAACCCTTGGTGCCGACTTTAATCCGAAGGGAAGGGCCTTGAAATGGTAATGCTGCCTTTGGACCACTAAGTGCAGAAACCTGCGGTGTCCCTTGTGAATGGGGATGTGGAAATCGGCATCCTCCAAATCCAGCGACGATCGGAAATCCCCTTCTTCCAGTTGTCCCAGCATGTGCTGAAGGGTGGCCACCCAAAACTTAGGGGACCTGATGTACTTGTCGAGGCGGCGGTGGTCTAGTATGGGTCTCCAACGATGGGGAATATTCATGAGCATGTGAATCCATGCCAGACCCCATGCTAGAGAAGTAAACTTTCCACCTCCTTTCCAGCATAAAGGAGGTGGATAGAAAGTTGGCTAAATGAGAATTGTATATGTTATGTACTACAAAGCCAACAACTATTGGTTATGATGCAATACAAGTACTGTAATTAATCTGTGCAAGTTAAATAAGATTTTTTTTTTTTAAGTTGGCAAAATGATCTTTTGCGACAAGTGGAGGTCGGAGACTACTTTAGGTAGAAAAGGTTGATTCAACCTGAGAACCACCTTGTCATTACAGAAAAACTTATGTGGGGGTTTACAGGAATGTGCCTGCACCTCACTTACCCTGCGGGCTGACGTTTTAATGGGCATGAGTGTCTAGGCTCAAAAGGAATGCATGTTAGAAATGTTAACACCAGGTTAAGATCCCATACAGGGACTTTGCATGGAACTGGTGGAAATATGTTAGTAAGACCCTTTAGGAATTGAACAATCAGGGATTTTAAAATATGAATCCTGCTCTGTAGAGCGCTTGAAAACAGAACGTGCCGCCAGGTAACCTTTAAATATTCCAATATGGAGCCCTAGATTCGCCAAATGTAACAAAAAAGAAGCACCATAGGTGCGTCACATACAAAGGGATCCACATTTTTATCCCTGCACCATCTGATTAACTTTCTCCAACAGCAGCAGTACACAGATTTACTTGATAGCCTTCTGGCCAAAATCTCCATTAAGTCATCCAGGAGGTCCCAATCCTTGCATCTCAACCTCTGAGAAACCATGCGTGAAGGTTGACAGTCTTAACTTCTAGGTATGAGATACAGCATTTAGAACGCGCCTATACTTGTTTCAAGGGAGGGAGAGGGAATAGATTGAGGACAGGTAACGATCTTACTAGGCCAGTTAAAATTGAGATCCTGCAAGTGCAAAGGAAGGGGGCAGTGCAGTACATGTGATCGACAGTAAAAATAAATAGAATAAAAGCAATAGGTAAAAAGTGTGGCCAGCTGGTGGCAAGAGCAAGGCTAAGTGCAGGCATCAGGTGTCAAGTGCTGGTAGGGATACAGAAAACAGTCCAAATGCAGGGGTTGCCAGGGAGGCAGTGCAGGTGTGCAACTGGCGGTGGAGGGGACCTGGGCCCCGAGATCAGAGGGTAGCCAGGTGACAAGTGCATTTTCAGTCAGAAGTTCAGCAGGGGAAGAGGAGGAGAGAAAGCCGAAGCAAAGAGGAAGGTTTTGAGGTGCTTCCGGAACCGGAGTTGTTTCTACTCGAGTTTCAGAGAGGCTGTTCCATAGGGAGGTCCCAGACGAAGAAAGATCTATCACCAACTCTTTGCTTGGAGAAGCGACTGACCGTGAGGGAGTTGAGATGAGCGAAGAGCTCGAGACGGAAGATATTTAGGAAGAGAGAGTTGCAGGTATTGAGGCCCCAGAAGGCCTTGTGGACAATGTAGAGGATTTTAAACGTAATCCTTGCAGTCACTTGGAGCCAGTGCAGAGATTTCAGTCCTGGAGAGAGACGATTCTTGGGCTTGAGGCAAAGGGCAGAGAGTAGAAGCAGGCAGATTTAGAAAGAGGCTGTTGCAGTAGTCCAACCTAGAGAGAACCAGAGCTCTGGAGACAGTGAACTTCTGGGGGAAGGAGAGGAAAGGAGGAATTGCTCGGACGAGGTGCAGCTGGTAGTGTGACTTCTTAGAAACGTCAGATGTGAGGAGAGGAGGACAGAGTGGAGTCGAATATGATAAGAGGTTTTTTGCCTCGCAGGAAGAGGGCCAAGAGGCTGGCCAGAGAGTGACAGGAAAGGAGGGAGCAGATGTGCTGATGAGGTTAATCTCAGTCTTACTGGCATTGAGGCAGAGATCATTGGTGGCACACCATTCATGATGAACAGCCGAGTCATCTGCATAGCACTGAAAGTTGGGGCAGAGCGGCAATGTGGTGGGCAAGAAGTGCCAGGTATTGGTTGAACAGCCAGGGAGAGAGGGAGGGAGAGAGAGAGGAGAGGAGGTACCCAAGTTGGACCCGGGAGGGTCTATCGCAAAGGAAAGAGGTTAGTCAAGCCAGGGACTGACCGGTGATAATCAGGTTATCACGAAGACTGTTGAGCCGGATGGCATGGTTGACCCTGTCAAAGGTAGAAGAAAGATCAAGTAAGATGAGGACACAGGGGGTGTTGGGAATAGAGGTTCACACAGATGTTCAGGAGAGCAGTTTCTGTGCTTCTGGCAGCTCTGAATCCAGACTATCATGGAGACAATCAACAGATTCAGTGTGAAGATTAAGCTGGGAGATGGCCAGCTTTTCCAGGAGTTTGCACAGGAAAGGAGCGATGGAGATTGGGCAATAGTTAGGACAGGTCGGCAGAGGGTTTCTTAAGGTGCACAAGGGAGTGCTTCGTTGGGAAGGGGGGGCTCTCCAGTGGCAAAGGAGTGGTGGCAGAAGTCAGCCAGCACAGGGGCCATGGTGTCAATGTGGTCCTTGATGGTTTTGGATGAACAGGGGTGAACCGATTTTTACGAGACTTTCATAGATCGGACTTCTCTAGAAACCTTGTCAGGGGAGAACAATGGAAGGCAGAGAAGGAGGGAGGAGAGGTGGCCGAAGAAGGGCCATAGGAAGAGCGGGGTGTAAAGGAGGATGGCAAACCCACCCTCTCGCAAGAAAAGGTCCTCTTTGTGGAAGACAGATGGATGTCCAGAAGGTCCTGGTACCACATCCTCCAGGCCCAATCCAGAGCAATTAGGATCATGGTCACACCTTGCACTCCCTAGTCCCCGCCACACTCCTAACCATGCTCCCAACGCCTCTTACCCTCCCCCAGTTCCCACTGCAGCTTACAGTCTTTCACTCCTTGCTCCTTCTGCATCCCTTATCCAATTGTATTGCACACTCCCAATCTGCAGCTCACTGCCCCTTTTCCAGCACTCCATTCCCTCTCTACCTTTCTGGCCCTCGGCTCTCCCTCTATCTACTTACATGCCCCATCAAGCCCATTGCGCCCCCTCCCTCTTTTCTGGCTTACATTGGGACTACGTTTTAATTTTATTTTGGATCAGATCCTCAAAAAATTGGGATTCTAAAAATTGAGATCTGAAATAAGGACTATGGACTTCCACCTAAAGGCATTCTGTCAGAATGAGGAATACAGTATAAGGGCAGAGACCTGCACCCCCCCCCCCCAATACCCTCCAACGCTGCTGCCACCTAACTCAGCCTCTACCTACCCCGCCTTCTCCATTTCGTTCTTCTCACCAACATGTTACAGTGCAAGTTTAGCAAGAGAATTCCTGACCTCCATCGCTCCCCTCCAATGCTCTGAAAGTGAGCCCCATTTTACAGGGGCGCACCCCTAAAATACAGGGGACCCATAATCACCATAAACCAGAGTAAATGCACCCCTCTAGGGAATCAAAAGTCATGAGGCTGTCTTGCAGGTGATTACAAGACTTTAATCTTTACAATGTACAACAGTTTTATAAACTAATTCAACTAATACTTGGGATTGACATATAAGATACAAATAACTATATTTAGTGACTGGCCATGCCTCTGTGTGATTATTTTGCATGAAAAAAGATTTCCTAGTGCTATAGTGCTTGGAAGTCTTGACTAATTGTAAAGCGCTATAGGGGAGCAGGGAGGGCTAGCTAAAGCCGCTCGCTCCTCCCCAACAGCTCCTTGCGCTTTGCATGATGTACAATAACCTACCACGGCCCAGTTTTCGATTTTAAAACCTAATGGCTGTCCTGGTTATTGATGTTTACTTGAGCAACATCCTGGCAGACATTTAGCCTCTTTGGAGCTTCAGGGGGTTCTGTGAAATGTTGGATTAAAAATTGAACATTTCAGAGAAAGCAGAAGATGGGTGTTCAAGTCCTTAGTACTTAAGTGGCTAAATAAATTCAATGCTGCTAGTCTGCAACAGTAGATCAGGATTAACATGCAGAACCAAGAAGAGTGACCCATTTCCAAGTTTTTCTTGTAAAACAAATAGTCAACATATTAATTCATACCTGTATGTGTACAGATAATTGAAAGTGGATTAACAGAATGTACTCTAAATCAGATCAATCCTAATTTAAGTGGGCTATGAGTCTTAGAGTCAAGCATGGAACAACAATTGTTTTGGTGAGCTGCTGGTCACAAATGACCAAACAATCGGACTTCTACGAAATAAGGTTTATAAAGCAAAGCAGAATGGTTCTACTATCTACCATGTAATTTACAACCTACCTGAGCAAGAGGATTTGGAGTAGGTAAGAGCCCTCCTCCAGGCAGAAGTCCTGCCACTGCATTTGCCGGTGCCAGTAGAGACAACGCCTTCGCCTCATCAGGAATAACTCCTGCAGGGAAAAGAAAGTGCATTAGAATGCATCCCTTTTCAAGAGCGAAAACACAAATACACCCAGAATATAAGTCCCTGGAAACACAAGGGCCACCTGAGGCAGTTGAAATAACTTATGGCTCAAACAAACAAAAAATAATTCCTCCATTTCTTATAACTACCATTAATGTTTATATCAGAATGAAATGTCAAAGTGTGAAGATCGCTATCCTTTTTCCTCGACTACTGGTTAAGTGTCTAGTGAAAATAAATTGCACAAAACACACTACTTTTGTGAACACTGCCAACATTTCATCACCTGTACTCGATTTTTAAGTCATGAACCAAACGTAAGCAAGCACAGTCGGTTCTCCAGTGGTGTGCTCTCAACTTTCAAAAGCTGTTTTATGAACAACGACTCGTGCCGGCTGCTTCACTATAAAGCACACAGAAAAATCAAGATACACAAGACAAAAAAAGTTGCATTTAGGGGTTAATAATATGGAACAATTCTGTTTTCTTTCAAACCTACCACACAAACGATGTATAAAAAAAAAAAAAAAAAATATCTGGAATTACTGGTAAGGCTTCACCTGATGGGCGCCTCAGTATCAGCAGATCTGTGGTTACAGACTTTGTGCACAAATTAAGGCACACTCCTTACCTGTGCAGTAAAACTCCGAGTTTCAACGTGTGCAAGGTCTAATCTATCAAGCAGGTTTTTAATAGCTGCCATTTCCAAAAGCAAAATGTGGCCCAAAATCCCATAGCAAGTCCGACGGTAACAGAAGCCAACAACTTCTAACAGCATATGAAAAACGAATCTAAACAAGAGTCCTATTGAAAAAGACACAATCAAAATTCTAATCTGGTGCAAAATCCCTATTTGAACTAAATAACCAGTTAATGTGCCCAAGCCCCAAGAAAATAATGCAACTATAATTTTGCAAAATCCCCATTGTATTTTTTTGAATACATATTAAGAAAACTGCATCTCATCGTAAAACATACAATATGTACAGGGCACTTAAGAGAAACTGGATAAGCTGGAGAAGAAAACTGTTGGGTGGTTTTTTCAGCAGGGCCTGGTATATAGTTCAGGCTGAACCAGGGAAAAGAACTGTAAAACACAACAACAAAAAAGAAAAACCACTGTTAAATAAAGGTAATGGTTCCTTCCACCTAAACTGAGATCTGCTGATAATATAAACAAATGTAATAATACACAGCACCGTTATTTTGCTTGGGTCACTGCGATGTCAGCAATTTTGATAGCAAGGGCAAAACGTAAGGAGAAGGGTAGGGTGGGGTCAATTTCCATGTTGGGTTTTTCTATGTCATTTAACTCAATAACAAACCCAATGAGACTCGGGGGATATTTGTTATGCATGCATAATCTGTCTCAGATGAGGATCTTAAAATTATATTTACTATAGCAAATGGAACTCAAAATATAAATCTTCTAGTACTCGGCTGGAGACAGCATCTGGAGATAAGTACCCATTGAAATCATGCATCTGATTTGGATTTTGTTTTAAAAAGGCGTTTAATAAAACTAAAATTTTAAAAAGCATTGAGGCCCCTCACCAGTTAATTTCCATGCTTCAACTTTTTTTTAACATCTGCTTTGTTAGAACCATGAAATACTGCATGAATGTGTAGAAACAAAAGAAAGAAACAGACAAAAGAAACAAACATTAACCAAAACACCTAGATACCTGCCAAATCCAGACAATATTAGGCTTGTACCATATATTGGATTACAATGAATATTGTAATTCTGCCGGCTTCCTACTTTAAACTCAAAACAGGTCAGTTTCAACAACAGAGAGGCTCTGTGGTGGGTCCACCTCCCGCTGATGAACGAGGCCAAGTAGTAAGATAGTTGCCCAGGAAATGCAGAAGCTGAAGTAATGTACCATTTCGAAAATTGGTAGGCCGATCCGGGTGGTAATGGCCGACTGCCCAAGTTATTACACCAGAGAGCACAGATGGATACTTTAAAAAGGGCAGCAGGCCATCACCACATTGCAAAGTCCACCAAACTCGCCATTATGGCTATTACAACACTGGTCTAACGTCCGGGACGCAAAGGGGATTTATTTTGTTCAGGGTGTAGGGTTTGGGGGGTGACATGAGCACAGAAAATGCTACGCATTACGCTCAACTTTAATTCTCACAAAAGCTACAATACTGCAACCAGTATGGCCTCACGGAAACTGCATACAGGTGCGCCATGGTGTTGGCACAATGTGGGGGTGGGGACTGTAAAACAGTGGGAAAGGATGGTCAGTGTCTGTGAGGGCGGAGGTGGCCAGAAGACAAGTTGTCAAGAGGCTAAGGAATCAAACAAAAATCTCTGAATGCAGGAATGCCCCGGGGGGGGGAATTGTCCAGGATCCGAGCAGCCAGATTGGTAGCTCAGCCGGGTGCAAGGATCGCAGAAGGGCAATCTTTGAGGAGAACCTTTTGGATAATGGAACCTTTAGTGATGGGTAACGATAATGGAAATCATAGCTTATGTCTAAATGATGAAATGAGACACAATCGACATTACAAAGCCATTATAAAACATTTCCCACCATCAGTGTGTAACACCATGAACCAAGAGAAAGAGTCCACATTGATGTCCTTCACGCTTCTCTCGTGATGAGTTAGTTACTAATAGTAGCCCGTTAACTAATAGTAGCCCGTTAGTCAAAGATAAATATTCAGTTAATTAAAATTCAGGCAACAAAGAAAAGCAAGCAAAGAGCAAGACAGCCACCAGAATAGGTTCACACGACTTGCACTGCACCAAACATTGGTCTACACAGTCAACTCCATCCAATTCCAAATTTGGAGCAGTGATAAGACACAAAACATCTAACAGTTTTAAGTACTAGGACTGTTGACAAATAATTTAGAAAACATTATCCATCACTAACGAGATGAGCATCTATGGGCATTATATGCAAAAATATTGTTTTCCTTGTAGAGGTTTTGTAAAGCAGCAGCACAGAAAGCAAGAAATAGACCTACCAATGTCTTCTACTCCAAATTAAGAGACACCCCACTATATGCTTATGGACCATGACGTTTGCAAATTGAATTGAGTGTAGACATTTGTTGCAAGTCACCGACATCCAATGAAATGTATTAAATAGTATTTTTCTTTATGTGTCCATTGACATGCTAAGTTAAGGGCACATTTCATCAACCCTATTTCGTCAACCAAACTCTGGGGATTTATTAGTAAATATTGGTGTTTCGTTTGTTTAATAATTATTTAAGTGGAGATTCTGAGTTAGTTTGATCCAGTTTACACCTTTACTTAAAATGAAAAGGATGGCACAGCAACTTTAGGTGATTTCTAGTATTTGCATATACGTTCAGGATTAGTCGAAACACTATAGTAAAAAAGGATTGGACATCCCACCCCAGAAGTAAAAAACTGAGCATCCCAGCTTCTTTTGGAGTATGTCGATTAGTTAAAATTAGCTAGTACAGTTGCTGTAAACACTGTTCAGAGATATATGCCATCTCCATTTAAGGCAAGGCGGCATCAAATTGAACAGAGTTTAAAAATCATTGCAAAATTACTCATGGCTTATAAAAATATACAATTTAGGATGGATTCCAATATGCCAACTCATGGACTGGTCTTCACAGAGTAAGATACGCTACAGACGAGCTCAAGTATGAACCAAATCATGTTTCATAAAAAGTGCGTGCTTCAGCCCAAATGTGTAAATGTGTATAGTGCACTTGACGTTTTATCTTAATCATTCAGGCAACAGCACATTTAATATAACTGGTGTCCTAGCGTGTAGTTATTAAATTTAGGTACAAGTGTAATCAAGATAGCTGCTCCCTTGGGCATATTAAACAAATTGTGAACAACAGTCTTACATAGTTTTTCAAAATAATAAAAACTCCCGAGATTTACGAAAAAAAATGTGTTACACCAGGGTTCGAGTGCCTGTTGGCCTTTAGTTTATGCCTAGAATCCTCTGTAGCTGCAGAGGACCCACAGTTTTTCGGTCATCTGGAAGGGCTTTGCATTTGCCTTCTCCACTACAAAAATCACACACACAAACAGAAAAGTTTAATATTTAGTTAAATTCTAGGAAATATAGCATGGCTGCAGAAAACTGAAGGGTAATACCACAGTGCCCATTTGACACCTTTTGTGCGTTAACGTCAATCATTCAAACCCTTGGTAGACTGGAAATTTCGTCTAAGCGGTTTTCACAAATAGAATGACAATAACACTAATATCCATTGTATTAAGCATAGTGTAATATTTGGCAAGTCATTTGAATAGTGTGTTCTTACATTTTACATAATTAGATATTTTAAAGGAAGATCTGCTGAGAAATATCTCAAACCAGTAAAATCAGGAAATAGTTTAAAGCCAACAGTTCAATATCAAAAACAGTAATCATTCATTACACTGTGCAGCATTAAAAATGCCAAACCACACTGCCTTGCATCCATAGATGCAATTATTTTAAATGAAAAGCTATTTATGTATTAGAAAACCCAATCTTGGGACTAAGAGTAATGTATGCCGAAACCACAGAATACCAAGGGTATAATAACGTTTTAGACGTGTAGGCTCTTTGTTCTACGACGCAGTAAACAGTCATGCCAAATAAACAACATTTTAGCAGCAAACACCAGCCAAAAAGACCAAACAATGTACAAACCTTCTGCATATGGAACGACAATCAAAGCTCGGTCAACGAACACTGTATTTGTCAGATGCTGTGCGACAACTGCGGAATCAGCCTCAAGGAACTTTACAAAACAGACACGAGATGTTACAGGCAAAGGAGAATCACTGAAAGAGAAAAAAAGCATTAATCACAAGGTTTGGAGTTAATCTTCACTTCAATTCATACTTCGCCTTCAATAACACAAGCGATCTACAAATTGCCCATCTATCGAGCACAGATTGGTGTGGGAGTTTTAAACATTACAATTCAGGTACATGCTGTTAAAAGAATAAGAAGGGAAACCAGGTTCATTCCACCACCAACTTCGTGAATAAAACTTTAAAAAGGAGTTAAGTGAATACAAATTCCCCATTTGGAAGAAATATTTTCCTGGAAGTTAAACAAAGTTTAGATAAGACATTGGACCCTAAATATGAAATGATTCCAAATCATTTGCAGACGAACAGAAAATCACGAAAACGATTCAAATGCCAAATACTACTCTGCTAACAAGCCATGTAGACTCTGAATGAATGCCCACAGCTATTCATGCCATTATTATGGTGTTTAATGCGCAGAGCGCTGTAAAAGGTTTGGGCAGCCAGCGTTTGGGCTGCATCTGTAACAATAGCGCAGTACTGCGAGTTGCGTTCTGTGCGTCCATTTTATTAGTACATAATCAGTTGCCGTTGAAAAGGCCATGTTTTGAGGTATTTGAAAATTAGAGAAATGTGGGGGCATTCCAAGTCGATACTGGGATCGAGTTCCAGAGGCTGTATGCATGACAAGAGAATGATTGTTTGCGGGTCCTCTCTTGCGGACTAGTTGCGATTCGAGCTGGTTGGTCAAGTTGCTGCTATTCATGTCCTCAATCACTGAAAGTATGCTGGTAGCCTAATCTTGCTCACACTTTATGCAGTGGACCAAGAGGATGTCCCCCTATGGACCAGAAGAACGAGTGCCAAGAGCCTACAAAGCCCTGGGGACATAAAGTAGGCAGTAGCGGCTAAACTAGAGTTTGGTGGAGTACTGGCAGCTTAAATGTGATCATGTGGTGGGAAAACGGCCAGCACAGAGAGGAATGAGATGTGGGAAATCCAATACAGGGGGATAAGGAAAATAGGATGGTTGTATGGTTCCATGTGATAAAGTTGCAGTGAAAAAGTTGACAGATCGGCTACTGTTTTTCCCCCCGACCCCTAAAATTCTTTCCCCAAATATTCTAGGAGGGGTATAATTATATATAACCTCTAATCCTAGAATATTTGAGGAAAGTGTTTGATTGTCTGGTGGGTGCATTTTTAGGAAATGGTTGCCACCTGGCGGCCATTTTCACAGCGACAGTACTGGATACTGGTTACATGGGTAGTTGGCAGACCCGCTCATCTGATTGATAAACTGTACATCACTGCCCCTCCCACCCCCAACCCCTGCAGCTCCTTAATGGCGCTTGCTCAACACCAACAACATTTTGAAGTGACATGGTTCACAAGTCTTTTGTTGCAGGGGATTTCAGACATTTGTTTTTGCGCTGCATCGGTTTTACAAGCCTGGTGGGATTGGGTCAGGTGGTTTTCCTATGCTAATGCCCTAAATCTAAGTTCTAATTAGGGATCTTTTATGGTGCTTATTTTTGGGATATTTCTCTATTAATCCATATTTATGTTGTGGTAAATTGTATCGGTATTAATCAACGTTATTTGCAACCAGTATTTTTCTACATATATTGAAATGAAAAAAGTACGTTGGCGATGGTCTGTGCTAATGGACCCTATATGACGATGGATGTTTGCACATCTTACAGTATTTGGCTGCCCCCGAAATTGCTGCTTGCTTGAGCCACATGTCTGCAGACATTTAAACCACAGCAAATAAAAATAAATTCTTGAGACTGGCCACCAGGGGGCACACAGATGTCCTCTTCCATGTGAGCTCCGTCCCCGTAGGTCTGCGAGGTGACCTGAGCCCCCACCTCGTGACCCCCCCCCACGGTTAAAAGAGCGGAGCATCGTGCGTTGGAATACTCCTGCACCTCCCTGGAGAAAATCCGATCGAAATCGGACCCGGGAAGCCCGATTAAACTTCAGGTGAAGTTCTTCACCAGACAGCGCGAAATCGTAATCGGCCGGGCCGGGTCAGCGAACAGGCCCATCGGGAGAGTGATGCGCAGCCTGTGTGGCGCTGTCCAATGCGCCCCCCACTCCGACCCACAGAGCTGCTCCCTTGCAGTGCCCCCACTCGACCCACGGCGTGAACCCTCCAGCCGCGCCCTCGGGCCCGCGGACTATTGGAAAACGCTGAAGGCCCAACCAAGAGGTAAGCTGCGCCTCCAACCCTGCACAGCCCACGCTGTCTCACGCAACCGCGGTGCATCTGAGCGCCGCGGCTTGTATGCAGGGCCCCAGCTCTCAGAGGAACTAGCTGGGCTCGCGTAGTGGTGGGCCTCCACGACGAACGTTCTGCGCGGCGTGGATGCGTACCCTGGCGCACACGAAAGACGCGTGGGGTCAAGCTGGGCCCCCATGATTTTAGGAACCCCCCACCTTGGGAGCCCTGCACACCGCAGCGCGTGGCCGCCTGACTCCAGGACATCCGCCCACTTGAGAAGCACAGCCTATGGTGCCTGGTCCCCCTCAGTCCTAGCCACCAGCTAGAGGGCTCGACTTTGGGGCCTGCTGCCTCCCCCCTTGAAACCTCATCTGGGCAACAGCCCATAGCGATGACAGACGAGCGATCAACCCACTAGGGCAGGGGTGAGACATATCAACCAAGTGCCCCTACGCCCGGACCTCTAACACCAAGGGGTGCACTCCAGGGTTACCACAACTTTTCCCGAGTACCTACAGCGCACATTGTCACGTGCAAAATGGAGATACACAGGGCGAGGTGAACCCCAACATCGCACAGTCTTTTACCAACACCCCCCCCCCTCCTTATGGACAAACAGCCTCCCGGGCCCCGCATAGCATCTGCCCCTCCCAGTGCACAGGGCACGGATCCTTCGGACTGAGGGTAGGGCCCCCGAAACAGGGGCGTGTGCCTCCTCAGGTCCACGGTATCGATCGGAGTTGAGACCAGGGAGACATCTTTCAACCTTGCTCCTGCACCAGGGATCCAGCAAATTCCGAAGATTAACTGCTGGAGGGTGTCGCCAACTTATCCCTCCTACTGGGCGAGCGCATTGCCGCTGGCAGACGACCAAAAACTGCGTGGGGTCATAGAGCAGTCTGAGGGTGAAGCCCACACGTCCCTCCTGCGCCTGCCGAAACCCGGGACACCGAGGTGAAGCACCTACGTATATGCAGGCCAAAATAAAGCTAGCCAGTTACGCTTAAACTCCTTCCACCCACACATCGCCCCCACGATGGCAACGTAATCTGTGGCACATGGAGAGACAGCAGCCACGAAAGGTGACATAGCAGCCCTCCTGACGGAGATAAAGAATATGGGGGCCAACACTGGCGGCAAGATTGATAAAATCACCCAACGCATGGATAAGATGGAGGACAGGTTGGAGGGGGTAGAAAACCACCAAACCTCCATAGATACTATGAAAATAAAGCTCGAACACAGAATCGCGGATCTTGAACAGCGGGAAGAGGAATACAGGCTAAAGATGGATGATTTGGAAAACCGGGAGAGGCGAAACAATTTACGTTTTTTTGAGATCCCGGAACAGGATGGAGAGACAGAGGAGAGCCTCAAGGCAACACTTCATGATGATATCAAAATCTTAGCGGCAGATGAGATTGACGAACCGAGAACCGAACAGATCCACAGAGCGGGTGGCCCACTGGAGGCCCGAGATCAGTCCTCGCTCGCTTCCATAGATACCAGGACAAAGCAAAGATTCTCGAGAAGGCAAGGCGTGGAGGCGTGATCACCCTCAACGGTGCCCAGGTCACCATATATCAAGACCTGTCTGCCATGACATTGGCACTCTCCTTTGAAAACGAAGGCACGAGAATCAGACTACGGTCAGAGGGAAATAAAGGCCTGCATAGCCGAACTTGTTGATCCCCGCGAACGAGGGAAGGAAATAACCCGAGAAACAAAAAGGGAGAGAATGGAAACTCCAAGGACCTAAGAGGCAGAGAGTCAAAGGGTCGAGAAAATTTCAGAGAGGTAACAGCTCCCTGGAGGGGGACAAGTGAACTGGACTAACGCCGACTTCGTTGACACTGAGTATGTTCGAGACATGGGCCGTTTTCAGCCCAACACAAAAGTTATATTCGATGGTTGTAAGTAGCGGTTGACGGGGGGTTGGGAGGGGCTCAGACCTATGTAGTGTTCATTGATAATTAAAGGACCGCGCAACGATGGTCCCTACTGGTGGTTCGGAGCTAGTTCAGTGAATCTAACTGGACCTGCTCGGACACCGACACATGGAGGGGAGGGGGTGCGTGGGAAGGAGAGGGAGGGAGGGATATGCAAGACAAGGGGGAAGGTGGAACTGTTATAGAACTTTTACTCGCTGCTGAGATGGGAAACACACTAATATTGGTTGTGGGCTCGAAACACAAGGTATGGCAATGCATTGTTGTGAATATTGTACTGTCATATACTGATGGCCACCTCTGATGGTAACACACAAGGCCCCTTGAAAGTCAGGCCGCTTACTGTCAAAGGCCTTAACTCACCTACTAAGAGGTCGTTAGTGCTACGGGAATTTCGAAGGGCTAATATTGATATTTTACTCTTACAGGAAACAAAATATATGAAGGGGGAAGAGAGGTCCATTCTGGGGAAACGTTTTGGCATGGAGTTTTGGGACTCGGGGGCACTGCGTAAAGGGGGAGTGGGAATCCTTATCAGAAAGGGACTTGATTTTCTTGTCTCCAAGACCTGGTCGATGCAGAAGGGCGAACCTTACTAGTGTGGGGACTATTGGGAAGGTGGAAGTAACGATTGCCACAATCTACTTCCCCAATGTAGGACAGCTCCGATTCCTCTCTAAAACTGTCCCCAAAATAATGTTGGAGGCCACCGGCCACCTTATACTAGGCTTGGACTTCAACTTGTGGGCAGATCACGACCTGGACCAGAAAGCGGGGCACCCGGGAGTTGAAGTTCCTGTGAGAGGGGAACGCAGTGACTTTGTAAACATGATGCAGGTATATGCGCTGGTAGACACATGGCGGGCGATGCATCCTGATGAAAGAGGGTATACATTTTATTCACCCCCACAAAACACTTTTACCCGCATAGATTACATCTACCTTTCACGAGAGCTGAACGACACCACCACGCATTCGGGGATTACTCCAACAACATGGTCCGACCATGACATGGTTACAGTTGATACACAATGGGAACATCTATCAATTAAGGGTGGGAAGTGGAGATGTAATGAGGCCCTGTGGAGAGACCCCGTTTTCAAAGAAGAACTCGAAACAGAGATCATAGAATACTTTAAAGCCAACAATACTGGGGCGGTCTCTGAGCAGAGTGTGTGGGAGGCGGCCAAAGCAACCTGGAGGGGGATCCTCATACAGGAGGGGGCTCGGAAGAAAAGGGAGAGAGCCCTTATCTAGAATAAGCTCCAGAGTGAAATATGTCAACTTGATAGAGAGGCTAGGGTGGGGGACACCATAGACCCCGATAAGATTCAAGAGGCTAGGAAAAAACGGGAAGAACACCGCCACCTAGAGCATGGCCAGATGGCATGTAAACTACATTTATTGAAGCAGAAATTCTATGAAAAGGGAGATAAGGCAGATGTGCTGCTAGCGGCTAGACTTAGGCTCCAACGGGCAGAACGTAGGGTGAAAAAGATCACGGATCCAACCCCTGACCAAGCGCAACATACATCCTCCATCCCAGAACTGTTCGCAAATTTCTATAGTCACTATATACTTCAGAAGTATCAGAAGTAGACCCACACTCACAGGAGATAGACAATTACCTCACCAGCATTGCCCTTCCAAAAGTTGCAAGCGCTGACTCGGCCCATCTAGAATCCCCCATAACGGAGGACGAAATACACGAGGCGATCAAACGACTCACATTGGGCAAGTCCCCTGGTGAAGATGGTTTCACTGCCGGCTTCTACAAAACATTTTGTGCCCTCCTAGCGCCATTCCTGACCACCCTATTGAACAATATCCTTGACACAGGGACTGTCCCGGACTCCTTCGACCGAGCACTCATATCGGTCATTCCCAAGGAAGGCAGAGACCCCACGGGTTGCGGATCATACCACCCCATATCCTTGCTCAATCTTGATGCAAAAATTTACACACAAGTCCTGGCAACCAAGTTAGAGGTCCAAATGCCCCATCTTGTCCACCCCGACCAGGTAGGGTTCAAAATTGGACGACAGGGTGCAGACACCATGAGAAAGACTCTCCATTTGATCGAGGCCTCCCAAACCATGTGCAATGATCCCGCTTTACTCTCCGTCGACGCTGAAAAAGCCTTCGATAGAGTGGAATGGGGTTTCCTTGCCGCAGTCGTCCGTGCCGTGGTAATAGGACCGAAACTTAGAAGGGTGATAAAAGCAGTTTACACCCCTCCAAAAGCCTCAGTGTCTTAACGGGGAGTACTCGAGATGGTTCGAGCTGAAACGCGGTATTACGACAGGATACCGAACAGGCATGCGTCTAGGGGAAGAGGAATTTAAAGTAGCGCTGTATGCCGATGACCTACTTCTCCATGTGACGAACCCCACCACATCCATTCCCAGAGCATTGTACCTCCTGGATGAATACGGCCATGTATCCGGGTTCAAGGTTAACAAATCGAAGTCCACACTTTTCCCCTTACAGGGCTCATTGGAAGCAAACACTGAAAGATACCATCCCCTGGGCCTTAGGATTGAACATGAAAAAATGAAGTACTTAGGAATATAGGTCACAAGGTCGCTAAAAGATTTATATGAAGCCAATTTCCCAGCGCTTCTCCAAAAATTTCACGCAGACCTCGCCAGATTGGGACAACCTAACCATATCCTGGTTGGGGCGTTTAAACGAGATAAAAATTACCTGTCTCCCGAGATTTCTATACCCCTTTCAAATGCTCCCCATTCAGATGCCACGACAATTCTTTACAGAAGTCAAGAAGGCGATTCTGAAATTCCTATGGCAAGGGACAAGGACCAGGATTGCTTACTCCAACTTGACATTACCGACAGACAAGGGTGGAGTGGGCCTCCCAGACATCCATAAATATTACGAGGCGGCTCTATTACGAATCCTTATTCCCCCATCTCTAACCAAAAATTGCCCCAGTGGATCTCTATGGACAATCATCTGTCACCAGCAACAATCTCTGAATGGCTGTGGTCCCCTAGAAGAAGAGTACTAAAGAAATCAAAGGCTCACCCGATGTTCGCAACCATATGGGACATATGGCGGGAGGGCGGAGATATGGGGAAGATTACCACATGGCCATCACCATTAAGTCACCTCTGGTCACCGGGCATTAACAACAAGATCCCTAATGTGGAGAGGTTTCAAGCTTGTTGAGAAGGTGGGACAGCTCTTGAGGAAGGACTCCATCACGCTTCCTGAACTAGAAGAGGCACTCGGAATAGGCACACTGTCAGCATTCCACTTTCTGCAGATTAAGGGAGTTTTGACAAAACCAGAATGGAAGGATAAGCTGAGCAGGGAACTTACCCCGTTTGAAATCATACTCGACTCCAGGACAGAAACGAAAGGGTTGATATCTGTTTTGCATAAAACACTAATGGAAGTTGGAAAGGGCTCAAAAGAACCGCTTAGGCTAAAATGGGAAAGGGACATGGGCGAGGATATCGACCCGGAGACATGGGATAAGATATGTAGGATTGCGCCCAAAGCCTCGATCTCATGCCAGTGTAAGTTGCACTCGATCAAACTGTTAAATAGGTGGCAATATGACCCACGCAGGCTCTCTAAGATGTATCAGTCGTCTAGTCCAATGTGTTGGCCGGGATATGGGTCCACGGCAGATTACTGGCACATGTGGTGGGGTTGTCCTCGGATCACAATTTACTGGAACAAGGTGCTAGGTTGGATTAGGGATCTAGACGGGATCCAGCGGACCCCTACCTGATCTTATTTGGTCTCGAGAAAATCGAGGATGAGTCGAGAAGGGTCACAGACAAAGCTGCACCACTAGCTGCGAGGGCTCTATTGACCATAAAATGGAAATCCCCAGTTACCCCCACAGAAAAAGAATGGGTTAACGTGGCCTCCAATATGTGCATCATGGAAAAAAGAAAAAAAAAAAAAAAAAATCACAGCATCTATACATGGGAAAGCCATGCAATGTGACATCTTATGGTTAGAGTTTGTCAAATACATCCCCGGAATAGCTCACCAACGCCTACCTAAATATCAGTGCCATGGGTAATGAAACATAATGACCTCCCGAACAAGGTAGGCCTCAAGGCCCCCTATCAACCAATCCGCCAATTGCTAGACAATACATCTCTTGGCGGTAGAGTATAATGTCTTGTGGGGGGAGGGAGGGGAAAAAATGGGAGAAGATTAGTCAATGTTTGTTGACGCTGTAAAGAGGAGTTACTTATTGATGGAACGGAATGCAAGAATTTTGCTGCAATATAACACTGAATCTTAACCGCATTCTCTATTTTACTGTAATACCTGCTTCTATGTTATGATGGTTAATTTTGGATGTATAAGCTGTAATCTGTTTGATATAAACTCCAATAAAACTAAGTTTATGAAGAAAAAAAAAATTATTCATTCCACTTGGTTTGTTTGCATTAACCACTGACGTACGCCTGAAAGGCACAACAGCTGTGAGATATGGGTAAGACACCAGCATTTACGTTTCATCTAAGTTATACAGATCAACACCAACTATTGTACATTTTGTGATCAGAAAAGCATAGGCCCTCACAAACACGAATGTAAAAAAAAAATATATATATATCTGTTTACTTGTATGTAAACAGCAGTAAAAATTGAAAACAGGGAGCCTTCGTTATAATGAGTCAGACAGGGAACGAAATTAGATGTTAGCAGGAGCTAAAAGCAGCACCTGGGTACCCAGAATCATCGAGTGAGCAGGAGCTACACCTGGGGAACGAGGAGCTAGGGCATAGTGTGCCACAAATCCAGCTTACATGAGAAGCAAGCTATAATTTCTTATCAATTTACAGATGACAAGCTATGAATGCCTTGTAGTTCTGCTCCAATACACATTTATGCACTGTCAAAACACAGTTAATGTCACAAAATGTTTGTATGGCACCAGGAGTCAAAGATACTAGCTGCTTTTGGTGGCAAGCTAACCAGGCTTTACTCGTGTACAAACGGGAGCTAATAGCTCCCAGCAATTTCGAACCCTACATCCTATTCCTTTTCCCTCCTACCTCTGTTGCACACTCTATGGCGCCATGGAGGATGAAATGTAGCAGGTTTTATTGGGAGTGCGGACAAGGAGGAGTTAGGGTGGTGAGGGTGTTCCCAGCATTTTCTGTTAACACAGAAGGTGACCCCAACCACCAGTGGCCTGCCTTACCCAAGTTGGGCATAAAGACCGCTCAAGCGCATTATGAAGCTTTGCAGGTACACAAGACGTGCACAACTGCTGAAATCCATAACAGGAGACAATTTTACCACCACCAGTTTTTACCCACCACGCAACAGTAAAGACTACACCACATGTTGCTTCTGAACTAAATCAAAGAGCAGGAACTCCGACTCAACGGGTTATTTTTGCAACTGGATTTGGCTTGTACTGTCCACTGACACTTACAGAAAGGAATGCGGAACTATACAGTTCCAGATATTGATCTAAGGAGCAGAGCCGAGTGGGTACGGATAACCCCGTAAGCATGCAGCGCAACCACCATTACCTGTTGAGAACATTCAATTACACAGACGTCCAGCAGCCATTCTGAACTTTGACGTGTAAACATATTGATACGAGGCTTCGTGAAAGGCAAAAAAACTAAATGGAACTACACAAAGCAGCAAATTCCCAAATACCCAACACATCAGAGCAGTGACTCACGGCGTCCTCGAAAACTGCGAGCAAATGGCATGAATGTTACCCAGCGTTACTCCACACCCGAGATGCAATGCCCAAGACTCCAGGCGAGGAAGGAATGTCAACCAGACAACATATGCAGAGATGTCCAAACAGATCTTAAAAATGCCATGGAGGAATGACTGCGTAGGGGCTTCTATCAAAAATGTAACAATTACTCTGCAAAGTCAAAGAAATCAAAATCATTATATGGCAGTGAATCAGATTTTCAATTCATCTCCTCAACAAAGAAAACCAGCACGGTTGTCCAATTGGCTTACTGAGAGGAGAGAGTAGCCCCGACCCCTACATCCGGTACACCTTCCTTCGTAATTGTTGGGATACTAGCAAGCATTGAAAGGCAGTGGTCCTTACACCAACTAAAATTTAAGCTGGGCTGCTTGTCCAAATCGAGTGCCCACTTTAGTCCATGCAGTAGTGCCAACAGAAAGCAGAGGGTGAGCGCCCCCCCCGCCCCCCCCGTGTGGCTTTGACAATGACCTTACAAGAAATGCGTCTCTGAAAGGCGACTAAGGCAGCCTTGGCTCCACGGAATGAGACACCCCCCCCCCCCGCCGCCCAGGGAGGATGCAAACCCTGGTACATGTAGCTTTTAATGAAGCAAGAGACTTATCCAGCAGGTAATGCAAGCTTTTAGAAGGTGCCTACTATAGAGTTGCCAACATAAAGAACAAGGAGCCTGTCAGATTGTGCTATCCCCTATCCCCTCTGAAGGAGGGTTAGAAAAGAACACTGGTATGGAAATGTCAAGATTAATGTGATCTGACAACCTTTAAGCACCAAGGAGTTGTCAAGGAATGCACTGAGACCGAGAGTAGACCACACCTCGCAAACAAGTCCTGCACCACGAGTTCTCATTTATATTCAGCAGAATGGTCCATTCCCATATAGTCGCCACAAATGCTATGAACTCTGGTGACCTGGTCCCACCCTACTTGTCTAGATAAACAAATTGCAGTGGTATTGTCGCTCAGGCCTTCAACGCAAGAATTCTGGATGATCAGGGGTCGGAGTGCTCATTTAGGGTGGTGAAAATGGCCAGGAGTTCCAGAACATGTAGGTGAAGTAACAATTGGTCCAAATCTCACAATTGGTCCAAATCTCACAAATTGTGCTACTCTAGTTGTCCAGGGCTGACGGCTCCCGACCAGAGCTCGAGCAATCGCCCCACCACCTCAAATCAGGGTGCAGAGACAACATGATCTGGAGCACAGATTACTATGGGTGCCCTGCTTGAGACCCGACCGAGGCCAAATAAAGCTGGGTCCTTCTCATCTTGAGCCTGGCATTGGCCACAGGAAGAATGCAGTAGGCTATAAAGCCCAGCGGTCTCTGGAACCATCAGGCAGTGCTCGAGGAGTTGGACCCAAAAGAAGAAAAAAAGCACAAGACAAAATAGGTCATGTATCGTCTACTTCGTGGGGAAACCCCTGGCCAGGCAAAGTAAGGCAAGAAGCACAGACCAAGCTAATGAAGGTCAGCCTCCGGGTAGGCATCAGGGAAGTCTGCCAAGTTCACAGACAGACCAAAATGAAACGGGAGATTGGGCAGAACTCAAAAAGCGAGCACGATATAAGATTAACTGGTGGGCCGAACCAACCAGTCAACGAGGTAAGGAAATATATGGACGTTACCCTGTCTGAGTAAGGAGGCCATAGCCGACATCTTGGTGAAGATTCAAGGTGCAGCGCCAAGCCTGTAGGGCAACACCCTCTACAGGAATTGATGACTTTGTGCATGCTTCCGAATCTGGACATGCAAATTGGACCTGTGCTTTAGATCTGAAGGATGGCAAAGTGGTCCGTAAAGTGTTCAGTTTGCAGTACACACTTGGTTTTCTCAGTGTTCATCGGAGCTAGGCAAGCCCCGCCTTCAACTTCCCAACTTAGCCAGACCCAACTGCGAATCGGTCCGTTAAGTGTTCAGTCTGGAGTCGGAGGGTTGTGGCGTGGCCGGAAGGTGCTGGGTGCTACAGTACACTGACCGTAATTGGTTGAGTGGGAGCACACCTCAACAGCGGATATCATCTAACGCCTACCTGAATCGCACTTCCGAGAGGCTGCAGGGATTAAATAGATACGTTTGATCTGGGTCAATTATCAGCTGTGTATTTTGTTTGCTACGCTGTACATGGGACGCTGTTTTGCTTAAAACAACGGACTGTGAACTACAGGTCTTTGGTCCACTCATATGAATCTTCACTGCTTAATTAGCTTATCGACAAAATCTCAAAGACTGTGGGGGAGCTCCATTTTCTCTGGGCTTTGTTGGCTCGGACTACGTTGGTTAGTTGGATATAACCAGCCATTAGGAAATCAAGCCTTAGTTTACAATTTAGGAGTAACACGATTGTGTAAAAGTATTTAGAGATCCATAAAGATCAGAAACCTAACTCAAAGGATTCATAGCAAAGGTTTAAATATAGATTGATGTATTAGCACATGTATTTTGTCATTGTTACATTTGTGTATTTTTTAGAGTGTCTGAAAAAGTATTATATGCACAGTGTCTCTCCATTTAATGAGATTTGTATCTTGATACCTTTAATACAATTTATATTTTTGTCTAAATGATTATAGTTCTTTGAAAAGGGAGCAGCTGTTGACACGTTTTCCATTCTCCTACCTTTCTCTATATTTGAAAGTCTTCTCTTCCCAAAGCCAAGGTAGGAGTCCACCTCGTTTCAAGAGTGGATATTTGGGATCTCCCCATTTATTTTTTGCTTGGGTGTTAGCATGTGCCTCACCTGGACATGGTTGTGGGCATTAGCCGGCGTCGCGTCTTGATGGGATTGTGGGGGTCGGCATGTGCCGCGCTTGAATGAAACGGATTGTTAGCATTCGCCCAAGTAACCAAACCGCTAATTTCACCCCTCTGCATACACCTCTCAAACTCTACCCAAACAAAACCACAAGAACACAACAATCCGCACAAATTTCATAACACTGCAACAAAACAAACCACACAGACTCGCACAACAGCACACAACGACATGACCGGAAAAAATCAAGCCCAGCCAACAGAGTTTCCGGGTTGAGGCTGCCAACAGCAAATCACTGCTCCCTTGCAATTTTCAAGCTTATTCCCACTAACTCACCTCCCACCCTCAAACCAGCCTTTTTTGCAGAACTGCCAGAGCGCCAGGGGACCGTGCCGGTGGTGATAATGTTAAAGGATATTTGTACCGTGCACTAACAAATATGGTATTGAGCTCCTTTGTTTCACTGTATGATAATATCTGGAGTGAGTTAAAGTCGACAAATACCTGGATATCTGAGGCGAATGGCAAATTGGACTTTACTGGCTCTTTCACCCAATAGGCAATGGTTTGGGCCTATTGGAAGCTGTCCCTGGGTGTCAAATATGAAACCTACAGAAGCGGATGAAATAATTGAAATTTCAGATACAAAAGAATTTGTCATGGAACCAGTTTCAGTTATCCTTACTGTTCCTGTGCTAAAATAGTGCTTTATTATAGATGGGGTTCCTCAGCTAGCCTGCTCTTATATAAAAGATGTTCCAATGACAGACTTGACTGTGGAGCCCATGTTGCCCTCGATAGAGCATAAGGGCTCTAGGCCTGCTGCCAATGAGGGCTCTAGGGCTGCTGCCGAGAAGCCCCCGACCAATAACCACCCCAACGAGAGCTTCTTAAAAAATATTTTGCAGCAAGGGACTCGGCAAAGTAATTCAAGACTTCACTATAACCCTTTCTTCCGTACAAGCATGTCTCCGTTACTGGAAGGACGACCCCATTGGAACCGGTGACAGCAAATGTTCTTGCTACTGACTCAACCACATAGACTCAGTTCCTCTGGACTTAGTGCCTGCATGTATGTCGACCTCGAATGGGGTGATAAACTCTAACGACCCGAGTGGTGAGCGGGAGGGTACGAGTAAAGTCTCATCTCTGTTGCCTACCTCATTAGTAATTCAGCCTTTAACCCCATCTCCTATAGTTTGTAATCAGGCAGCTAAACCCTGTTCGAGTGGTAATCAAATGGAGGGTGGAGAAGGGAACTTGGTGGGTAGACGGGAATCCCTGTTACGATTGTTTTGCCTCCCGATTAGTGGTGTGAACCATGCCGATTCATAACGTCCTACCCCGAATTCTAGGTGTCGGATCTCAGATACTGACAGGGGCGGTGGGAAACAGATAAGAAAAGTACCATCAAATCTTTATCCTTCGTTGGCGGCTGGTGTAGGACACCTTTTGCAACGATTGCCTGTACCAACCACACAATTGCCATTGGATTCTTATCCAAGATGTGTCAATTCACAGTGGCGCAAATTGTATAGTATCTTGCAGCATGCAAGAGGAAGGATGTGCCATGGGATAAGTGCAACAAGACTGGTGGGGGTAGGATGACTGAACCCTCAGAGGGTAAAAGGGAGTTCCAACTTAAGTGTCGAGTGCTCTTGGCCCTAATATTCCAGTTTGTCTCAAACAAACATTCTACAGATTTTTGCTGAAATCCCAACATTGGGTCTACTCTGTTCCTCCAACATCGACAGAGTGGTCTTCCCGGATAGGAACCACCCGGACACAAGTATTCATTTCACGCTTGGTGAAGGAGCTTGTCCTCTCCCAACGACTGGCAACAGGCTTTGGGCTTCGAGATTTGCCCTATTGTGTTGGAGGAGCGGGGATTCCTAGGCTCTCGAGAAGGGTTATGCATTGCGGTCCGCCCATATAGGAATGATGCCAGAAGTGTGGGTAAGGTGGATTGACAATTTTTTGGGGGGGGGGTGCATGTGGGAGGGGGGCGGATATCGATTGGGCTGCGGTTCCATCACTTTGGCAGAAACAAGTCCCATAACCCATTGAGAGTATTGGGTACGGGTAGCAGAGAGATAGCCTTAGGTCTTAAATCTTGGAACACTTGGGGGGGGGGGGGGTCCTCTTTTTACTAACCCTGTTTCTATGGCAATCCTCAAAGTGGCAAACTGTATATGCCTACAGGAGACTTGGCTGACCAGTGCTGGATGGCCATCTTGGTTAAAGAAGGTTTAAAAAATATATATCTTAAGCAGCGATTACCTGAATCAGAGGACAGGTGAACCGGCCAAGTGATGAGTTCTCAAAGTGTTAATTCAAGGATTCAACAAGATCTTATCCCCCAGAAAAATGAATTCTGTTAAGTATCATCTTAAATTAGTCTCCTACTGATTGATCTCTATTGTGGTTCCAAGTCTTGCATCTTAAGGATGATATTCTAATTGTATTGGATCCTTATTATGGAGTATTACCTGGGTATTAGATACCAGATGGATGTGGAGTCTATCAAATTCTCAGCCGCAAAGCTTGTGGCATGGGAAAGATGGCCGCTATTTATATTGTCAGCATGTGATGTCATGTAGCTTATGCTGCGAGTGATGTCACAAATGTAAACAAACATTTTGCAGTGACCCAGGCCACAGGTAAGCAGTCTCCCGACCCCCACCTCCCCAAACCCTGCAATTCAAGATTGCAAAGGTGCTTCAAGCACCATAGCGCACTCGGCGCGTGGTCCCTCTCCCCAGCCCACCACTTCCTCGTTCCCCTCTGCCCGCCTCCCAACACGCCCACTCCATCCGGATTGGTCCCCATACCCCCACTTCAAGGACATCCAAGGGCAGCCCTGCGGCGAAGGACCCCGAGGCAAAGGACGGCCCCAAGATGTGTCTGCAGTTGTCCGCAGGGGACGCCAAGGAAGCCAGCAGCTAACAGACACCAACAAAAAAACGTGAGTGTGGCATGGGTGGGGAGTAGAGCAATCACTACTCCAGAACACCTCTGCCACTCTCTCACCTCCCTTATTAGCATGTCCACACCTAGATAGAATTCTGAACAGTGGCCTGCGTCGCATCTAGATAGGATTGTGAAGGCCAACAAGTGCCACACTTAGACAATACTGTGAATGTTAGCATGCTAAAGGTCAGGTAACCCACTAACCAATATAACCTCAAACTCTGCATACTTATCTCACTCAAAAACTCACACAACCATCTCTCGCACCACAAGCCGCACGCACTTCACAACACTGCAACACCACATGCCGGAGCAACAGCACACGCGGACTGACACCGATCCAATACCCGCACCAAAGGTCAGCATCCGGTGTATACCGAGTTGAAGCTGCCAACAGAACACCACTCCTCTCACTATCCTACTCCCTCTTCACCTTACTAACCCACCCCCCCTTATCTTTTACAGATCCACTAGAGCGCCTAAGGACCAATTCCGTTGGTGACGGTGCGCGGTACAAATACCTTTAACAGAACATCAAGTGTTTACCCAAATGACGAAGCCTAGCAAGGGCTGGAGGACTAATTGCAGTGGAGACAGCCCTGGGTATGACTGCTGTGCCCCTTGAACTTCCGTTTGGTGCTTATGGGGGCGGCCCTTTGCTCTGCAGATTCAGCTCTAAATCTATTGTTAGTGAATATATACTGGCATAAGGGAATTGCTGAGCTTGGAGGTGGCGCGCGAGTATAACACCATGTGGTCATCCAGACATCCTTTGGGTAGAGTCATTGTAGAGATTTTAATGTCACTGTCTCTTCCAAGACTTGGATTGGGATCTGTGCAATCGGACATTGTTCAGCAAAACTCTAAATGCCAAGCTGGAAAAGGCTGGTGTCTCGCTTCAGGGGCGCTTGGGCTGCAGCCCCTTATGGGTTAGTCATCCAGTCACTAATGGGACAGTAATGCATACTTGGTACAGAGGGAGGAGTTCTTCCATGCTGGACTATATTTTCACTGACAAATGGTTGACTAATTGTTGCTCCTCATACTCAGTGCTAAGAAACAACTGGAGTGATCAGTCCATCCTTACGGTGGACTTTGATATTTTACGGATTACTCATTTGCTGCACTCGAGTACTACTTCTGCAGATAATGCAATTAGATGGTCTGAACCAAATATTCGCAATATTGGAATGGAAAATGCTTAACTTTAATGTGAATGGGATTCAGAACTTCATTTATGACCTGGTAACTAGGGTACGATCTCATCCCAGATTTAAGCCAATAAGATCATTTAGACCCCCACATTGGTACAGCTAAGACCTTGCTGCAGGTAAATCCACCATGAGGGAGATTAGGAAACTTTGTGACCTTAGCAATGATGTTATGGTAAGAGATCAAGCAAATATAAAAGCATGACTACAAATCGATTAAAGGAAAGTTAGTGCAGAGAACATGCTTGGGTGGATGAATTCCCGTGAATGGGTGCCTTCTTGTCATTAATGAATGGCCAGGAGCCAAATTGTCATCTCAATTAAATCCTATTCCAGAGGCGGAAGGGTCTGTTTTTGAAAACCAGCCTCATGGAGTATTGCAAGTGTGGTACCTATTTTCAAATGTGGCAGTAGGTCTGAACATAAAAATTACCGGCCAATTTCTCTTATTGATGCAGACTGCAAGATCTTCTCTGCCTTCCTCTTAATTCATTTGGAACAATGGGTGTCCTCTACTCTATGGCTTACACTTCAGACGGGTTTCCATAAGGGGCATTCAACCAACATAAAAGCTTGGTAGTAAAGTGTATCCCAGAATCAGCATGGTCGATGTACTAGTGCTGCACTTATATGGCCTCAGTCAATTTATCGGCAGCATTCAATTGTGTTGATCGGAACAGTCTATGGTCGAAATTGGCTGGTTGGGGTATGCTTGCAGGGCTTTTGTGGCTGGTTAATGTTAAAGGACATTTGTACCGCACACTATCACCACCGTAGTGGTCCCTTGGCGCTCTGGCGGCTCTGAAAAGGGAGAGGGGGGGGAGGGTTGAGTTAGTGGGAGGAAGCAGGAAAAATGCAAGAGAGCAGTGATGTGATATTGGCAGCCTCAGCCCGGTGGGTCCGTTGGCTGGGCCTGGGGTGTTTGCGGCCGGTAGTCGTTGTGTACTGTTGTGCAAGGCCATGTGTGTTTTTGTTTTGTTGTTGCAATGTAGTGAAGTTTGTGCGGTTTATTGTGCTGTAGGTTTTGGTTGTGTTTGGTTTGGAGTTTGAGAGGTGTATGCAGAAAGGGAAGTTATTAGTCGGGTTGGTTAGTTTGCATCTCTATCCTGAATTGAAGCGCTAGGCTTGCGTAGTCTCCCGTTACGGCTCTGTCCCGATCTGGGTCTGACTGGCCTACAGGTTCCTTACTCCTCTGGCCCCCACCTCTAACATGCTCTCTCATGGCTCCCCTTATCCTCCATTTAGACTCTAGTGGCCAGCGCATCTGCTAATGACAACCTCTCAGGTAGTGGGGGGATTGTCAATGTCTCGATAATTCCACACCAACGTGGTACCTGTCGGTAATTAAATTACGGTGCGGGCGAAAGAGTTGGTGGGATTGTCTGGGTTAGTTGACTCAGTCTCCGTGTGTGCCGCCTGTGTTCCTGTCTATCCGATGTCACCCGTCCAGGTGCCGTGGCCTTTACTCTCCCCGGTCAGGTATGTCCGTGTCTTTCCGATTTAGTTATCCTTTTTACCAGTTTCGTTTTTCAGGTTTAGTCTGTGGTGTTGCAGAGCCAGGTTTTTAGTGATTTCCTGAATTTTAGGTGATCTTCAGTGTTTATTTCCTTTGGGATGTTGTTCCAGGTTTTTGCAGCTAAGTGGTAGAAGGAGGTGCCTCCAAGTTTTTTCTTGAGGTATGGTTTGAGTTCCAGGCAGGTTTCGTTGCTCGATCGGAGCGGTCTCGTTGGTTTGTAGACTGTTATTTTCTTTTGTAGGAATTCTGCTCCTTGTCCATTGATTGCCCTGTGCGTTATGCACATTGTTTTGAAGGTGATGCGATGTTTAACTGGGAGCCAGTGTAGGGTTTTTAGGGCTGGAGTGATGCGATCTCTTCTGGATAGTTTGAGGAGTAGTCTTGCTGCTGCATTTTGGATCCGTTGCAATTTCTTCAGGAGGTATTCCGAGGTAGAGGCTGTTTGATTCAGTTAAACCAACATGGTGATCTCTCAAGAATATGCTTGTATCGAGGTCTCAGGCAGGATTGTGTCTTGGCTTTTCAATCAGTACGTGTTGGACGTTGCTTATTGTCTGGGGTAAAGGGTTATTTCCCTGAAAGTTAGCCAGTCTAAAATCTCATTGTTGGCATATGCCGTCACCTTACTGATTTTTGATCAATCTAGGGTTGGCCTACAAAGGCTGTTGAAGGCCTTTGCTGGTTATGCCAGGGAGAACGAGCTCATCAACCCTAGAAAGACTAAAATCTTGGCATTTTGAGGAAAAGGCACAAAGTAGTAATACCTCCTGGCTTGTTGAAGGTGTAAACAATAAAAAAGGTCTTGGTGCTGTATAGCTGTGGGTTCCACTTTGGGGCTCATTCTAGCATAATACATTTTACTGATATTGTTCTGCAAAAGGTAGCCGAGCTCCAGAGCCAGATCATTAAAAATCGATCAGAAATTTGGCAGATTTTCCCTCAAACCGGCCCTGATGTTTTATGAAGGGAAAATTGTTCCAATTAATATATGGCCTTGAACTCTACAACAATGCCATATTTAAATTCTTGGATAGGATGGAGGGTAAACTGTGAAGAAAGATCTTGGGCATCACGAATGCTATACCTTTAGCGGCCATCAGGTTTGAAATCTAGGTTATATCCTTAACAGTCCAAGTTGCGCGACAACTGCTGATGTGCTACCATCAATTGTAAAAATGCTTCTCAGGCAAACTCCAATTACCTGGCTCAGCTTGGGAAGAGACCAAAGCAATTCTTAATAGGTTGAATTTGGAGACCGTAATTAATAACCCAATGAAGGTCAAACGGGCCCCGTTTGATCTCAACTGGGCAACAACAATTGATGCATTCCATTCTGACTCATCTATGAGTCATTGATCTCATGAGCATAAATGTCGGGGGCCCCTATCTACACCGTTTTCCCCAGTTACCTAATCGACATCATAGGGGCATTCTACTTTGGTTACGTTGGAATCTGCTCCCGACTAAGGAGATCTTGCTCAGGAGAAGCTTAATTACTGAGGTTGAGAGTACATGGTTCTCCAACGCTGGTCTGGGAACTATAAAGCATTTGGTACTCGATTGTGCGGCACCAATACCACGCAGTACCAAATACATGGTGCCTCTTCTGAAGTCGACAGGGCTGTATAGATGAAAACCTAACGATGCCTAAACATCCAAAATGTCATGTCAAAATGTTCATGAAGGCCTAGCATCAACGGGCTTCATTAAAAGCCTCAATGTGCTGTAATATTTGTGTGCTCATTCTATGGGATATCTATTTTGGTGTGTTTGGTTATTACGTTGTTCCTTCTGCGACTTACAATCTGATTGAGTCATTTTAAAAAAAGAAATGCTATGCTATCAATTTCTAATTTGTACAACAGTGGCTATATTTTATGCAACCTATGTAAATGTTTTGTCCATTTATATTTTGTTCTTGTATGATTGATTGTAAAGGTTTAATTGAACCCAGATACAATAAAAAATAAAAATAAAGGGAAGGATGCCTACCTGCCTGGCATGGGGCAGACCAAACCGCTCCATGAGGAGGAAGGGGCTGATAAAGTATAGATCGCCCAGGAAGGGGCCCGACTATATCTTTGGCACCGTTAAAAAGTTTGTAAAAATAATCCTGTCCCCCACTGGTGGAATCTCATCCACTACTGATGTCCAAAGGCTGAAAGACCCAGAAACAAAAGAGCATAAAGGATTGCAGCAATGATGGTTGAGAGGGTGGAGTCTGAGGAAAGGGCTCAAACAAACTGGTCTTTGCTTGATCAAAAAGCCCCTGGAAGAACCCCTGGAGTAGAGAGCTGTTGCTTGTTCCTCGACTAGGGGGTGGGGAAGTGGAGGAGGCAATGGGAGACATGAGCTTGCCTGGCCCACCTATCCAAGAAGCCCTTGAATGCCCTCTAATGCCTTTGCAAGGAAACCTTTATGGGCTGGTTTAGCCAGTATTGCCAGATACTTGGACGCAGGCCTCCATATGAAGGTTGTACTGGGCCTTTTTACGCATGAAAATCTTGTAAATATCACAGCTTTATTTTCCTGCGTACATTCACGCACATGTTTAGAGCAGAGGGCAGTGCAAAGGTCAGGTGACTTGACAGAAACCTTCTTTTGATTTTTATCTACATAGATGAAACAAGCCATGAAGAAAAAACAATGTATTTCTCTGAAGCCTTTCAAAAAATGAAACTGCACACCAAGATAAAAGGAATGGTTTCTTTTCGCTCAGATTCTGCTGTGCGTGTATAGATGAATTCTGAATTAATCTTTTATAACAAATTATACTTTGTTTTGCCAGTGAAAGCAAACCAGTTTTGCGCAATTGTATTTTCCTGTGCTGTGTGCATAATCATGCGGAGACGGATCATTTTTACACTTCTAAATTACACTCCATCATATAAACAGTTTGTAAAATTATGAGTATGCAAAGTGTAGTTTACATCCATGTAACCCTGCAGTCAATGGGGTACATTACCATAAATGGTCAGTGATTGTCATAACACCAATCACAGGTGTTATAACCTCTCAAATCTTCAAGTCTACAATTAAAAAATCCAAAACATGACTCTCCAGGAAGTGCAAGCGCTGTTCAAAAACAAATGAGTCACATTTGTAATTGTAATAGAAACTCGGCAAAGCCTGTCCCTGTGATAATCCAAACAGGTATTTAACTTTATGTAGCGCTTCATACATGGTTTGTCCAACATCTAGGCACTGTGATCATTATGATATCTTAGTCAATACTCAGGTTACCGACCTCTGAAGGATGTTAGCCAATAAGATCTCAGCCAGTTGAGCACTCGTTAATGCAACCCGTTTGCGATTTGTAGGTTGCAAGTTCAAATCCCGGCAAGGTCAAATCAGCCTTTCTTCCTTTCGAGGTTGATAAAGGAGTACTAACTTTGGTTTGGTGATAAATATGTTCTAAGTACAGCGTTTTGCCAAAAGCACTATTAAAATAACAATTTGACCATGAGATTATGTATAGAATTTAGCATCGAGTCCTTGCTCTCTTCACTGTTGCATCATAACATTGGCCTACCATTCGGTAGTAATAGCTCTAGGATATGAAGAATTCCATTAAACGTCAAAAGACAATTCTGCTATCGATCCTCAAAACACACATTTAAATTCATGTTTGCGTTAGTGTGTAATCTGCTAGATTTTTGTGTTATCAACATTTAAGTAAATACTGGAGAGATCAAATGGCCAGATGTTCAAATATACCATTATTTCTCTGTCACTGCATGATAATTATTTCCATACAGTTTTTGCACACGTCGAGTGGATGTCACATACATTTTACCCTCTTACAAAGTAGAAAAGTAATTTTTACTCTTGAAATCACATTTACTCTCAAAGTTTAAAAATTGGGAGTAAAACACTCAGACCTCAAAATCCTATCTGGAGAACTGCCTGGACGTCCGAGTGCTAGAATTCTTTTTGAGCTCCTCAACCAAAGTGGACTGAAAAAGATCAGAGTCTTCAAAGGAAATGTCCACAATCTTATCAAATACGTCTGACACAAACCTCTTATGTCAATCCCCACACTCATGGCTCTGGAAGATGTAGGAGGGCATCTGCCAGGACATTGTTTTTCACCCTCACTGATTTAGCACTTGTACGCACATACAACTCCACAGGAAGAACCACATTCTAAACCAGAGGACTTTCTGACATGGGGCATGTACACATTTCAAGAAACCCCATGATCCACTCATGGAACGCCTTTGTTGAAGAGGGACACTTATGCTACTTTCCCAGTTTCCTCAAATCTCCTTGGCCAGAGAGGAGCCAGAAGAGGGGCTTGAGCGGGCAGGGATCCCGGCTGTGACCCCAGTGGCAATGGAGGCTGCAGCAGCAGAGAAGGGAGGTCCTTTGGGGGCCCTGTGGTGTAGGCCGCCCACGTCAGTGTCAGTGGAATGAAACTAATTACAGTGGTGGCTGCCAAAGCAGCAATCGTAACCACCTGAAATCGGAATATTAAAAGGGTTTAATGGAGGAAAAAAATAATGCAACAAAGGTTGTGAGGAAAATTAGTACTCGCAAGCAGAGACTATATGTGAAGACCAGCAAAAAGAAAGCCCCAGCATACATAAAGTTCAGACACAAATTTCTCTTGCTTAAGATTCCTAGATCCCATTCCTTAATATCCCCTTCTGGTGGGACCGCCTGGATTTGAATTTAGGGCTTCCTCCATTTGGCAAGTGTGCCACAATCCCTCCTCTTCTTGGGGCTCTCATTTTCTCCCCACTAAGAGCCAAAGAGCTCTCCCCAAAGTTACACATCAATTATCTAGGGATTAAAGTCCATCTCCCTTACTACTTTTCACCTCCACCCACCCTCTTGCGTTAGGGGCCACATTCTGGTTTCAAGACCCCCTCCCCCCCCCCCCACCGGCACACTGAGGTACCAGGGGCTCAAGTCCCACCTCACTGGCTTGCACCCCTAATCTAGGGTTCCATGCACACAACCTTCCTGGTACTCTATGCACTCTCCTCGGAGCCCAGCTCAGAAAAGCACATTCTAATCCTACGTTTAAAAGCCCTCACCTTCCTCCCCATTTGCCGAGGCAAAGGTTCAAATTGATGACCGTATGGCTTCCCGGTCTAAGTCAAGGAAAGGAAGAAGCCTTTGAAAGGCTTACCGCCATTTTCGATTTTTTTCCAGCGCAGGCTGGCGTTTAGCTCCCAGCTGTTTTCCATGCAAAAGTTAGTTTTGTGGGTATTTGGTGTTTGCAATGCCATGGGACAGAAAAGACCCTTCCATATTCCCATAACTGCAAAATAGCTTTTCCTTCAGAAAAGGAGGTAGGAAGCATTTCTCGCCTTTAATGCTGCAGGGGAGGGAGGTGGCTTTCTTCACAACTCCCACCCCCACTTCCCCAATGTTCCCACCCTCCTTGAGCACTTTGAAACACTTGCCTGTGTATTGGCGCTATATAAATAAACAATACCATACCACTGCTATGGGGAGGGTGTGCTGCCTAAGGAGTTTCTGTAAATGTTTTTTTGTGTCCCTGAAGCCCTGGTAGACTTTCAGGAACACACACCAGGTTTTGGAACTCTTAACATAATGCTCCCTGGTAGATGCAGTCCTGAACATCCAGTTTCTTTGGGCTCTGGTGATTACTAACTAGTTGTTCCCTCAGGGGATTCAGCCGAACATTCAGGGTATGATTTAGAGACTTTGGTAGGGTTTCTGGGGAGAATCCGGCAGGGATAGCCTGAAAGCGCCCCCACGTGCATTAAATACCACATTAGCGTGGCAACAGATCATAGAGATTATAGCCTAGAATCACCCCCACCCCCCTGCCCCCCCCCCCCCACGGTCAGGGTCTTCATGAGGAGCAGGAACTTAGCCAGAAACCTGTCCTTGACAGAGAATTGTGAGGCCGATTCAGCCCAGACAGAATTAGCAGGTCAATCGGCTCCCTTGGAGCCCTGGTTCTGTGAACACCCAGTGGCGAAGTTAAGGAGAGGGGATCAACATCTGAGGAAGGAACATGCTCCTTGGAGCGGACCACTAGGGCAAAGGGATCTGATCCTGTATGCGAAGTGGCCACTCATCAGGCCCAAATGTACATGGACCTCCTGGATCACAGGCGCATCGCCCCTGGTGGCTGCCACTTTGTGACTTTTCCCACCTTCATGTGTGAGCAATTGCCATGTTTCTGCTTGTGCGTCTTGTGGGCAACCTCAGCCATGCCGGAACATTTGTCCACTGCTGCCCCTGCCAGAGGAGCCAGTTGACTACAACGTAACCCCCCCCACCCCACCCCCAGTGGGGGGGGGGGGGGGGGTGATCCTCAGACGTCCACCCAGTCTTAGTCGCTGACTGGGGAACCTCTGGTAGATGAAGAAACAGTGGAACCCCTCCTGGCCGTAGAGACGTCAGAAAATGTTTCCAGGCCAGGGGGCCTTTAGGGTAGAAAGATCAGTTACCTCTGAAGGCACATAAGTCGTAGCCTTGAGAACATCACATCCCAGCAGTGAAGACAGCAAGTGACCATACAGATGGACAGTGTTGCAGCACCAGTCTCACAAATGTTTGGGCCCAAATACTCCAGACACAGTGAAGGACGATTCATGGTGGGTACCTACATCCAATAGCAATCACAGACCACAAAATCTGCTTTACCAGGGATAGGCAAGGGAACCGGAAGCAACTGCCAGAAGAAGGTGAAAAAATAAAGGGGATGGGTGAAGCACACAACCCAGCTCCGTCCCACTTGCAGAGAAAAATACTGGCATGGTGAGTTTAAGTCATGCACACATCAAGGCGACAAAAGTAAACACCATCCCCCCATTTGCAAAGGCAAAGGTTCAAATTGATGACTATATGGTGTCCCAGTCGAAGTCAAACGAAGGAAGCCTTTGAAAGGCTTACTGCCATTTCCGACTTTTTTCAGTTTGTTTCCAGTGCAAGACCAGGTGTTTGCCTACTGCTCTGCTCTTGCCTCCTGGCTGTTCCCCGTGCAAAGAAGTTAGTTTTGTCGGCATTTGGTGTTTGCAATGCCATGGGAAGTCATTAAAATGTCTAATTAAGGAGACCACTAGGGGGCATGGATCACGATAGCTGCTTAACCGGAATACCCCCAAAACTATCCCCATCCTAAAGGGGAATATTCCATACTGCCGCGACCAAGAAAAATGTACGGCAACCCCCTTAACAATTCCCCGCCTCCAACTGTAGAGACCAGGGTACTGGAGAAGCAGATAGTTAAGTCAGCAAGCTGCAAGTCCCAGCTGAACGATTAAGCAGACCGTGGGATGCATACCGCAACGGCACAGCCCCACCGTAGGGAGAAGGAAACTGGAGCAGGAGAAGTATGGTATGGACTGCAAACCCTCCGTGGGCTAAGAGGAGAGTGGGGCTGCGGTTGAAAGGTCAGTGTGGCAGGTAAAGGCAGACCACTGTGTGAGAACAAGGCCCAGTGAAAGTGTGATACTCCCTGGTCTGGGAGGTTGCAGGCACCACCTGCCGCTCACTTTGGAGAATAGCAGAAGAGTGCATCAGACAGAATAAAGCCTGCATCCCACGAGCAATGACTGATGTGGGCAGATAAAACAGCTAGTAGAGCGCTAGCTTTGACATCTGTGCAGAGCCTGCTGAGGCAGGTTCGAATCCCGGCAGGGCCAAACTTAGCCTTTCATCCTTCCGAGGTCGATAAATGAGCACCACACGTCGTGGGGAATAAGCAGCGCTCAGATGCCTGAGGGTTCGTAGCCTATATAAATGTGAATTATTATTATACCTGGAAGGGCGAGTAAAATTAACTATAAGTGGTGGAGGGCCATCAATGCACGGCGGTTGCCCCCAGTACTACCCTTGAGAAAGACATTGGAGTAATCGTAAAGTGTCTACCGGCAGAGTGAAGATCAAATCAAAATCCCAGGAGCGCTAATGCTCAGTGGGCAGTGATCCTGGCGTATGAGGGACAGGTCACATTATGGGCCCTGGGCAAACTAGAATCCCCAGGACCACACAGGGCAGCGAACATATAAAAAAGGTAGACGGTTAACTCCTGTGCCTCTAGCGAACGGATGGGAGATGGGGACTAACACAGAGGTATTAAGCATATCGGAGGAGATAAAACCCTTAAGGGTGGTTGTTAGAATAAATGGGAGAAATGTAGTGTAGACAGTTCGAGAGAGTAACCAGTTATCTACAGATGTCCTAAAAACGAAGACGGAAACAAGAATAAAAACTGAAAGCAAATGCAAAGGAGTTATGTCTCAAGATGGACGCTATTTTGTAACTAAGCTTATCACAAGTAACAGCGCCTCGATGCCCTTGTGCTGTTTGCACGCTATACATATATAAAAACATAGAAACACTACATTTGGGGGGAGCTCCACAGCAAGATGGGCAATCGACCAAGAACTGGAGAGGAAAGTAAAAGAAATCATGGACACACTACTAGGACCGGTTAAGGAACACTTCTTAACCATATACTTCAGGGAGGGCGTCCCCTGAAAGGCCCCTTGACAGTGGTTGTCAAATGTCATTTTAAGGAGAAGATGGACATCCCATCGAAGGCTTCAAGACAAAAGAGCATTGAAAAGGAAGGATCTAAAATTAAAATATTACAGGACCTCCCAATGACCACTCTGGAGAAACCATTTACGGCACAGCTCACAGAAAAAGGAACCCCATACCACTGGCGCTATCCTTCCTCGCCAACATTTGAAGGTAAAAGTTAACAGTACCAGGTGTGAGACACAAAGCTGGTTCTCCAGGTCCTCAGAGAATCGAGCAGGAGCGAAGACTTCAGAGGAACAGGAAAAGCTATGCAAAGTCTTCTCCAGAGTGGTGGTAAGAGTGCCGACGTTTATGACTGCCAGATTGCCCTTGAAGTAAGGCCGTTGAAATGACATACGGGTTCATGAACAGAAAGGGGCTAGAGCAATCAAAAACAGTTAACCAAAATATGATCTATAAAAAAGGTAGAGCTCCTGAAAGAAGGAGAGAGGAATAGGGGCCCATTTCGACAGAAGCTAACTAAGACACTAATATTGGGAACTATAAAAGTTAAGGGGGATAAAGAGGAGGGGACGATCGAGAGGCATGGTTTTCCCCATCTGGTGGCTCAAAGATCTCTGGATCTAGAAGTAAGGTGACTGGATGGACTGTTTCAAGGTTTGTACATTTTAGTACTCTGAGGTTTCCAGGTTTGTGGTAATTTGGGTAAATTAAAGCCACTGGGTGGCAAAAGCCAAAGCCGGCTTCTGAGAAGTAGGCTGAGAAAATGGGCATACCCATTGCTTGATGAGCAAGGACAGGGTCTTGAAAAATAGGAATCATGTAGGATGGTGAAAGAAGGCAACTTCGAGATGAGGGCGAGACCCTGAATGAGGAGGGCATTGACTCACCCCAAAAAAGATAATAAGCAAATTCACCAGGAGAAAGATGCGTTTCATCCAGGAAACCCACTTTAAAAGTGGGTATGAGTATTGCCTATATGGAAGGGGCATAGGACAGACTTTCTTGGGTATCGAGAAGGGGGTGGCGGGGGTCTGCTGGGTAGGGAATTTCATCTTCAAGGAACTCTGGTGAAGAGAACAGGGAGAATTCTCAAATGTGCCAATTCCCTTCACCTTAGAGACAAGCAACTTTGCTGGATTTTGAGGACTTGATTTTTTTTACCTGGAGAGAGCGCGTCTTTTTCCCCACTCCCTCATGCGTTTTGAAATGTGTTTTACTCTTGCGTTTCTTTTGGTTATGGATTCTAACCAACTCCATAAGCATCATCTCTTTTCATTTGTGTGTCACAGCACCTTCAGTGCAGTGGCACAGGGAAACCTTTCCAGGCTTTCCCAATAAATGTAAAACCTTCTATGGGATAAACTAATGTTTCCCAGAGTAAGTAAAGTGAAATTGACTTTACTAGTCTTTTAAATTCCTAGACCCAGCACACCCTATCTTACAATAGTGCTGGAGGGGTTATACTTAGTATCCCCTGTGTTTAGAAACTCATGTAGCAGTCAAATACTATCCTTCCCTCTCAGAATGGCTGGTGGCAGTACAACAATGAACATGATTTTTCCCGACGCGAACACCGGTAGCGTTAAATCGGGGGAGCCATGTTTTTCAAGATGGCGTCTGAGCCCCCTTTGTAAAAACATGTCCCGGTGGTCTTTTTTCACCATTTCTTCGTGGAAAGGTCCTTCTCGAGTTTTGCTCTGCGTGCCAAACCTCGTTTGGTTAATTTGTTCATTCGCTTTTGGCGGGCTTCAAGAATGAAGACCGCCTCTGGCGCCCAAGTGCCTGGGGTGGGCAGGAAGTGAGGGAGGTGCCCAAAACTCCCTGTGGTGATTGGATGGCTGACTGTCCGGCAAGGACAGCCACCCTGCTGGGTGAGTGACAGCTAGGCTGGAATGAAGGGGAGAGAACTGAATAAAAGGTGAGTCTTTTGGCTTGGAAGGCAGAGTCGACCACTGGAACGAATGAACCGAAGACTAACTTGAAGAGGATGACTGCTGCAACTCCTGGACCGTTGGTTTGCCCGGTGAAGCCCTGCTGCAGGTCCGAATTGCCAAGTTCACCTCGACAGAGAAGCCCCTACAAGGACCCTTTGAGTTGGTGGGACCAATCAACTCGACAGTAATCCACCTGGATACCAATCTCGGAGCTGGTTGTATTTTCCTCCGAGTGGTGCAGGAATCCGAATAACCAGGGAGAGGGACATCAGTTTGTGTGCTTTACTAAAGCTAGCGGAATTGAAGCTTGCCAAGTGCCAGCATTTGGACCAGTCCCCGTGCAGTGCAGGGGTCCCCCGATGTCCTCCTCTTGTCCCCACGACTGAGGCACAGGAACAGCAATCTCTGCAGGAACTGCCAGGAACAGAAGTCTTCAGCTGCATCTTTTTCTTCATTTGTAAGGTACTGTGAAATAAGAGAGTACTTACCTCTCGCTCTGAAAGTGCTTGAAACTTTTGCAACTCACAGGCCTAATCAGCTTGTGACACAACATATGATTTTTCTTTTTACAAACTACTTCCAAGAACTTGTGCAGAGACTTTACCGTTTACTTACCAGAACTGCTTTATCCTATCCAAGACTTTAGCCCATTGACTTTGTCCTAGTCTATTGAATTGACTCTTCTGGGGAACTCAAAGTATTTGCACTGTACGAATAATTGTAGCCTTTCATGTTCTAATAATCTTTGCCTTTTAACCCTCTTGAAAAGTATTCGGAAATAGTATTGAAGTATATTTGTGTTTGATTATATTGCCTCCTTCTACAGAATGTTTCATAACCGACAGATACATTATTAATAAATAATTAATACATATTTATCAAAGAACCCTTGTGTAAGTTTACTTGAAAACTTGTGATTGTAGACCTCTGGGTAACATCATTACTGCTCACATTCCCCTTTTGAGAAGCCTGGCTGCTCAGCTCCGCTACCAAAACTGTGTGGTACAGACTTATACCAAAGGTTGGTTTTGCCTACACCTGTAGTCCTAGTTGTGTGTAGTGGTCACAAAGGGTACTGCATATAAACTTTGCCTAAAAGTAACGTCGGGAGAAAGGGACAGGGAAAGGGACCTTGTGGTAAAGGAAAATGGGGTATGTGGGGATGCTGATCGCACCAATAGCACTATATGCCCCTAAGCAACAGGGTTTGTGGAAGTCATGCACCCCCACTGGAAAAAGAAAAAAAAAAGGAGAAACTGCAAGGAGTAATTTGGGGAATGCCTGGAGACTTTAGTGCGACAAAGTCTTCTGAATCCTTAAGTCCAGGAGGATACCTTTTGACGCTGGTGCATCAAAACTATACGAGAACTGATTATTTACCTCATGCAACAACCTGAACGGACCACAGCATGGTAATGGACATTGTTTTGGGAGCCCATTGCAAGGACTGCTCTTGAAAGTGATTTAACAAGATTATTAAGGGACAGTGTCTTCAGAAACAGATCCTGTAGAGTGGGACAGGATCTCTCTTAAATGTGTATAGGGAGCAGCTAAAGGTACAATTAGGGGCTGCTTATAGCAGAGGAGTAAGAAGAAAAAAAAGGATGGGAGGCAATTAGTGTCTTAGAAATTTGGCTTATTGACCCAGAGGAGAATGTCCAAGCTCTGGTGCTATAAAAAGGAGAAGAGGCAGTAACTGCAGGAATTGTTACTCAGAGAAATGAATGTGCGTTTTACTAAAATACTAAAAATGAGATGGCCGATAAAGTGGGCACGATGTTGGCAAACAGGTTAAAGGCTGAAGTTAGAAAGAGGAGCACCCCAGATATGGGACGGGAAAGAACACACCGATCCAGATGAGGTAGCAGACTGCCTCGCACAGTTTTATTGAGCCATGTACGAGCCATCGGACGGAAGACAATTCTGAAACGAAGGAAACGAGATTACTTAAGAAACTTAGTTCGCCCAGTCCTGGCAAATGAAGATTGGCCGAGTCTGGAAACAATTCGGGCAGAAGCCGTTCAGGCTGTCATCCAACGCTTGAAAGTGACCGGGATAAAGATCCTCCTGAAGCCTCTTCCTGACCATGGCCCAGTACAAGGCATAAAATAAGCAGTGTCGCATAGCAATTTGCTAAGCAATTCTGTTGGTTTGCTAATTAAATGGACACTTGTGTAGCAAAGTTGGCAATTTAAGTCACCCTGTCCAATGAAAGCACGGCTCATGTCACCCTTGTATCTGTTCACTGCAAGTTCCAAGGGGGGGGGGGGATAGAGAGAGAGAAAGAAAGAGAGAGAAAGAAAGAAAGAGAAAGAAAGAGAAAGAAAGAGAAAGAAAGAGAAAGAAAGAGAAAGAAAGAGAAAGAAAGAGAAAGAAAGAGAGAAAGAAAGAAAGAAAGAGAGAAAGAGAGAGAAAGAGAGAGTAATCACTAAAGGGTTATGTGGAAGTGATGGGCAAGATTTAGTTTTTTTCAATCCATTTTATACTAGAAGTAATCTGGTTGATAGTTTTAATAAGCAAAGTATATCCTCTTTGACAAAGACCAGAATGTGTAACTTTATTAAAAGCAATCATGGAATTCCATTCCTAACAATTTAAGTTGATGCATAATGTATAACTACAGTATTGCATATGTAAAACACTGCATTGTCTCCATGGTTTACAGTAAAGTTTACTGTATCTAAATCTCAATGTAACTAGATTTATTTTAGCTAGGGGCGATGCATTGCATGGAGTGAACATTTGCAAATTCACATGATTACACAGCCAACTGCTTTTAATGACAAATCTAGGTTTGTGACCTGCTGGTGGCATTTATCTTACCAACTGGTGCTCAATGCATGAGCGTTTTATACCAGTTACCCTGAAAGCGAGATGGCAGTAAACTAAAATATTCCACCTAGTTTGACCAGTTCTCTGCCTTCTATGCCATCTATGCCATCTACTCCTCCTGGTCGCTTACTTTCCATCCTCTTACATAAAGAATAGACAAGGCTAACTAGATGTGTACACAAAAGAATGATCAAAGTTCCATCCAGACTGTACATCTGCTGCAGTACCACACACTTTAGTTAGCCCCCAGAGATCACTTTGTTCTATGATGTTGATTGCATTATATTAGCACCTGCAGGAGAGAGGAGGCCAAACTGTTTTCAGAGCCTTTATCATATCTATTTGTGTCCATTCATGCAGCTCACCTTTTATATTGTACAGACAATCAACCAGAGCTTGCAAAGTCCAGTCGCCCACTCGCATAGTCAAGTAGATTTTGTGATGGCAGACTACCATTTGCAGGGAATGTTTGAAACGCAGGTTACATTTACTTTATGCAGTAAATGTCAAATAGGTTTAGCAAGGCCTGATTGGTCTCACTAATCTCTGTAACGCTCACCTGATTCCCGTAGAGGCGCCGGTCTTGACTGGGCGTATACCGTATCTTCAAAGGTGATGTTTAACACACGGCTGGCTCTTTGGGCTGGACCTCTGTGCACTGTATGCCTGACTCGAAGGGTAAGATGTCTGCAGATAGAAAATATGGGATTAAGGAACTGGGATATTGAATGTCTCTCTCTTCTTCCCTTTCTCTTCTCCTGTAGAACCCCAAAGGTTAACACTCTCACCTTAGGTAAGTGAACGCCGTGCTCTCCATCTGCCTCGGGGCAGGGTGCTGTAACCAGTTTCTTCACTGGATAAGGGGAGCAGGCCTCTTGACTTCAGAGGACTGCTGTCCGTCGTTTACTGCACGAACTGTAAGTTTCGAGTAATTCTAATGTCTTTAAAGTCTTTAGTAATGATGTTTCTTGTTTTGCAGGGTTCCGGCGATGGCGGATGACGGGCTGAAGTGAGTTGAAGATGGAGCCCGTGTGATGAATAGAAGCGCCTGGAAGCACGTAAGTAAGCGCTTGTTGCCTGCTACACGATGCGCTCCAACTGTCTTTTTATTTTGCAGGTACAAGTTCGGAGCGGCTGCAGGGTGCCGGAATACCCACTGGGTTAGATGTGGAAAGGAGTAATGGCACGTGAGTATTAAAGTTCCCCAATGTCTTTAAACGCACCTTGTTTTATCTTTCAGATGCGGGATGCAGCGCCGAAGGCCTCCGGAGCGTGCGAAGAGTTGGTAAGCTTTTGTCTTTCACATGCCGGAATGCAGTGTGAAGACCTCCGGAGCGCACGAAGAGTAGGTAAGCCTTTGTCTTTCAGATGCCGGAATGCAGCGCGAGGCGTTGGTGACAGCCGATGGACCAGGTAAGTGAAGAGCTGTCACTGAAGACCGTAATGCTAACCTGTTCTTTCTTGTCTTTATAGGTGTTGCTGAAGACTGGATTCAGGATGGTAAGCCTTTTTCCTTAGGCCCAGGATCAGATGCAGAAGACACGTTGAGCGTTCTGCTGTAGAGGATGCAGAATAACGCAAAGCAAGATTCATCCATCGGGTGTGGTTTAAATAGCCTCCTGTAGTGCTTAGGTGTCTCCTTCCACAGCCACGCCTAGGTAAGAAAAGAGTTCCTGCTTTCCAGAAGAGTTCCAGTGTTCTGAATCTAGGGAGTGGCTCCTGCCCCACCCAACAGGAAAAGTAGTTCCAAACAGAAGAGGATCAGAGGCTCAACTGGCAGGCAAGTAAGCAGCATGGTCTGCTGTAGGTAAGTCCACCCAAGCATTATGAGCCCGGCACTTCCAGCGCTGGGACTGGGCATATTTATAAGCCTGGTGCCACTGGCGCCAGGACTGGGTCCAAAAGGTCCCAATTGGGACTGGTTGGCACTCGGAACCTGGGTTATGGATCTGCTTCCAAGGGAGTTGGGAAAACCCTGACCTTTTGGAAGCAGAGATCATGACATCTCTTACTTCAGCGGTACACAGAAATGATGTATTGGATGCAAATAATTTCTAGTGAGATTAAAAATATTAGAACAATGTTGCTAATCAAATCGGTGGGTTTGCTAATCAAGAACATTGCAATTAGCAAACTCTGCTAATCAATTTTTGCAAACTAATTTATGCCTTGCAGTTAGGCTGACGGTAGACCCTGGTGCTACGCACCCCCCTTTTTAGTATCAACAATAATATTCTTTGGGACGTAGCAATGAATACTCAGGAATCCCTGGCCAACTACTTTTAAGAAAATTATACCAGGGAAATTGGCTTCCTGGTGGTCTGGGGCATTGGGAAGGTGGTAAGAGGAACCATAATTGAGCCAACAGCTGCCCTTAGAAGGGTTCGGCTGGCTCATCGCTCACTACTAGTGGGGGAGGTTAAAGATAAAGAGGGAAAAAACACACAACATGGCTCCAGTCAATCCTTGCAAGACATCAGTAGGCGCGACAGGCTCTAGAACTCATTTAGCAGAGAAGGCAGCAGATTCTATCCTTACAAAGCAGGCAACAAAGCCAACAAAGCCAACAAGCTTTTAGCTTCCAAACTGAGCAAACTAGCATCTCGCAATTATAGCGGGGCTCTGAGAAATCAGGAGGGGTGACATAACCACTGTAGTATGGAACTGGGGGTCATACAAGGGAACTTTTGCGTGGTTTCAGCAAGACATCACAGAAACCAGACACACCAGTCACTTTGTTGCCCGGCAGTCCCTCCCATCGTTCAGTCCCTGTAAACATCTGTGCGACACTACAAGCCCAAATAACAGAACAGGAGGTGGCCAGGCAATCTGAGCACTCCTGGTAGGCAAAGCTCCAGGCATTGATGGATTTTCAACAAGTTCTACAGCAAGTTCTACAAGGTATTCGCCCACGCCCTAATCCCCCACCTCACCAAATTGTTCAAATTTTTTCTCGATACAGGCAGGTTACAGATTAAATGGCAGAATCGGCTACTTCACTCCTGTTGAAACAGAGACAAGATCCTGAGGATTGCACTGCCCATCGTCCTATTGCACTGTTCAATACAGTTGCTAAGTTAAATAGCAAGGTGCTCACCACTAGGTGGTGGAATGTGCTCCCACACAATTGTGTGCTGTTTATGCTTGGAGAATTGAAGGGGATGGTTACATTTCATGCTTGGCTAGTACCTTGCAAATTGAAATTCTACCTCTGAATAAAATCACACAGTACTGTAAAAACAAAATGTATTTAGTAAATAGTATATATGAAAACAGTGAATGCCTCATTAAGAGTACAGTGGTGTGGCAACAAACAGTGGTAACTCCTGTAAGAGTGCAGGAGGAGGCAGCAGCTACGCAAAAGGTGGCATATTTGTCAGCAAAGACTTATTCAGTGAAAAAGAGAAAAGAAAGCCTACTATCCCCAGCTCTATGAGGGGGGAGATCTATGGTGACTGTCAGGATGTCTGTCAATTCAAAATGTCCATCTTGCGTCATGGAAACCATGCTTCCATCACTCACACTAGAAAATATAACTAAAGTAGCATTGTTGTGGCCGATCTCAGGAGAAAGCACCCTGCTCTTGGGTTCAAGTTACTGGTTTGTTGCCAACATTTCTATTCAGTTGAAAACAGTCTTGTGTCTCACATGTTGTCAGGGGGAATGTCTCCCTTCCCCCGATAGAGTCCCAAACACCCTGGTGATCCCTCCAAGGTGGGTCAGGAAAATGTCTCTTTCCCTGATGAAATCTTTCAAAGAGACTGCAGGAATGACTTCCTTTTCGCAAGCCTTCTTAGACGGTACTGCCAGTCCCAGCTACAGGAGAAGGACTCCTTTCCCCTGGTACTCTTTCCATCAAACTTCACACCTATAACACCCAATTCTGATTTCACCTATTCTTGATTTGGCCCAATTGGTTCACTTCCCCGTTAAGTACTGCCATGAGGAAGAGGACTCGTATCTTAATCTTGCTCTCCATCGTTGGGGTCCTCAACACTTTTCTGATCGTTAGTGGCCTTGGGTCTACCACTAACAAGAGGAAGACACCCTCGGATGCAAAAGTCACTCCGGTCCTCGACCCTTCACGGGTGGTCAGTAGTTTCGGCACCATCACTGAAACGAGGAAGATTTCCTGTAATAAATAGTTAATTTGTACTTCCATTCAAATTAGGCCATCGGTGCATGCCCCCGTTTTTCCCTTGTGCGCAGTTACTCGGTCGACAGGCCCTCTTGTGCCCCCACCGGTCATCCAGCTCCAGCCTGTACCTTCTGGGATCTTCCCGCCAGGCTCTGGTCTCTCCTGGGGTCTGCACTTGCCTCAGTCTTTGACGGCTCCTGGGTCGCTGCAGCAACTCTGCTGCCTTTGGCGCCTTGAGTATCAGCACACGTTACAGATAGCGCTGTCCATCTCCTCCTGGATGCTGTGCCACTGACTCAGCAGCTTCTGGCAAGGTCTTGTGTCAGAAATGCTAGAGATGCTGATCCCCCTCCGACAGCATCCCGATCTCCAACCTTTTGAATCTCACACCAAATCGCTTCCAGGAACGCGGTTGCTCTGGGGAGGCCTTGACAATGTCAAGTCCATCTTTGGGTTTAAAATCTATACAGGTATGTTTCTTCCTGGAAGGCTAGAAAGCACCCCCGAATTCACGTTCGTGTTCTTCCTGCTTCCATGAAGCCTGTGTGTGTCAGCACCCGTCCCATGAGATCCTCCCGCATTATACCACCCTCACCTGCCTGGCCTCATGGAAAGGTACTCTCCCTCGGGTAGAAATGACATCCGATGAATCGGTGCACTCCATAAATCCTCCACCTTACCACCTACAAATGGCCGCTGGCAGCAATTCTGCCTTAAAGGCTATTAAGTCCTATGGACGTAAAGAAATGCAGACTTACACCATCTACCACCATCTAGCAACCCACAGCTAAGCTACAGGAGCAAATGACGGTATAACTCCGTTTGACAGTATTTCAGCAGAATTACCACTGAAATACTGCCAAACTTGTAATGAGGCACAATGTGTGGATTCTACTTTACTCCAGGACAGTTAGTAGACTAACCCAACAGTAGAGCACCTATGCAAGACCTAAAAAGGAAAAAAAAAGTGAAGTAAACAGGGCAACACAATAGACTGTAAAATACTGGCCCTGAATTTCACTGTACAAAATAAGTAGAAAAATAGGTAACCACTAGGGGATACGGATAAACAAATACTTTCTAATAGTATTAGTTTTATTATATAGCTCCTTTATCCCCTTTAGTCACAATCAAAACTGCAGGGATTTATTGTACTAGAACCTATAATAAAATTACTGTAACCACCCAAAATTCCTTTCTTTGTTCTAAAACTCCAGGGCCCCTTGGGTGGACCTGGGAAGCATCCCGTATTTCAGTTAAGGACCTTTGTAAGTCACAAAGCATACATTAAAAGAGCTTCCAAAAGTTCTCCCATAGGAATCAAAGGGTCCAACTCCCATAGATAGGTTGCTCTAATAGGATTGACCAAGGCAACAATGCAAGTTCTGGTTTTACCCGACAGATGCAGCAAAAGTGGCAACTAGTCAAAGGTAACAGCAGAGGAGACCCCAACAGAGAGTTCAATAGCAGGGTTTAATACAAAAAGCAGCAGACCAAGAACAGCTGGTTGAAGATGGAGCCCAGAAGCCATTCCATCCAATATGAAATGTTGGGTGGGACATGTCACCTAAAACATCACTATTCTTGGAGCCTGGGGCAGCCTGTAAGGAACCAGTAGTTATTTCAGGAACCAGGCAAAAGTACTCACGGCGCTGAATTTGATGAAAACCAGCACAGGAGTGGCAGCTAGCTTCATACGTGAATTTGGGTGTCAAGTATAACCCAAAAAATCAAGGAAACAGATGACCAAAAGGACAACAACCAGGACAGTTGAGAGGACGATCCATGAGGGAGAAGAATCAGCGTCCATGACGATTGCGACAGAAGCACAGAATAACCCAAACAGGACACCTCAGGGGAACAAAAAGGGAATGCCAGCTGGCAATTAACAGCCCCAACATGGGGGCAATGGCAGGAGGTAACTCAGGATGTGCAAAAACAGAGTTCAGATGAGGGCAGCAGCAAACTACACTATGTCCAGGACACTGGGCCATCTGCACAGGATGTAGAATGGAAGTCTGGGGAAATTAAACCACTCTGCAGCAGTTAAAACCACAACCCACAGCTGCACTGTGGGGTCAAGGTTGTTCAGCAGTAAAATGCATACGTGGAGAACTGTTTCAGTACACGGATGACTACCATATAGGTGAACTGGGCATCTAATGTGGTTAAAAAAAAAAAAAAGATCTAGAAGCTTGGGGTAGCCAAAAAGAAATCACAGCTGCCATCACCCTACACCTCCAACGCACACTTGCAGGGTCACAGAATCACCTTTGGATCAAAATGAGGTGCTTAAAAAAAGCAAAGTCCCTCTGGCCACAAAGGTTACATAGCAGAAGAGTACCTATGCATGTCCTAAAAAGGAAGAACAAACAGGTTAGAAGTAAAAGACACGTAAGAGATAAAGGGTTAACGGGAACCAGAAGCACAAAAATGAAATTCAGCAGAATGTTCTGTAGCAACGTTCATGAAAGTCTTTATTATGTTAAAGACACAGAGGTAATCATTTGACTTTTTGCTTATTGGTTTGTCGAACATTGCTTACTTTAATTTCACATACATTCGTGAAGCATCCACTCAGAAATGTGAGAATACTGGCGAGTGAAGATTTACTCTTGGCTTAAGAAATCGTGTGCTCTGCTAAGGTGGAGAACAGGGGCGGGGTGACTTTGTATGCCTGGCTGGTAGCTTGAGTATTGAAATGTTCCGTCCTGACCTTCTGCAAAAGGTCTTCATTAATACCTGCTAGCACAAGAGAGTCAAAGACAATATGCATATAGTTCGATCTGGGAAGCTGAAGGGAAATAAAGAGAAAAAAAAGAAATCCCCTCACCTTTTATGTAGGCTCAAGTACTTGTTTTTATCTCCATTAGCAACCAAAACAAGAACTTAAGAATGCTCAAAGTTAAACATATGACGGGGCATTTTATATATTATATGCAGGTGTCCACATTTTCCCTCTTTGCTAGTCATTGGATATGCTTGAAGGAGCCATGTTTAGTACGCAATGTGGTGTGTGCATGTGGGGAAACAGAGTGACTTTATTCCTGGCTAGTGGCACGCATCTTGATATTTGGACTAGCTATAGAAAAGATGAATTGACTTGATGAAAATTCTATTGCTAATAGCTTTAAACTCGTCTGATCCAGAACCTGCAGGAAATTCTTTATGTTGAAACAAAGCAAACATTTTTTGCAATGGATTTTTCATCTGGGAAACGGGCGCACGGCCTAAAATCACTGGATGGATTTGCTTCCAAATCTAAAAGTTGTGCCCAAAGGGTTGCAGACATGCCTTTTAGTGGTTAAGTGCAAATCCATCCAATCACCATTTTTTCTTCCACCGATCTGTTATGTTAAAGCAGGATTCGAAATTGAGATTAAATGAGGAGCAAAAACCAGCTCCTGGGTATCTGGCCTCACCCAATAGACAGGAGCTACCGCTAGGGAATAAGGATCAAGTTCCCAGGGTACCACAAATCTAACTTCCACATGAGATGCACACTTATTTTTCTACGATTCATTATGTTTAAATGTGTACGAGATGTGCCCCAATTATTCTTTATAAGCATTCTCAAATACACATTGTTAATTTCACATATGCATGTTTGTAAGGCAGCCAAAAGTAGCTCCTGGTAGCTGTTGGTTGTAAGCTAACCAGGCTTTTCTAGTCTAGAAGAAGGAGCTAAATAGCTTGCAGCTCCCATCAATTTCGAACCCTGTAAAGGATATTTAGACAGCGCACGATCATCACCAGAATGGTCCTCTGGCAGATCTGAAAATCAAGAGGGTAGGTAGGGTAAGTCAGTAGGACCGAGAGGGAGAAAGCGCAGGAGAGCTGTAATGTGCCATTGACAGCTTCAGTTCAGTTTACACCGCTCGCTGAGCGTAGGTGCGATTTTTCCGTCGGTAGTTTGTGCTGTTATGCGAGGCTATGGGTGGTTTGTTTAGTTGTTGTAGTGAAGTATGTGCGGTTTATTGCGCAATTTAGGTATGGTTGTTATGTTAAGCATTTGAGAGGTGTAAGCGAGGGCTGAGATTTATTGTGGGTTGGTTAGTGGTGGCGCTCCTTTGCTTTGGCAACCTGTGGTACGCAGCCCTGCTAGTGCTGCATACTGTGGTGTGCTGGTGGGGAACCCTCCTATATTCTGTGCATGTTTGTGGGTTGTTGTAATGCATTAACAAAATAATAATAATGGAGTCTATGTGAAATGCATCCTGGGTGCAGCAGTGGGCGTTTGCTTCAAATTCTCTGTGAAAGCATAATTTGTGAATATCGTCTGCATTTTCTGAAACACTGGAAAAACATCTTGTTGTTGCCCAGGCTGGTCAAGGTTTGTTTTTAATTCCGCCAGAGCCAAAAGGAGTTCTTTCGGCTCTCATGCAAAACTGTGTGTTTACTTGTCACAGCATTTCACAGAGTACATGGAGTCTCTATGAAATGCTATCAGCAGGTGACCTTTCTGGAAAAGTACAAGTCTGTAGTAGTGCACATTAGATTTTGGGGATCGGGGTCAAATCAGACGAGGCTGGCAAAGGGACAAAGCGTGGACGCATTGAATCCGGTTCCAGTCCTGTTGTGCTATCTCTGTGCAAAGCCTAGTTTGAGAAGCTGTCCAGTGATTTTCTTGGCAGGGATGAAGTGGTGTGAACCTATGCCATTGTCGCAGTGTGCTGGGGGTGCTCCCTCTTATTTGAGCACAGTTGTGGCTAGTCAGTAGGGGGTGTTCAGTGGTGATGCCTCCGACCCCCGCTGTGTTCAGATGAATGGACATCTACACCACTTTGTCCCCTGGCATGTACTGGTGTGCAGCTACCATCGTCTCCCTGGGCCCTTTGAGGGTGTGGAGTGGGGCGCCTTTTCCCTGTGGCCTTGAGCGCCCTGTGGTTTATCCGTTCGATCACCCCTAGTTCTACAGTAACTATAACGCCCTCAGTCTGTGGTTCAACCTAGTACGCTTCCATCTCTCTCCCTAGCCTCTAGTAGGGCCCTCCATATGAACGGGTGCACCCCGGTCTCCCTCCCAGTCAGAGGTTTCTCCACCACCCTGCATTTCTCATGGTCTTGTCTGGTCCTCAGTCTTGCTATGTGTGTTAGTTCTGAGATTTGCAGGTGTTGCTCATTCGTTTTCATCCAGTTCCGAGTTGAACAGGCAGGTTTTTAGGGATTTGACATTTTAGATGGCCCTTCATGTTCTGCATTTCTCTCGGGGAGGACATGCAAGAGAATGCTCAGAGTTTTTTCTTTCTATATGGTTCGGGTTCCGGAAGGATATCGTTGCTGGATCCAAGCGGTCTGGTCGGCTAGTAAATTTGCTCAAATTCTAGTAAGAATGGTAAATTACAACCAACTTAATTATATTGGGGTAAAATGGATATTGGCCTTCGGGGTAGATGTGGGGAGAGTAAACATAGCAGTTTGGCCTCATCGCAAGGATTTCAAAAAATAAAGTGGCTTTATAGATGGTTTGAGGCATAGAACAACAAGACCCATCAAAGATTACACACTTTTTGAAGCTACCCCACCTTAACACCGAGCCCCCACCATTGCATAGCTAATGAGCACAGCAATGGCATCACAGTAAACTAGAGCAGATGGTTGAAAGCCTATCCCAAGAAACTACCCGTCAGAGAAAAAAGTCATAGTCCATTTGAATTTATAACATGTAATAAGCTAGCAACTGGTTTTGGGGGTAGAGTGGTCACTGGCCCAGGCCTATTGACTACTATGGTTATCCTGACGAGGCTTGGGGAAATGGCCGAAAGCCATGTCCCAGGCAGTGTGGGCAGTGAACTATGAATCTGCTATGGGGACATGGTGGCCGTCTACTTTGGGGCATCAGGCCAGGCCAAATGGCAGTGTGGGTGCTTGGGCAATGTGGCAACAAGTTATGCAGTCAGTGCACTCTAGTTTCTATTGATGTCACTGATGATGCAATCATTGATTTCCGAAGCAATGTCATCTGCAATGACATCAGTATGACCATGTGCGTGTAATGGAGGCACAGGCGTAGATTCCAAAACTCTCCAAAATTCATGCGTTTTAATGAAGAAGCCATCTGAACAACATTGCAACAAAAAAGTTTTTCACAGTAGGTTATATAAGTAGGGTGAAAATGCTTATTTGCCACTGGCTTGTGTTATTCCACTCTTGCCGGTAAAGTAATGGCATGCTATGTGTATGTATCAAATTGAGGTGGCGAGTGATGTTTATGGCCGCTACTAGCTTGAATCTTCCCAGAACGTTTGTAAAGGGTTCCAATTCAAATGCCAAACTAACAAGCACTTGGTGGAATCTATTGATTTAGTGGGATATTCCAGTGCAAATAGCTTCTAGAACATGGGGCCGATTCACAAAAGTAGTACTATACAGGAGTAGCTCCGACTTAATATGATTATCACTCATAAAATCAGGAAACAAATCAGTTACTTGTGAATCGACCCCATTGTGTAGACAGTTCAAAGAAGAACAAGCAAAATTGGCTTGCATAGAAATACATTTTTGCAGAAACTGTTTTGGCAAACAAGTTGTCGGAAAAATGCAGCTAAACGCAAGGTAAATTTATAAAGACAAATGAAATTTACATGTACCTCTAAACCCCAATACTGTACCAAAATCCGCACACAGCAACTAAACTGACCAATCCACCATATCACTACAATTAATGGAAATATTAACTCTAATGCCAGGGTAGCGATGTTCACATTAACGGCTCCAAAGGACAAGGGGGGGGTGCTTAGCTTTCTAGAGGTATTGTGGAGGTGGCCCAGCTGCAGGTAATGAGGAAATGGTTAGCTGAAGGCCTTCATAAAGTATGGACACGACTGGACAGGGCAGAGAAGTAACAGGATCTTCCCTCTCGGGACTAATGTGACTTAACAAAATGTGCACCCTTATGGTAGCATTAGTGAGATAATTGTGGTAGGGGTGGAAGTATGGGACTCAGCAATTGAACGTGGTGTGTTAACGGTGAAATAATTTCCATTCTACCCAATGTGTGGAACCTGAAATTTCAGCCAGGGATGGAAAAGAGGGGGTGGATGCGGGGGTGGGGGGGTATTCAGAAAGTGGGAGAGGGTGGTTTCCAAAAGATACAGGATATGTAACAGGGACAGACCCTTCGATCATTTGAGGAATGTGTTCAGGATATAGGCCTGACATGGTGACCGGTTTAAATATAATCAATTGAAACACTGGTTAACTAAACAAGCTATCCAGGTGGCAGCGCCAAGACAGTGGACAACTTTTGAAAAATATATAACGACTCACAGGTTCAAAAAGTTTGGTGTCAAATCTCTACAGATAATATTTGAACAACCAAGAGGAGTTCGTTCAATGGAATTACATGAGGAAAAGGTGAAAAATAGAACTCCAGGGGAGACCATTCCAAGAAAACAGTGGGATAACCTGTGGGGAACAACCCCAAAACTAACTGCTCCATATGGGCAAGTACACACTTTGTGGTCTGCCCACTGTTGCAAAACGGTCTGGGTGGGGGTGAAGAACCAAATGCAAGAGATGTACCAGGAAATGGAATGGATGGGGACAAGATCTGGAGATGTGGGATTCGAGGTCGAAAATACCCACAAAGATGCAAAAACGGGGATTTGTGATCCTACGGATAGTGGCGTGGCTGGTGATGGGGAAGATTTAAGAAAATCAGACAAACATCAAACAGCAACTTCGTGTCAGCAAGAAACGTGTCAGCAAGAAATGACGACTCACAATGATAAATAATACTCAGCAACAAGGGAAAAAAAGTAGCAAGCTAATGAGCCATAAAACGTCACTTGCACCTCAATTTTATACACAGACAGCCCACCATTGCTTATACGACAAGATTTAAATTCCAATGCCTAGTGCAAACTCTGCACCCTGTAGAATGCAAACATTCAACTTCTAAACCCCTACTCATTTAAAGAAAAGTAGAAACAAACGGGACAACGGTTAAAACCCTAAAAAATGCAGATGTGACACTTCTGTGTACACAGAAAAGAAGACCAACACTCGCCTGCCGAGATCGTTTAGCACTGGTAAGCGGACCAGGACTCGTACGGTCCAACTGCTTAACACCGACCTCCCTGTGACGCACAACAGCACCTCTCTCACACTAGCGAGGATCGCCAAATGTGGGTCAGGTCTGTGCAAATGCAAGTGAACACGCAATCAGCAGTGTCCGTTTCACTCCCACCCCTGCACTGCACTGCACTGCTATCATATCTGGGTAAGACAAGAATAGATGATCAGGATATGCAAGGTTCTGCCGCAGGTCCCTGCACCATTAAACTACATAGGCTCCAAACCATAATATCGAAGACTGCCACACTGTAGCAACACCGCCACTAGGCACAGTATGATATATGGGCAAGACAAAGCAAGTCATGTCAGGCCGCCAAGATCCTAAATCATGGTAAACACAGGGCGCCACAGCAGTTATGCCGCACCTCACCCCAGAAACAAGATTACAACTGTGACATACACTGTACACCGAGAACTGCTCTCAAGACCGCACACAACTGCCCACGATACACCATCAACCTCAACACAGGCCCAACCCACCTACTCTCACTTCAATGGACCACGGATAAATGCCACGGGATGCCCCGAACACTAACCAGGCTCCAGTAAATAACAGGTAATAGGCACATCCTCCAAGCTTAGGCCCCACACCATTGTGTGCACCACTATGTAGAATGCCAACAGTGACATTGTGCTATAAATTATAAAGTACTGGTCACTTTCTCAGCCACAGGCTCATCGTAGTTACAGGAACCTGTTTAAACCACGAGGCGACACCAACCGGGGTACTACACCAATTGTAACCTAGGTAAGATCATACACAAATACAATCTGATCAACCATAACATTATTAATCATCCTAATCCGGCGTGGTTCTCCTTCCTTCCCTTTCTTTCTCCCATTGACACTGTCCTATGTTAATAAAACATCAACTATTGAATTTAACATACGCCATTGAATTTAACATACACCATGAAAATTAACGCCTAAATACTGAAAATGGAAACAACGTATGCATAATGGATGTAAAAAATTGTACAATGACTCACGCACTTGCACCCACTCACTTTCCTCACAAATGACACCAATATCGATTACACGCGTCCCGCATTTTATTTTAAAATCAGCCTTGATAAAGACCCACGAGGTCGAAAAACGTGTTGGCTGACCACCACTAGGACTAGGAGTCCACACTGAAATAAAACATATGCTGTACCAACCGCAGTTGGCATGGAAATCACTTTTTCCAAAAACACACTTTTGCAAGATAGCCAGGAAGACTTTTGCCATATGAAGACGTGGGATTCGCCTTAACCACCTGTGACCTCGTATAGAGAACAACAATACAGATTAACTAGCGCAGGAGTGTTCATCAACTAGGGCCCACTTCTTACCTTCTACTCATTTCATTTATCTCTTGCCAAAAGATTGCACATTGAATGACAAAAGCACGATGGAGAATATTGTAGACGCAAACAATTCACCTTTCGAGAATAACTTCCAAGTATATAGATTGATGAGATCCTCAAGCTTCAAAATGTGCGCTCACCTCTAGCCACTGGCTAGTGAGAATTAACTTTTGCAAGTTAGCAATGGTGTGCATTGTCGTGGTGGAGAATTGAGCAGGCAAGTGACATTGTGCTTTGCTATTTGCTGGCAACTTGAATTTTATGCTAACAAGGGTGCTGTTCAATTGCTACAAGATTTCCAATCCAACCCAAGGTACACCACAAATTTACTATCACAAATCAAAGACATCACGTAGGAAAATAAATTCATCATAGCCACAATTTATTATGCACATCATTGATCATGGATCTTATCTTCAAATAAATATTTACAGGTTTAAATTCTAGGCGTCTGAACTAGTTGGAACCACTGAACTGCTAACTTACAGCTTACAAATTTTTTTCTGAGAGTGCACACTGCAGAGGGAAAAAAAACACTTAAGAAAGAGGAATAGCAATAGGCACAACCTCTGCACAAGCGTACTATTCTGACCTTGTCTGTGGGAGCAATAAATAGGATGGGCACAGGCAAACAAGAACCACACTTATATAATCATGTGTGGCTCCCATATAAAGACAATCAATCATATTCACAGGAAGTAAGGAATGTTGTAAGAATTAAGTAGCACATATGAACATTGTATGGCTGTATTTGAACTGGTCTATGACTAACCAGCAAAAAACAGATGACGCGCATTACTACACACAACTAGCAGTAATCCACAAAAATAAAGTAGACTTCATCATATGGAGAATCCATCAAGATGAAGCAACTGCTTAAATTAAAATCCCTTCATTAATCGGGCTCAAGATTTGATCAAAGTACCACCCGAAGAAGAGAACAGGACCTTCCTTTGTGAAAGCAATCTCAATAGAAAAGATCTTCTAATAACCAAAAATTAGCAAACCCCCAATGTTAGAGCAAATGCATATAAATGTTACTAACTGATAAATATCTAGCATAAACTTGATATGAAGTGACCATAACAAAATCAGAAACAACTGTGGCTCAAAATCCTAGTACCCAACACTAAAAGGATTCTTACTATGTAACAAACACAAACCACGAAAAGAGGGAAAGAGGTGGGCACTACGTTTTACTCAAAGCGTTCACACGTCTTTGTTCATTATTCCTTCACATGTTAATGTGTATAACTAGGAGCTACCATATCCAAAAAGCCCTCCGACACAAAATCTTTGTTCAACACTGTAACCAAAAAACAATCTCATGTGGAAACCACCCAATTAACTCGTATGGGAGCTAAATTCATTATTTTCACCCGTTAAATGGCAGTAATTCCTTTTAGAGGTTAAGTAGATTTCAATTGCTTTCAAAAATTGTTATATTTCTTCCGAAGAAGTGTTTGGCAAAAAATATTGCAGTCAATGCGTTCTACATTTTCAAAAAACGTGCTTATTCACACGTTTTACTGAGGCAAAAAGAGACCCAATGGTCTGTTATGAACACTATTGCCAATGCATTACGGTGCCTAGCACCATCTTGAGGGCTGTATGTTCGCAATTCACAACATAAGTAATCAGCAATTTCAAAACATAACAAATGTGGTTTCAAAAAACACGGAAATCCCAAAATTCTAACCAAAAATAATTCCAAATGACATACATACCCAAGTTGTTTGTCGAGTAATGTAAAGCCAATTGTCCGATTCATATAGAGAAGAAAAATCACACTAAGTTCCACTACCAAGTGAGCGGCTCCTAAAATGCACCCTGTGAATGTCAATGAAGTCATTTTACGGAATGCATGCAATGTATTCATTAAATGTTATGGTCATCTATCCTGCAATGGCACTTAGTCACCTGCTTACTAATCATACACCCGCTTACCTCATGCATCTGCTTCAATCCAAATGCTGTAGACCTCTGCTCGCTGGCGCGCAAGGTTCCTCCGCTAGTCATGGTAACCCTGCAGGCGTTGCCCGTAAGCCGGAAGCAGCTGTACGAGCCGTGCCTCGTGTCCCGCTTCCCCATAGAAACAGGTAGGCGGGGCGTGCGGTCCCCATGGTAACTTTCGGTAAAGTTCAATGCAGTATTCATATTTCATCAGTATCTTTAAAATTGTACCGTGAATTGAAGCAAATAACGTGAATAATTTCACCATACAGTTAACGTGTATGTAAACTCAATTACAGAACCATATTATTAAACAGATGTATGAACCTGCACTGCTCAGCCGGACCTAAACTCTACCCCTATACTTCATTGCTCATGCTGATTTATGCAAACTCATATCCCTTATTCTCGAATATTTAACGTAATTGTTTCACATGAGGAAATGCTAATGAGCGAACAGATCATATGCAAAACTCCATTTGTTTGTTCTAACTTGGTATAGCACTACCTGCATCGCATTTTTAACCGCATTAAACAGATTAATAATGCAGATCGAGTATACCATATACCTAAATGGAAAAACACTGGAGCAAATATCCAAACTGTTTTGTTATAACCCAGATTGCCTGGGCACCTATAACAGGGACAAATATAATAACCAGGGACAAACAAATACTAGGCAAATAATTACATTTAACAAAATTTCCTTATGTGCACAACTTTCTAAATGTTGGATGTTGAAGAATATACAAGTAACCTAGCAAGAGAACATTCCTAAATCTGTTGTACTTTGAAGACAGTGTAAACAGAATCTGAAACAATTCTAGACAATATCCAATCCAAGAAGTTTCTTCCTAGGAGAACATAGGGCTGTTTATTATTGGAGTTTACAGCATGCATGGGGCGACATTTGTCTTTTTGTTATTTGTGATGTGTATGTAATGAAGATTTTTTTTTCACCTTTGGATTAGACTGTAACCCCAATTCCACCTGTACATTTGTGCTTTGGGTTCTCTTCCGCGTCTGATTAATAAGCTATGTCAGACCCTTTCCCTTTATGATCTCAACCATCAACAAGATGCAAGTACCAATGTTGGTGAGTTTGGTCTCTGGTTTGTAATATGGGTTAGAGATCAGTGTACCTCAATAGTCACGGGCACATGTCCCAATACTAACCAATTCTGAATTACAGCTGGATTAGCTTGACAATGGGAACACAAGAGGCATTGTGACACTCGGCAGGCTCCAGAGATACCTATATTTAACCTTAATAAATCAGGTCACCACGGTTACAACAGCCTTGATTTAGACCTCATAGTTGATTACTCCAATGAGGACAAGATATGATGTATAGTGAACTTGTTAAAAAGGCATCTTGCACTGCATTTTCACTGGGGACAAGACTGCCACAAATATGTGCAGGATGGCAAAGTATTTTGGTGGGCATTTAAATTGGGCCACTGGTGTGGCATGCACTTGTGGAGAGCTGGCATTCATGACAGGGTGAATAGTGACTTGTGCTTGGCTAGTAGCTTGAAATATATACCCCTGTTGTAGGCGCACCAAGTCCGACAGCCCTCATGTTAAGTGGCAACAGAAGGAGCCAAGCAGCCCAGAGAGTTAAGAGTGCCGGTGGAAGCCCGCTGCGGGAGAGCAGAGGCATTATGGAAGACCTTGTGGCCTTCTCTCAGGGCATGGCAGAGTTGAGGAGAGGCGCGCGCAGGCGAAAAGGGGGGGCAGGGGAAGAAAGAAAACCTGCAGGGTACGTAGCGCCCAGGCCCCCCACCCCCAATTGGGGTTTGCCACACCAGAAAAGAGGGTGCAAAAGAAAGGCACAGTCATGTGCCAAATCCGGCCATAATACCTCAGAGGAGTCCTCTGAGGAGCTGCATAAGCAGCGATGATTCCGAAGACGGGAGCATGCAAGTGTCATAAGACTCAATGTCAGGAGATACAGAAAGACCCACAGGCAAAAATAGCAAGCCTACGAGCGAGTAGCCTCAGAAGGACAAATTTGACCCGGATGCTCCAATTCAAACTAAGTCCTCTGAGGGGGAACCTTAAGAAAAGGCTAAGAGCACCACTTGAGCAAAGAGGCGAGAAACAAGAGGAGGGCGGAATGCTACAGACCCACTGTGCCAGAAGTGGTGGCGGAGACCCGAGAGATTGATGGCCGCATGTTGACCTTCATGGGAAGGTATGGAAAAAAAAAAACACAAAGAAAGGCATCGGCCGCTCCTGGAAGACATGCCAGGATAAATTGCTCGATGATATAGGGCCAATCACGAAGATATGGCAGCTGGCAGAGAATGCCAAACAAAGCGAGGAGCCCATCTACCCAGTAGTAGTCTCTGGCTGGGCACAGGGGGCAATACGCCTGTTGGGTAATGTAATGCGAACAGTTCCATCGCAACGAAAAGGCGGCGCTCGATACTCATGAAGTTAATCTCCAAGTTAGGAAAATTAGCCCCATCTGAAATAGCAGCCGCTGCTAGGGGTAAATTAGTGGGCGAAACTCCAAAGGTATGGCAAAGTTTTCCAGATAAAGTGCAGGCCTACCCAAAGAAGATCTTCGGGAGGAAAGTTTTCGACAAGGCTGGCAGAGGCCGCTTGGCCAGCCGTTACTCCCACTACAGCCCTTTCAGCAATAGAACTTACTGGAGGGAGCAAGATCATCGACGAGCCAACCCCTTCTTCCCCATCCAGGGGAAGGCACTGGAGAGGGAGCGATTACCTGGCCAGGCCGATCAGGCTCTGGAAGGAAGGCAAACTGTTACTAGATGGTGAGATAGAACAGTTACGATTAAAGAAAGCCATCAGGCCGGTACTCCGTGATCAAAGAGGCTTTGTAAGCAACATGTTCCTTGTGAAGGGCAAACACAAGGTCAAACCGGTGATCAACCTCAGGGCACCGAACACGATTCTAGTATACAGACAATTTAAGATGGAGGGCATCCATCTGCTGAGGGACATCCTCCAGAAGAGACTGGCTGGCTCGGATAGACCTCAGGGACGCTTACCTGGCGGTCCCCATTCATTAGAGTCCATGTCAATTCCTTCAGGTCCTGTGGAGGGATCAGAAATGGGAGTTCATATGCCTCCCGTTCGTGCTATATATGGATTTGCATTTTTAAAGCACTCACACAGCCTGGGGGCGTCGAGGCGCTGTTACAGAATTTGGTGTCGTCTTAGTGGCATAATTATAACGCGCTCAAATACCCAGAGGTTTCCAAGCGATGACCTGGGGATCGAACCTGGATAAGCCAGCACCAGCGCTGTAGTGCTTTTTGAAGCTGATGAAGCCAGTAGTAGGGCACCTCAGGCAGCAAGGTTTCAGACTGATTATATACCTGGACGATATATGAATTAAGTGCCAGGACAAAGGATTACTGACAGAACAGGTGAAGAACACGACAGACCTGTTCCAACAACTGGGGTTTCTACTGAATTGGGAGATCCCAGGCCAGACGATGGAATTTCTGGGTTTTAACAGTGGACACTGTTCTAGGCACGCTCAGTTTGCCTCTGGTGAAAGTGAACTCCACCAAGAGAGATAAAGACCATATTGTCAAAGGACGACGTATCGAGGGCTGGCCAGATTAGTAAGCCACCCATCATCTTCACTACGAGCCATTTGCACGGGTGCCCTTCATAATCAGGCATTACAACGCCTGAAGTTTAAGCACAGCAAGCAGGGCCTGTCATACGACCAGAGGGTCCCCATTTCGTAAGAGAGGAAGGAGCTAGAGTGGTGGTCTCACCACATTGAAGCTTGGAATGGCAAAAGGAGCTTGCCTTCCACATCAACTGCCGAGAGTTGTTGGCAGGATCTGTTGCAATACAATGCTTGACACAGGAAAGGGCAAGGTGCTCCATTCTCCTCGAGATGGAGCATGTGTCCGTGGTAAGGTACATCAAGCGACTGTGCCGAACAAGGTCCAAGCTGCTGGCAGAATTGGCGAAAGAATTTCGGCACTTAGGCCTTCAGAGAGGGGTCAGTGTAACTGCAGAATACCAGGAGAACCAGACAGCCAACTGGAATGAGATACACCTGAGGGACTCCAGCGATTGGAAACTGGGGGAAGTTAATCTTTCAAGAGGTCATGAGACGGAGGGTACCCCTGTCAGAGAGATCTGTTTGCCTCGAGAATGAACAGGAAGTTGTCGAGATTCTACAGTTGGAGGCCAGATCAGAAGCATGGCTACGGATGCCTTTCTCCAGGTCTGGGGACCAGCAACAGAATTTGCATTTCCACCGTTCACCATGATACCGCGAACGCTGGCACAAATCAGGAGACAGAGTTAAAGTGATACTGGTGACCCCCGATTGGAGAGGTCAAGCCTGGTTTTCAGACCTCTTGGAGATGTCGTATGAGTCGCCAGTGCTGCTACCGCAGAGGGAGACACTCTGCTGGGCCTGACAGGGGACAGACAACTGCTGGTTCAAGCAGGGAGTCCGAGACTGGTAGTTTAGGCGATTTCGGGAGAACCTGGGCTAAGCTGGGGCTTTCGGGAGAGGCGCAAGAATGTATCTGAGTCCTGGGCCCCAGGAAGGCGTACCGAGGTGCATAGCACAAGTGGATAATTGGTGTATGGCGAGGAATGTACATCTCGTTCGAACAGATATAGTGCATGTGGTGAACTTTCTAGCGAATCATGCGGCCCAGAACAAGGCTTACTGAACTATTACCACTAATAGGTCAGCAATATCAGCCAGACAAGTATTTCAAGGGTAACGCAATAGGCGAACCTCCTCTAATATGTAGACTAAGGAAAGGGATTAAGAGTTTGAGACTTCCAACCCCTAAATATTCACTTCTTTGGGATGCGAGTGTAGTGTTGCAAATGTTTGAGTCATGGCCTAATAACGAAGACCTATCCAGAAAGGCTCTTTGGGCGAAATTAGCTACATTGATAGGCTTAATTTCCTGCAAGAGAGTTTCAGAATTCAAGGCTTTGGAACTGAACAGGAAATCCTACGGGAGTAATGTTTTATATAGGAAAGAGGACTAAGACGGAAAAACCGGTAGTGTTCAGCATTTCCAGACAGACCTGTGTTATCTCAGATTAGATGCCTTAAGGCTTATGAAAGTGTGGCAGCTCAGCATAGGCCAGCATTGGAATCCCAATTATTGACAGCAGTAAAGAAACCTTTGAGGGCGGTGTCATCAGCTACATTAGCGAGATGGTGCATGAGCCAGGCAGGCATTGATGTTCAATCCACCTCAAGTGCATCCATCTCTCTGCACCCGACTACCTATCGCAAAGGACCCATCCCCCCACCAGGCCAACAAGTACACCCTACACCAACATGCTTTACGTACCCATGGTAAAGTGAGCTAGAGCAGGTGGCGCTAGCTTCCCCTGCCTTGGACCTTCACACTGGAATGCCCTACCTCCTACCCTTCGAAGTGAGGTATACCTCATGGCATTCCGGAAAGCCAGGAAAACTGCGCTCTTTGCCTGACACAGGCCGGAATCACCCGCTCAGCCTGATAAGCTTCAAATGTATTTATAAACCAACCGACTATGTACATCACTGTACAACGTGTAAATGCATTTCTGCGCTGTACCTACCCTGTAACTAAGCTCCCCGCAAGTAACAGCGCCGCAATGCCCAAGGGCTTTTGTGCACTATACAAATGTAATAAATAAATGTTGCTCATTTCGAGGCACCTTCCGCTAGGGGGGCCATGGCTTCCACAGCGTTCACAATGGGAGCTTGTTTGGAGGATATTATGAAATTGGCAGACAGGTCTAGTGACTGAGTCCACATTCCATTTTATTTACTTTAGACCAGTGGATCAAGTAGCAGTTCTGGTGTAAGTCAGCTTTAAACTAGCATAATCCGAGCCTCCAGAATACAGATTTTCAATACATTCGTAACAGAAAGTCATTCTATTAAAGACGCAAAGGCGCAGGATTATACCACCCTTGCCAACAGCGAAGATAGCTTGGAATGAATGAGAATTTGTATATATATAACATTTGATGTCAATGTACATGTGTGTAAAATGTTCTTCTGCGTTGCCCACCAATTTTTAACTGTTGGTTCAATATTTTGACAGGTGCATTTTCGAAGCCTTCGGGTTCCCGAGGAATGATGGAAGCACTTTGGGGAGTTCAAGCGTTTACCGTTTGGGACGTTGTCAACCAGTTTCAGAAAGAGGAAGAAGGAAAGGGGGACAAGGTGTGTATACGAGATTGGAAGTATATGATTGGACTGTTGGAACCACGTGGAAGTGTTTAACCAATGAGAGACATTAATTTGCAAGTTTCTATGGATATTGCAGTATTTGACAGCGTGTGCAAATTTACTGTTGGCCGCTCTCGAAGTAAAGAGTGGAGTATAATCTGAGCCTCCATATCTTTAATCGAATCATGACTTTCTATTATGAATGTATTGAAAATGTGTAATCACTTGTAATATTATAAACCAAAACGCTGGTATGTTTACTTTTATAAATGCATGTGATCATAGACTAAGACATTTGAATGAAGTCACACACAGCACCACCCAGTAGCCACAGATGGAAGTTCACCTCCAGTTCAGAGCCAGGTGGGCAATGCATTGTGGTTATGCAAATGTCAAGCCTTTACGCCAGGAAAATGTCTTCATCTCGGGAGGATAGCTCGAGGGCAACGGAGCAACACAGGTTCGATACCCGTGTCCGCGCTTAGAAATCTCTGGGTATTAAGCAAGTTATAAATAACCTAGCATATCATAGGGCAATGTCATTTTAAACATTGCGATTATACAATGATTTTAAAATAGTGAATACATTACTGTTTATTGATTGTCTAACATAGCTTTAGCAAATAATGTATTAGCTCTTCAGTAAAACGCTCTTTTGACATCGATTAAGGTAATAAAGCAGCCCAGATGCCCAGTAATGTACAATTCATCTCACAATTGGATGAGTAAAATACAAAATGTGTAAAAAGTTGTTAGGCACTCGCAAATAAAAAGAATACACAAAACAACACTTCCTATCCATAGGAGCAATCACCTTTCCACTTCTTCTAGTAAGCCATCCAAATGATAAATAAAAGGAATAGGATTTCCTTCTAGATAACATTTCCTTACGGTAACTTTGTCTAATGCTGATGAGGTCGTCTTCTCCATAGCCAATTACACCGTTTCTTAACTCTGATGGTACACAAGAACATAGTAAATGTTTGTTTGGCTGCCTCAGTCTTGCACAATCTACATGTTTGCTCCTAGCGCCAATGATATCCAATGTGTTCACCGAATTTAACTTCACCTTAATGTATTCCATACAGAGAAAGAAACTAGGGCATTTTTATATGGAACGCTGGTTGCAGGGGAATGGAACAAAAACATAGCCTCTGCTGCTTGATCTAGTAACTAGATTAAACCAGTTCTGTTCCCCATCTATTTCCATTATGATTCCCTTCCCAAGTGTTGAGTATAGATTAAGTGTTGGAATAAAGTTTATAATAGATTGAATAAGGTATGCCTCTAATATTCGTGCATCAATTGCAAGAAGGCAGCCGTGGTGAGGAGACGTGCATAGGAGTCTCTCCCGCCGGGCCCCAAAAATAAAGCACCTACAATTAAGCATTGGGCAATCTGAAAAGCGGTTTCCCCCCACTCATGGTACAGGCTGGACACAAATCAACGAGAACGGGTGGGCACGTGAAGTCAAGGGGCGAGCTTAAACGCGGGGAACGCTTGGCGCCCATATCAGCCTGGAGGCTACCGCCAGCCCAATCCTGAGGCAGCATACGGGAGCATAAGAACCACCGAGCAGCAGAAGCCCCTGCTGAAAAGACTCCGGACACCCAGTTGGCGGGGGGGGGGGCTAGATCTGGAACAGGCAGGGAGGAGAGTAGCTGGACAACCCGCCCCCGCGAAGAGGATGCCGACCGCGCGGAGGGCACGGAAGGCCACCACTCGGGAGGGACACCCTCGACCAGGAGGTGTCTAGGCACACCTAGCAGGATCGTCGCGTTGAAGGCAGCCCGCCGGGGCATCAGGAGGCAGGACGGTCCCCAGCCTGCAGGGCGAAAGGTCCCACCACGAGGGTTAGTGGGGCTCCCCTCGTTTGCCAATGTCCAGAGACCAATGGATGGGGGAAAAGTCTACTGACGCCGGGGAAAGATGCAGACTCCCGCCCACCCCCCCGGGCTCACCAAGACATTGGAGGAAGACCTGTCGGTGCACCTTCCACGAAGAGGGCACCCAAGACCGCAGGCCGGAGCTTGCAACGGTCACGCACCAAACGAGGAGCAGGCGGTGTGACCCAGGCGGGTCTCTAAGGAAGCGAGAGCTCCCGACAGCTGGTACAGAGAAGCCCACAGCAAGGATGCATCACCATCCCCCACTCCTCTGTCCACGTCAACTATTGCCGGAACAATTCAGGTCCACACGCCAGCCAGAGGCAAGGCCCGGGTCGCTTCAAGTGGGGGCCTCCACCCAGAAATCCATTAGAGGAAGAGGCGATATAAGCATGCACACCAGAGGGGGCTTCCCCGGCCCCGAAAACTCACAGGGGCGGCAGCAACACGTCCTTGTAGAGGAGAAAGGGAACTTCCCCAATCGAAGACATTGGACACAGGCCTGTCTAGCCCCCCAAAGGCACCAAGCCTGAGCCGACAGAAGAGGGAGGGCCGGCGCTAGGAATTACGTGCTGCAAGAGGATTCCCCTCCCCCGCCCACCCACGGGAGAGAACGGAAGGGGGAGTGCAACACAAGATCAGACACTAGTAGATGGTCAGGAGACCATTCGTAGAGTACTGAAGCTCACCCCAGATGCTATTATGATGAAGGGAAAGGGGGCCCTCCCCAGGCACAAACTCAATCCTCAAAGGAAGACCCAAGCCTGGTCCAAATGTTAACCGCTGACAACACCGCCAACATTAGAGGCAAAAACCACCCGGGGCACAAAAACCAGCCCCCCAGCAATCGTCACCGTCCTCGAAAGATGACATGCAGACATGGTTTAGGGTACTCCGGGATAAATGGATGACCATGTGTAAGACCAGTTCGCAACACAGAGAGGATATGAAACAAGCAGTCCAGGAACTGCGGGCGGACGTATCAAAACTGGAAGAACGAACAGACACGCTGGAGAGAATCGTCCAAAATGTGGAAGAGGAAGCTCAGCAGACAAGCGAAACGCAAGAACACCTGGTGAGAATAACACATAACTGGAGCGGCAACGCGAGGACCTCTAAAACCGCTCACGCAGGTCCAACATACGAACAAAAACATGGCGGAGTCGGAAGGTAAAGACCTCAAGACAGCAGTTCTAGAAGTATTCAAGGACATTCTGGCAGCTGAAGACGTTGAGGACATCCAAATAGACAGGTTATATCCGGTGGGCCCCAGGAGGACGGGATGCACCGCCGGAATCCCGCAAAGACAGAGGTAAATACGGGGTTCGGGGCTCTCCGTGAGGCTTCACCCGAGTAAGCCGAGGGTCAGGAGTGATAGCCTAAGCGCCCTAGCAGCCTCAGGTCCCTTGGCCCTCCTCAGGACAGTTGTTGGGGGAGTTTATTGTTCAGGGGCAAGGGGGGGGGGGCCGTAAGAAACAGAAGTATGATTCAGGAGTGGGGGAAGGGGGGTGGGGGGTGCGGAACACTGCTCTTGGCCGAAGAGGACATGGGGAAGTTGAATATTCTCACGTTTGATGCGAGGAGCCTAAATGCCCCGGTAAAAAAGGAAGACAGTAGAGAACCTACTAAAAGGGAAAGAGGGGACATTATACTTTTGCAAGAAACGCACATCAGATCCCAGGACAAAACAAAATTGCATCTAAGAGGCTACAAACTGGCAGTACAGTCCAACACAAGAAAGTAGGAGTATTGATATTGTTTCATGATGGCCGGGACACCACTACAAAACACGCTGGTCGGTAAGCTGGGGCGCTACGTATTTGCCAGCGCTACCATTGATAGAGGCTAATGTGAGTTGGAGCCCATTTATGCACCCAACACGGGTCAGGACAGCTTTCTGCAGGAGACACTAGAGAAATGTGAGGAATTTGCTAAAGGCGACATCATTCTGGGGGGGACCTGAATCTGGCATGGCTCCCAATATTAGATAGGAGCACTGGGGGACACCAGGGGCAAGGGGGGCCTTCAAAAAACCTCTGCCAAAAGATGGGCCAGCTAACGCTGTGTGACGCATGGCGGGATCTCAAAGGGCAGCAAAGGGGATATACTCACTGCTCCCATGTTCATAACACAATGTCTAGGATTAAACATTTCTGGGTCCCTGTGGGACTAGTGGGGAAAAGTTCAAGGGATGGAATAGGCCCAATCCCGCTATCAGACCATGCCCCCATGTGGATGGGGATTACAAATCCAGGGAGTAGCAGAGAGTTGTGGAGATGGAGTCTCCCACAAGAAATAATCCAAGATGCCATCTCAGAAAACACTATCAGGGAAAAGATAGAAGAGTACTTTGCCCACAACGACACAGGGGAGGTCACGTTGGGAATGGTTTGGGAGGCCTTCAAAGCCATTATGCGGGCCATATGATATCCCTAAAGGCATCTAAAGATAAACAGGAGGTACCTATGGGAAAAAGAATTGGAGAAGAAGATTACAGACATACATGGGGAACTTGCGCGGAACCCCAATTTTTAGCCTTAAGAAATCACTGAGACATGTGCTGGGTCAATTAGCTGTGCCTCGTACAAAAAAAGGCAGAAAAGAACCCCGTTCACCTCAGACACTGGTACTACACGAAGGCCAACAGGGCCAAGAAATACCTAGCCAGACAATTGCTGGCCAAACAAATAGCAATATTGATTAAGAATATACGAAACTCACAGGGAGAAACACAAACTTGCACATACTTAAAAGCCCCAACCATACCACAAATAACGAAGGAAGAAAGAGCAGCCTTGGACAGGGACATTAGGGAAGAGGAAGTGAAGAAAGCAATAACAGGACTCACTATAAAGCCCCAGGCCCAGACTGGTTTACGGCCTCGTTTTTACAAGAAATACGCATACACACTTAGCCCATTCCTAACAAAGCTGTTCAACTCCTTCAAAGAGGTGGGGGAATGTGACCCAGTCTACGAATGAAGCCAGGGTACTAGTTTTTCATAAAGCAGGAAAAGACCCGACGCAGCCTGGGTCCTACCGTCCAATAGCCCTAATGAGGGCTCCATATAAGGCAAGTAACCAGGCCTAATTACACATGAGAATCTTGTAAATACGACAGCTTTATTATTTTCCAGGGTTTAGAGCAGAGGGCAGTGCAAAGGCCAGGTAACTTGACAGAAGCCAGAGGGCTTCTTGTGATTTTTATGTACATGGATGTAAACCTGGGAGGGGAGGGACTACAAGGGCCATGTAGGAGGACGCGATCTGGAGGAGCTCCTGAGATCCTGAAATGATCCTGGCGAAATAGTGCATAACAACGTACCTATGATTGCTGAAAACACACATGTCGGTGTGTGAACGGACTGACTGCGTTTGGTGAACTTTTGGAATGCGTGGGAGGAATGGCGGTGGAGTATTGTGTGAAAAAGATAAGGAGCGCCGGAGACGGAAGACGAAACAAAATGGCCGATCAACGACCGGAACAAAGGAAGGAGAAGGCCGCACGGTGGTCGGGCGACAGGAGCGGACTGTGTGCGTATTTGTAACTTTTGCGGAACGGAGGTCCCCCATGTTGGGATACTAACGCAAATCGGCCTGTATCTCTAGAGTGTTCTACTACTGGCGTAGGCCTTTGGGCATGTGATAAGGGCTGAGGCCGCACTACGACGCATCGAAGTAGCGAGACACTGTGCATGGAAAGCTTGGCGTGAGAAGCTCACAGAGTTTGTGGACGGTGCGTGCCCCCCACCCCCACTCCGTGGAGCTGCCGCAGTGGGGCTTATGCGGCCACATGGGAAAGCACGATCCATGGTAGTAGGTCTCGCCGGGGGGTGGCTCGAGAGTGGCCCCCTGGAACGTGCCCATTGGCTGCAGAATCATGTCTAATAGAACCGTGAGACCGAAAGCGAAGCAGCCCACGTTGGACGACTTCGCCAAGACGTCCCCTGGTCAGGAAAGTTCCAAGAGCAAGGATAAGTCGCCTGCAGGCGGCATGCCTGTGACGGGCACTAACCAGGAGGTCTTGGCTGCGATTGCGGACCTGAAGGCGGCCTGGGAGGCTAAACTTGAACTGGCCGTTACTGAGCTGAAAACGGCATTGGACCTTAAGGTCGGTGAGGTGAAGGAAGAGGTAAATTTACTTCGACAGGACGTCAGGTCTCTGGCGGAGCGCACTGAGACCCCCGAGAAAGAGGTTAGCCCGAACACCGCAGATTGTGCCTCCCATAAGGCCCAATTGCATGCCCTGGTGCAGAGAGTGGGCAACTTGGAGAACAGGACAGAGGAGGCGGAAGGACGCGCCCGACGGAATAACATTCGCATCGTGGGCCTGCCAGAAGGATCAGAGGGCCACGATCCCACGGAGTTAATCGAATCTATGCTGTTGCAGGAGATACCAGGAGGAGCTTTATCTCAGGGATTCGCGGTGGAACGTGCGCATAGAGCTCCGACAAGGAAGCTGCCGCCGGGAAACCCACCTAGGCCAGTAATTGCCAAAATCCTTAATTATCAGGAGAGGATACTAGAACACTTCCGCAAGGGTGGAACGATTAAACGAGGGGCGGCAAACATAACAGCCTACCCGGACTATACCCTGATTGTGCAGCGTAGCCGTATGAACTTTGGAACGGTAAAGCGGAGATTGAGAGAGGCGGGCCATAAATACATGTTGCTGTACCTGGCGAAATTGAAAGTTTTTCATAAACACAGGACTTTGTTTTTTGACACTCAAGGACGCCATGGGAGGGCTCGACACGCAGGGATGCCCCCAGGAGCCTGACGTTCTGACGGGGAGAAGAGATGGAGGAGATAAGTAGTGCACAAGGAGGGCGCAACAAGATGCGCAGGGCTAGATGTGGGGGTGCCTGAGTTCCATGGATGGAGCTCGGCAGCAGTTGGGGAGTGTGGTGTTGGGGAAGGGATGGGTGGAGGGTGAAGAGGGAAGCGGGGAGTTTGGGGTGTACATAGTTATGGGGAGTTCGAGTTTGTACATGAGGCTACAAGAAAGAGCTAGAGGGTTGCATCTGTATTGCATGGGCAGGTGGGATTGGCTGCACGGAAGGAGGGCGGATACTTATGAGCTATGGGGGATCTTAAGATCCTAACGTGGAATGTCAGGGGACTCAATAGTTACTTAAAGAGGAACACGGTCATGATGCATTTGAAAAGACAGAAGATTGATATTGCACTGTTGCAGGAGACGCATCCGACGCGGGAAAAGTTGGAGCTGGTGGGGAAGAAGTGGAGAGGTATTGTAGTGGATTCTCCGTATTCTGCCTACGCTAGGGGAGTGTTGGTCTGGGTGGCACCACACGTTGCGCTCCAACTTACACAGGAGGTGGTGGATACAGAGGGGAGGATGGTTATATTGAAGGCGCTGGTGGAGAATTAAGAGGTGTGCATTGTAAATACGTATGCCCCCAATAAAAACACGGCGGCATATTTTAGGACTGTGTACCAACCTGGGTACGTGTGTAGGTGGGGCGGTTATTGGGGGGGGAGGGGGGGGATATTTTAATTGTGTGCTGAACCACAGAGAGGATGGAGAGGTAGCAGACACCCAAGAAGGAGGTCAATGGGGCATTCTTGGATTATTACAGGGCACTATATGAGGACAAAGGGAGGGCAGCCGAGAGGAGATAAGGGAAACTTTAAGAGATATTGGATTACCTAAGATTAGTGCCGAAGAAAGAAGAGCTGGATGCACTGATTACTTTGGAGGAATTGGATAGGGTGGTGAGGCAGCTGCCCACCAGTAAGACCCCGGAAGCGGATGGACTTCCGAGCGAATTTAATAAAGCATATAGAGAGGAGGTACTCTTCCCCCCCCCCATGCTAGAAATGCTTAATGAATGGTTTGAGGTGGGCCGGTTGCCGGAATCGCTTAGAGAAGCGATCATAATACCGCTCCCTAAGCCCAACAAACCCGGGCATAGCTGTGGCTCCTACAGGCCCTTGTCAATGCTGAATCAGGATGGCAAGATATTGACGGCGGTCGTGGCTAATAGATTGCGGAGAGTTATTAGTAAATTGATACATCGGGACCAAACAGGTCATGTCCCCAACAGGAATATAACCCACAACCACAGGCGACTCCACCGGGTGGTCGAATGGGGGAGCAAGAACGAGGGTGAAATGGCGGTTGTGTCCTTAGATGCAGTCAAAGCTTTCGATTCAGTCAGGTGGTCGTGGTTGCTGGAGGCCCCGAGGGAATACGGGATGGGGCCGGGCTACATTGGGTGGGCGAAGTTGCTGTACAGTGAGCCGCTAGCTAGGGATTCGTACAGGAGCGCTGATATCCGAGAGGTGGCAACTTAGCAGAGGCACCAGACAAGGGTGCCCCTGGTCCCCGATGTTATATATTCTGGCCCTGGAGCCCCTGGCAGTGTACCTTCAGCAACAATATGACATGACAGACATCGAGGTAGGGGGTGAGAAACAACCAATATCCCTGTATGCTGACGATTTGCTATTATGTTTGAAATATCCGGAGGAAAATCTTCAATATATTCTGGAGGTAATGGAAAGGTATGCGGAACCGTCCTGCATAGCGGTGAACCCCCAAAAATCGAGCATATTCCCATTGGGTAGCTACAGAGGAACCCTCCCGGAGCGGTTGCCAGTGTTGCCGATACCATGGGCGGTTGGTTCCTTCCGCTACCTCGGAATAGATGTGTATCATACGGTAGAGGAGGAACATTTGCATAACACTGAGGTGGCTGTGGGAAAAATCCATATAAGCATGAAGTTTTGGGAGAAGTTGCCGTTGGCAATGATGGGACGGGGGGGCGATGCTTAAAATGGTGGTCCTGCCTAGGCTCTTACATTTTTTCAGCAATATTCCGTATATGATACCTAAGACGTTTTTTTGCCAAGCTGAATAGTATGTGCAGAGAATTCATATGGCATGGCACCCGGAATAGAGTGGCGCTATGGAAGCTGCAGAATTTCCATGAGAGGGGGGTATTAAGCTGCCCAATTTTGAGGCCTATTATGTAGCTGGTCAGTTGCAATATGTGGTCAAATGGCTCTCTGATGAGGCAACTCCCGAATTTAGGCTGTTTGGACAGTGGACAGGACTGCACTCCGTTTTACCTGAAGGAAATTATTTGGTTGCCTAGTTCAGAAATGAAGGAGCACCCGGGAATGATGTTGCTGGGTTGGAAGATGTGGCGTAGAGTATGTCGAATGATGGAGGACCGGTACCCGTGTTCCCCGCAGGTGCCGTTGGTTGCTTTGGCAGGGGAAGACAAGCAGCTAAGAATGATAATCAGGACCTACTGGGAGTCGGTCGGGCTGGTTACATATGATTTTGAAGGACTAGGGGAAGAGACGGGCTTGCATAGGGGCCAGTATGTCACGTACCTAAGGCTGGTGCAGAATATTCGTAAAATCTGGCATGGGACTGTATTGGCGGAGGACCCAGGCGCCACTATGGTGACAATATATGACATATCAGAAGGGGGCATGAGATCTCTAGATTGTATGAGATGGTGATGACCCGGGTTGGAAAGGAGTTGACGCATTTGAGGTTGGATTGGGAAACAGAGGTGGGAGCACGGATGGAGGATGGGATGTGGGAGCGTACTATGGGATACCACAAGAAGGTGTCAAGAAATGCTAGATTACAACAAATACAGTTGTATATAACACACAGAGCTTATATGACCCCAATGAGAATATCTAAGTTCGGAAATGAAGGACGACAAGCGTGCCCAAAATGCGACAAGGAAAATGCTGATATGACACACACGTTTTGGTCTTGCCCAGTGATTGAGAGTTTCTGGGGAGAAGTGGCGCAAAAACTAGCGGACAAAGGGGTCACGCTCATTATAGATACGGCCTGGGCCTGTCTGTTGGGAGGGTTTCCCAGACCACGGAAACTTAAACATGTTGGGAAATTGAAGGACTTGGCATATGTGCTCGCAAAACGGAGGATTGCCATGGGATGGAAGCAGTGTCATTAGCCACGGGTGCAGGTATGGTGGCGGGAATTGCAGAAATGGGCGGAGGCTGAAGTGGTGGTATGGCAGGAGGCATGTAGCATGAGTGGGGAAGAAGAAGTGGGTACCCTGATGGCATGGAGAGTATTAATAGCAGGACTGTTTGGAACAATAACGAATTTGCAAGACTCAGAAGGAGGTGAAACCCTGCCACACCTAACAGAGAAAGTGAAGGACAAACCAGCTCTTGAGGGGGGAGGGAATGGGGGAGCAGTGGTCTTGACTAATTGATGTGCATGTGATTGTTGCAAAAAGCGCTGCCAGTTTGGTTTGTATTGTTTGTTTCAAAAAGTAATAAAAACTTTTTTTTTAATAAAATGGATGTAAACCACCTCTGAAACAGAATGTATTTCTCTGAAGCATTTCTAAAAAATAAACTGCACAATGATAAATGGAATGGTTTCTTTCCATTCAGCTTCAGAAGCACTGTGCACGTTGTCCTAGAATTTTGTAATTAATAAAAATGGAAAACGTAACGTATTGCACAATTATATTTTTCAGAGTTCCAGTGCTGTGTGCATAAGCATGCAGAGGCAGATCACGCTTATAATTTAATTTACAGTCCAATTATAATGACTATGCAGTCTAGTTTACATCCATTCAACCTTGCAGTCAATGGGGTACATTACTATAAATGGTCAGAGGCAGCAGAGTCTTTGCTCAACGGTGAGTGATTGTCATTACGCTGATGGCAAGTATTCTAACTTCCCAAATCTTCAAGACTACAATTAAAACATCCAAAACCTGACTCTCAAGGAAGTGCAAGTGCTGTCCAAAAACCAACAAATGAGTTACACTGGTAATTGAAACTCGGCAAAACCTGCCCCTGTGATAATCCAGATAGGTATTTCACTTTCTGTAGGGCTTCATAGATGGTTCGTCATGCATCTAGGTACTGTGATTATTATCCCTCAGTCGATTCTCAGTTTACCAACCTCTGATGGATGCTAGCCAATAAGATAGCTCGGCCGGTTGAGCACTTGGTCCTGCAATCTGTGGGTTAGAATCCCGGCAAGTCCAACTCAGTCTTTCATCCTTTCGAGGTTGATAAAGGAGTACCGACTTTGGTTTGGTGTAATTGTGATAACTATGTTCTATGTACAGTGTTTTGCCAAAAGAGCTATATAAATAACCATGTCACCACTAGATTAAATATAGAATTTAGCATGAAGTCCTTGCCTCTCTGCACTGTTGCATCATAACACTGGCACACCATTGGGTAGTAATAGCTCAAGGAAATTAGGACTTTCATTAAACATCAAAAGACAATATTGCTATTGAATATCAAAACAATACAATTCATGTATGCTTTACTATATAATTGGCTAGGTTTTTGTGATTTCAACATTTAAATTATACAGGAGAGATCAAATGGCCAAAAACAATGAAAGGTGTATTCTGTCACAATGCAGAAAGCTGCCACATAGCAATGATTTCCATACAGTTTTTTCACACGACGGCCGGATGTCGCATATATTAACAGAGAAGTCATTTTTACTCTCTTAAAAAAAAAAATCACATTTACTCTCAAAAGTTTAAAAATGGAGAGTAAAATACTCCCACCTCAAAATCTTATCTGGAGCACTGGCCCCAATTAACCTTGATGCAAAGCTATATACAAGAATATTAGCAGCTAGACTCTCGCGCTCCTCAAACTGATAAACGCTGATCAATCAGGCTTTATCCCAGGCCGGCAAACACACGATAAGATGAGACGAATAATTAGTCTAGTAGAGAAGATCAGCATCACACATACCCTGGCAATACTATTATCATTAGACGCAGAAAAGGCTTTTGACCGAGTGGAATGGTCACTTATTTCGAAAGCTAAAATATATGGGGTTTGGGGAACAGTATGTAAAGATGATCAGGGCCAACTATAATACCCATAAGAATAGCCATAAATGGGGGAAGTCTCAGGCAGAGTGAGATAAACAAGAGGCACTAAACAAGGATGCCCGCTGTCCCCCCTATTATATGCTACCTTTTTAGACCCACTCCTAATCAGAATCAGAGTCATCCACCCTCAAAGGGATAGATATGGCAGGAAGGCAGCATAAGGTAGTAGCGTATGCGGATGATATGCTGGTTGCTCATGCGGACCCCCAGCATGCACTCTCTCCAAGGCAATATACAAATTAGATACTTTTGGGGCTAAAAATTCATAGACATAAATCGGAAATTCTAATTTTGGCAGTGAACAGAGGGGAGATAAAACAGAAAGCAACCTCACTAAATGTAAAGCTAGAGGAGAAGGGGATACAATATTTAGGCATAACCAATATTTAGGCATAACCCCTCACGGACAGGATGGACCTCCTATTTGGATAAAACTATCCGTAATTATTGGTGAAAATTAAACGGGACGTAGAGCGTTGGAATCCCCCAACGATCTCATGGTGGGGACGTATTACGTCAATAAAGACTACCATTCTACCTAGATTAGTATACTACTTTCAGGCTATCCCGATAAGGGTCCCAACGTCATTTTTCAGAGCACTGACAACAGGAATTACTCCTACATATGGAAAAAGAAACCCCCATGGGTAACAGCTCCAATTCAAGAGGTGGGAATGGCTCGCCCACATTTTTATAAGTGCTTTCAAGCGGCGCAACTGTGGGTTTTTACAGGAATGGATGGGGGGGTACCAAAAAAAATATAGGCAACGCAGGACAGGGCAGTTGCGAGATGCTCTCTGGCAGAGATCTTGTGTAAAGGGAAACAATTCAGACACCCTAAACTTTGAATTAGTAAAGTCCGGAGGACTCTACTCGAAGCCTGGGACGAGCAGATGCGGAAGGGCATCTTAACAGAACAATATTGCCCGTTCACACCCATGTTCAGGAACCCAGAATTCCCACCGGGAATGGAGAAGGGGGCATTCAATAAAGGGGAGCTAGCAGGGTGCATGAAAATAGGGGAAATAATACAAGATCATGACATTAGACCGTTCGAGGCCTGTAAAGTACACCTGAACATTAAGGAGTCGGACAGATACAAATATGAACAGCTTAGGCACTGGCTAGCGACACCGACCATCAAACATGCAGCCACAAGGGATCTCACACCATTTGAAAAATTCACACTGACCAACTCAGGATCCACAAACTAGTTTTGTCACTGTATGGGTTTATCAATGCACAGAAAGAGGACCTCAGGTGGAGTTACATGCTGAAATGGGAAAATACCCTGGGGGAACCATCAATAAAACACAGTGGGAGGAGCGCTGGAAAAACATTCCCAAACTGACGTGATCAGTCCAAATGAGGGAAATGTGGTTAAGAATTGTGACTCAAATGGCACTATATGCCGGAGAGACTTAACACAATGTACCAGCTCACATCCAAACAATGCTGGAGAGGCTGTTCAGGGGAGGGGACCTGGAGGCATATTTGGTGGGACTGGCAAGGGATTCAGGGACAAAGTGAAGAAACAGACGCAGGGGGTGTTTCCAAATGCTGGCCAGAGAGCTGGGAGAGGAGGTATGGCTATGCGGGTTGAAGGACTCTATTGCAAAGAAATTCTTTATGGGCCTGGTGATAGTGGCTTGGTTAGCAATCGCCCAGAATTGGAAACAGCGGGACCCACCATTGGTGTTTGGCTGGCTACAGAAGGTGTGGACAATAGTGACCATGGAGAGACTAACCCATAATCTCCAGGGCACAAGTGGGTCCTTCAGGAAGGAATGGGGTGCAGTGTTGGAGTACCTCCAATCAAACTATATGGAACAATGGTGCCCACATAAAATAAGAATGTTGGACTTATTCACGGCATGAGAGAAATTATCAGAACCAATGGCTGAGATCTTTCGGGGGAGGTGAGTTAATGTTTGATATTCTAGTATGTGAGTATATGTACATTTTTTTTACGTTTTTCGTGCATCTGTTCTCTCCCCAGGCAACAGCCCCATACATAAGTTCAGGTATATCTTCGGGCTATAGATGGTTATGAACTGTTATGAATAAGTCATGGCATTCATCAAAGTTATCCTAGAGTCAGTAGAATTGGTGTTGAACTACAACTACTTATTTTTGCTTTTGGATAGTGCCCAAAAACCCAGGCGCATCGAGGAGCCGTTACAGGTACCAGTTACATTTTGTTGTGAATAGACTACTGATATAGAGTACATAGACCCCTAAGACATCCAAGCTTAGTACATCGCAAAATGGCGTACAGGGCAGTGCTCTATTATGGGGATAGGAGGCGTGGGAGCCTATTTAAATTGCCAAGTTTTTAGGGCCTTGTGGAATACCGAATAGGATTCTTCTGCTTTCAGGAAGTGAGGAAGGGAGTTTCATTGTTTGGCTGCAATGGACGGGAAGCTGCAGACACCAGTTTTAGCTCTTGACTTTGGGTTCAACTAATCTGTGGGAGTAAGGGGTTCTGGTAGGTCTAGAGGAGGGAACCTTCCAAGATTTTTGGTTCAGGTATGGTGCGGCAGATTTGACCATTTGTTTATGGGTAATTGACAAGGACTTGAACACGAGTCTCTTTTGGATGTGAAGCCAGTGAGAAACCCTACGGGCGACAGATATTTTCTGTTTATGGGATGCTTAAAACTGCACAGAGGGCATTATTTTGGATTGTCTGTGGTTTCTGCAAGTTCTTCTGAGGACCTGGCGAAAACAACATTGCAGTAGTCTAGTACCTACCACAGCGTGTGCTATTGTTAAGCAGCTGTCAAAAGGACCTGGCAGAATTTATATATGTTTGGTTCTGTAGGCTGCTGAGATAAATCAGACCATCCAGCTTATTTGCACCCAAGAAACTTCCAAAATATGCCCTTTTCCGTTATGGCCGCTATAAATCATTAAATGAGCGCAAAAAAAGACATTGGCTTAAACACTCATTTAATGATGTATAGCAAAGACAGCAGGGACGACTGCAGCAGCTCGAAGGGTAACGCGCCCCCTGTGCTTGCTACATGAAAGACTCATGAAGAAATGTATAATTGGCCCTGTAAACCCCTCCTGGGGTCACAGGACCAGTGAAAAGCAAATAAACCAAGGGGCTTCACTTCAAAGGTGTGAACCAGGGCCGACACCTTTTAATTCAAGACCCTCTGTTTATTTGCTTTTCACATGTCTGCTGTAAGCAGTGGCGCACCACAGTAGCTGGTCATTGCATAGAATGGCATACCAGGGGGAAAAAAAAGCATTGAATGCTTTTAACAGTAAAAGGTTTAGTTTAATTAAAATGGGTTTTAAAAAGGTTAAAAAAGGGAGGTGGGCCCCCCATAAAAATAAAAAAAACACGTCCAATTATTTTTTCACTGGTATGGCATTCGATGCAATGACTATAAACCATGCAGCACCATTTCCATGGAGCTGATCAGGCTCTAGCCCCCCTAAGCCCTCCACACCCCGAAATGTTAGGCTGTGGTGATTCAACCTGGCTGTCCAACAGAGCGTGACCACACAGAACAGGACACAAATGTTCTTCACTGACACTGGTAATTCCTATACACAGTTATGTTAAAAAAAAAGTCAATACTGTTGGATTTGCAGGACTTCAGTGAAGGACACATCGTGATTATAAATCGAGTGGCAGAAGGCATTAACTCAGAAGACTGCCTTGAAAAAACACTGACAAGACCTTCGGGCTCACAGTTTGATGTGAATGCTTGATAAAGTTGGCTCAAAGGTTTGTTGAAAGTTCCCTACATCACTACAAACATTCATGTTTCAATGTGAAATACCCTATACTGTTCATGTTCTCCATTTTAGGATAAAAGATGTTTAATTATGTATTTTCTACAATAAAAAATGCAGCGGTGCGCCGCAATTTTTCGTTTGTGTGTCGCAAAATGTTTCAATCACGTGCCGCAATATCCTGGAGGGTCTGGATAATGGCATTCACCTGGCAGCTCAGTGAGAGCTATTCGTCAAGGTATACCCCCAATGTTTTTACTGTGGGAAAGACCATGATGTGTGCCATTGATTGAAGTCTGTATAGTTGGGATCAAGTTTGTTTTAGCACAATGGAGGGTCCGGTAATAATGATCTTAGTTGTGAATCGTCATTGAGACAGTCTGTGGGTTGCCATCCAAGCTTGCATGGTTGCATACACAGCACTCAGCGTTTCAGTCAGTTTTGTTGGAATAGTTTCCTGATGGGGAGAATGTGTATGTCGTCCGCATAGTTTGTGCATGTTATGCCGTGATAGCCCAAGAGGTGGAAGAGGGGTTTAGTGAATATATTGTACAGCATAGGAGAGATGCAAGAGCCTTGTGGGACTCCTCACTTCATTGGTGTTGGCGGTACGCTCACATTTTCTACAAATAATCTCATCACTCTTCCTTCTGGGAAGGAGGCGATCCAGGTTGTAGCTTTGTGTGAAAAAGAGGCTGTGGTGGTCAGGTAATGGCACAGGATTGTGTGCATTACAAGGTTTAAGGCAGCAGAGAGGTCTAGAAGGAGCTGCAGGGCTGGTATCCCTTCATCCCCGATTTATCAATTTGTTTTCTTTAGATCCAGGAGCGTGGACTACCATGTCCTGGTCGGAAGCCAGATTATCGGACTCCTATGATGAGGTTATTTTCCAAGTGGCACTGGATTTGGACGTAGGCTGCTCTGTCCAGGATGTTTAGCAGGAAGAGAACAGGGGTAATGGGCTGGTAGTTGTGGGGCGTGCAGGGTCCAAATCTCCTTGAGGCAGGGTGGGACAGTGCCAGCTTTGAAGGAGGCATTGATGAAGGCTGTGAGGAAACGGGTGATGGATTCAATGCAGTCCTAAGTGAGGCAGGGTAGAAAGCACCTTTACATCTTGAGGGTTTACGGCTCTCTAGGATGCGAGAAGTTTCAGTAGTTTCATGGAAGTGGAATAGCAGGGTGCTAAGGTGCAGGGATATTTGGAGTTGACAATGGTTTGAGGCGAGGGTTTCAAAGATGATCATTATGTACTTTTTTTGTCGTCCAAGGTGTCAAAATATATATATATTTTTTTTAGACATGGCATTTTGGATGCTGGATAACCACTCTGTCTTTTAGAAAGGTGTACACTGGCGTATTGTGCGTTTCTAATTATTTACATAAGAGTTCCCGTTTGTAGAGCCTGGTTAGCTTAAAACCAACAGCTCCCAGGAGAAACTTAAGCCACCCATGCCAACTGGTGCCTTACAAAACATGCATATTTGAAAAGGTCACTAGAGAAGAAATAACTATTACACGTTTACATAATGGACCAAAAGAGTGCATTTCATGTTAAAGTTAGATCTGCGGTGTGCAGCGTACTCGTCCCCAGTTCCCCAGAGGTAGCTCATGTCCACTGGGTGATGCCCAACACCAAGAGACAGGTTTTAGCTCCTGCTTATCAAATCTTAATTTCAAACCTTGCGGCAGACTCGCCTTGGAATGTGTTAACATCCAGGGCACACCTAAACGTAATATCGTTTCAGCCAAGTGAAGCATACTAGTCTTGGTGGTTCTGGTTGGCAAAGGAAATGGACAGATAAAAACTGTCAATGATTTGACAAAATATGCAGTGCAAAATTCCCCATTTAAAAAAAAATGGGTACCAGACCCCTGCAAACAAGGCATACATTTAACTTTCCCGTTTAATACTAAAAGGTGATTTGCCGGTGCAATTCCAAAAGGCACCCTACTAAGTAGACAACCCAGCACCCAAAATCAACTTTGCATAACATTTTCAAATCGAATACAATTCTTTTAAAATAATACTTCACGGGTCAAAATATGGATTTGGCCAGTGAAGATAAAAGCACCTCCTTGGTAGTCTGCATCAATCAGTCAGGAGGGGCAAGCACTGGAGAATCGGGATCTGTTACATAGCCTTCTGCAAATGTAACTCCCATAAAAGATGCAAACTGTATATTACATATTACCTGTATGTTTTAAATGTCTTCTAGGCGAGTCCGAATGTGCATGTATACACAATCCAAAAAACACATTTAATGCCACATAGGTATGGGAGCATAGCACCATTTGACTTGGGGAGCCAAAAGGTAGCTTTATGCCAAGACAACCTAACCCGAAGCTGAATTACTATCTGTTATGGCTGGTCATTTTGAACCCTAAATGCTTAAAAACGTCTGTATTCATCATAATGCTTTTTAATGTGTTCAAAATTTCCATTAGCTTCCTTCCACACGAGTAAGACTATGTGGTAAAATGTAAACGTTGTCGTCAAGTGCTGTTCCCAATCGCTTCACTAAATTAGTGACACAAGTATTATAGGCGTCTACGAAAAAACACAAGTAACGGGATGACTGCGAGCTCAACAAAAAGATTTTAAACGAAAAGCAAAATGCAGCATTGCAAAAAATATTTGCGAGGAAACGGCTGCCCAACTAACAAATACACACATTAAAATGCTCTGCTGTTAATAAAGACCACAAGCAACGTGCCAATACGGTGGCCAAAACCGACAAAGGTTAAGATACACAACAGGGACACCAACGGTTCTTTGAAAGCAATACTAGAAACTTCGCACTGTAGAACCAACCCTTCGCCCCGAGAAAAGTTTATTTATGCCAATCTGCCACGAAAAAAAGGGGTATCGTGGAGCCATTGATGCATAGCCCGCAACTAGAGTAAAATATAAAAAAAATACAAAAACACGTCCACGGGCAGGAGCGATTGTTAGCAAATGGTTCAAAAATCCATTATGTGAAGAACATGTACATCAAAAACGTAAACATGCATGCAATAACCTAGGCCACAAATGAGCCGAATTAGAACCCCGCTCTATCGCCGCGCGATTACATGGAAGAATGGAGGTTGGCACCAAGAAAGGATCGCGTCGGCATTTTGCTTCGGCGTTTGCACAGGGGCATTTGCCTCACTGCAGCGTCCTGAATGAAGGCCGCTAATCACGTGTTGGGGAAGGGAGGGGGCGCCGCCGCCATCTCGCGGCCTCCACCTCCTTCCCATCCGTAAACGCACAGCGCGGCCTACGAAGAGGCGAGGCGAGAAGCCCACCCACACACCCGCCTGTGATCCCCACTTACTCCGGGGGAAAGAGCCGCAGCTCCTCGATCTGCCCTAGGAAGCCGAAAAGGGTCAGCATCTGCTCCGAGCTGGCGCTAGGGGACACGTTGGTCACTTGGATCACGTCGGAGCTCATGGCGCCTCCTGCTTTAACACATCAAACACAAAAGAACGGTTAGTAGCGGGCGCTTCTCCTGCTACCGACGAGGGAGTTGCCGGGGCTGGAGCGCTTCAAATCAGACACCGGAGCGTCGCCGCCATCAGCCGAGCAACAGCACCACCAGCCTCGCTGCACAGCGACCCGATCCCACAATGCACTTCGCGCCGCGCATGCGCGCTTCCGGCTACTAAGGGTACAATCAGAAGAGAATCTGCTACGTACTTCCAACAAACTAGCTAGCTACCCGCTCAGACAGGGCAACCGGAGACCAAGCAGATGGCGAGAGCCGAGAGGGACCTGTCAAGATAGCAACGCACATTTAGAGACACGACGTGAGATAGAGGTCAGAATGGGGGCCAGCGAGAGCCAAGCAAGGAGAGAGAGGTCATATAGGGGATAAGAGAGCAAGGATGAAGAGAGTGGACAGACAGCGAGCGGAGGAGTCTCTAGAAATCAATGTTTGGAGCGAGATACAAAGGGGCGCACACACACATTGTCCATTATGTTGGCGAGGAGATGTCTATTCAGACCCGTGTCACACATCTAGTGTAACCCTCACTCATTTGTATTCACACTACCTCATTCCAGCAAGTAAAGCAAAATGTAACACATAAGCATACATGGCAACACGTTGCAGCACCTGGGAGGGAGATTACCTAACAGAAAGCGAGAATTGACCTTCCCCATTGTATTGCATTTGGATTAGTATTATTTTAGGAGGGAACAAATAATAGTAGCCGCCTGCCTAAATTGGGGGAGTTTCCAATAACTTGTTCATCAGTGTAAAGCTCTGGGTCCCCATTGATGACTCTGACATCTCTTGATGTTCCAGTTGTTCCTTTAATGAAGTTCCAGTACATCTTTTATGTTTCTTATGTCAAGTTCATCAGAGCTCCAGGCAAACATGCACTGGCATCCTCCCAGGTAGGCTACATAACTCCAACTGACTTACTCAGAACTCTCAACCATACAACAACATTCCCACTAGCAAGATTCCATGTCACTCACTCAGCATTCTACTCATTCTGCAAATACAACATGGAAACCTAAATCACTACATATCTCCCTTCCTTACACAACAACAACGCCTATCAAAACCGGTCGCACTCACAACACACAGTACACACTCCACCACATGCGCGTGCATCTCAACCACATGAACTATCACCACACCGGTACAACCTGAACGCGTCACCAGTTCAAATGGTACCATGAGACATACTAACAATGCCCCTCCCCTTTTCTACACAGTAAAGGAAGGACACCCACCACTGAAAATTGCACCACTACCAATCTTCAACACCTCAGGTATCTCTCTCGCCTCTCTCCTGCTCTACCACACAATAACCTATAACCAATACTAACCTCATAGCCACACCACACACACAAGTCCGAGCTGTGCACCCACACACACCAAAGAACAAGGCTGGGCGTTCCGAACACCCGAGTGAAACGACACAAAACCACATGTGCACCCAAAAGTGCCTATGTCGCCACAAAACCACATGTGCACCCAAAAGTGCCTATGCCGCCACCCCAAATTTGTCACCTCTGTCCTAATGATCCACCTTATAGACCAACACTACTATGAGGAAGCATCATCACACACCTCATATAAATAAATGCATCATATTCACCAAAACAAACGCACATCACTTGTACTACCACCCACATCAATACTCACAGCCACAACCAACACACAACACTATGCTGTGCACCCAACCTTACACGGAACCAAGTTGCACGTTCCAAACGTCCGAGTGGAACAACATCCAAACACCAACGGTGTAAAGTTGCCACCCCCTATTCGTCATCTGTGTTCTATGAATCCAAAAAACTAACTCAATTGCTGAGAAGAACACCAATGAACACACCATACACAATTCTATCAAGCACACTAGCACCAAATCACCAATATGCCAAATCTCTAGCACACCACAAAAACTTACACATACACATCCCCACACTGCAACAACAAAACAGTGCTTTAAAATTCATAAACATTTTTTTTTAAACTCTAACAAATCCCTTTGTCTAACAAAATGGCACAAAGGTCTCTTAAACAGTCCCACCTGCAAAGGAAAAATATTATTGTGGCATGTTCCATAAATCACATTTCATGAAAGCCATGTACAATAGCAGATCAGTCCACTTTGCCTATTCATCAAAAAGATCCATCTGTGGGAATAAAATCGTTAGACAACCTGCAATGCTAAACATAACACAAAATGTGCAATAGGAGATCAGTCCACTTTGCCTATTCATCAAAAATATCCATCTGTAGGAGTAAAATCGTTAGAAAACCTGCAACGCTAAACATAACACAAAATAAACCCAACAATTATTATCTAACATGAGGCCATGACTTTCAAAATTCTCATAGCTCACACACAATCGCACACTTTCAAGTGTCTCCTAACTATGCAGGCTTCACATGTCTCTAACTGCAACTTAAAGGCACAACTTAAGTAAGACAACTTTAACCACAAATGCTGCTTCTTCATCCAGCACCCCTTAGACGACAAAAGTACCTCTGGGGACACGGCCCCATCTCTTTTCGTTGACCACCGTCATAACTCAGCCATCAGTTGCCCAAACAGCTTGGAGCTTTGTCCACAGCAGCCGCACACATCAATTTGCCAGCACTGTCATAGATTTCAGCATCACCCATTACCAGCCGGATCCCTGTCCATATTGCGCAAGCGCCTCTTCTGACATGCAGCAAGAATGTTCTTCACTGTGCCCCTCAACGCTGCCACTGACCACACTTGCACTTTGCCTACAAACTTGTCCATGTTCGCACTCCTCCTTTGCCGGCGTGTAATGAAAAACGCTTGACTCACTTCCTTACACGCTGACAGCTGCGTCGTCCGTACCAGCAAATGGGGATTTTGCTTCCTGTTTTAAAATAATGGATTCCCAATGATGACTCTGACATCTCTTGATGTTCCAGTTCCTTTAATGAAGTTCCAGTACATCTTTTATGTTTCTTATGTCAAGTTCATCAGAGCTCCAGGCAAACATGCACCGGCATCCTCCCAGGTATGCTACATAACACCAACTGACTTACTCAGGACTCTCAACCATACACCATTCTCGCCAGCAAGATTCCATGTCACTCACTCAGCATTCTACTCATTCAGCAAATACAACATGGAAACCTAAATCACTACAATCAGCAATCTTTCTGTTATGATGAAGGCTACACGGGAAATAGTATTTTATGCTTTATTAGAAAGATATACCGTGTAAGGACCCCCAGCACAGCTAGAGCATCCAGAGACAAAGCAGAAACTCTCAACTGCTAACATTAGAATACTCTAAAAGAAAACAAGAACACTCTGACATCATTGGAACAGTAGTCAGAGAAAACTCCATGTGACATCAGATGATTCCATCCAAGTCACATTACAAAACATCGGAGTCGGTGCAGAGTCTCGTGAGTCTCTGTTACTCTACCTTCCTGTGTCTTTGGAGCTGCTGTTGGAAAGACTGACTTTGGTCCTTCTTCTATCTCTACTGCTTTGGAGGGTGTGGAATCACTCAAAATCCCCTCTATTCCGCAGAGCGGCACGGAGTCGGTGCAGAGTCTCATGAGTCTCTGGAGGCTCACAAGGCTACACAGGCACTAGGCGTATTGGTGAATCTTTACACGCCTGTGCGGCGGATTTCGGTATGAGTCACGATAAGCAACCGTCCAGAAATCTACATCACCCACTGACGCGGCTGCAACTACGACGAACCGAGCGAGGGAGCTCTGAACAGTCTGATGACACCATGAGCCTTCCGGAGGCTCCTCAAGTAAGAGATCTCAAGTGCACCTCCTCCCCCACCCCGTACCATTTTTCTTCCACAAACTTTTGTGCACAAAAAAATAACATATAATACAATAAATGAAGTGGATTGTTCTCAAAATGACAATGAATGCGCAATCACACATCACACAATAAATCATACGCAGTGCCCCCCAAACCCCACCGTTAATTATGAACATGTAAATCTTGCAGAGCAATTAACCAAGGAGGCGGGGTGTATGGGCAATTTGAGGGAAGTCACTGCTGTCGATTCGTTTGTACTGAGGAACTCAAACCCGAAAAGGGGGGTGGTCTCTGACACTTGTGATTCGAGTGTGTGGGGGAGCTGCAATGATTCAGTTGTGATGCGCGAAGATACAGCGGTGGCGTTCACATTGCCGCCGATGCGAACGCAGGATGTTTGTGCTGCAAAGACGCATAGCTTTGATTTTTGTGCGGAGGTTGGCGTGCCTGCGACTAGGGAAAGTTGATTAACATCCGAAAGTACTAGCTCTTGGCTAGAGACCGCAGTGGACTCTACAATGAGTCTTGTGATCCATGCTGAAACTCAAGGCATAAACAATCATATTGACACACTCTCCCCAGAATTGCCCAAAGAAGGAGTTGAGTCCACAAAGAAATTGGTAGTAAGGCAAGACTCAGTAGTAAAAATGAACCTACAGACTTCTGAATATATGGAAAAGCACACAGTTGACCTAACCGCTGAAGAGGTGACAGAAGAGGTTAATGAAGTGAGTACAGATGAAAAAGCAGACACTTTACCTCACACGAAGAGTAATACGTCATGCGAAAGCGCCTTTTCACCATCTAAAAGGAGAAATTCTCTGGCAATTGTGAATAAATTATTGCTAGATTTGACGGAAATTAATGGGTCACTCATCTCAAAAACTTCTTCAAAAATGGTATCTGCTGGTGAAATACACACTGTAAAGGAACACAATAAGGACTCCGTGTTATTACAGCAACCAGTTAGGTATCCATTTATAGAATCTACACCAAAGAACAACAGGCCAGAAGGATCTAGAAAACGAAGACGTGTTGCTTTAAGCACGTCTCCTCCATTTGAATGCTCGCAAAATAGACCTAAGCCACTTGCTAAAACTCCGTCACCAAAATCACCAAGTAACAAACAGGACGCAAGCTTTACAACAACACCACCTATCCGGCTGTCCTTAAATGAGGATTCAGAATCGTCCTCAAATGATGAAACTACTTCATTTGCAACAGAAAAAAGACGAAATGAACCAAAATCAAAACGGATGTACCATAGAGCCTCTCTAAATCCAGTCATGAGTGAGCTCCATGTTCAAAAACTAATTAAGGAAGCCCTAAATGAACTAAGGCCTTTTGTCATGTCCTCACTGACAATAGCCACGGCACCAATGCTTAAGATGTACGAACAAATCAGTGATAATATAAAAGATCTATCAACTATGTCTGCCTTATTAAATTCCAAAATTCATGCTCCAGAGTCGCAACGAGATTCAGCATCTAAAAATATATGGACTAGCATTCAGAGGATGGACCAGTCACTAAAGGATCTAACTGATCAAAAGCATACAAATTGCGAGGACAAAAAGCTACTAGCCGAAGTGACTAAAGAAGCCTTGGGCCTGCTGAAAATAAATCAAAAACTAAGAAGAGATGAGTGTGATTTGGTGGCTTGCCGCACCTCACAATTGCCACTAAAAATGACTATAAACAAAACCGTATTGGACGATACTTTGTCTCCACATCTTATAAGACCCTTGGTAAATCATAATACAGTATGTGTAATTCATGATGAGAAAGAAGTATCGAATGTATGTTTAGCGGAAAGCAAACTCCTGATTCGGCAACGTTGGGAAATCTGGTTGCTATCTTACCTCATAAAGCAGTTGCCAAGGAACTGCGAACAATTCAGCCAGATAACGACATTGGTCAAAGAGCAACAACTAAGCCACAAGGTGTTAATATCTATCAGGAAAAGAAAAATTTGACAGAGAGCTCCACTGTTCCGCGTCCTATGGAGGTTGTTCCCACGACTTCTGCCAATGCGGTTGGTGTCGTTGGATCAGGTGAAACTCCTATTCAAGCCTCCCATCCTGTGTTGGATAATAATGATCAAGCGGAAAACGACAATAATGAACAACAGGAAAATGAAAATTCAGGTCTCGTGGATGGAAAAGTGGAGCTGATACTCCCTCTTTAAAAAAACATAATGGGAGTAATGACTCCACACCTACAACTTTGTTAGAACAAAATGTAGTCAGGGAAAAAATCTATGGAATCTTTGAAAAGCAAAACTCATGTCATACAAATCAAACTCAAGGAAAGAAAACTAAAAATCAAAAATGCAAAAGAAAACAAAATAACTTGGGCTCTAGAACATTTCTAAGAAATTTAAAAGCCGTAAATGTATATGTAAACACAGAACACATGAGTGAAAATAAAATGAAAGACCCCACAAACCAAATGACAAGAGTTTTACTAAAGAACCGATTATAGATGTAGAAAATGAGGAAATCTTGCAGAGTGAAATACTTAATTTTTCTACATATGAAGAGGAGAAGTGTTATGAAGAAATGTTATGAAGAAATGGAAGACCAAATAGAGGAAACCTGCATCGATCCAACTACAGTACCTAATGCTGTTCCACAGATGGAAAAATCAAGTGAAGCTATGGCAAATTGTGAAAGAATATGTCAATTAATCTTGCCCTTGAAATGGAAGATGGAACCAAGAACCAATCACCTTTTATTCTTGGCGAACAAATAAAAATGACGATAAATGGAAATACAAACATCTCCAATAATGAAAACAGTGCTGAGATGGACCTACAAAACCCAAATAAAAACTCAAATTAGAATTGGTTGGCTGGTATCTTGGGTGGCAATAAAAGCTAATGCCAACAAGGACCTATTGGTCCTACTATAAAAATCTTATCCTGGAACACCAGAGGATTTGTGCATTTATTCAACGGATCTAACAGCTGGAGTGACGATGTTACCATAATCTGTTTGCAAGAAACTTGGATGGCTATTTGTCCAATTTCAGACGAATATCAATTGGCAATAAATCCAGCTATCACAAGAACCAAAGGACGTCCATCAGCTGGTCTTCTGACTATGATTAAAAAGAGTTCTGGCTGGTCTTTAGTAAAAACATCAAATCTTTCACCCTTCATACAGTATACTGTGATATCTGCTAAAAACAACACAAACAACAATGTCAATCAAATCCATATCCTAAATCTATACTGGCATCACAAAAATGCGGGCAGATTTAAATTCTTAAAACTTATAAACAACTTGATTGATGAAATAAATAGTATCCAACAAAATCCAAACATTATTTGTTGTGGGGATTTAAATCTGGATTGCCTGACAGAGAGCAAAAATGGTTGTGGCTCTCAAAATCCACTTCGAAAATTAGCAAAAAGATGGTGTAATGATTTGGAAGAAAGAAATATAATCATGGTCAATGGGAACATCAAAGGCGATATTCCTCCTGAGGCAACTTGGAGAAGTATGAAACAATCGTCAACCATAGACTACTTCTTCATATCACAAAATTTACATTGTCGAGCTGTATCGTTTCAAATTACACCGGACGTAAATAGTGACCACAGCCAACTTAAGCTTTCGATACAAATGACAAATATCGTAAATGTCAAGATCTCTGAACTTAAGGGAGAGTGGGTTTCAATCCTCTCTCCCGAACCACAGAAGCCGAATGGATCGACCCCTCCCACCGTGGTTGGCACGGGCGCCTGACTTTAGAATTACAGGTAGCCACGTGGCTGCCAATGGGGGGAAGACGGAGTTAGGGAAAGGGGATGGATAAATAAGGGAAAGGAAGGGAGAACAAGACATATACAAAATAAGAACACCTAGTTTAATTGAAGGAATTCTTCAATTATTACTCCTGCAACCTGACCTGACTCCTGAATTCACGTAACCTTACAAAACCTTGTGCGTATACAAAGAAAACCATTTGCATTAGAGAACATGCCTTGTCAATATTGTGTGCATAACCTTGTCCCACCCAGATACTTCATAATTCATGAAACAATGCACTGGGAAGGCACCTAGTATCCATGTAACAGGCTTACTAACAAAATATCTCTCTTGCATTCAGCAAAATTAGCTTCACAAAAATGGGGGCATCATTTGTATTTTACAAATCACTGTCACAGACCAGCGTAAACATAACTGCATTGAAAGTCAGAGATTCCCAAAATCCCCGCCGTATCTCTGCAAGTCACTAAACTTAACACAACTTAACTTTATGGCCCGGGGAGTCATCCGTGACTGACCCGGACCTGAAGAGAATGAGGCAATAAACAAGTTTTCACCGCCGCAGCCCAGCAAGTAAAATAAACATAGGCACCACTTAGCTTTATGGCCCGGGGAGTCATCCGTGACAGACCCGGACCTGCAGAGAATAAGGCAGTAATCAAGTCTTCATCGCCGTAGCCCAGGAATCAAGATTTCACACGGCATAGCAAGCGTGATTCCTTCACGCCTTCTCAGCCTTCTGCTTTGCTCCTGCCTGCTGCCGTCGCCGCCGCCGCCCGTGCTCTCCATTCATTAATCAACAGCACTGAAGCATGGGCGAGCGGCCGTTATGAAGACCCGCACTAATTGCAGATCACTAGCAGCTGTGACCTAACGGCCCCCTGAAACTACAATGCCTACTGGGAAGTGTAGTTTCTCCGTACCTGCTTTCGTTTACTCCACAATCCTTTATTTCTGACATTACCTCCCCTTCCAGGGCTCTTCCCAGGACCTGCCTTTTCTGGATACTTTGCATGAAACATTCTTACCAGACGAGGTGCATGTACTGCACTAGCAGGTTCCCAGGAACAATCTTCCAATCCATATCCAGTCCACTGGATGAGGTACCATAACACTTGTCTTCTTCTTTTTGAATCCAAAATCTTCTTTACTTCATATTCAACATGATCCTTTTTGTGAATGGCAGGTGGTCTCCTCATGCGTGTTCCAGGTGCTGCAGGTTTAAGGAGACACACATGGAATACCGGGTGAATTTTCAGAGACTTAGGTAAGTCTAATTTCACTGCAACCTCAGACACAATCTTTACTATTTCATAAGGTCCAATGTATTTAGGAGCAAATTTTCGAGATCCTACCAGCGACAAGTTGCGTGTGGATAGCCACACCTTATTTCCCACCTTGTACTGAGGAGCCCCCCTTCTCTTTTTGTCTGCATACATTTTATATTGATGTTTTGCATATTCAAGATTATCCTGCGCCTTTTGTCTGATGTTTAGAATTAATTGCCTTCTGTCTTGCAGTACTGGAAGGTTTTCAATCTCTGGTAACTGTTCTGGCAACATTTCCTGTATCTGCCCATATAAGCACTCATTGGGGGACATTCCCAAGGATGCATGTTCAGCATTGTTATATGTGAATTCAGCTAACCATAATGCCCGAACCCACGACTCCATACCATCATGTAAATAACAACGCAGGTATTGTTCAAGCGTCTGATTAACTCTTTCAGTTTGTCCATCCGTCTGAGGATGATAACTAGTGGACAAAGCACAATCAATTCCCAACATCTGACAGAAAGCGCGCCAAAACTTGGATGTGAATTGTGGTCCTCTATCAGAAACAATAGTACGTGGTAGCCCATGCAGGCGGACCACATGCTGTAAGAACAATTCCGCCAATTTCCCTGCTCCTGGAATTCCTTTACAGGGCACAAAGTGAGCTTGTTTAGACAAATAATCCACTATCACCCATATTGTGTCGTACTGATCATCTGGTGGTAAGTCTGTAATAAAGTCCATTGATATGTGTGTCCAGATTTTAGTGGGAGTGGGCAATGGTTTAAGTAACCCTGCCTTTTTTGTATGATCAGATTTACTTCGTACACATGTTTCACATTCCTGCACATATTTGATCACCTGTTGTCTCAAATTCGGCCACCAAAAGTATTTTTCCACTAGAGTCTGTGTCTTTTTACTCCCTGAATGACCAGCCAAAGGGGAGTTGTGGCACCAATGCAAAGCCTTCTTTTGGAGTTCCAAAGTGGGCAAATACAATCTTCCATCATAGTAAGGAAGATTCCCTTTAAATGTTTCCAAAGGGTTACTCATTCCCCAACTTAGATTCTTTTGATTCTGCATTGCTTGTTTCACTTGTGTCATCAATTTAGAAATTACTGCCCCTACCACTTTCTCTGCAGGGATTATGGACTTTGTTTCCGATACCGGGTTGTCCAGGTTTTGTTGACGGGATAAGGCATCTGCCTTACCATTTCTTTTTCCTGGCCGAAAAGTCACCACGAAATCAAACTCATTGAAAAATTGAGACCACCGTAATTGTCTTGGGCTCAATGTGTGGGCAGTTTTAAAGTACTGTAGATTCTTATGATCTGTCACAACCAACACCCGATGTTTAGCTCCCAGTAGATAATGTCTCCATTCCAGGAAAGCAGCTCTGATAGCTAATAGTTCTTTATCTGTAATGGAATAATTTTGTTCGCATGGAGTAAGTTTTCGTGAATAATACGCTACTGGGTGCCAACTTCCTTCTGAATCTTTCTGCGATAACACCGCCCCTATAGCCACATTGGACGCATCGGTTTCCACTTGAAACATCTTATCCGTGTCTGGGTGTCGCAACACTGGAGCTGATGTAAATGCCGTCTTTAATTCCTGAAAAGCCTTTTCTGCATCCTCATTCCAACAAAAACTGGTTGCCTTTCTTAATAGTCGTGTTATAGGGGCTACGACCTGAGAGAAATTAGAAATGAATCGTCTGTAAAAATTGGCGAAACCCAAAAAAGACTGAATATCTTTGACACACTGGGGTTTGGGCCAATCCAAAACTGCCTGTACTTTGTTTTTGTCCATAATTATACCCTCTGGGGTCAATATGAAGCCCAAAAACTCCACTCTTTTCACATGAAAGGCACATTTTTCCAATTTCACATATAACTGATGTTCTTGTAATTTCTTTAACACTGCCCGTACATGACTCACATGTTGCTCTTGTGAATTTGAGTAAATTAGAATGTCATCAATGTATACAATAACAAAAATGTCCAAAAACTCACTCAAAACTTCCTGCATAAAAAATTGAAATGCTGCAGGAGCGTTACACAAACCAAAAGGCATCACCAAATACTCAAACAATCCAAACTTAGTTCGAAATGCAGTTTTCCACTCATCCCCTGCTTTGACCCGAATCAAATGATATGCCCCACGTAAATCAAGCTTGGTGTAAATCACCGCTGTCTTCACTTGGTCCAACAATCCAGAAATTAAAGGGAGTGGGTATCTGTTTTTAACTGTCACCTTATTTAATGCACGATAATCAATGCATGTTCTCAAGGTACCCTCTTTTTTAGGCACAAAAAACAATGGGGATGAAACGGGTGATGTAGAATGTCTAATAAACCCTTTCTTTAACATATCATCCAGATACTCTCTCAAATGTTGATTTTCAGTTTCCGTTAATGCATATATTCTACTACATGGTAGCTTAGCCCCAGGTTCCAACTCTATGACACAGTCGTATGGTCTATGGGGGGGTAGTTGTTCCGCTCCTCCTTTATCAAACACATTCACATACTCTTGATATTGCCCTGGAACCTGTGCTCCCACCGCCCCCACTACTTGTGCTGCTGGTGGTTGATCTGCCAAAAACAATGCAGGGCTCACTTCTTCTTCAATGTGACCCATACATTCCGTACTTTCAAAAAATATCTCTCTAGCTACCCAATCAATTCTTGGATTATGCTGAGTTAACCAAGGAATTCCTAAAATAAGACCGAACTGGGGAGCTGCTATTAGATCTAGTATGATATCCTCCACATGGCCAGACTGACACCTCATTTCTAGGGTTTGAGTTTGCTGACAAATGGGTCCCGAAATTAAAGGTGACCCATCCACCGACTGTACCCCTTCCACTTGAGTCTTTTCTCTCAAAGGCAACCCTAGTCTTTTGGCCAAATCAATGTCAATAAAATTTCCAGTAGCCCCTGAATCTATCATGGCTGACACCATCTGTTTATTACAGGCAAAAATCAAAGTTACTAGTATATACAAGTGAGAATTACCTTTTCTTGAAGTATTTGCTACCCACGTGGGGAACTTTTCTACCACTGAGCCTGACACCTTTGTTCCCCCTAAGGCCGGCCCACTCCTTTTCCCGACTCGACCTTGCTCTTATCTCCATTCCCTACCTTCTTAGGAGTATTTGGACAAGTACGGATATAGTGTCCTGGCTGGCCACAATACAAGCATAAATTATTAGCCTTTCTCTGTTCCTTTTCTGTGGTCGATAATGGTCCCCTAACTCCTCCAATCTGCATAGGTTCCCCTTCACTGTTTCTGTTCACCCTACCTCTATCCAATCGTACAAAAGGTACCACCTCGGATTTTTTCCTATCTCCCTTTCGCTCATTCATTCTATGATCCAACCTTAATGCTAAATCAATCATAGCTGTACATGTGTTGGGTTGAGGCTCCACCTGTGCCATGGCGTCCTTTAGTTCTTCCTTCAATCCTTGATAGAATAGAACAGTTCGTTTATTCTCTGGCCAATCTGTTTCGATTATCAGTCTATTAAAGTGGGTCACATACGAAACTAGATCTCTGGTACCCTGTTTTAAAGCCAATAACTCCTTGTCTTGCGCCAATGACACTTCCCTTCGATCAAATAATCTACCGAATTCAGCCTGGAAATTATCCCAATTATACAATAATTGATCATCTTTTTGTACCAAAGGCATCGCCCAAGCAGCTGCATCTCCTGTTAGGTATGAAATCACAAAGGCAGTTCTTGCTTGAGTAGTCTCAAAGGCTGATGGTTTACACAAAAAATGTAATCTACACTGGGTCAAGAACGTCATGTATTTTTTTGGATCCCCAGAAAATCTTTCCGGTGGTGCTAACGGCACACTACTGGGTGCTTGAACCACCACAGTGGGCGTTCTACTTGTAGACGACCCTGCTTCCTCCAATGGTGTCCCTTGTGCTACTAATCCTTGCACTTGATTCTTCAACGTACTAGATTCCTGCCTTACATGTATCAATTCCACCTGAATATCTTGTAGTACCTTTAACACTTCTGCTAAAGAAGGAGGGTTATCCATTTGGCCTGGGTGGTTCAGTACTCCCGAATACGGGGGCTGTTGATTCTGTCAAGATCTCTGAACTTAAGGGAGAGTGGGTTTCAATCCTCTCTCCCGAACCACAGAAGCCGAATGGATCGACCCCTCCCACCGTGGTTGGCACGGGCGCCTGACTTTAGAATTACAGGTAGCCACGTGGCTGCCAATGGGGGGAAGACGGAGTTAGGGAAAGGGGATGGATAAATAAGGGAAAGGAAGGGAGAACAAGACATATACAAAATAAGAACACCTAGTTTAATTGAAGGAATTCTTCAATTATTACTCCTGCAACCTGACCTGACTCCTGAATTCACGTAACCTTACAAAACCTTGTGCGTATACAAAGAAAACCATTTGCATTAGAGAACATGCCTTGTCAATATTGTGTGCATAACCTTGTCCCACCCAGATACTTCATAATTCATGAAACAATGCACTGGGAAGGCACCTAGTATCCATGTAACAGGCTTACTAACAAAATATCTCTCTTGCATTCAGCAAAATTAGCTTCACAAAAATGGGGGCATCATTTGTATTTTACAAATCACTGTCACAGACCAGCGTAAACATAACTGCATTGAAAGTCAGAGATTCCCAAAATCCCCGCCGTATCTCTGCAAGTCACTAAACTTAACACAACTTAACTTTATGGCCCGGGGAGTCATCCGTGACTGACCCGGACCTGAAGAGAATGAGGCAATAAACAAGTTTTCACCGCCGCAGCCCAGCAAGTAAAATAAACATAGGCACCACTTAGCTTTATGGCCCGGGGAGTCATCCGTGACAGACCCGGACCTGCAGAGAATAAGGCAGTAATCAAGTCTTCATCGCCGTAGCCCAGGAATCAAGATTTCACACGGCATAGCAAGCGTGATTCCTTCACGCCTTCTCAGCCTTCTGCTTTGCTCCTGCCTGCTGCCGTCGCCGCCGCCGCCCGTGCTCTCCATTCATTAATCAACAGCACTGAAGCATGGGCGAGCGGCCGTTATGAAGACCCGCACTAATTGCAGATCACTAGCAGCTGTGACCTAACGGCCCCCTGAAACTACAATGCCTACTGGGAAGTGTAGTTTCTCCGTACCTGCTTTCGTTTACTCCACAATCCTTTATTTCTGACAGTAAAGCCTCAGCAATGGAACAATCAAGTGATGGTAGAACCAAACAGATCGCGGCTCTGAATAAAACCTCAGGAAGTGAAAAATCTTACAATTGCATATGACAAGTATAAATGCGAAGTACCACACAAGAAAGTTGAATATACCATTCTTTTAGAACAGTTCATGATCCAAGACAAAGGTCTCCAAAAATTATCTTTTCATCCAAAACACCAATTTGATCAGCAAGTTCGTGAAAGAAAGCAGCAACTTCGAAAAGAACTAAGACAACACAAAAATCTTAAAGGCGAACAACAAAAACAAGCAAATAAAACCAGTAAACAAAGATATAAAAACTGGCAAATTTCGCACAAAGCGATCATGTACCAGCAAGATAGCGAATTAATGCTGGCCAGTCTTAAAAATAAAAATTCTTGTGATTTTTGGAACCTGGTAAATAACATCGAATGTCGCCAAGAAGCAATCCAAACCAACATGGTGAGGGAGAGTGAGTGGGTCAAACATTACCAAGCTGTATATAAGAAAAAAAGTATCTCGGTTGACCCCCCTCTGCCACAACTAGCAAAATGGCACTTCCAATTCGAAAGAGAAGATATCTTAACTAGCATCCAACGAAGTTCCTCATCAAGAGCCCCAGGTCCAGATGGCCTAACCAATTTTGTCATCAAACAAAATCCGGATGAGTGGTCAAAGTTTTTGGTATCATTGTTCGCCTCAATTGCCAACGAAGGAAAAATCCCTACAAGTTGGAAAACAGCAATTATAATGCCAATATTTAAAAAAGGCGACAGAACTGATCCCAAAAACTATAGGCCAATTGCCCTATTGGATGTCTTGGGAAACATTTTTGCTATGCAATTGCAGCAACAACTCCTAAAGTGTATCCAAGAGTCCAACCATATAGATTGACGACAAGCTGGATTTGTCAAAGGAGTGGGATGTGGTCTAAACTTATTTATACTTAACATACTCAAAATGGATGCAATAAAAAATAACAGAAAAATCTATCTCGCATTGTGGACCTGTCACAAGCCTTTGACAGTATAGATAGAGAGTTACTTTGGAAAAAAATGTCCGATTGGAAGTGTCCAATCAGCCTACTATTGGCAATTAAAGCATTGCACACGGACACTGAGATAAAAATAAGGATGGACAAAAGTGGAACTTTATCGGTCCCTATAAAAACTTTTCGCAGTGTAAAGCAAGGCTGTGCCCTCGCTTCGATTGTTTTCAATCTGTTTATATCGGACTTGGGTGACACATATGAAAATGCAAACATCTACCCTCCAAAAGTAAACGGACAACCAATTAATTAGATACTGTATGCAGATGATCTAGTTTTGCTACACCTCACACCAATAGGTCTTCAACGGAAACTATGCATTCTAGATAAATACATACAACAAAATGGGCTGAATGTGAATACTCAAAAGTCAGAAATTCTGATCTTACAAGATATGCAGAAAAATAAAGATCCTATTGGGAAAAAAAAGTTTCCATGGAAACTTGGTGAAGGGAAGATTGACTTAACAAATCAAACAATGTACTTGGGCATGCTGCTGAGCTCGAGCCTAAATGATGCCCCATGGGTTGATAAAGTCAAAAGCAAATGTAAACAACTGACAGCACAAGCCTGCATCGTAAACATGAAATACGGTAAACATTCTATGTTACCTGTTTTGACCTTTTATAAAACAAAGGTCATACCGGCTTTAATTCATGGTGCCAAGAGTGCCTTTGGTTGCCCTGCTGCGGTGTGGGCTTCGTTGGAGCATTCTTTTTGGTCCAAAGTGCTGCGCTTGCCACGGGGTGTGCCCACAGACTGTATAAGTTATGAACTCAGTCTGCTATCTATCAACGGAAGAATAGCTTGGAACACACTCAATGAATTCCGCAAAATAACTGCCAAGAATCCGTAACCACAATATAACATCTTAAAAGACGTGATCAACGGACCATGTGACTCTGTTCTATCGCAGTGGGCAAGACGCTGTGAAAATATACTAGCAGATATAGGAGCAGACATGTCTCTACTTCAAGAAAATCCTGACAAAGTTAAGTCAATGCTTTGGAATCAAGATTGGATAGACACCGGTGATTCATGCAAAAAGCATAGAATCATGCAACTGATTCCAGTTGAAGAAAAAAAATTTAACGTGGTTCAGCCATACCTGCAAAAGTTTCCAGAAAAAAAAAAGAAGAGCAACATTTATGAAATACCGTTTAAATCAATTCCCTACTCGGGAAAACCAGAGCATTCGAGAAGCAGGAGGACTAAGTTCTCTGACATGCAGACTCTGTGGAAACGACACAGAAACATTAAAACATCTCACATTATTGTGTCCCAATTTGCATCAAGACCGTGCAAATCATCTGGGAAGATATATAATGGAAAAAGCATCACTGACTATGGAAGAATGGTGGAGATACTCTTTTCAGGACGCTGATCGTCGATTAACAATTGACCTAACGTTTTTCTTGGATCAGTAGAAAAAAAACTTAGAAATGCAGAAGTTACTTAATAACCTAGTATTTATGACTCTATACTACTCTGGTCTTTTAAGCAATTTAAGGATCTTTGTCTTCTCATGTTCTAATTTTAATTTTTCAATGGCATTTCGGAAACGTTCTCACAATTAATTCGGAAAAGTGACAGATAGAATGCTGCACCGAAGAAGTTCTTCCATTTTCCAGATGCTTGATGTTCTGATGGAAATGTGTTTTGATGGAATTGTTCTCATTCATTTTTAAAGGTTTGTAACAAACCAATAAAAAAATAAAATAAAAATTACAACACATCTCCCCCCTTTCATATACGCAATCATACAAAGAATTACATATACGCAATCATTACACACAACTCCTTCTCACCATCGCAATTCTGTCCTTGTTCCAGACTTGACCACCCAGGACCCGTACTGCTCCCTTCAAAACAGCAACTACTTTCACAGGCTCCGAATATAAGGAGTCTCCCTTTCTCTTAACCACACCCTTCCTGATCCTTACCCAATCACCACATTCTACTAGTAACTCCTTCTTGACTCTCTTTTCATTCTCATGCATTACCCATTTCTTTTTCTTTAACATCCTTCTCACCTCATCCACAACCAAATCAGACTCTCTACTTCTACCCAACCACGGGGGACACCACCGAATTTGGCTTACGACCTCTCATCAATTCAAAAGAGCATAACCTAGTGGTAGTGTGAGGAGCCATATGCAAAGACCACAGCCTATTCTGGATAGCCACCTTCTTGTCATATCCACACTCTTGAGCCATGCAAATACTCTCCATTACACACCTATTCATTCTCTCGACCACCCCATTAGTCTCGGGGTGGTACACCGCAGACCTCTTAAGTTTTACTCCACACTTCTTTAAATATTTGATAAAAAATTCTCCAGTAAATTGTGTTCCATTATCAGTGAGAATACTTTCCGGGACACCTTCTCTCGCAAATATCTCTTGGAGCACATCTACCATACTCTCCCCCGAAATTTCCCTCACAACCTTGAAATCACACCATCTAGAAAACAGATCCATGACCAACACCACAAACTTGCCCCTACCATATCCCAAATCAGCAGGACCTAGAATGTCCATGGCCACATCACACCACAACGCTGGAGGAACACCCACATCCACTATTGGTTGCTTTCTCGCTTCACTACCCTTGCCAATTTTAACACACATCGGACATTCGTTCAGTCGTCTTTCGACATCTCTGCCGAAACCCGGCCACCAGTAATCACATCTCAGAACTCCTTTGGTCTTGGAGACCCCTATATGACCACCATGAGCCAGATCAACAACTTTAGCTCATATACCTTCGGGAACCACTGCTCGTTCCCACCTAAACAACATACTGTCTGATACAGACATCTCGTCTCTCACCTCCCAAAATGGCTTCTCTCTTTCCAACAATTCAACTCTCTTAGGCCACACCGATGTCATCACATAAGTTATCACTCGACTCATCACCACATCCTTCTTTACTTCTTCAAGCCACTCCTCCTTAGAAACAATACCATCGGAATTTACGAACACCATCTCCATATCAATATCCTCAACCACGTTATACGACGATACCTTTAGTAACGACAAATTGTCCGCTAAAATATTCTCCCTTCCTGGGATCACTTCCATTTTGAATCGATAACACTGCATCCTAGTGACCCATCCAGCCACCCTGCGTGAAACTTTGTCCAGGCCCTTATTCTTAAAAATCACTTTGAGAGGCTTGTGGTCCATCCGAATAATTAAACCAGTTCCCCACACAAAATATTTGAACCTCTCTACCGCCCATTAGCATGATAAAGCTTCTTTCTCTAACACAGAGTACCGCACTTCTGTACCTCTTAATCCTCGAGACGCATGCGCAATCACTTCTTCAGACCCGTCATCACATATCTGTGATAGAACAGCACCAACACCGCCCTCACTTGCATCCACCGTGATGACAGTAGTTCTCCTCGAGTCAAAACAACCTTACGGCTGTGCTAAATTTATCTCATCCTTTATCCTTTGAAATTCCATTCCGCATCTCTCATTCCATACAAACTCAGCACCTTTCTTCAACAACCTTCTCATCTCTACCACCTTGATAGTATAATTCTCCACACATTTTTGGTAGAACTCGGTCATGCCAAGGAATGATCGTAATTCAGCGTTATTTGCCGGCTTGTTCACCTCCTTAATCAAGTTCACCAAACTCCCTTTCGTTTTCACCCCTTCACTGGACACCTCATGCCCCAAATACTCTACTTTGGACACACCAAACTCACATTTTTCCTCTCTCAACGTGATTCCTTTCTCCTCAAATATCCTCAACACAGTGTCCAACACTTTATCATGTTCCTCCATTGTCTCGCCACAGACCAAGACATCGGGCCTGATCACGACTTTGGTGGTAACGCCGGCGGTATTAGCCCTCCCGCCGAACTCCCCGGCGCTAATATCGGTGGATCACGAGTTCGGCGGTAATGTAATTCCCCATTCCCATTGAGCCCATTCGGGAATGCCCCATTCCCCATTGGGCTCAATGGGGAAAATTTGCGCTCTTACCGCTGGCGGATTTCCCGCCGGCGGTTATAGCGTGAATTTTCGGCGGATTTCCCCCCAGCCAAGAGCTGGGGCGAAATCCGCCGAAGTCCTCGTTTGGCGGACCCTTAAATACGGCAGTAATAGCGCGACTGCCGGATTTATGGGCTACTGCCAAAGTCGTGATGAGGCCCTTATCTTGAAAGCAGAAAACCCCTCTCACTCCTTTCAACAACCGGTCCATCACCTTTTGAAAGACTGATGAAACTGACACCAAACCAAATGGCATCCTCTTAAACTGGTACACTCCTTCATGTGTGATGAATGGCGTCAACTTTCTACAACCTTCCTCCAACTCCACCTGGTGGTAAGCTGACGCTGTGTCCAGTTTTGTAAATACCTTACCGCGCCCCACACTTGTCAACATCTCTCCCATGTTCGGTAGTGGATGTCTATCAACTAGAACACACTTGTTGAGCTTACGTAAGTCAATACAAACCCTCAGCTCGCCAGACCCTTTTTTTACAACCACTACTGGTGAGGTCCACTCCACCCCTCCTGCCTTTTCAATCACTCGCATCTGCAACAATTTCTCCAATTCTTTCTTAACACCAACCCTCAAGGGCAATGGAACAGGTCTTAATTTGGCAACTATGGTAAACTTCCTTTTTTTACAATTATCTGATGCTGGACTCCTTTTACCTTACCCAGAGTCTTCTTAAAAACTCTCGGATGATTCACCACAGGTGTGCACGCCACCTGTAACACTTGTTCTTCCTCATTAGGGTCAAGCCTTATTTTCAGATTCCTCTGCTCTCTCCATCCTAGCAAAGTGAGTCCCTTCTTGGTAACATATATCTTTCCTTCACAATGGCGACCTTTGAACTCGAATTTTCCCACAACATAACCTAACAACTCTATTCTGTCTTGGTTATATCCCCCAGGATTGATATCTGGTTTCAGTAACTCTCGTGTTTCACCCTTCAGTTCCCTTTCAAATACGTCTCTCGACATTAACATGATTTTAGACCCTGAATTGGCCATCATGCGTACATCATACCCATTCACTCTCACTGTAGCATACAGATGCTCACACTTATCCTCATTATTCCACACCACATTTATGGTATTAACACTAACATTCTGTAAGGGTAGCGTCACATCTTCATCCGATGATCTTGCTTCATCTTCCTCGTTGACTTATAACAACCTTCTTTGGTTAAACTGACCCATCTGATAGTTCTTGCAACAGTTTGCAAAATGCCCCTTTCTCTTGCATTTTGAGCAAATAGTTCTTCGCCCTGGGCACACCACTGATGCTGTGAAATGACTGCTGCTCGCACATCGGAAACATATTCTTTCCTCCTTTTTCTCTACTTTCTGGAAGTCTCCTTGTCTCTTTTTGTCTTCCACGATTCCACGTGTTGCTTGTCTGTCCTTCCCTTTTTTCTTACTCTTGGCATCAACCACATTTAAAATGTCCAATTTCCCTTCCTTTGACTCATTGGTTTCTTTCTTCGCCAATTTTGCCACACAAGCCAATGAATGCTCCACACGTCTTGCTATGTCCAATACCTCGTCAAGGGTGGGCTCATCCCTCAACCATAGCTGTCACGAATTTTATTCGATTTACAATGAGTCATAAATTGGTCTCGTATGTGCTCATCAAATGACCCTTGAAACTTACATGATAAAGCCAGATGTCGTAAAGCAGTCACATACTCCTCTACTGATTCCCTTTGATCTTGCATTCGCATACGAAAATTGAAATGCTCTAATATTGTGCTTGTCTTGGGATTGAAGAGTAAATCCAATTTGAGAAGGGCTGCTTCAAATTCATTCGCAGAATCACCACTTCCGTCTCCGGTTGGTTGTGGAAGTGTTTCAAAGATCCTTTGCCCTTCATACCCCAAAAAATGCAACAATAATGCAAGTTTTCTCTCATTGGAATATGAATTACCACGAGCCGCTTTAAGGTAATGCATGAAACCTTTACGCCACTGAGCCCATCATATTTTTGCAGGCCCTGGAATGGGCATGAAGACTGGAGGACAAGCTATATCCGGCAAGGCCATCTTGATTCACTTTTGACTCCCAAAGCTTTACAAGAGACAATGTTTTGTTTCTTTTCTCCTTGACAGACTGTAGACTCCGTGATCTTTGGACACTTTCTCACTTTGCCAGGTGAGATTCAACTGTATACAGATAAGTTCCTCTTCGATGTGCTTATTATAGGAGGAACTTGATATTCTCATATGTCTCTGGTGAGTATGTCTCTGGTGGCTGCCTGCATTGCCTGTCCCTCACACTCTCGCTCCCTGGATCCTTGTTCCCTGTGGGCCCTGTCCTTGTAATGTGGTTCTTCTTTGCCAGTGTCCACACCAAATGATTGTGTGATATTGCTTAGTGACCCCACACCAAATGCTTGTGTGTTATTGCTTAGTGACTGCTTAGTGACTCCTTTGGAATGCCCCTCCCTTTATTTTTCCTCCTTCCTCTTACAGACACCACTTGTGTCTCTTGCTTGATACGGATAGACTGATGCAGACACCACTTGTGTCTCTTGCTTGATACGGATAGACTGATGCTACTCGCACGTTGCCCGTTGCGAGTGCGCCTCTATACCGCGTAATACGGAAGAGCCCGGGACTAGCGTACACGGGCTCGCGCTGGAGCTGCAGCGGCCGTGGCTGCTCTCTGGAGGCCTCTGCAGCTGTGATTATGAATCGGGGAGTACTCGGAGGGGCGGGCGGGCGATCAAGGACCAGGGAGAACTTACTTGCTTACTTCCATAGCGTAGTTTCGGGGACACGTTACTGGCTCCCACGTTGGCCGCTACCACGCCTGGTATAAAGCAGACCGGCTTTGGTGCTGCTGGGGGTCCGCTTCAACATCCCATCCTCGTCGCCAATGTTACGATGAAGGCTACACGGGAAATAGTCTTTTACTTTGTGCTTTATTAGAAAGATATACCGTATAAGGACCCCCAGCACAGCCAGAGCATCCAGAGACAAAGCAGAAACTCTCCAACTGCTAACATTAGAATACTCTAAAAGAAAACAAGAACACTCTGACATCATTGGAACAGTAGTCAGAGAAAACTCCATCTGACATCAGATAATTCCATCCAAGTCACATTATAACACTTTCCTTCTGCACAATGTCCTTCCGCAGACCTTATCTTCAAGCTTGCGATCTCTCTGCTCGATTCCCCTGCCCCGATAGCTTCTGTCTGCTGTCCGCCACATTAGGTTTAGCTGTGGCATCAACCTTCCTCGGCCCAACCTCCCTCATGCGTCACTCAAAAAACCCATGAAGATGCCTCACCCATTACGTGCATGTACTTGTGAAACATACACAAACTTAAAACCTGCCAGCTCTGACACACTTTTCCATTGTTGCTCAAACTTCATAGTTTTGACTATTTCCTGCATGGGAGCATGCCCATGGGAGGCTTTTCTATTTAATCAGGTGCCCAGGTTCCCTGAAGTGCCAATTTTGACAGGCCCAATGATTGGTCGCAAGATGATCCACCAGACTCATACTTGATCACCTGACAGAGGATGGGCCCTCACTAGGTAATCCTTCTCAGGATGTATCCCTCATTTGATGAGTTTCAGGGGATGGTCCCTTTCGCCAATTGTGCGCTGATTGAGGGGCACACAGCAAGAGGGTGCTCATCACCTTAGCCCAGGCAGCCTGTTGCCACACCGCATATGTAGTGTTACACTCATGCATTGGAATGATCTGTGCCGCATTCCTGCAAATCAAGGAAAATGCCACAAATGGAAGAGGTGTTGGAGCAGGGGGGCAAGGCGTCGATGTAATGCTCATGCTCAAACCACCTGCTGTTCATCAGTAACTTTTCTTCTCCAAGATATCCTTCGAGGGTTCTTATCTGTATCCTGGGGATTCCAATCCTCATGTCTACTGCCACAAACCCAGCAAACCAGCTGCTCTCTGCCACATTTTGTTTGGGTTGTTGACACCAGGAAGCTACTGGGGAAGCCCCTTCAAGTGTTACTCAAAGTGTCACACACAACATTTTGAAATGTCACACATAAGCCAATTGCAAGTATATATATATCACACATACACAAACTGAAACCCTGGCAGCTCTATTTATTAATATGCATAGAGCTTGAATAATTGTGCCATATACTGTGATATGCGTGATCTAATTAGAGCACAATATAAACTTCATAAAATATTAAGCAACAGTATTATAACTATAATTTCAGTATCCGTATAACAGTATAAGAATAGTATAAGAGCTCATGCAACACAAAAATTATGCAACTTCTGTTAGATGGCAAAATATGCTATTGATATACAGTACTTGGATACCACTAAATTCTGGTCATTGGTATCGGGTAATTAGAAGCACAAGTGTGTCTAAATGCAATCCGATTCCAGAAACAGCCTGGAAATTGTATTTTTATGATCCATACAAACAATACCGATTTATTGGTGAATTTGTGCTTGGGTATTGATAGTTCACCCAAATAACCTATCTTTTGCTGCTGGCAATGCTACTTTAATAATGAGGCGATAGCTAATATTATAAAAAAAAACAAAAATCTGTATGTACTCTGGGGGGTTACCCAACAAAGACCTGAAAGTCTATGCAGAACTCTAGGCCAGGCCATTAAATATCTTATTTGATAACATTGCTTCTACCCTCCAATTTCCAAACACCTGGTCAAACTCATACATAGGCCCTCATTACAACCCCGGCGCTAAACCATGGCGCTATTAGCACCATGGTTGGTGCCGGTGTTGTAACGAGTCTGCCATGGTGGAATGGGGAAATACCGCCCCATTCCAAGGTTGGCGGGGCGGTATTTCCCCATTTCACCATGACCCTTCCCCATTCCCATTTTCGCCCCATAGGGCTCAATGGGACTGGGGAAGGCACTAAGTACGGTACCGCAAATTGCGGTACCGTAATTAGCACCGAGGTCCCTTTGCGGCACCCTACTTTAACGGCTGGTAAAACACCTTTTATGGCGCCGTTAACCCCTTAACGCCAGGGTCGTAATGACCACCATAGTTTCCATATATGAAAAGGTCTCCAGAAGGTTACTACAAAATTACCACCCTATTGTATTGTATTGTATTGTACTAGTCATTTATATAGTGGATTTTCCCATTTGTATGGCCTCAAAGCGTTTTGTGGTAGGAACGCCTTCGCAGACCGAAGTCCATGTATAGGAAAGTTCTTAGAGGAAGCTTAAGATGCGTGTGTGCATTTGGCCAAGAATAGGACTAAGAAGGGCTGGCTAGACTTCAGTAAGCAACCCTAGAGCTCAGGCATGTGGATGTGTGCTGAGGAAGGTCGCGACAGAGCGCTAGTGCAGAAAAGTCGATATGTAGTGTGAGGGGTTAGAAATGAGAGGCGGACACAAAGTTGTAGTATTTACAACATCAGGCATCTTTATTAAATTAAAAGGGTGGGATAAAGGCCCATCTGTCCCTATCCTAAAGAGAGTTTCCCTACTTAAAACTAAAACTAAAGATCAGTCTGTTTTGTCATCAAACTTATATACACTCCTTGTGTCCAAAATATTAATCTGACCCTCAACCTATAAGTGAATAACTAAGGCTATAAGGAAAGTGTCTCTGATGTAGGTTTGGCAGAAAGTGTTAAATAAATCCCCAAAAAATAATCTTTGGATCTAGAAGGTGGATTCCTTCCTCTGGATATCTCAGCTAGGATGGCAAAGTGTTTTTTTCAAATAATGACTTTTCAAGGATGGCAAAATGTCTTTTTCAAACAGCCACTTCCTAAGGATGGCAAAAATGTCTCCTTCGAGCAATAATCCCGTAACAGTGTCTCTTTTAAACCAATAACATCTTCTGGAGAACCTCCTGGTATATTCCCCTACCAGGAAGCCTTTAGTAGGTTTATCAGATCCCCTTGTATACTCTCCTGCCAGGTATCTTCCCACAATGTCTATGTTTCCCCATTTCTGAGTTTATCTGTGAGGAGAGGTTATATAGGAGAAATTAGGAATAAACCGTCTATATATCCAACTATCCCTAAAACGGCCCTGAACTCTTTCTTTATCTTTGGAGGAGGGGTTTCTTTCACTGCTTTGACCTTTTCCCTTTGGGGTGGAACTAGTCCATTCCTGACAACGAACCCAACATATTTTACTGCAGATCTAGCAAGATGACATATCTTTGTATTTGCAGTAAGTCCTGCTTTTCTTAGGGCTCTAGTAACCAAGTATAGATGGTACATTTGCTCTCTCCAAGTTTTGCTATGGATGATAATATCATCAATATATGCTCTGCAAAAGGAAGCTGGTTCTCCCTGTAAACCAAAATGTAGGACTTAAAATTGATAAAGACCTAGGGGAGTGGAAAAAGCTGTTTTTGGTTTATCTGCAGGATTGACTGGAAGTTGTCAGTATCCTTTAGACAGATCAATCTTGGAGAGATACACTGCAGTTCCCAACCTGTCAATAAGATCATCAATTCTGGGCATGGGATAGCTGTCAGAATTGAAATCAATGCAAAATATCCACAATTGATCTGGTTTAGCGACCCACACAATAGGGGCAGACCACGGCCTTTGAGAAGGTTCGATAATATTAGCCTTTTTCCAACTCTTCTTGAATGATATTCTTTCTACGTTCGGGTATAAGATACAGTTGTAAATGAATAACCTTTCCTGCGGGTACAGATATAATGATCTACCCCTTTTATTCTTCCTGGTTCTGTTCTATAAACATCAGGAAATTGACCTAAGAGATCCATTAAATCTTGTTTTTGATGTTGTGCCAAATCTGGAGGGATTAGAGTATTGGTGTCATTTCCATCAGATAATACACAAGTTATTATCACTGAAGTATCCTCAAAAGGATTTTCTTTCCGTTCCTGGAGAAGGTTCACATGATAGATGTGAGTCTTAATTTTTCTGCTAGGTTTGGTAGAAAGTATTAAAAATGAATAGATAAATCCAGCAAAAATGATCTTTGGATCCAGAGGGTGGTTCCCTTCCTCTGGATATCTCAGGTAACATGGCAAAAGTTCCTCTTTCAAATAATGACTTTTCAAGGATGGCAAAAGTGTCTCGTTCAAACAACCACTTCCTAAGGATGGCAAATAACCATCTTGACTCTCCTAATGCGGCTACTGTTCTCTTTTGTGACCTCTTTGACACTCTTTGCCTAACAAGCCTTCCCTCTGGCCCAACCCACTCTGCCGGACACCCTGTGGATGCTCTCATCTCAACTGACATCTCTCTCTTCAACCCTTTTACTACCCCTCTCTCCTGGTCTTACCACCCTCGCCTCTCTTCCAACCTTGACCTACCCTGTCCCCTGATGCTGCCTTCACCCTCATTGCTAGTCTCCTTCTCCCTCATTCGACCAATGAAGCGTCTGTGAGTCACTGAATTTGCCTCTTCCTTTATCCCTCCTCCTCCCCCTTCATTTGACTCTCCCTCTGACCTAGCTAACCGCATCTCTCTATCCCTAACACCCTGGACATCCTTGCCCCCATCATGAGGATCCGCATGAATCATGCCTCCAAGCGCAACTCTTGGTATGACTCTGACTTGGCAGCTTTGAAACACAAGTGCAAAGCTGCAGAGAGGAAGTGGCAAGCATCTAGCTTATCCTCTGACTAACTGGCCAGCCGCCTACTCTAAAGGCAATACCGTCTCGCCATCTGTTCCAAGAAGAGGGCTCAAGTCCAAGCCTGCATCTCTGGAGCCTCCAATAACACAGCTGAATCCTTTAAAATCTGTAAGGAACTTGCCAATCCCCACAGTCTCCTCTTCCCCTCCTCCCTCCCAGCTCCTCTGCTCTGCATTGGCCACCCACTTCTCCTCCAAAACTCTGGATATTCTGTCCTCTCTGTCTTCTGTTCCCTCAAATCCCCTTCTCTTGTCTCCCTTGGTCTACCTCTTCCCTCCTCCCATACTCCTCCTCTCCCATGGCACCAGATGAGATCTCTAGAGTTGTCCGCTCTATGAAGGTCTCCTCTAAACAGGTGCTCTCCTGCTCCTCCAGAACCATAAAAGACAACATTGCCTCTCTCGCCCCTGCCATGGCTGACCTCTGCAACCACTCATTTGCCACTGGCTCCTTCCCACAACCCCTCAAGCACTCTCTTGTGCACCCTCTCCTAAAAAGCCATCTGCTGACCCTTCATGCCCGCTAACTATCGCCCTATCTCTATCACCCCTTTTTGGGCAAGCTCATGGAGAAGCTGGTTATCCCCCAACTGACCCTCCACACTGAGGTGGTCGGCTGCTTCCACGACCCCCAATTTGGTTTCAGGTCATCCAGAGGCACAGAAACTGCTCTTCTGAACACCGTGAAGACCTACTCTCTAATCTGAACCTACACACTTGCTCTGCTCTGATCCTCCTCAATGTTTCTTCTGCCTTTGACACAGTCAATCCCCCATCCACATAAACTGTCTCCATGCTACCCTAGGCATTACGGACAGGGCACTGGCATGGTTTACCTCCTTCCTTTCAAACAGATCGTAATGGATCAGAGACATTTCATTATAACTAACACCTGGAAAATCGAAGGAAAAGAGTCTAAAGAAGCCTTGCACAACAAGGTTCTAGCCTGGTTGCATCAGAGAACAGGTCCAGGGATGGTTAGACTCACTGACTTCATTATTATTCGCAGGATAGATCAGAGCGATTGGTGCTCGCAACCCAATAGTGACAGCATAATAGTGGGCTGTGGGGTTAGCACCCTACCTACTTTTCTTAGATGTTGCAAATATCTGCCCAAAGGTGCTTCGATCTGTAATCTGATTCTTTAAATGCTATAGCCCTTTAATGGATTCTTTCCTTTGTGCTCTCCATCAGCATAGCTATTGGGTTGTTGAGTAATGTATGATAGTTTGCCTTGTTGGAGAGATTGCTGACACTGCCACAGAGGATTCTGTCTGCTTCCCATTCTGAATTTTGCCTACCGCTTATGATGAGCACCGTTTATGTATTCATGTTTCTTTGTTTTTGTTCATTGTGCGCATGATAAATATAATAAAATGTAATAATAAAGTAAAGTAACAGACCATCCCAAGTGCAAATGGGTCCTTTTCTCTCCTCCACCTCACTCTCTACTTGTGGCGGGAGAGGGGGGGGTTGAGTTCCGAGGTATCCTACCTGTTAGGATGGGGAAAAAGTGTTACAAGGAAGAGGATACCACATCTCACGCTCTGGTGTTCCACTTCCACTCCCCAAAGACTCCTCATCCAGGTGATCCTCCCTCACTGGTTCACGCCCAGGAACTGCATCCAAAAGCAATGGCCGTGTCCTGGCCACTTAGATGACAGATCCCCAGGGACTAGCGGGTGAGACACCTTCAGGTTTCTCACATACACTTCCTCTATGCGATATAGCCGCATCTGTTGCACAGGGCAACCGAGAGATGAAATCCACGTTGCCTTGGTCTTTAGCTTTTCGGTGCTCCGCAGTGAAACAGTAGGGTTGCAGGTCTTAGAACCATTGCGTGACTACAGGGTTAGGGTTTTTTCATTGGCTAATCGAAACTAGAGGAGAATGGTCCGTGGCAAATGTGAACTTTCTTCCTAGGAGGTAGTAGCTGAGATGGATAATGGCCCAATTGATGGCAAGGGTCTTTAATTACAGCACAGAGTAATTTGTTTCACGTGGGAAAAGTTTGCGACTCGTAAACAAGATGGGATGTTCCAATCCGTCACAAATTTGTGATAAGACTGCTCTTAGCCCAGTAAAGGAGACGTCTATCTGCAATACACATTCTTTTGAGAAATCAGCTACCTTTAGGATCGGGTTCTGGCACAAGGTTTGTTTTAGGTTGTTGTAACATATATCATCTTCATCAGTCCAATGAACCTTCTGGGGGTCAGTGTTCTTTATTTTATCTGTCAGCCTGGCTGCCCTGTCTGAGAAGTTTGGGGTAAGCCTACGGTAATAACCGATGAACCCTATAAATGCTCTGAGAACTCTTTAAGTTTTAGGTGTAGGGGTATCTAGCACAGCTTTCACTTTCTCGCGTTGAGGTTGTACACTACCATTCCCTACAAAGAAGCCGAGGTATTTCACATCCGATTGGGCCAGTCTCCATTTGGATGGATTACAGTTAGGCCAGCTTCTCTGAGAGCTTGCATAATGTTAAAGAGATGGAAAAGGTTGTCTTCCCAAGTTTTACTATAAATGATGATATCGTCAATATAAGCTCCACAGAAATCAGAGTAGGGCTGTAATATTTTGTCCATAAACTGTTGGAAAGTGGCTGGAGCCCCGTGTAAGCCAAACAGGAGGACCTTGAACTGAAACAGTGCTAGGGGTGTTGTGAAAGCTGTCTTTTCCTTATCAGGAAAAACAATAGCTATGGTACTGGCCAGTCAGGTCCTTAAAATTGACCGTAAATATGGCCGATTTTCCATTAGACCTGCTTTACTCTTTTTCGAGGGGAAAATCGCACCGAAATTGATTTATGGCCTAGAGTTTGGCACTCGGTTAACCATTGCCAAATTGGATGCTATTGAAGGGGACATATGGAGACGGGTCTTACTCATCCCCAATGCAGTACCCCTGGCTGCGATTCGCTTCGAGCTAGGCTATATCTCTTTAACAGCACGAGTTGATTGGAGGAAGCTTCTGCTTTATGCTAAACTTAAGGCCCCTACTGCCAACACGTTATATGAATTGGTTGGCAATAACATTCACCGATCTGGATTCCTATATAAATTTGCTATGCTCTGCGAAGATATTTTGGCCAATATCAGTTCTGATCTAGAGCAACTAATCATTAATCCCACTAAAACTAAAATGAAGTTGTGGGACTTTGATTGGTGCCGGACTGTGGATGCTTTTCATGCATATACTTCCATGTCACACTTGGCTCATGAACATAAAAAAAGAGGAACTCTTTCTTCAATTCTTAAGATCTTCCCAAATCGGGATCACAGACAAACACTACTCAGACTGCGGTGGAATATTCTACCTACTCTGGATACTAAACTGAGGTGGAAACAGATTACAGCGGCTAACAGTCTTTGTAGATTTTGCTACTTAGTTCCTGAAACGGCTAAACACCTCATTCTGTTTTGTACTCATCTCAACGTCCTGAGAGACTCTTGTTTGAATGCCTTGAAATTACAATTTCTAGGTCTCCCGATTGACCTAGTATGGCAATGCTGTCTGTGTATTGGAACAAGTAGGGAGGGTCTGGCCTTATCCAGTTTTATTCGTAACCTCCATCTTGAATAGATATGCCTGTTGTTACCATGCTGTCTCAAGATATAGGTTAAAGATATAGGTTAATCTGCTGCTATTGCGTTTGTTCTTGCAATTTTATGAAGACTCTCTGATTCCTCCGCTGTTAAATAATTTCAAAGCTTTTGCAATATTCTAAATATGTAATTGTGTATTTATTCTATGTGTTAGTGCTTTTTGTAAAGGTTTAATAAAACCATACACAAATAAAAAAAATAAAAATAAAAAAAAATATCGAAAAAAGGAACATGGAGTCAAAGGCTACCCTTGCCAGTGACGCTAAGTTGGTTTGTCTTAAAAGGTGCAGTGGAGCTTTGGATACCGTATATCAGTATGCTCTTCCAGAAAAAGTGGAGACAGTTAAGTTCTGCAATTTATTAGTTCACATCCGATAAAATAGTATTTAAAATAACGACATATGCTGTCCTGGGCACAAAGGGGTATTGTATATAGATCACAATACTATGTACATATTTCAGTGGGTTAGTACAATTCAAGTGACTGTGATTTTATGTATTGCCATTAAACACCGGCTCCCGCCATTTCTTCGACTTGAACTCAAGATCGATCCTGCAAGGTAATACTATCCCTTGTTTTACCCCCTTTCTCTATATCACATTCAATGTGCCAGTTCCCTTGAACCACAAAACTCTTATGAATCTCTTCAGCAACCACAGAGATCGCCTATCCACTTTGCGGACTACAATCAACACTTCAGGCACTCAACCGCCGGCACCTTCAACAACAGTCATGACGCTTGAACTACCTTAGGTAGGCTGTTCTTCCTGCAGTGTCCCTCTTTTGAGCAATTTTACTTTTTCAATGAACCCCAGATCTAACACCCCATCCTATGTTTTTACCAATTACAGGCGCACGTCATTATCCTTATGGCACCTTTGGGCTCCAATTTCCCTCAGTCCTGACGACAGTGCGGTGCCATCACCAGCAGGTCACGACCACTCCAACCGCTGGTCTTCTCCACCTATCCACTGCACCAGAAACACCTCAATTGTTTGTGTGTCGACTATCCTTGTGTACTGCCTTATTATTAGCAATACATGAAATCACAGTCACTTGAATTGTACTAACCTACTGAAATATGTACATAGTATTGTGATCTATATACAATACCCCTTTGTGCCCAGGACGGCATATGTCATTATTTTAAATACTATTTTATCGGATGTGAACTAATAAATTGCAGAACTTAACTGTCTCCACTTTTTCTGGAAGAGCATACTGATATACAGTATCCAAAGCTCCACTGCACCTTTTAAGACAAACCACCTTAGCGTCACTCACAAGGGTAGCCTTTGAATCCATGTTCCTTTTTTTGATATATTTGCCTAAACCCTCCGGAGTCAGGCCCCCACCAAAAAATAGGGTTCTTTTGCCCTTACTGCATACTTCCCCTAGGACAACCCTTTGGTTGTCGGGCTGATTCATCAACATTGAATGGAGAGCGTCAATATCGTCAACTTTTCCGACGATCTCTATAAAAAATTATTAGATACTCCTTCGCTCTTAGGTGTAACTACAGCACCAGCAGGGCCAGACAAAAATTCTGGTCCTAACGGTTTAGATGTTTTACTACAGAAAAAGAAAAAATATATTAGCACTGAATCTCACGGGCAATTAATGCTCGAATACCTAAAAGCAGGTGTCATACCAGAAGGCCTGCAAGTACGCAACATCCCTTGAGTATTCCTCGACAACCCAGGGTTCATGAAGAAATTTAGCGGCGACGGGAACAAGTGTTCACGAGACTGGATCCTCCTAGTAATCGAGACAGCAGAGGAGGAAGCTAAGATCCAAAAAGAAGAACTGAAAACCCTTGAAGAGAAAATTAAAACAGACTGTGTAATTTCAGAGATCAAAACCCAATTGGAAAAAATAGAAGAAGAAATAACCAAATTTAAGAAGTTCACAACGGATAAAAAGCTTTGGAAATTGCAAAATGATATAAAATACTACAAAGAAGAGGAAACCTATCTTTAGCTTGTCGCAGGTTTTTATGACCAACTGAACCAAACGGCGTCAAATAATAGGCAAAATCCAAGAAGAAAGAACAACAAGAAATTCATGACCTTCTCTAATAGTTCCCACAGTAGCGACTCTGACTCCACAACTAGTGATCAATCAGCACCGAACCCAGGCCAAAATCAACAACCACAATTTTTTCAAGGGCGCGGAAGACGTGGACGACCAAGATATCAAGGACCCCACCAAATGCGAACCTGCCAATGGGTCCCACCACCCCAGACATGGTGATTCCGATTTTCAATGTAAGTTATCACATCCTGTCCTCTGATGAAATAAACATCCTCAGCAAGGGCATGAGTTTCATACCTACAACACAGCCCGAAAGATTCAGTACAGAAGTCGAATTACGAAAGTTTTTCAGAACTATCTGCCTTCGATATTTCTTTCGAGATAGTCCCGAAAAAGAACCACCAAAAACAACCGGACTAAGACCACCATCATCCTTCACACCGCTAGCATCTATGGTGTGCCCGGAGATCCTCACTTTTGAAAACCGCATTCTACTGGAAATGTACAAGATTTTCAACAACAAGAAAACCCAGTACACAGACAACCTCACTAGAAAACAACGCCTGGCTCTCAAATCATTAGAAAGTGACCATACTTTCATAATTAAACCGGCAGACAAATGCGGAGGTATTTTCCTTTGGAGTCGGGTCCTGTACAACAACGAGGTCAACAGACAATTATCCGATACCACGTTTTACAGACAGATACCTATGAATCCCTTTGCTAGACTATTGGCAGAAATTGAGAGCTTGATGTGCCATGCTTGGCAAGAGGGTGGGATAGACGAAGACGAAAAGTCCTTTCTTATAAATCGTCATCCAATCATCCCCGCCTTCTATCGGCTTCCAAAAGTACACAAAGATGATGATGTCCCTCCAGGCCGGCCAATAGTCGCTGGCATTGGGTCTATCCTCGAACCTCTCTCAATCTACATCGATCACTTCCTGAGACCATTCATTAGCTGTATGCCATCATATATTCAACACAACACAGCAATGATAAAGAGGTTAAGAACAGTAACTGTCGGCAGTAATGACCTATTGGTGACTCTAGATGTAGAGTCACTCTACACTACTATACCTCAATTAGAGTGTATAACTGCCCTAGCGACCTACTTGAACAGAAGACCACGCCTGGAACCACCTACTTCATTCCTGTTAGAATGTACTAGGATAGCCTTGATGGAAAACTATTTTATCTACGAGTAAACCTTTTACCAACAATGTCACGTTACCAGCATGGGGGTGATTATTGCCCCCGATGTGGCAAATCTCTTAATGGACACATTCGAACAACAATCCATCTACCACAAGTCCAACCCATTTAAGGACTCCATCGGATGTTGGTGCAGGTACATCGATGATGTTTTCATGACCTGGAAAGATACCCCCGAACAGCTGTCCACGTTTAAAGATTGGATAAATGCACGTAACCCATGCAGAAAATTCACAATCAACTACAATCTCAGCAGGATTCCCTTTCTAGACTTGGACATCTACAAAGCTTCCAACAATTGTCTAGCTACTATCCTCTACAGGAAACCTACCTCCAAAAATACTCTCCTAGAATATAGCAGCTTTCATCCAGCAGGCCTCAAGACAAATATTCCATTTGGCCAGTTTCTCAGACTGAGAAGAAACTGCAGTACAGATGAAGACTATAAAACCACAAGTAAAGATCTAAGTACCCAGCTTAAAGAACGTGGATACCCGAGTCACTTCATACTTCAAGCTTGCAGAAGAGCAAAACATACCGACAGAGATGCCTCACACCAGCAGCCAAGGAACAAGACAAAACCAAGATGACATGTGTAACCACATTTACTTCCATCAGCAATCCCCTCAAAAAAACTATTCTTCGTCATTGGGATACACTCCACACAGAAGATTTTAAACCCATGAAACCTAGATTTGCATTTACACGGAACAGAAACCTTAAAGACCGCCTGGTACATACCTACGAAGATAAGACAAAAGAAAAAATCTCCCAAACTACCCTTTGGAATCTCCCCCCCCGTCAGAGGTAATTTCAGATGTGGTAACTGTTCAGTATGTTCCCTGACCAACACCATAAAACAGATTGACCTCAAAGACATAAGATGGACCTTTCCCAATTTCACCAACTGTAAAACAAAATGGTCACTATACGCCATTAAGTGTCCTTGCAATCTAATTTACATTGGGAAATGTAAGAGAGAGATAAAACAACGAATCTGCGAACATCTCTCCTGCCTTAAAAATCTAGTCGATGACAAGCCCCTAGTGGCTCACTACAAATTGAAAAAACACAGCCATAACGATCTTTTCTGGGTAGTACTCCAAACTGTCAACAATCCATTCCGTGGAGGCAACAGAGATCCCGCACTATGTAAACTGGAACAAAAATTGATCTACCGACTTGGCTCTGCCAAGAATGGCCTGAATATATCAATTGAATGGAACTTGTTTTTCAACAAATGATCGAGCACCCCTCATTTTTTGTGGCCTTTCCAAGGAGCAATGTATTTATATATTTCTCTGTTTAATTAATTTTTGAGCATTTTTGTATGTTTCCTCATTTTCTGCAAAATGGTTGTATTTTCAACAAAAACGCATGGTTTAATGAAATGATAATTCCTTCTATGTACATTAACATCTAAATGACCTTTTACGAGAAACACACGGTTTGGCAAAAGGACAATCCAAACGACATTCCATCTTGTGAAAACTGTCTTTAATTAAGTGCACGTATCGAGCCATGATGCACTGACCATTCTCGACAATGCCGCCATTACAGAAATACTACCCATGCTCTACATAGCTATGCTATCCGTTTGCACATGCGCATCGTGTCTCGCTTGACTTAGAAACAATCTCATATATTTCTAGCCATCACGCATGCGCACCATTCAGACAACAATGCAAGCCACTGATACAGCTCGCTGAGAGGTAAGCAGTAGGACTCCCTTTTCTCTGTGCATTTGTTTGTCCTTACTTGGCTACCGGGACCACAGCTATTTCACTAAGTTACAACATGGCCCCTCACAGTCAAATTACTTTACGTGTACTATCGAGCCATAAGCGCGATCAGCAATCTTCCAAACCAGCTGGATGCTCCAAGCCCATACAAATTCGGCATTCACCTATATCCCATGCAAATATCACGGGTGATCACTTAAACCGTGTGAACTAGCAAATTTAGAAATCAACATATTTCATTCCTCGAGTTTTGCCATAAGACTGGGCATGACCCCTTTCTCTGCATGTATGCCCGCCTTCACTCGGGCATTACTAAGTCACGCTTACCTCTGCAGCTAGCTATACGTACCCTGTATTACATACATCTTTGTCCCTTTTCAACCGGACTCCCACAGTCATTAGACGTAGCCATTAAACACCGGCTCCCGCAATTTCTTCGACTTGAACTCAAGATCGATCCTGCAAGGTAATACTATCCCTTGTTTTACCCCCTTTCTCTATATCACATTCAATGTGCAAGTTCCCTTGAACCACAAAACTCTTTTGAATCTCTTCAGCAACCACAGAAATCGCCTATCCACTTTGCGGACTACAATCAACAGGCCAGGCACTCAACCGCCGGCACCTTCAACAACAAACAGTCATGACGCTTGAACTACCTTAGGTTGGCTTTTCTTCCTGCAGTGTCCCCCTTTTGTGCAATTTTACTTTGCCTTTTTCAATGAACCCCAGATCTAACACCCCATCCTATGTTTTTACCAATTACAGGCGCACGTCATTATCCTTACGGCACCTTTGTGTTCCAATTTCCCTCAGTCCTGACGACAGTGCGGTGCCATCACCAGCAGGTCACGACCACTCCAACCGCTGGTCTTCTCCACCTATCCACCGCACCAGAAACACCTCAATTGTTTGTGTGTCGACTATGCTTGTGTACTGCCTTATTATTAGCAATACATAAAATCACAGTCACTTGAATTGTACTAACTCACTGAAATATGTACATAGTATTGTGATCTATATACAATACCCCTTTGTGCCCAGGACGGCATATGTCATTATTTTAAATACTATTTTATCGGATGTGAACTAATAAATTGCAGAATTTAACTGTCTCCACTTTTTCTGGAAGAGCATACTGATATATGGTATCCAAAGCTCCACTGCACCTTTTAAGACAAACCACCTTAGTGTCACTGACAAGGGTAGCCTTTGACTCCATGTTCCTTTTTCGATATTTTTGCCTAAACCCTCCGGAGTCAGGACCCCACCAAAAAAGAGGGTTCTTTTGCCCTTACTGCATACTTTTCCTTATCAGGTCCTTACACTGGGACCTGCCAATACCCTTTTGTTAAGCCTAGGGTGGGTTGATAGAAAGGTGGCGTTTCCCAGCTTATCGAATGGTCATCGATGCGTGGCATGGGATAAGCATCGAATTCGGAAAAATTGTATCGACTTGTTTGAGTCCATTCTTTAGGTGTGCATCAAGGTAGGTCCTCAAGGCCTTCTTCTCTGTGAGGGACAACGAGAACATACAACCAGAGGGCACCAGTGCCTCGGGTGTTAGCTCAATGGCGCAGTCCTCTGGCCGGTTAGGGGGTAGGTCCAGAATAGCCTTATTAATAAAAACCTCATTGTACTCCTTCAGCTCCGGTGGGATACAGCAAACCCTTTGCACTGTGGAGGTACTGTCTGAGGTGAGATCTATGGTCTCTCTGTCGGTTTCGATGAGGCAATTCTGCTGACAATACGCCAAATGAAAAGCCAAGGTTTGTTTGGTCCAATTGATAGTGGGATTATGTCTCCTGAGCCAGGAAACCCCCAGTATCACAGGAAAGTGGGCAGCCCGTACAACATCAAAGGTGAGCCTCTCATGGTGATGAAACATTTTAACAGACAATGGGCCTCATTACGGGTTGGGCGGTCCGGAAATAACAGTGGCAGTAAACCCGCCGCCACTGTTAATTCCGGACCGCCCGATCCCGAGTCCTGCAGCCGGGAGGTGATGTTCCTGCCCAGTCTGACCTGGTGGGTTTAACACCGCCCACCTGCAGGCGGACGTGGAAACACCAGCACCATCACAAGATGGTGCCGGTGTTTCCACTTCCCCATTCCCATTGAGTCCTATAGGACTCAATGGGAATGGGGATTTACCGAATTTCGCCTCCGGAATTCCCGGGACACCAGGGTCGTAATGCCCTGGTAATTCCGGGAGTCACGGAGGCGGAATGGTAATACAAGTCCGGCGGTAACAGAGCCAGAAAAAACGGCTGTTTGCCGCCGGACTCGTAATGAGGCCCAATGTCTCTTTGGTGGGCGTAATGGGGACTGACGTGAGTGGTCCACCATCTACTCCTTCAACCTTCTGATCCTCCTCGCGTCAGAGTCGATGGAGACCAATCTTGTCTGCCCAGACCGTGTCAATGAAGTTGCTGGCTGCACCGCAGTCTATGAGGGCCAAGGTTTCAAAAGTCTGACGAGCAGTGGTGATTTCCAAAGTGATGACCATGCAACAGTTATCCTTGTGGTTGGGAGGGCAGGCTAGTGTGAGGGAGACATAGGGACTGCTGCCGGTTGTACCTCGGATACCCGTCCCTGTTAGGTCCAAGGTCGGGCGTTTCCTGCCCGCCTAGGTGGTACTTCAGGGCATGCCCTCAGGAGATATGTGTCTGATCCACAATACATACAGAGACCCGAATCTCGTCAGTGTTTTCTTTCTTATGGAGTTAGAGGTGCTCGGGCTGCACCATTTTGCATCGGTTCGTCCCTGGCAGGCTGTACTGCGGATGGAAGAGGAGGGTATAAAGCCGGGGTTTGAGTCACAGGTGACTTTCCTTTCCTCATTTCTGTTCTCCGTTCTTCAATCCGAAATTCGATTTTCAAGACTGTTGACAGGAGGTCTGAGAAGGTAGCAGGACGGGGTGTCCTCGCTAGTTCGTTCTTAAGTTCCTCTTTCAAGCCCCTACGAAAGATGGCATATTGCACCTCTTCAGGCCACCCTGCCTCTGTAGCGAGTCTCTTCAAGGAGGTAATGTAGGTGAGGAGTTTGCTGGTTCCTTGGTGGATGTCCAGCAGATCTTCGCAAGCCACGTAAGCCATGTCCGGTCGTTCAAAGGTTTGTTTCAGCAGGGTGATAAATCCGTTGTAGTCATGAAGAACCTGGTTGTTGCCTGTTACCAATGGAGTCACCCAAGCCAGGGCATTACCGGACATGTCTGATACCATAAAACGGAACTGGGCGTGTTCGGCTGCATACGTGTGTTTGCAGAATGCAAAGTAGACCAGGCATGCTTTGATGAACTCCTTGAGTTTCTTCGGGGCGCCATCTAACTTGCCGGAAGAGAGTGACATGGGGGGCAGGTCACCAGATGAGGATCACGTCCAGACACCAATTGGCGCAGAACAGAGTTCTCTGTTTTTAGATTTTGTACCTCCAGGTTAAGGCTCTGAACCTCTGCGACCAGCTCCTATATCTGTTCGGCGGTGGCCATGAGAGCGCGCACTCACTCTCGAGTACTCACCTCACCGCTTCCACTCATTCTCGAGCACTCTCCGTGGGTACACGGCGGTGTCCTAGGATACCGGAACCACATTCCACTGAGGTGTGCAAGACAAACTGCATCGACCGTCACTACCCACCTCTGAAGACTTATACTGCATTGCAGTAACTTTCACCTCAAAGTCCTGTTTTATTTGTGCCTTCTGGCTTTTCCCCCACATCTGGACCGTCCCGGAGGGAGTCAGCTGACCTTCCCAACTGCGGGAGGGTCACGGTGGCGACCTCCCGAGGCAGGCAGTATCTCCACAAAAAAAGAAGAAGTCCACCACTGAAGATAGCAGTGCAGGTGAGGAGGAGGGGGTACTGTGGAATTTTGAGGAAGAGGAACCGCCAGTTCACAGTTTGCAATGCCAAACCATGGCCACCGCCGAACAGATATAGGAGCTGGTCGCAGAGGTTCAGAGCCTTAACCTGGAGGTACAAAACCTAAAAACAGAGAATTCTGTTCTGCGCCCATTGGTGTCTGGACGTGATCCTCATCTGGCGACCTGCCCCCCAGGTCACTCTCTTCCGGCAAGTTCGATGGCGCCCCGAAGAAACTCAAGGAGTTCATCAAAGCATGCCTAGTCTACTTTGCATTCCGCACACACACGTATGCAGCCGAACACGCACGGTTCCGTTTTATGGTATCAAACATGTCCGGCAATGCCCTGGCTTGGGTGACTCCATTGGTAACGGGCAACAACCAGGTTCTTCATGACTACAACAGATTTATCACCCTTCTGAAACAAACCTTTGAACGACCGGACATGGCTTACGTGGCTTGCGAAGATCTGCTGGACATCCACCAAGGAACCAGCAAACTCCTCACCTACATTACCTCCTTCAAGAGACTCGCTACAGAGGCAGGGTGGCCTGAAGAGGTGCAATATGCCATCTTTCGTAGGGGCTTAAAAGAGGAACTTAAGAACGAACTAGCGAGGACACCCCGTCCTGCTACCTTCTCAGACCTCCTGTCAACAGTCTTGAAAATCGAATTTCGGATTGGAGAATGGAGAACAGAAAGGAGGAAAGGAAAGTCACCCGCGACTCAAACCCCGGCTTTATACCCTCCTCTTCCATCTGCAGTACGGCCTGCCAGTGATGAACCAATGCAAATTGGTGCAGCCCAAGCACCTCTAACTCAGTAAGAAAGAAAACACTGACGAGACTCGGGTCTCTGTATGTATTGTGGATCAGACACATATCTCCTGAGGACATGCCCCAAAGTACCACCTAGGCGGGCAGGAAATGCCCAACCTCGGACCTAACAGGGACGGGTATCCAAGGTACAACCGGCAGCAGTCCCTATGTCTCCCTCACACTAGCCTCCCCTCCCAACCACAAGGATAACTGTCTCATGGTCATCACTTTGGAAATCACCAATGCTCGCCAGACCTTTGAAACCTTGGCCCTCATAGACTGCGGTGCAGCCAGCAACTTCATTGACATGGTCTGGGCAGACAAGATTGGTCTCCATCGACTCTGACGCGAGGAGGATCAGAAGGTTGAAGGAGTAGACGGTAGACCACTCACGTCAGGCCCCATCACGCACACCACAGAGACATTGGGCCTCATTATGAGTCCGGCGGCAACCAGCCGTTTTTTTCCGGCTCGGTTACCGCCGGATTCGTATTACCATTCCGCCTTCGTGACTCCCGGAATTACCAGGGCATTACGACCCTGGTGTCCCGGGAATTCCGGAGGCGAAATTCGGTAAATCCCCATTCCCATTGAGTCCCATTAGACTCAATGGGGAAGTGGAAACACCGGCACCATCTCGTGATGGTGCTGGTGTTTCCATGTCCGCCTGCAGGCGGGTGATGTTAAACCCGCCAGGTCAGACCTGGCGGGAACATCACCTCCCGCCTGCAGGACTCAGGATCGGGCGGTCTGGAATTAACAGTGGTGGCGGGTTTACCGCCACTGTTATTTCCGGACCGTCCCCAACCCGTAATGAGGCCCATTGTCTGTTAAAATGTTTCATCACCATGAGAGGCTCACCTTTGATGTTATACGGGCTGCCCACTTTCCTGTGATACTGGGGGTTTCCTGGCTCAGGAGACATAATCCCACTATCAATTGGACCAAAAACACCTTGGCTTTTCATTTGGCGTATTGTCAGCAGAATTGCATCTCCGAAACCGAAAGAGAGACCATAGATCTCACCTCAAACAGTACCTCCACAGTGCAAAGAGTTTGCTGTATCCCACCGGAGCTGAAGGAGTACAATGAAGTCTTTATTAACAAGGCTATTCTGGACCTACCCCCTAACCGTCCAGAGGACTGCGCCATTGAGCTAACACCCGAGGCACTGGTGCCCTTTGGTTGTATGTTCTCATTGTCCCTCACAGAGAAGGCCTTGAGGACCTACCTTGACGCACACCTAAAGAATGGGCTCATACAACCTTCTACATCTCTAGCAGGCGCGTCCCTGTTTTTTATACCTAAGCGAGATTCATCAGAGCTGAGACCCTGCATAGATTATAGAGGCTTGAATAAGGTTACCATTAGGGACAGGTATCCCATGAACCTCATCACGGACATTCTCGAGGCGGTTCAAGGAGCCACTAGATTCTGCAAGCTGGATCTGTGCAGTGCCTACCATCTACTGCGCATAAAGAGAGGGGATGAGTGGAAGACAGCCTTTCGCACTCCGTATGGACTTTACGAATATACGGTCATGCCGTTCGGACTAGTACATGCTCCGGCAATATTCCAACGGTTTATGGACCGAATATTCCCCGAGGTTCTTTTTATCAACACAATATTCTATCTGGATGATATTCTGGTGTTCTATCGCGATCCTCACGAGCATGTTAAGCACCTCCAAGATGTGCTTAGTCACCTACAGAAACACAAGCTGCTAGTCAAACTGGAGAAATGTCTCTTTAATGTCACCACTTTGCCCTATTTAGGGTTTATCCTTTCTGAACAAGGGTTGAAGATGGATCCCAAGAAGGTCTCCGCCATACTGGCCTGGCCCTCCGCGAATTCCGTGAAAGAGATCCAGAAATTCTTAGGACTAGCAAACTTCTACCGCACGCAAGTTCATTGCAGATTTTTCCAAGACAGTAATACTCATCACTTCTTTGCTCAAGAAAGAAGCATTGCCTTTCCAATGGACATAAGCAGCAGAAGAGGCTTTTTGTCACCTCAAGGACCGGTTCTGCTCAGCCCCCATTCTCCGCCAGCCCGATCAGACCCGTCCCTTCATTATCGAGGCTGATGCTTCCACTGGGGCGGTAGGAGCTGCTCTGTTACAAGAAAATGAAGGGAGGGAACACCATATAGCCCATCTGTCAAAGACCTTAATCAACAGTGAACTGAATTATTCCGTAATAGAAAAGGAACTTCTTGCAATCAAGATCGCGTGCGAGGAATGGAGACATCTACTCCAAGGGGAAAGTACCCATTTTACCATGCGCACAGACCACAAGAATCTCAAGGTGCTAAGAGGCATGGAGTGCATCAATTCTAGGCAAGCCTGGTTGTCCCACTTCTTCAATCAATATGACTTTCTTATTGCCTACATCCCGGGCAGCCAGAACGTCTTGGCGGACGCACTGTCTCAACGTGATTCCCCAAACACCCTCTTGGAAAACCATCCTGAGACCCTTTTTAGGAGGAACCGGATAGTAGGCCTGGTTTCAACCTTTCCACAGGATGTGAAGAATGCCACCACCTCTGCTCAAGCTACTTCCATGCCTAAATTGTTCACTCATCAAACAGTCCGGAAGGATGGATTGGTGTTCATCGAACAGAAGCTGTACCTACATTCCTCAAGCTTACAACAAAGGATCATGGAATGGTGTCATGCCAACATAACGTCCGGCCATCATGGTATTAAGGGTAACATCGTACTTGTATCTCAGAGTTTTTCTGGCTGACCTTAGCAGCCAACGTGGAATAGTATTGTCGGGCTTGTCCGGTCTGCTCCCGCAGTAAAAACCGCACACAAAAGCCCATAGGCCAGTTGGAACAGACACCTGTGCCCGCCGGACCTTGGTTCCTAATTTCGACAGACTTTATAGTGGATTTACCAGTATCTCAAGGATGCTCTTGTATCATGGTCGCCAATGACTCCTACTCTAAGCTGGCACATTTGTTGCCACTGTCAGGAGTTCCATCGGCATCTGGGATGGCGGATATCTTCATCAAGGACATCCTCCGATTGCACGGTCTCCCAGACAAAATCATCTTGGACCGGGGAAGTCAATATACTTCCAGATTCTGGAAAGCACTGGCAAACAAGCTGGGCATCGAAAGGGCACTTTCGTCAGGGTTTCACCCACAGACTAATGGCCAGACGGAGCGTCTCAACAGGGCACTTTCGTCAGGGTTTCACCCACAGACTAATGGGCAGACGGAGCGTCTCAACGCGACCCTGGAGCAGTACCTCCGCTGTTATACCAACCAACTCCAGGATAATTGGGTTGCCTTGTTACCCGCAGCAGAATTCGCATATGATAACTATGTACACTCAGCGATTGGAATTTCTCCCTTCTTCTGTACCTACAGTTTACACCCCCGCAGCATCATACCTTTCAGGACAACTCCCTCGAACATGCCTTCAATTGAGTCCAGTCTGGCCGACATTGCAGCTGCTCATGACGTTGCCAAAAAGAGTCTGCTTGAAATACGCAACCGATACAAAAGGCAATCTGATAAACATTGCATGTAGGGTCCCAAGTGGAATGTGGGTTCCAAGGTTTGGTTGTCCACACACTTCTTGTCCCGATGAGTTCCCCCTTCTAAACTTTCCCCTCGATTTCTTGGTCCCTATGAAATCATCGCCAAGATTAATCCAGTGGCATTTTGCATGAGACTACCCAAGAGTCTGGCACGGGTACCCCCAGTGTTTCACGCCTCCCTCATACCCCCGGTAGTCCCAGGGTCAGACCCCATTCTGACAAATACCCCTTTGTGTCCTGAGGAATATGAGGTCTCCTCCATACGGGACTCCCGGTACAGGAGGGGACGCCTAGAATACCTGGTGAGCTGGAAGGGCTACCCTGCTTCTGAGGACTCCTGGGAACCCTGGTCGCATGTCCATGCGTCCCTACTGGTCCACTGGTTACACCAGGCTTTCCGGGGAAAGCCAGGGGGTGCCCGTCAGGGGAGTGGGCATACTGTCATGCACCGCTATGGACACCGCATTTGGGATCGCTGGCGACGGGTCAGCCATTAGTGTGCCGTCACATCTGGTTCCACTCTTTGTGCAGCGCTGTAGTTCTTTTGCAAATGGCTGCCGCCCGGAGGTACTTGTTTCCTTTCCTCCCGGCGGCTGGCGCGTTGCAAACCACTACTGCATTTTCGCTTCCTTGGGTTTAGCGCTGTTTGTATCTTTGCCTTCCTGCTGCTGCATGCCTTTCTCTGTACTTTCCTATCTCGTACCGCCCTGGGTTTTGTCCCGCTCCTCTTGGTTTTTCCTCTGCCGTTTTCCCCTTTGCCTTCCCGTTCTTATTCTCTGACTTTCTCTGGCATTTCCCTCCACTCGTGTCCCTGCTCTGCCTCGTATCCTTTCTATCCTCTTTTCTTTCCTGGCGTCCCGCTGTCGGAACGCTTACCCCTCTGATTGCTTCCGGCCCAGCGGTTGCACTCATTTCGGCACCTGACCTGCCATCTCGGCAGTCCTGCAAAGGCGCACTCACACTCGAGTACTCATCTCTCCATTCCCACTCATCCTCAAGCACTCTCTGTACCAGGTTGGTACGCTGCGGTGTCCTAGGATACCAGAACCCATATTCCACTGTGGTTTGCAAGACAAACTGCATCAACCGTCACTGCCCACCTCTGAAGACTTATACTGCATCGGAGAAACTTTCACCTCAAAGTCCTGTTTTTTTGTGTGCCTTCCGGCTTTTTCCCCACCTCTGGGATGTCCCAGAGAGAGTCAGCTGACCTTCCCAACTGCGGTAGGGTCACGGTGGTGACCTCCCGAGGCAGGCCATATCTCCACAAAAAAAAGGAGATAACTTAGGAGGGGGTATTGTGGAATTCTGAGGAAGAGGAACCGCCAGTTGACAACATGATATAGATGTAACTTCTGTTTCCTGTCAGGTTGGGCTACCTTATAAGTACAGGTTCCTGTTCGTTCCAGTATTTCATATGGCCCATACCACTTAGAAACAAGCTTGTTTTCCGAGTTAGTAATGAGGACCAATACTTTCTGTTCTACGGAAAACGATCTTAAGCTCACCTTTTTGTCATAGGTGGATTTTTGCTGGATTTGGTACTTTTCCATATGAGTATAGACTACATTTCGAACAAGTTTCATATGCTCTCGCAGTCTGTTAGCAGTCTGCGAAAGGGGAATAGGTGCCCTTTTCTCATTCTTCCCAGGTCTCACGGAGCATGTCCTGGGGGTAACCCACATCCTTGTCCTTCACCTGGGAGGGTGGCATCCGCCACATACGTAATCTAAATGAAGCTGAGAAATTCCTAAGCCCTAGGTTGGAGGACGAGGCCCCCGGTGGAAAAACGATGCAGCAGGATCAGAGGACCCCCTACCAAGGGCAAGCGGCCTGGTATTGGCTGACAGCACGGGGGCATGTAGAAACACTGGGTCATCAGGCACAGTGACCCTTGGCCGGGCCCCAGCTTCCCAGGGCTACGAACAATGAACGTTAAGAAAATGGCCGCCCACACAACTGGCGTCGAGGTTCACCACCTAAGAAGAGGAGGCCTAACCGCCTCCACACATTTTGGCTGCGTTGGTCGAAGACGGACCCGGATGACCAAGTTTTGTTTTTCGGAGGGTGGGAGGGAACGGGACAAAAGGGGAACCAAATCACACCATAGGGAACACACCAACCAACGCACAATGTGGCTTTATGGCGCCAGGCTGGGTAAGGCAAACTCTGAAAGCTATAACCACAACCTACCAGGATGACAAACGATTCTAAGGATCTCACCATGATCACATGGAATGTCCAAGGCCTAAACTCACCCAGAAAACGAAAATCATTGGAGCACCGCCTATCCCAGCTCTCCGCGGACATTGTGTGTCTTCAAGAAACACACCTGCTGCCATCCGATGAAAAGCAAATCAACTTCTGACACTACCCCAAGAGGTACTGTGCCTCCTCGGGTCTGAAGAAAGGCGGTGTCGCTATCTTGCTTAGCCGAGCTGTACCTCTAACGAAAGTCACAGTGAAGCGAGACACTGGGGGCAGATACCTACTACTCAAAGATCTCCTGCTAGAACTCCCAATCACTATTGCAGCAATCTATTGTCTGAACGAAGGCCAGGAACACTTTCTAGAGCAAGATAAAGGTGTCCCCTTTCCCATTCAAAAGGTGTGAAATAAAGCCCCTCCTTATATAGTGGGGGCACAAACTTGTTCCTACCTTGTCCTTGCCTATATCATCACTTAGTATTGGACAAAGGGGCTAGTGAAGAACTCATCACATTTCTTGGTATCAGTCAAGGTCAATGTCCATTTGTTAGGACAACCTTGGCCAAAAACTTCTATAATGTAAGCTCTATATGTGCCAAACAAAAAAAGGGGGGTTAAAGGAATGACAAAATGTAGAACAAACATGTACTGCAAAAGCAAATTTATATATTCAAAGTGTGTGATGCAATAACATAAATTTATAGTGACACATGTATTTCGTGTGAACAGAAAAACAAAATATAAATATATTTCACATACAATTCTTAGTACAAAATTTCCAAAGTCTAAGAAACATGAATGCAGCCTTAGTTGGTTGTAAACAAACACATATATGAAGGCAATCAATACAGTTGTAATAGTGTTTAAGAAACTCCCACATTAATTCTGTGGAGCAATCTCCTATGGGGTTTGCAATTGAGCAGGGTTCAGTGGGCTAAAGAGTTACTATGGGCCTCATTACACGGATGGCGGTAGGGATTTACCGGTACCGGTAAAATACCGGTACCAGTAAATCCCTACCGCCTTACTACGAGGTCCCTTTTGCGGGTTGGGGGATTTAACGCCTGCTTTTAGCAGGCGTTAAAATCCAACCCGCTAAGGGACCTCGGAGCTAATTACGGCACCGCTAAATTGCGGTGCCGTAATTAGCGCCTTCCCCATTCCCATAGAGCCCTATGGGGCAGGAATGGGAATGGGGAAGGGCAATGGCGGAAAGGGGATTTACCGCCCCTCCAACCTTGGAATGGGGCGGTAAATCCCCTTTCCGCCAAGGCGGTGCCGGTATTTTACCGGCATGAGCCATGGCGCTAATAGCGCCATGGCTCACCGCCTACCGGGTAATGAGGCCCTATGTGTTGACAAGCTAATCTTTACTTGCTTGCTCCATATCTTGTAGTCCCTAAATTCAAGTACACAAATAAACTTTTGAGGTCTGGGCCTTTGGACTGTGAGGATATCTCAAACTGTAGGAACACTTTCTACGCAAGATCATCCCAACAATAATCTCATTCGCCGCAGGGAAGCTCTTGATCAGAGGCGATTTCAACCTCACTCCGAATCCCAGCATTGACAAGACTCTACCGCCCACCAGATCAGACTTTGCTTGCACGGGTCCTAAGGGAAACTGAAACAATCGACATGTGGAGACTGGCGAATGACAGTGCCCTAGATTACACCTTCTTCTTGAACGTCCATAGGGGGTTCTCGAGGATGGATCTGCTGCTGATGTCCAGCACACTGTTTCCATGCATCGAGGACATTCACATCGGCCTGAGAGTGATCTCCGACCACGCACCAGTAATAGCCCGATTACAAACAGCGGGTCTGCCAGCGGCCCCACAGAGGTCATGGAAGGTGCAGGTCTACATCCTTGCGGACGTGGCATCAAGCCGAGAACTATTAGAAGCCCTCACAAACTACTTTGCGGAAAATGCAGCAAGGGAGTCCTCTGAGGCCATGGTATGGGATACGATGAAGCCAGTGATTCGGGGCGTAGCCATCGAAAGCACAGCGGCACACAAACGCAGACACCAACTCCGACTCTCCGAATTAGAGGCAGAGGTGGTGGAAAAAGAAGCAATCTATAAAAGTCGATAGTCAGTGAAATGATGGAGAGACCTCAGAAGAGCAAAAGCTGCCCTCGAGATGCACCTGGCAGATCGAACGGCCCAAGCCTTAATGTACACAAAGCAGTACTATAATCTCAACACCAACAAGGCCAACCGTCTGTTAGTGCACAAACCTAAGAAGCTGCACTCCAGGAACAACATTCTAGTTCTGCGGGACTGGGAGGGCAAGCCCTGCTGCACAGAGGCTGGGAAGCTGACCATCATGACCGAGCATCACAGAAGAATAATGACTGGGGATCCCACAGATAAGGAATCACACATCTGTTATCTCCAATCCATCCAAAGGCCTCTCCCGCACCCGCAGCTGGACTCACTGGAACTCCCAATCTCCACTGAGGAAGTGGCCGAGGTTATTTGCTCGATGAAAAACACGGCTCTGGACCCCGATGAATTCCCGGGCGCTTTTTACAAAAAATACGCCCTCACCCTGGCCCCCCCATCTGGCATCCCTCTACAACACCTTCCTGGTGTCGGGCCGCACCACTCCATCGATGGAGGACTCACTCACAGTCCTGATACTGAAGCCGGGGAAAGACCCGGAACTCTGCTCGTCATATAGATCCATTGCGTTGATGAACGTGGAAGCGAAAATCTTCTCCAAACTCCTGGCACGCAGGCTTGCTGGTATCCTGCCAGGCTTGATTCACCCGGACCAAACGGGGTTCATCCCAGGCCGCAGCACCCTAGATAACACAAGACACACCCTAAACATCATCGAATCAGCAAACAGATCAGGAGAGGGCATGGCGATCCTGTCACTCGACGCACACAAAGCCTTTGATATGCTCGACTGGGGCTACATGGAAGAAACACTGAGGCACTTTGGGGTTGGGCCGAAATTTCTGAAGTGGACCCTGGCGAATTACGAGCACCCCACCACAACGCTCAGGATAAATGGTGGCAATTTTCCCAGGAACACGATATCCAGGGGCACCCGGCAGGGCTGCCCCCTGTCCCCTCTCATCTTTGCGCTGTCCATGGAACCATTTGCCTCTAGAATTCGCCGGAACACGTGGATCCACGGCCTCGTAGTCAAGGACGAAACCTACAAAGCCGCCTTATATGCTGACGAGGTGCTGCTGACATTTACCCACCCGGAAACCTCGCTTAGAGCCCTGTGGGAGGAACTGGACAACTTAAAGGTAGCATCAGGCTTCACCATCAACCTCTCAAAATCAACAGCTCTGGGTGTCAACATCCCCAGGGCCATGGTGGATGCCCTGGCAGCCAGCTTCCCCATCCCATGGGCCAGAACTCACCTCGTCTACCTAGGCATTCAGCTCCCCAGAAACATAGAGCAGACCTACAAGACAAACTTCCCGGCCCTATTCAAGGAACTACAAGCGGAGCTATCCCGCTGGAAACAGCAGGAGATATCCTGGACGAGGAAGATAACGGCAGTTAAAATTAACCTAGTGCCCAAACTGCTGTTCCACTGCCAGACCCTCCCAGTGTCCATCCCCAAGAAAGACAAGCAGAAACTGCAAGCGCACATCCTGAAATTCGTCTGGGGGGAGAAAAAGCCATGCATCATGAGAAGGGTCATGCTCCGTAGCCCTGTAGCCGGGGGCCTCGGGATCCCGGACGTGGACAGATACTGCTTGGCGGCGCAGCCCGTAGCAGCATTCACATGGCAAGCAGGCACCAACAAACCCTGCTGGCTGAAACTGGAGGAAGACTGGAGCCTCTACACACTGAACTCTCTCCCGCACATTGCTTGGCTCAGAAAGCCCACGAACACCGGCCCCCTCACAGCAACCAGGAACACAGTGGAATGCTGGAAGAGGGCAGCCCGGAAATGGAGTTGCAGGAACACGGTGGGCCCGTTCCCAGGACTGGAACCGAACGACTTCAAAAGGTGGAAGGCAGGCTGGTTGAAGCACATGGCAGACTTCTTTACATAAGGAACCCTACTCACGTTTGTGGGATGCAAGGAGAGGTTTCAGGTGCCAAAAAGCGAACGTTTTCGCTATGTCCAGCGTAGACACTGGCTGTCCCACAAACCAATGAAGACGCACGGAAGCAGAGACCTCACGGCGCTGGAGCGAACACTGATGGCGACTCCACCCAAGGGGAAAATCTCAACCTTGTACAAACTGCTTGGCAGGGGGGCCCCAATTCAAAAGAACCCTACATGGCGCGATGGGAGCGAGACATAGGCAGAGAACTGGACGAGGAACCAGGAACCGCATCTGGACGAGAGCCTACAAGAGTTCCAAATGTGTCACGAACAAGGAGGGGGCCATCAAGGACTGCTACAGATGGTACTTGACACCGGAGATTTTACACAAATGTAACCCTGCCATCTCACCGCAATGCTGGAGAGGCTGCGTGGATACGGGGACACTGTTCCACCTTCTGTGGTCATGTGTTACTCACCGCTCCGAAAATAGGTCAGGAAGATAGATAGATGACCTTGGAGATGATATGTACACAGGAATCGATATTCAGCCTCCAATTCCAGCTCCCCTGAGTTCAAAACTCAGGCTTCCTCAAGAGAGGGGCTCTTCTTTACAACGTACCTCTCTGCTGTTTCAATAGGAACAGGCAGAGGTGTCAGTTGAATAAAAGAGCGGGGAGAACACACACTGCCAATACCCAAGCTGCAAAGGAATACAGAGAGATTAGACAGTGCTGAGAAACCAAGTAAGCAATCAAGTACAGTATGGAACAGGAAATACCTAGACAGTGATTGGAGTGGAACTTTCCACGGAATGGACCTACAAGTAAAGAAGTAAACCCAAATGAGTGAACTAATCTAATGGATTCTTCCTGTAGAGAGTTTTAGTTTTAGTCAAAACTACAGACCTGAATTGTGTGACTCTCAAGGGTTAATGAAATCCAGGATTGGAGAGAACGACAGGAAAAAATAATAAACGGTGAAGTTAGTACAGGGAAGTAAACCCGGGCGGCACGAGGGTCGCGCTAGAGCCGGGTTGGTGCAGGATTAGGAGAGCGTCAATATGCACTTTGAAAATAAGTTTGTTGAGTTGGAGTTCAATAAATGTCCCCAATCCAGTAGAGAGGAATACCAACAGAGCAGTAGTAGTCAAAGAAGGCGCTTGAAAAAATAGAAGAAAATAAATATAGTTGGTTACCTGAAACACAGACTTCCCAAACGAGAGTTGGAGCTGAAGTGTTCCGAATAACTGCTGACGAAGATGTTGTGAAGACAGCAGGAGCAGGAGCAGGGAAGAATAATCCAAGTAACGTCCCGTGTCAAATACCAGAAGATCACAACAATGATAAGGGCGTAGAGGAGGCAGTCCAGGGGCAGTCCGGGTCGATACCATAGTGGTCTATGAAGTGTCAATGGAATAGGAGACGTAACAATCCAAAAGTTCGGGCGTGGGTCGAAACCAGGAGATCAAGTCGGGATTTCGTGACAGGGTTTCACGAAGGAAAACGCACGTAACCGCAAATAGTAAGAAACACTAATTAGCAGCAAGAAGCCTGCTGGAAGACGCTGGTTTTAAACCCGTAAGGGGGGCGTGCCTTGTTGTACGTCCTTCACGTACGAGCCGTGTCAGCTGACACGGGTTCCGCCGTAGCTTGTACAGACGCCATGGCAACCTGTATCTGCTCCAGAAAGGAGCCTGTGAATGGGACGTACACCGCAGGGAAGTTTTTGTCTGTCGAAGTGTAACAGGATCCTCCCCCAAAGACACTGCCAACCCCCGGGCGGAATGAAATTCTTTCAAAAGATCAGGGCAATGCAAGTTGGACAAAGGTTCCCAGATACGATCCTCAGGGCCGAAACCCTTCCAATCCACCAGATAGAACACCGTGCCCTTAGAGACTTTGCAATCCAAAATGCGTGAGACCTCGTACTCCTCTTCGCCGTCCACCAAAATCGATGAAGGACGTGTCGGTAGTCAAGTAGACCGGACAAAGGGCTTGATCAGAGAGACGTGAAAGACCGGGTGAATTCGCCAAGAATGCGGCAATGACAACTTGACCGCTGCAGGGTTAATAACATCAGAAATGGTAAAGGGCCCCACAAATTTAGGCAGAAGAGAGCGTTTTCCAGCAATCTGTAAGTTACGGGAGGACAACCACACTTTCATGCCAATCCAATAGACTGGTGCCTGCGAACGATGAACATCCGCGTACTTCTTTGCACAATCTTAAACCCGAAGCAAGTGACAGCGAACATCCCGATGAACTTGGTCCAGATCTCTTACGCAATCTCTTGCGGCTGGGTTGGCATCCGGCAAGGTTGGATCAAGCGGGAGTGTGCTAGGGTGGCAACCATATAAGGCAAAGAAGGGGGACACCCCTGTGGATGTATGCATAGAATAATTGTATGCAAACTCGGCATAAGGCAAAGAAGTGCACTGAATCCGTCCTGCTGCTCTGATATACCCAGGCATAGCTGGTTCTAAACTTGATCAACAACCTCTGCCCCATGCTGGATTATTGCATCTAGCCTATGCTGATTTGCCTATGTTGATTTGCCCATGCTCGATTATTGCATCTAGCCTATGTTGATATGCCCATGTTGACTTGCCATGCTGGATTTGTGCATTTAGCCTATGTTGATTTGCCTAAATTGACTTGCCATGCTGGATTATTGCATCTTGCCTATGCTGATTTGCCATGCTGGTTTATTACATTTAGCCTATGTTGACTTGCCCATGCTGGATTATTGCATCTAGCCTATGCTGATTTGCCTATGTTGATTTGCCATGCTGGATTATTGCATCTAGCCTATGTTGATTTGCCTATGTTGACTTGCCATGCTGGATTATTGCATCTAGCCTATTCTGATTCGCCATGCTGGTTTATTACATTTAGCCTATGTTGACTTGCCCATGCTGGATTATTGCATCTAGCCTATGCTGATTTGCCTATGTTGATTTGCCCATGCTGGATTATTGCATCTAGCCTATGTTGATTTGCCTATGTTAACTTGCCATGCTGGACTACTGCATTTAGCCTATGTTGATCTCCCTAAGCTCTGATTCACCCAGCCCAGGTTGCCATATGCCTTACTGCCTAACTATCGATAGGGGAAGCCCTTACTAGCCCATCTCTCGCCTACCATACCTGTCACTGTAGTCAGAGCGCCCACTTTATGTGTCTCGATGTGTCTACCTACGCCTGCCTAGCACATATACCTAGTTGTTACTCTACGGCACTTATCTTCAGAGTGTCTTCTCCATTATAGGTATTGCCCCAAGGTAACCTAACCTAAGAGTGCATTGGACCTGCATTGTGCAACCTTGCCCCTAGACCATGATCACCTGGCTTACCCTTACCATGTTCCCCTTCTGCATCATACTAGACAATGTATCTTGTAGCGGCAACAATTTCATAACCTTCAACGATGGCCTAGCCTCCCTTGGATGACCCAGGCACCACCCGATCCCTTGCCCCACACCCTTCCTACCTTCCCAGCGGCCCTTCCCACCCAACCTCCACCCTCACCTTACCACCTCCACAGACAATAGCCCTCTTGGCAACACTATCTCTAACAAACCTTCCAATTATAGAAGACTTAGCGCCCCACACCACACTGTACCTCCCACACTAAAATCCCCTAATTCTGTATGCTCAACTAATCCGGATATCACGGCCCGCAACAACAGACTAGGCACCAGGCTCCCCCACACAACTAGCAACCTGTCATGCCTGCTGAACATATCTCTGGACCAGGAACGACCTCTCCATACAAAATGAGTTACGCCCATAGAACCACTAGACCATTCTACTCAAAATGGAGGTTGTTCGATGCATTGCCCGGAAAACGACGTCTGCATTTTTCACGTCGTTAAATTTCACGTTACTTAGGTCTGTCACATGTATCATGGCAGTGCGTACATACGCAGCGTGGAAACTCAGATCGCTGCTTCTGATTAAGTCTGTTTTGGCGTTTTGGTAGCTGAACTCCGGATCTGCGTTCTCGCATTCACTTAAGCAACTTCTTTGGCCTATTTTGAGCGTGTTTCCGCCACACGCTAATTCCAGAGCTGCGTGAATCCTGTTTGCGTGCCACATCTCCACACGGACGCTGTCTGCAAGCGCGGCTGTCCTGAGCTGCGTGAATCCTGTTTGTGTGCCAAGTCTCCACGCGGACGCTGTCTGCAAGCGCGGCTGTCCTGGACTGCGTGAATCCTGTTCGCGTGCCACATCTCCACGCGGACGCTGACTGCAAGCGCGGCTGTCCTGAGCTGCGTGAATCCTGTTTGCGTGCCAAATCTCCACGCGGACGCTGTCTGCAAGCGGGGCTGTCCGGAGCTGCGTGAATCCTGTTCGCGTGCCAAATCTCCACGCGGACGCTGTCTGCAAGCGCAGCTGTCCTGAGCTGTGTAAATCCTGTTCGCGTGCCAAATCTCCACGCGGATGCTGTCTGCAAGCGCGGCTGTCCTGAGCTGCGTGAATCCTGTTCGCGTGCCAAATCTCCACGCGTACGCTGTCTGCAAGCGCGGCTGTCCTGGGCTGCGTGAATCCTGTTCGCGTGTCAAATCTCCACACGGACGCTGTCTGCACGCGCGGCTGTCTGAGCTGCATGTATCCTGCTCGCGTGCTAAATATCTACACGCGGACGCTGTTTTCAAGCGCGGCTGGCCTGGCTGCCTGTATTCTATCGCGTGCAATCCTGCACGTGGTTTTCTGAACTATTTTGACCCTTTGGTACCTGTGACAGTTAACAGGTGAAATTTCTAATTTTTGTTCATCTTGGGAAAGGAAGTAATTCATGAACTATTGGAAAGTTATTGTGCACAGTACTTTGGACGCTATCCTGTGGGCCACCCACCCGGTATCTAGCGAGAGCCTCGTGCCGTTCGGGATAAGTCTCCCTTACTAATCTTCCCTTCCTTTGTCGTTTATTGAACTCCTGGTTTTCGTCAAGAAACGTTCGTGGATTACTTCAGTTCTTGCCATAATGTCAGTGTCTGAATTAATGCTAATACTGTGTTATCTTAGTAATTCGATTGGGACCGTTTCTTATGATACTTTATCTATCCTAGGCATACTTCCTACACAATTCCCACACCCTTTCCAGTGATCCATCTCTCTGCCTGTTTCATCCAGTCAGAGAGTTGTATCATTTGGAAGGTCTAATTTGACCTGCCTACAATCAAGTCGTGTGAAAATAGGATCCGGAAGAGCCCTACCAAATTGTATCCTTTTTTGGTTACCGTATCCTTTTCAGTTGATACATTGGTGATTTATGACAGAATCAGAAGCCATGGAGGGTACGGATCCTTTAACTGTTTTGACTCAGTTAATCACTGACTTGAGAAATTAAATGATTACGGCACAGGACATGCTACGGCATCGAATGGATGTTATGCAAGATGCCGTGCATGCCACTCCTCAGGGAGCACAGTGTTGGGTGTTGTGACCCACGTTTGGACTATTATGCTACAACATTTGGTGCTGTGGGCTTAGGAAATCCAAGATGGCCGAAAAAGCCCACATGTGCGCCAGAATCTATGAAAACCGCGCAGTTTGTGCGCACACCAAAATGGTTGCCTAACTTGCCACCCACCAGTGCGAGCAGGATGGGCCGGGGTGCCATGAGTGAAATGTGTGCCAAAGGAAAAACCGCACTTTAAAATCACCTTTTGTTTCTCTGAATGCCAGCTCAAAATGCCTATTTTCAAACATTGCAACACATCCAAAAATCTCACTGAACACCAGCGGACATCTGGCAGAATGAAGTATGTGTGCATACTAAATCTGGGAAGATGAAGAGCCCAAAACAATGTTCATAACAAAACTGGCTGAGCTATGCATGTCAGCAGCCTAACTGAAACTGGATTAAAACCACCAAAATCGAAATGTTTAAATTAACTGAGTGACCTACTTTTGAGTGTCACATAGTTTGTAACTGTTAAAATGTTATAGTTTTGAACTTAGAATCAGCATTCTAGCTGCATGTGTAAAAAAGTGTTAGTTTATTTGAATGCAGAAAACTGGGTAACTAGAAGTGACATTAGCTGGGGCCTGGTTTAAGGAACTGAATTCTGCCTGACATCTACCCCCACAGGAGTTAAAACCTGCTCAGCCACTCTTCCCCTTGCCAAAAGGAGTTGTCACCTCTCTGATTAGATTAGGGGTGGAGCAGCTACAGGGAGTTGAACAAAGGCCTGTCCTGGGCCCAGGCAGATGGTTTATTAGGGTAGTCGTAAATGGCTTCCTTTTGAACAATGGGCCTTCCAGGGCCCAGGCAGATGGTTTATTAGGGGGACCGTAAAATAGCTTCCTCTTGGCAGAAGCTGGGAGGGGCTGGGTCTCTGAGCTTGGCAAAAACTGGATAAACTGGTTTCTACACCATGTGACCTGGGAAACCACACCCCTTTGGGGCCAGAACATAAATCTAAAAAGATGGATCATTCATAGAGCGGACTTGTGAAAATGTTATAAGTGATATCATTATTCTTGTGATTTTTCTGTGCACATTTGAAGACGTGTTAGGACCCGGTGGTATGTTCAGCGGGGTTTTTAGCAGAAAAGAGGATATTACTCTAAATGTATGTATGTTAAAAATCTGACACTCCACCACCTAATGCCCACATGCTTTGCAAACATTTCTGTAAATGCGGGGACAAATCCAATATTGGTAACCCGACCAAAAAGTGAAATATGTTGCCATTTTTTAACCCAAGCTCCTAGAAACGACAGAATTGGAACAGTGGCTACCATCAGTAAATGTGATGGGTGCATGTAATTTCAAACCACTGTGTATCTATGAAATATGTCTTTAGGTCAAATATAGATTGTGTGTAAAGTTGACAGGGGTGGGTTCTCTGTATCATAAACAGACCTCATTATGATGACACTTCATTTCATTCCCCCAATCAAGGGGAAGAGGAGGAAGTGGCCAATGACAAGTGGAGAGGGGTAGGGCCTAGAAAGCTAGCCTCTCCACCCACTTTCAAAACACATAAAAGCAGACAGTCAGGACAGATAGAGACATTCTATTCCATCTGCTGCGGGACGCTCTGCCGGGAAAATCCATACTTTACCTCCATCAACCTCCAGAGAGCCAACATAGAGACTTCAATCTATCCACCTTCAGAGACCAAGACTTTACTTCAGAATTTGTAGAGGAGAGGTCAACTATAAGCTAAATCCCTCTTTAGCAGGCCTCAAATCATTGCCACTATTCACAGCCAGGCGAGCTGTTTGAATTCTTTGCAAGAACTCTTGCCATTTGCCCGAGAGCAGTGTTGTATCCAGAGAGAGACCAGCTGAACCGGAGACCACTGTATCCGGACCCACAGACCTGATCAGAACCAGAGACCCAGACCAGACCAGCAGAGTAGAGCTGACCCAAACGCTGTGCGCAGAAACCGTCCGTGGCGAGTGAAGAAAACCTGTTGACCAGATCCGTGGCGAGGCCCATTCCTTTTAAAATTATATTGTGAATACCTAGCAGAACTGTGCAGAACCAATCTCTTAGTTAAAATAATATAATTCAATCTATTTTAATCTAACCAGAACTGCCTCCTAACTGTCACCTGTCATTTGCAAAGCTGTCACTTGTCATTTTCTAGCTGCAAGCTGTAACCTGTCGCTTTGAACTTTTAAAATTTCAAATCCGAAAAACTACCTTTATTTAATCGTCCGTATCTCTGGAACCGTTTGGGCTCCTCATACTTTTGCCGTAATCACGATTCTCGCACTCGCGAATTTTACCGCGATTTGCAATTTGGTTAAAAATCCAGCCACGTGTGAAAACAGCAGCTTCATTGCTTTCCTTTGCCAAAAATTTGTTTAACCTGCTAGTTACTCCTAGACCCTTGCTAAAGTGAGCCTGAACTCATCCCAAGTATATTTCACTCACCCTGAACCTCCTAAAGGGAATTAAAACCGTTTTCAGCATATTTCTCACTGCATTGTCACCATATTCAAAGCATTTTGCCTGTGTTTCAAAACTCCTATCTGTTGTATAAGCTGCTGGGGGGGAATTGAACTGAATTCTATTTGATTGCATTCCTAAGAACTGTGTCATCTTCATCTCCTTACAGTGCATAAAAGGGGGGGGGGTGAATTGTCCAAGAAAGTGATTACATTGTCTTTTTCTGAAATCCTATCAAGTTATTTTCTGTACTGCATTTCATTCCACATTGCATCCATTTGAAATCATAAAAGTATTGTTGCTATCGTATCCATCCTATAACCACTCATCATTGATTATAAAGAAGTGTGCTAGTGCCGGACTATCCATTATTGATTACTGCTCAGATTAAGTGTGATATTCAATTATTAATTTATTATAAAGCGTGATATATATATATATATTGTTTAAATTATCAAATAAACCGTTTAAACTTGCAAAACAGAACTACTTCGTGGCTCAGTGGGGTCAGGGGGATTCCAAGAGAGGGGTGTTATATAGGGGTAGTCATCCAGAACGCATGAACTGGACGTAAAGATATATCAATAAGGGTTTCCATTCAGTATCCCAGACTAGGCATTGACTTAGCTTGTTACACATCGTGGGAGGTGGTCAATATGGGCTCGCAATCGGTTGTTTTGCAACCAGTTGTGTAGTAACATTCTCTACGCTAATCCCGATAATCCTTCTCAAGATGACTTCCGTTTTGAAAGTAGCGGTCTAGACTCTTCACGTTTCTCCGAGACGTTCCGGCTGGCTCACGTGATCCTTTATGAAACACGGAAGCCGGCGATTCCTCGCGTCGCTACTGTTTCTACAGACGCTCCGTGAGTTCGCCTCTAGGGATTTCTGAGCTCTACCTCTTTCTGTCAACCTTTTGACTTACCCTGTAACCTATTTGTCTCTATAGTTCCCATCTCCAGGCTCCTGCTCCCAGTCCGGTCTCGCTTTCTCTCGGGATTTCTCATCACTTCCAGATATCCTTCGGCGTCTCGGTTTCGCCAAAATCAACTTTCATCTTGCTGATACACCCGCTAGCTGTAAGTTACATAATATCTGAATCCTGATCTACCTCTTTCAATTCAGATTCTGACCCAAGTCATATTTATTCCAGAGCTCTCATCTCCCGATCTCTTCTCCTTCGAAGCCTTAAATAATTTATCCTCTCATTCCCTCCGCTGGTGAGAACCTTTCACTAAGCCTTTCAATTCCACTTTTCATTCCCATCACTCCTCTACTTCTCTGATCATTGTCCTCTCATTTCTCCAGACGAAGCCTTCCTGCCCACAGCCACTTGTTGAAGACAGTTATCTACCATCCGGATTCTCCACACATCCAGATTCGACCAGGGTTTTCTTCCCCATTGAGGGTTTCCCTGGCTACCCTGTTCTCTCCCCTGGTTAATCTCATTCCGGGTTGGAGAGGGCAGGGCTGTCCTAGGGTAGCTTTCACAGCTGCACTTGATTGTTTCCTGGTGGTCTCCTCATTCTGTCAAGGTGAGATTAATCACATTTCGCTTTCATTGTGGGAAACAGTATCGACTTTTCTGTCGTAGTTCTATAGCGTAATAGTTAGCGACGCCCAAAAAAGATTATTGACAGAAGAAGACCATTATGGAACAACAAATGCAGCAACTAATGGCCGCTATGCAGGCCATGTCTTTAGAAGTACAATCACTTAAGCAAGACAATGTACAATTACGACAACAGGTTGCTAGAGCTTTTTCCGATACCCCCCCGTCCACATTGCACCCGATAATGTATGATGGCGACCCCTACAAACTCAAAGAATTCCTAGATAGCTGTACGGTGCAGTTTACACTTAAAACCCGTTTCTTCCCAACGGACAAAGATAAGGTAGGGTTTGTGATTTCTCACTTATCTGGGCCCGCTTTGGCATGGGCCACGCCCTTAGTTACATCAAACAATGCTATTCTTGAATCTTACTCTGCCTTCTCTAACAGTCTAAAAGCCATGTTTGGGAGAAAAGAAATCACTGTATCCTCCCAAGAAAGACTCCTTGACTTAAAACAAAGCGGAAAAGACCTCTTAGGGTATATTACACAATTTAAGCAGTTATCGTCAGAATTGGGATGGCCAGATGAGGGTCTTCTTACTCTTTTTCGTAGAGGATTAACAGACGAGCTGAAGGATGAGATTTCGAAGGTTCCTCGACCAGCCAACCTAGCAGACATGATAACGCTAACCATGCAAATTGAGTACCGGTTGCAGGAACGATCCTATGAATGAAAAAGAAGCAAGAGTACCAGATCCTTTAATGAATACTATCCAACCGGAAATAAACCTCACGTCCAAAATGAAGAGCCCATGCAGATTGGAGCAGTGAGAGGACCACTATCCACTTCGGAAAGAGAAAGAAGAAGGACAGGAGGACTGTGTATGTACTGTGGTTCTTCATTACATATTTTGAAGGATTGTCACCTGGTTCCTCCGCGACGTACCCCAAATCCTAAGTCGGGAAACTTCAAAGCCCTACCCCAAGGGGAAGAACGGTAGTGGCTTCAAATCCTACTTCCCCATACCGAATGGGAATGTCGCTTGACACAGCTACTTGCCAAACCATGGTGGTGGTGTCTCTATCTATGATTCTTTCCGAACGAGTGTTGGCGGGTATACCAGCCTTGATAGACTGCGGGGCCGCTGGCAATTTCTTGGACAATGATTGGGCAACGAAACACGAGATACAGCGTGTTTCCAAATCCATCATTACTCCCATACAAGGGGTGGATGGAAACCCTTTGAGCTCTGGCCCGATCAAGGAACAGACCAAACCAATTACTTGTCTGATTGCCAATCATAAAGAAACTTTGGTTTTTGACCTCATTAAGGCAGCTCATTTCCCTGTTATCTTGGGTCTCCCATGGTTACGACTACATAACCCTTATATTAACTGGTCAGCGGGTACTTTATTCTTAGGGTCTGAGTTCTGTGTAAACCACTGTTTGTCCCAGGAGTCTGTGGGTGTTCACATTCCAACTGAAGTGTCTAATCTTCCAACCGGGTCCACCATAAACCAACTAGAGATCATCCCACTGTGCCATCAAGAGTTTCAGTCAGTTTTCGAGAACCCCAAATTTCCCACTCTACCTCCTCATAGGAGGGATGATTGTCATATTAACCTTCTTTCAGACCAACCCATTCCCTTTGGCAGGATGTATGTTTTGTCCCAAAAAGAAAAGGCAGTCCTTAAAGACTATCTCCAGACCAATTTACGCAATGGTCTAATTTCTGAATCAATCTCCCCAGCGGGCGCCTCTCTTTTCTTTATTCCTAAAAAAGACTCTGAGGAACTTCGCCCCTGCATAGACTATAGAGGTCTCAACAAGATTACCATTCCTGATAAGTACCCCATGCCTTTAATATCTGACATTATTGAGGCTGTCCAGGGGGCTTCTGTGTACACAAAACTCGACCTCAGAGGAGCTTACCACCTCATCAGAATAGCTCCTGGAGACGAATGGAAAACCGCCTTTCGCACACCATTCGGACATTTTGAATATCATGTGATGCCGTTTGGTCTTGTAAATGCTCCAGCAGTGTTCCAGCGATTCATGGATCACCTGTTCGCGGACATTTTGTTTCATTATGTAATCATCTACCTGGATGATATTTTGGTCTATTCATCCAACCCGAAAGACCATGTAAATCATGTAAACATAGTCCTTGGTCGACTCAAGAAAAACCATCTCTATTGTAAAGCCTCAAAGTGTGTGTTCCATCAAGAACAAGTTACTTACCTAGGTTTTGTGTTATCGAGCCTGGGCATATCTATGGATCCAAAGAAGGTATCCGCAGTCGTAAATTGGCCCAGTCCTTCCTGTGTCAAAGACATCCAGAGATTTCTAGGATTTGCAAATTTCTACAGGAAATTTATCCCCTGTTTTTCTGAAATTATTCTGCCTATCACTCAATTGCTAAAAAAGAAAGTCACATTCTGCTGGAACGAAGCCGCCCAAAGGGCCTTTCAGACTTTGAAAGAAATTTTCACCTCTGCCTCTATTTTGATTACCCCTGATCAGACCAAACCGTTTATAGTGGAGACTGATGCCTCTCAATACGCTATGGGAGCTGTGCTGTTACAACTCTCTGACCAGGGGGAAGAAAGACCCGTTGCGTATCTGTCTAGAACATTCAACGCAGCCGAACTGAATTATTCTGTTCTTGAGAAAGAACTGTTAGCTATTAAACGGGCATTCGAAGAGTGGAGACATCTGCTCTTGGGGTCTTCCTTTCCTGTCACAGTTCGAACGGATCACCAAAATCTCAGAGTACTCCAGAATGCCCAGACGACCAACAGCAGACAAGCCCGCTGGGCTTATTTCTTTCTTCCCTTTCGGATTGAATTCACTTTTCTTCCTGGAAAACATAACCTAAGGGCCGATGCTCTTTCTCGGAAGGATTCTCCCACTTCTAATTTCTGTTCTGAAAGGATGTTCCCCACAGCACGGTTTATCGCGGTACTAACGGACTTTCTTCAAGAAGTACTGATTGCTACTAATCAAAACAAACTTCTATGTGAAAAAAATTCTACTACTCATCATCTCACTGAAGAAGGGGGCTATTATTTTCAGGGAGCTCAGGTTCTGCTTCCCACTCCATCGCTCCAGCAAGAAGTTCTACGAATGTGTCACGACTCCCGAGCAGCTGGCCACCGAGGTTACGCCTCAACCTTGGAGCTTGTTCAACGACATTTTTGGTGGCCGGAAGTAAAGGCAGACATACATGATTATATTTCGGCCTGCACGATATGCGCTCAGTCTAAGTCTCCTCGGATGTCTCCTTTGGGTTTACTTTCTAGAATGCCTATTCCAGACCGACCTTGGCAGTTTATCTCCACTGACTTTGTCTCGGACCTACCTCCTTCTGAGAATAAAACCACTATCATGGTCACCATTGATTATTTTACCAAACTGGCACACTTTATCCCGTTGGTTAAGCTTCCTGGAGCAGCAGATATGGCAAAAATCTTCCTTTCTGAAATCTTTTCTCGACACGGACTCCCAGATACTATTGTATCAGATCGAGGCCCTCAATATACTTCTCTTTTCTGGCAGAAAGTATGTAACATTCTGGGCATTAAGAGAGCCTTAAGTTCCGGTTATCACCCCCAGACCAACGGGCAGACGGAAAGATTAAACCAGACTTTGGAAGGATATTTAAGATGTTTCATCTCTGCAGCTCAGGACAATTGGGTAGAATTGCTCCCATTTGCAGAGTTCGCCTACAACAACGCCAAACATTCTGCTCTTCACACCAGTCCTTTTCATTGTTCTTATGGGTATCACCCTTCCTTTGTACCTACCGTTTCTGTCCCTGCTTCCATTTTCCCTGGAGTTGACAGTCTTATATCAGACATTCAAGAGGGACAGAAATTGGCCAGACTATCTCTTCAAGAGGCTCAAGATCGGGCTAAGAAGAATGCAGATAAGCATCGTCGGGCAGCCCCTAATATCATCCCGGGAGATTCTGTTTGGCTGGCATCCCGATTCCTTCCCCGGCATCTTGTACCATCTAAATTGTCTCCTAGATATTTTGGGCCTTTTAAATTCCTCTCCTGGGTTGGTTCTGCTGCAATCAAACTCGCCTTACCGGCTTCCTGGTCTCGGATTCATCCAGTATTCCATTTATCTCAAATCAAATTGGTGGTTCCGGACCGTTTTCAGAGGTTGGTGAAGCCTCCTCCGCCTCCGGTCTTGACGGCTACTGGATCAGAGTATGAAGTGGCCAGTATTTGTGACTCTCGCTACAAGAGGGGTAAATTGCAGTTTTTGATAGACTGGAAGGGTTACTCACCTGCTGAACGATCCTGGGAGCCTGCTTCTGCTGTGCATGCCCCCAAGTTGATTCGACGATTCTTTCTTCTTCACCCGGGTAAACCGGGTTCTCCCCCCAGGAGGAGGGGGTATACTGTTACACATCGTGGGAGGTGGTCAATATGGGCTCGCAATCGGTTGTTTTGCAACCAGTTGTGTAGTAACATTCTCTACGCTAATCCCGATAATCCTTCTCAAGATGACTTCCGTTTTGAAAGTAGCGGTCTAGACTCTTCACGTTTCTCCGAGACGTTCCGGCTGGCTCACGTGATCCTTTATGAAACACGGAAGCCGGCGATTCCTCGCGTCGCTACTGTTTCTACAGACGCTCCGTGAGTTCGCCTCTAGGGATTTCTGAGCTCTACCTCTTTCTGTCAACCTTTTGACTTACCCTGTAACCTATTTGTCTCTATAGTTCCCATCTCCAGGCTCCTGCTCCCAGTCCGGTCTCGCTTTCTCTCGGGATTTCTCATCACTTCCAGATATCCTTCGGCGTCTCGGTTTCGCCAAAATCAACTTTCATCTTGCTGATACACCCGCTAGCTGTAAGTTACATAATATCTGAATCCTGATCTACCTCTTTCAATTCAGATTCTGACCCAAGTCATATTTATTCCAGAGCTCTCATCTCCCGATCTCTTCTCCTTCGAAGCCTTAAATAATTTATCCTCTCATTCCCTCCGCTGGTGAGAACCTTTCACTAAGCCTTTCAATTCCACTTTTCATTCCCATCTCTCCTCTACTTCTCTGATCATTGTCCTCTCATTTCTCCAGACGAAGCCTTCCTGCCCACAGCCACTTGTTGAAGACAGTTATCTACCATCCGGATTCTCCACACATCCAGATTCGACCAGGGTTTTCCTCCCCATTGAGGGTTTCCCTGGCTACCCTGTTCTCTCCCCTGGTTAATCTCATTCCGGGTTGGAGAGGGCAGGGCTGTCCTAGGGTAGCTTTCACAGCTGCACTTGATTGTTTCCTGGTGGTCTCCTCATTCTGTCAAGGTGAGATTAATCACATTTTGCTTTCATTGTGGGAAACAGTATCGACTTTTCTGTCGTAGTTCTATAGCGTAATATAGCTGTAGTGTTGAATTGAATCCTCTTACAAATTGGGGGCTCGAGGCGGACGTTTGGGTTAGATCTATCACTTGTGCAGATTAATACAGTGTGCCAGCTGACCAGATACACATATTCGGTCGGATCACCACGCTGTGTTACGCTGTAAAGCACTCCTCAAAGGAACGCTCTAAGGAAAAGGTCTGTTTTGCAAAAATAAAATATAAACTTCTGTAAGTCAGGAAGGAACTCAAATTCCAGAATGACGACCTTGGTAGATATGAAAATAGCCAGAGAACACTTCTTACATAAGCTATTTGTGAGAGGTGAGTGGAATCATCAGGACCAAACGGTCTGGTTGCAGGCAATCGCGCAACAGGTCACTGAAACAGGGTCAGATATATGGGGAGATCAGGGTCCCCTACATGTGGCCCTGAGTGAACTATACATGGCCCCAAAGGCCAAGGATGAGCACCACAAGATTGCCAGGGTAGCGGCATATTTATATTTACATATGGGAGTCATGCAGGACAAATGTGCTGAAGGCCAAGATCTGGCGAGTAGGCAACTGCTGGCACTACAGAAGGCCCAATCTGATCTGGACTCTTCTGAGCAGAGGCTGCTCAGGAGCCAGGAGTCAGAAAATGACAGCAGACGGTACATCACTAAAATAAAGGAGGATATGGATGTGCTGCAACAGGAAAAGGCGGACCAGGATACCAGATTTCTGGCCTTGCAGAAGGAGCACCAAGAAGGTTTGGACTCCCTACTGCAGAGCCAGAAAAAGCTGGAGCAACAGTTAGACTTCAATAGGGCATGTGCTGAGCAGATAGTCACCCTGCAAAGCCACCTAGATAGGGAGAAGGCAGAGAGCAATAAACTGATTTTGAAAGACCTGGATACCCAGGCAGAGTTTGACCAGGAGCGCCAGAAAACTGGTGCCTTCCAAAGGCAAAGGGACGACCTGGCGGCACAGATGCAGGCTCTTAGTCAGGAAAGGGATACCTTAGGCCAGGAAGTCTGCCACTTAAAAAGGAATATGGAAGAAAATCACCTGGCCCTCCAGGGACTGGGTGACCTCCAAAAAGAACACCATAACTTGTTAGAGCACACCAGGAAGGTGGAGGATGCTCTGGCAAGAAAGGAGCAGGCCAATAGGGACACAGCTCAGGAGGTAACCCTCCTGCACCAAAGACTGGCCCAGTGCTCCAGGACCAATCAGGAAACGCAGAGAGAGAATGAGGCTCTCTGCCAGCACAATGATAGGCTCCAACAACAGGTAGCGATGCAGGAGAGACTGATAGAGTCTAGTAAGGCCTTAACTGAGGAACTGAAGGCGCAGGCTCTTGCATTGCAACAGGGAGCAGGGGCGGATAGAGACCAGGTTCGCTGGGAAAGGGAAACTCCTGAGCATAACCTCAGGAGCCCTAGTACCAGAGGCCTTTATCTCTCTCAGTCCCTGGACTCTGCCACCCCCCTGTCCCCTGGCGCACATGAGCACCGGGCCACAGGGATGGCAGATTACTATCCAGCCAGAAGCATGGGGCTCATAGGCCAGTACCTCCCAGGAATGGATGGGCGGGCATCCGGGTATGGGCACCCAAGCACAGTGCAATTTAGTGGGGAACCCCAGGAGAATAGGCCCATTAAGGGCATCCTGAAAACCTCTGCCCAGTTAGGTCAGTTGGGGGGGGTACCCATCAAATCCTGGCAGCAAGGAGGAATCTGAAGACTCCTCTGAACGGCGCAGGACACAGGAGACCAGGTCCCCACATTCTGCCAGCCACTCCCAGGCTCGCAGAATCCGGGAAAACCTGGAAGAGCAGACAGGAACCTCTGGGAGCAGTGCCTCTGAGTCAGAGGATGAATGGACCAGGGTTACCCGAACCAAAAAGGCCAATAAGGCAAAAAGGGCCTTGCTTAAGGACCCATTGAAACAGATTAAGGCAATCAGGAGTGTCATCACGCCTTATCATAAGAACGCCAAGTACTCTGTTTGGGAACACTTAGAGCTCTATGAGCAAATGATGGAGACTTTTCATTTGAAGGACAGCCAAAGCTGTATCCAATATATAAAGTGGACCTTCTCACCAGAATACTCCAGTTTCTTTGCGGGGCTGGAGGACCAAAATCATTTAAGATGGTCCACCTATAAGGCGGCCATCTTGAAACATTTTTCTGTTCACAGAAATCCTCAAGAGGCTCGCAAGGCAGCCTACAATTTGCAATGTGGGGAGTATCAGGCCCCACAAGAATTCGTGCAAGAACTGAAACGTGCCTTTGCCCAGACCACCAGAAGGGTGCGCACAGACAGCAGAGAATTCGTTAATACTTTTTTCCATGCCTTGCCCAAATACATAATGACCCAGCTCGTGAGAGATTTTCATGAGAAAAGATCTTTAGACTGGGTCATTGAACAGGCTACCCGGATCTATGAGGTGCAGAAGCCCATAGAAAATAAAAGCAATACCCAGAAAAATCCCAAAACCAACAGCACCCCTGCTGCTGCCAAGGTGGCAGAGGTAAAGGTCACCCCCGTTTTGGATTTGGAGATGGGGGGGCCTAAAAACCTACCTGCACCTAATAATGCTAGGCCCAGAAGGTCCTCGGGCCAGTCACAGACAGGGAGTGAAAGAGGTAATCCCACAAATGAGGTCCCTCGCTCTCCTGACTATGTAAGTCCCCGTTACAAGGGAAACAGACCAATCCTGGGTTATGTGTGGACTCCTCCAGCCCAAGGGGGGGGATCCAGCCAAGCACCTGACCCGGGGAACCTCCCTCCTAACTTCCCCAAGGAGGGCAGAAATTCTCCAAATCCTGGGCAGAACTTTTTCCCCAGGTATCCACCCAATTTCCAGTCCCAAAATCATCCATCCTTCTTTCCCCAATTCCCTGAGCCCAGACAACCTAATCCGGGAGAGGGGAGGCCAAGGGTGGAGGGGTACCAAAATCTTCCCAACCAGGGGTACTACCAGAGAAGGGATAGCTACCCTTCCCGGGATCAGCCCAGGGGAGAAAATAGAGCCCCGTATCAGCCTGAGCGGGTTTCCCAGTTAGAGCGCCAGGTCCAAAATATGGCACGGGATCTGGGTCACATACTGAGGGCTCAACAGAACCCTCAGATGAGCATGCCACCGCAGAATGCCCCAAACTCTGGACCTGGTGCTCCAGAACAATGACGGGGGCAGCACCCCGATAACACACCGGTTCCCAGGGAGGAGGCACAAGTGTAAGGGGGTGTAAAGCCTTGGAGGAAGCTTCCTTCCCAACTTGTAAACAGCCCCTGGAAAACCAGGAACCGGAAACAAAATCTCCTGCCCCTGAAAGCCCGCCTCCCAAGGAGCAGAGGGGGGGTAGGAGAAACAAAGGACCCAAACAGACCCACTTTGTGGAGGAGGTACAGGTCTTCCAATTTGAGGGAGAGGGATCCTCAGAGGATCCTGGGGAAAGGACCTTCTCCTTCAGAGATGGAGGAACTCATCCCAAGGAAAAATGGGTCCCAAGGGATGCCAATTCAGACTGGGGAGATATGGAGACTGAGCTACCGCCGCCCATCATCTCATCCCAGAACCCACAATACCAAAATCCCTTGGTTCAAACCCATCCTGATGACTGCCTCCAAAAAGGGGGGGGCGGCCCAGAACCGGAACCAGGGGAACCCACAATGGCTCTAATCTCCAGTTGCCAACTTCTTCTTTCAGATTCTCAAGGCTCTCCACAGAATTCTGCCCAAATTTCTTCTCTTGCAATGTCCAAAACCAGAAAGTTAGCCCACCAGTTGTCCAAAAATGTGCATTATCTGTGCCCCCTTGAGGAGAAGGAGGGAAGATATTATGCCCCGGTACAAGTACAGGGGCAGGGTACGATTTCAGCGCTGGTGGACACGGGATCTCAAGCTACCCTTCTGTCCAGAAGGGCCTTTGATGAACTGAATGCAGGAAGGGGAGGGAATTACCAAATTCCTCTCACCTCACTTCCTGGACAACTCCAGAACTTTGACGGGAAGTAAATTCCCGTTGAGGGGACAGCAGATTTGGACATTAAAATTGGGCGACACAAGTTGAGACACCCGGTCATAGTTGTGACTCCAGAGGGCACCCCTTGTTTACTAGGGAATGACCTCCTGAGAAGGTTGTCACCCCTAATAGATTGCGTAAACAAGGTCCTCTGGACCCAGACTAGCCGACCCATAAAATTAAAACAGAGTGTCAACCATGTTAGTTTAAACTGCACATGCCACATGGTTGAACAAAAATCTGACCAAGTAGAATTCCACTTCCAGAATAACCAAATTCCAGACGTGACAGTAATAGCAGTAGGACAACAGACTGGTGATGGGGGGTCCTCTCTATTTCTGAAAATCAACCTCCCTTCCAGTTTAAGGTGGTATTCCACACTGGAAGGAAACACCCTGAAATTCTTTACTAATCCACAATCAGAAACTCCCACTCCTATAGTCCAGAAAGATGTGAAATCAGCTCAGAGCCTGGCTGATATTCAGCAAATTGGAGAGCAGTTGTTCATCCCTGTTCAGTTAAATGATGGGAAGGACTCTGTTCTCGCTCGAGTGTGTGTGAACAACGTTAAGAGCTTCATCAGCGAAGCCATGTTCCGCCAACTCCCAAAAGATCCAGCCATTCCCACATTCAAACTGATAGACAAATGGGAAATGGACCTGGAAGCACCCAATTCCAAACATCTCCTGCCAAGCAGGTGTATGCTCAAAATCTCCACTGGCAACAAGAGCATAGTCCACAATTGTTGGGTCGTGCGAGACGTCACTGCTGCTTTTTACTTAGGCAGTGACATTCTCAATCGCTTTGCCATTAGTTTGGACCTAATAAACTTCAAAGTTTGGTCCCGATTAGCGGATAATCCCATGGGCTTTGATGATCCAGAAAAAGCATTTAGGTCAGCTCAATTGCTACCTTATGCAGTTGAGATTGAGATCAAAGAGGAAGTCACCATCCCAGAAAGGACCCGACAATTCTCCCTGGAAGTGAAAGTTAAAAGAGGACAACATTTGAAAAACCCTGATGCTTATATACACCTAAATGCTTCTCTCCAACAGCAAGGGTTGCGGGTAAACCCAACTCCATTAGTCAACATAGAACACGACACCATTCTAATAGAGGTGGATAACAGCGACTTAAAGAGTATTACTCTAGCCGCAGGCACCATTATTGGAATGGCGGTTGATGACCGACATTTTTCCATCGATTTAGGAAATGAACTGTTAGGACCAATCCCCAAGGACTGTTTTGATAGTGACAGTGAGGACAATACAACACCAGACAGGATTTTTACCCGGCATGGGGGGGAACTTCCTGGTGTACACTTCCTGCCCCTATGGTAAGGAAGATGTGATTTGTGACTTCAGGAGGGATGAGGTGATTTTCCAGGTCCATGAGGGTTGCCTTTCCCACCTGAGGCCTCCAGTCCAAATCAGCACTCTGACCAGGGACTTCTCCACCCAGCTGGAGGAGGCCGCTGAGATAGCCAAACCAGAAGTCTTTCCAGGCTTCAGGCAGATGGTGGAAGAGAGAGTCAACCTAGCTGATGCCTGTGTGACTCTGGAACAGAAGCAAAAGTTGAAACAAGTTTTCTTGGATTTCCAAGATCTCTTTGCGGTAGACTCATATGACTGTGGCCGCACCGACATCCACACAACAACAATCCCCACGGACCCTGGCATGACTCCAGTGTTTGTGAAGCAATATCGCTTGCCTCTCGCATCAATGGAGTCCCTTACTGAAATAATTAAGAACCTTGAGTCCCGGGGAATAATCCGTCCAATACACAGCACCTTCAATAATCCGGTGCTGGGAATATTGAAGCCAAACGGCCAGTGGAGACTCTGTGCTGACCTCAGGGAGCTCAACAAAGGGGTCCATACTTCCCGATGGCCTCTGCCCTACATTGACCAAGGGCTGGCCCAGATCCAGGGGTCACAGGTATTCACTGCAATAGACCTGACCAATGGATACTGGACTGTGCTTGTCAGTAGGGAGGACCAATACAAGCTGGCTTTTACCTTTGGGGGCCAGCAATATACATGGACCCGGACTCCCTTCGGATACCTCAACTCCGGCAATGAATTCAACATTTTCCTACATAAGGCCATGCCCGACCTGGGTGCGAGGGGTAACCTGGCTTATGTAGATGATGTCCTCATCAAAAGTTCATCTGTGGAGGAACACATAGCGGAGATCCGTTATGTTCTGACCCAGTTGAGGGCCGCCGGAGCAAAACTTTCCTTTCAGAAAGCACAGTGGTGTAGAACCTGTGTTAATTTCTTGGGGCATGAGATTACTCCTCAGGGTCTCTGTCCCCAGGAAAAGAAAGTGGAAGCACTTCAGAAACTGAAAGACCCCACAACTCTGCGGGAACTAAGGAGCCTCCTTGGACTGACTAATTACAGCAGAAAGTTCATTGAGGGCTACGCAGAGATCACCAGACCCCTGATTCATCTCTTGAAGGTGGGGGTCAAGTGGGAATGGGGTCCAGAACAATCAGAGGCAGTAAGGCAGCTCAAAAGAAGCCTCTCACAAGCGCCTTGCCTAGCTTACCCTGTCAGAAACAAGGAGTTCTTCCTGGAGACGGGGTTCTCTAATACGTGCTTGACGGCAGTATTATACCAAAAGCATGACAAGGTCAATAAAGTAATCTCCTATGCGAGCAAAACTTTATCCTCTGTGGAGGAAAAATTCAACGATTGTGAGAAGGCACTCCTGGCAACGGTGTGGGCATTGAAGAATTACCGCCCGTTTATCCAGGGGGAACACATCATAGTGGAGACCCCACACCAGCCTCTGCAATATCTCCAAAGTGACAGAATCCGGGCCGGAAATGTGAGTAATTCCCGAATTACTTCCTGGATTCTGTCAATGCAAGGCTTTCCTGTGGAGGTCAGATATGGCCAAAACAAGAAGAGTCCCCTCGCGCAAGGTCTGGCTAACTTGCATGATTGTGCCAGAGAAAACTGCCTTCAGGACGAAAGTCTAAAAATCAAGGACAACACGGAGGCATACCTTAATTCCCCACACAAAGTCTTTGAAGAAGACAAGTGTGAGGGAATGCCCACTGTCTATGTGGATGGATGCTCTTACCATGTTGACAACAACGGGGAGAAAGAACTGGTGGCCGGCGTAGGGAATGCATGGGTGAATGAGTCCCCAGAACCCTCCTTTGGATACAAAATTGGTCCCCGAAGTAGTCGGTGGCAGAATTGATGGCTGTGCATCAGGCCATCCTCACTGCTGTCCAACATCAACTCCACGAACTGGTCATAATCACCGATTCAGATTATGTACGGAACGGGTTCGTGGAGCACCTGGTTAATTGGAAAACCAGAGGCATGTTATGTGCTAATAACAAACCCCTGAAACATGGGAAGTTGATCCAAAACATTGATGATCTGGTCACCTCGAATGAGATGACCATCTATTGGAAAAAGATCAAGGGTCATTCCAAAGTAGAGGGACCAGACAAAACTGGAAATGACTTAGCTGATCAGCTGGCCAAAACCGGGGCCATCCAAGGGGATCTAATTGAGATTGAGTCCCTGTTGGGGGAAATCCAGGTCACTTTTATCACTAGGTCCCAGACAAATGCTCACAATGATCTTTCCACTGCACAATGGAGTAAGGAGACCCCTGATGCTGATCTAATTACAGCTCAGAAGGGGGATCAAATAATTGGTAAGTTTTACCAGCACATTGAGGACCCTGAGAACTCTCCCCTGACGGATACCGATTACATTGGGAAAGAGGACCTAAGAGTGCTGATGAAATGTCCAAAAATGTTCCGAATCCAAGACGGTTTGTTGGTAAGGAAATCGAAAGCTGGCCACGATCAGTGGGTGGTTCCTACCTCATTCCGAAGCCTGATGTTAAGTCACGCCCATGATGCGGCCACCGCCGGTCATAGGGGGTTTCACACAACACTGGAAATCTTAAGAGAGGTTGCATACTGGCCACACATGGGCCAGGACCTCAACCAATACTTGAAGGGTTGTCTTGTGTGTGCACAATTTCAGCCAACATCCCTCACACACCGGGCGCCTCTCCAAAAGAGGGGGATGACACTGCCATGGTCAGATTTACAAATCGACTTTGTAGGCCCTGTGATTCGCTCGACTAGAGGAAACAAGTACATGTTGACCGTTACATGCTTGTTTACCAAGTGGGTGGAATGTCTTCCAGCCCCAAATTGCAAGGCATAAACTGCAGCTGCCCTGATGATTAACCACATCTTTTCTCGGTTTGGTCTACCTCACAGAATTGAGTCTGACAGAGGTAGCCACTTCACCAGTGAAGTAATGACAAAGATGTGGGAGATACTGGGGGTCAAGAGAAAGCTACACATTGCTTACAGGCCAGCTTCTTCTGGGGCAGTAGAGAGATATAACCAAACCATTGTGAGCATATTAAAGAAGTTTGTGGCAGATTCTGGGCCAAGTTGGGATATCCGATTACCTCTGGTCCTAATGGCCATCAGATCTACCCCTTCATCTGCAACCAAAATGTCACCATTTAAGTTGATGACTGGACGCAAGATGGTGCTTCCTCAGCATTTGCTCTACAGAACCCAAGAGCAAACGTTGATAAATGCCTCCACAACTCATGAGTATGTGGAGAATTTAAGGAAACACCTTCAACATGCTTTTGCCTATGCTCAGCGGAATCTAGAAAGATCAGCTGAGAGTATGAAGACCCACTATGACCTGAAAACTTCCAGGAAGGAATATCAGGTGGGGGACCGGGTCTATCTATAAAATTTCCACAGGAACCAGGCCAAACAGCGAAAATGTTTGCCTACATGGAAGGGACTCTTTGAGATTATAGACAAGATCACCCCTGTGGTCTACAAGATCTGCATCCCCAAAGGTGGTTTGGCAGAGGGGGAAGACAAGTGGGTACATATAAATCAGCTAAAGTGTTGCCATCCCAGGCACACTCTGCAACAACTGGAGGAATCCTCTGGAATCCTAGAGGGTACTGTCTCAGATTAATTCAGTTCTAACTTAAAATATCCTACATATAGCCTATCAAATTCTGTGTTTCTCAAGTTTATGTGTTCCTGTCTCTTAATTTAAAAAAATGTGCATGTTCATATCTGTTGAGTTCTAAAATATATATGCCACCCCACTATATCAATGGTGGGGGAGAAATGTCCATGAATAGGTATTGCTGCTCTTCCTTTGTCGTCCTAGGAGAAAGAAAACCTGGAGACTGGACAAGGAGGACGATCCGGAGACCGGGAGCAGAGACGCAAGGGGCCCAGTGTACTGCCCAATACTCCCATCAGGACCGGCGAGGAGAACCGACTGATCCACCCCTGATGGAGGAAAGGATGCTGAACTTTGTCATCTGCGGAATTGGAAGAAGATGATGCGGACCTCCCAGCACGTGGGTCAACATCCTTAGCACCCAACATCCCTTCGATTCAATCCAAGTGCAGTCGGGCGAGGGGGTTTGTTGGGTGTTCTGACCCACGTTTGGACTATTATGCTACAACATTTGGTGCTGTGGGCTTAGGAAATCCAAGATGGCCGAAAAAGCCCACATGTGCGCCAGAATCTATGAAAACCGCGCAGTTTGTGCGCACACCAAAATGGTTGCCTAACTTGCCACCCACCAGTGCGAGCAGGATGGGCCGGGGTGCCATGAGTGAAATGTGTGCCAAAGGAAAAACCGCACTTTAAAATCACCTTTTGTTTCTCTGAATGCCAGCTCAAAATGCTTATTTTCAAACATTGCAACACATCCAAAAATCTCACTGAACACCAGCGGACATCTGGCAGAATGAAGTATGTGTGCATACTAAATCTGGGAAGATGAAGAGCCCAAAACAATGTTCATAACAAAACTGGCTGAGCTATGCATGTCAGCAGTCTAACTGAAACTGGATTAAAACCACCAAAATCGAAATGTTTAAATTAACTGAGTGACCTACTTTTGAGTGTCACATAGTTTGTAACTGTTAAAATGTCATAGTTTTGAACTTAGAATCAGCATTCTAGCTGCATGTGTAAAAAATTGTTAGTTTATTTGAATGCAGAAAACTGGGTAACTAGAAGTGACATTAGCTGGGGCCTGGCTTAAGGAACTGAATTCTGCCTGACATCTACCCCCACAGGAGTTAAAACCTGCTCAGCCACTCTTCCCCTTGCCAAAAGGAGTTGTCACCTCTCTGATTAGATTAGGGGTGGAGCAGCTACAGTGAGTTGAACAAAGGCCTGTCCTGGGCCCAGGCAGATGGTTTATTAGGGTAGTCGTAAATGGCTTCCTTTTGAACATTGGGCCTTCCAGGGCCCAGGCAGATGGTTTATTAGGGGGACCGTAAAATAGCTTCCTCTTGGCAGAAGCTGGGAGGGGCAGGGTCTCTGAGCTTGGCAGAAACTGGATAAACTGGTTTCTACACCATGTGACCTGCGAAACCACACCCCTTTGGGGCCAGAACATAAATCTAAAAAGATGGATCATTCATAGAGCGGACTTGTGAAAAATTTATAAGTGAAATCATTATTCTTGTGATTTTTCTGTGCACATTTGAAGACGTGTTAGGACCCGGTGGTATGTTCAGGGGGGTTTTTAGCGGAAAAGAGGATATTACTCTAAATGTATGTATGTTAAAAATCTGACACTCCACCACCTAATGCCCACATGCTTTGCGAACATTTGTGTAAATGCGGGGACAAATCTAATATTGGTAACCCAACCAAAAAGTGAAATATGTTGCCATTTTTTAACCCAAGCTCCTAGAAACGACAGAATTGGAACAGGGGCTACCATCAGTAAATGTGATGGGTGCATGTAATTTCAAACCACTGTGTATCTATGAAATATGTCTTTAGGTCAAATATAGATTGTGTGTAAAGTTGACAGGGGTGGGTTCTCTGTATCATAAACAGACCTCATCATGATGACACTTCATTTCATTCCCCCAATCAAGGGGAAGAGGAGGAAGTGGCCAATGACAAGTGGAGAGGGGTAGGGCCTAGAAAGCTAGCCTCTCCACCCACTTTCAAAACACATAAAAGCAGACAGTCAGGACAGATAGAGACATTCTATTCCATCTGCTGCGGGAAGCTCTGCCGGGAAAATCCATACTTTACCTCCATCAAACTCCAGAGAGCCAACATAGAGACTTCAATCTATCCACCTTCAGAGACCAAGACTTTACTTCAGAATTTGTAGCAGAGAGGTCAACTACAAGCTAAATCCCTCTTTAGCAGGCCTCAAATCATTGCCACTATTCACAGCCATGCGAGCTGTTTGAATTCTTTGCAAGAACTCTTGCCATTTGCCCGAGAGCAGTGTTGTATCGAGAGAGAGACCAGCTGAACCGGAGACCGCTGTATCCGGACCCACAGACCTGATCAGAACCAGAGACCCAGACCAGACCAGCAGAGTAGAGCTGACCCAGACGCTGTGCGCAGAAACCGTTTGTGGCGAGTGAAGAAAACCTGTTGACCAGATCCCTGGCGAGGCCCATTCCTTTTAAAATTATATTGTGAGTACCTAGCAGAACTGTGCAGAACCAATCTCTTAGTTAAAATAATATAATTCAATCTATTTTAATCTAACCAGAACTGCCTCCTAACTGTCACCTGTCATTTGCAAAGCTGTCACTTGTCATTTTCTAGCTGCAAGCTGTAACCTGTCGCTTTGAACTTTTAAAATCCGAAAAACTACCTTTATTTAATCGTCCGTATCTCTGGAACTGTTTGGGCTAGGAACTTGGTTTAACTTTCCTCTGAAAGCTTAGAATCTCAGCTTTTCAACAAACCTATACTTTTGCCGTAATCACGATTCTCGCACTCGTGAATTTTACCGCAATTGGAATTTGGTTAAAAATCCAGCCACGTGTGAAAACAGCAGCTTCATTGCTTTCCTTTGCAAACAATTTGTTTAACCTGCTCGTTACTCCTAGATCCTTGCTAAAGTGAGCCTGAACTCATCCCAAGTATATTTCACTCACCCTGAACCTCCTAAAGGGAATTAAAACCATTTTCAGCATATTTCTCACTGCATTGTCACCATATTCAAAGCATTTTGCCTGTGTTTCAAAACTCCTATCTGTTGTATAAGCTGCTGGGGGGGAATTTAACTGAATTCTATTTGATTGCATTCCTAAGAACTGTGTCATCTTCATCTCCAGACAGTGCATAAAAGGGGGGGTGAATTGTCCAAGAAAGTGATTACATTGTCTTTTGCTGAAATCCTATCAAGTTATTTTCTGTACTGCATTTTATTCCACATTGCATCCATTTGAAATCATAAAAGTATTGTTGCTATCGTATCCATCCTATAACCACTCATCATTGATTATAAAGAAGTGTGCTAGTGCCGGACTATCCATTATTGATTACTGCTCAGATTAAGTGCGATATTCAATTATTAATTTATTATAAAGCGTGATATATATATATATATATATATATATATATATATATATATATATTGTTTAAATTATCAAATAAACCGTTTAAACTTGCAAAACAGAACTACTTCGTGGCTCAGTGGGGTCAGGGAGATTCCAAGAGAGGGGTGTTATATAGGGGTAGTCATCCAGAACCCATGAACTGGACGTAAAGATATATCAATAAGGGTTTCCATTCAGTATCCCAGACTAGGCATTGACTTAGCTGTAGTGTTGAATTGAATCCTCTTACAACGGGTTCCAGTAGCCACTGCATCTGGATCTGGGACTACAACACCATCATTATCACAGGAAACTCTTAAAGTGGTTATGCCCACACAGTTTCCCTTGGTTCCCCCGGAAAGGTTCACAGGTGATCCTAAAACCTATAGAACTTTTGTTAATCAGTGCCGACATTTTCTTTGCCGGCCTAATTCATTTCCTGATCTAACTACTAAAGCAGCATTCGTGCTTTCCCATTTAGGGGGTACAGCTGCTGCTTGGGCAAATCCTTTATTGGAATCAAATAGCCCCTTGTTGTACGATTGCGATGATCTTCTGGCTGCTATGAACAAAGTCTTTGATATGTGTCACGCTACTCAAGCCACAGATCTGGAGTTGCTGAATTTACAACAAGGCACTCAACCTATGTTGGCTTACATTGCACGATTTAACCAATTAACAGCCGAAACCCAATGGCCGGAAGACAAGAAGACGGCTGTTTTTACAAGGGTCTTTCAGAAGAACTCAAAGATGCCTTGTCCACGGTCCCAGTGGTTCCTACAGGTTTTTCAGAATTTCTTGATTTAATTTTACAAATTGATGCCCGAAGAAATGCCCGCAAAGGAGAGAGAAAACCTTTCCTTCATGCACCGGTTCGTTCTGATACACCGGCACCCTCTTCGAATGATCCTGAACCAATGAAAATTGGTGCGGTGAGAGGCCGGTTGTCTAGAGCCGAAAGAGAGAACCGAAGGAAAAATAACTTATGTATGTATTGCGGTTCATCTGAGCATTTATTGGCGGCATGTCCTAAAAGGCCAAATAAGCCTTCGGGAAACGCCAAAACTCGACAGTAGCAGGAGTCCCTGTGTCGAGTTTTACATCGGACTCCATTACATTTCCAGCCCATGCACCGATAGCTGTTGAGATTTCTTTACGTTTCGATGATCAAGACTTGGTTTCCAAGGCTATGGTTGACTCTGTGGCCACTAATAATTACAAGAACAAACCTGAAACTGTTAATACTGTGGATGGATAAGTCTTGATTTCCGGTATGGTAACTCAGGAGACTATACCTATTCAGATGACTTTATCAAATGGTCATTCAGAGGAAATAGTCTTCGATGTCATTGCGGCTCCTCAATACAAAATATTACTTGGACTTAAATGGTTGACTCTTCATAATCCCGCCATAGACTGGGTTACGGGATTGATCCAATATCCTTCTGTTTTTTGCAACGAACATTGCTTTACCAGTCATGTGGTGTCAAATAAATCACATATTTTGGCCTCTATTGAGGGAATTTCCACTATTAGTGTGGTACATCAGAGCGGTACACATATACCAAGTGAATATGCAGATTTTGCTGGTGTGTTTGACAAAGGTCAGGCAGAACAGTTGCCTCCACATAGGCAGTATGATTGTCCAATTGAATTAATTCCTGGAGCTAAAATTCCTACTGGTCGAGTTTATTCTTTAACTCTCAAAGAAGATGTTGTCTTGAAAGAATACATCGATAAAGCTCTTGATATGGGATTTATACGGCCATCTCAATCGCCGGCTGCCTCTCCTTTATTCTTTGTTCCAAAGAAGGAAGGAGATCTAGGGCCTTGCATTGATTACAGGGCTATTAACGACATCACCATAAAGAATCAGTACCCTTTACCACTGATTAATGTTCTGTTAGATCAATTAGGAACCTCCAAGTATTTCTCTAAATTGGATTTGCGCGGTGCTTACAATCTGGTTCGCATTCGCGAAGGAGACGAATGGAAGACCGCTTTTAAGACGCGGTACGGCCTTTATGAATATTTAGTGATGCCTTTTGGTCTTTGTAATGCTCCCGCCACATTTCAGTTCTTCATGAACGATATCTTCAAAGATATGATGGACCAATTCGTGGTGATTTACTTGGATGACATTTTGATATATTCATCATCTTTTCCAGAACATGTTAAACACGCGTTAGCTGTCTTACAAAGACAGAGAGAACAAACTTTTTGTTAAAGCCGAGAAATGTGTCTTTCATACACAAGAAGTGGAATTTCTGGGTTACGACATTACCAATCACGGTATTCGAATGAGTCGTTCCAAAGTGAAGGCCATATTGAATTGGCCTGTTCCACACAATGTCAAGTCATTACAGTCATTTCTAGGTTTTGCAAATTTTTATCGCAGATTTATTCGTTCTTTCTCCAAAACAATGGCCCCATTGACAGCTTTAACTAGTTCTAAAGTTCCATTCTGTTGGAACCAGAATGCTCAAGCTTCTTTTGAGAGGTTAAAGGAAGCATTTACCACTGCACCTGTACTTCAACATCCTGATCCGGATGGTCAGTTTATCGTTGAAGCAGACGCCTCCAGTGTCGCTACAGGAGCTGTACTCTCGCAAGTTTGTGCAGAAACTAAGGAGGAGCATCCAGTTGCTTTCTTCTCACGCAAACTTACCCCATATGAGCAAAACTATACTGTCACTGAGCGTGAATTACTTGCAATCAAGGATGCTTTCCAAGAATGGCGACATCATCTTCTTGGGGCCAAACATCAGGTGGTGGTGTTTTCGGATCATAGAAATCTTCAGGCATTCAAAACTATGAAATGTCTTACAGCTAGACATGCCAGATGGCATGTTTTTTTTGCTCAATACGATTTTCAAATTACTTATCGCCCTGCCAGACAACATGTCAAGTCGGATGCTTTGTCTCGCAGCGGTGAAGAGGTGAAAGAAGAATCATCGGTGCAAAATAAGTTGTTGGCAGATCACGTGATATGTAGTTGTTCTGCACAACCTTCCCTAAAAAACGAGTTACAGGAGTGGGTGAAACTAAATCCACAATTGATTCAGGAATTGAATATTGAGATATACAATGGTTTGCCTTTTAAACAAGGAGTACTCTATCTGCCAACTGGTACCACTCAGAACAAGGCCCTCAGTTGGGGTCATGATTCTTTGATTGCCGCCCATCCTGGACAGAAGAAGACTCTAGAGTTGCTGAAAAGATGGTGTTGGTGGCCGTCTATAACACAAGATGTTATAAATTATGTTTCAACATGTTCGGTATGCAGTCAATGCAAGAACACCTCTGGCAAACCTGTGGGTTTACTCCAGTCTCTACCTGTTCCCAAAAAACAATGGGACATGATATCAATGGATTTTGTGGTTGAACTTCCTAGAAATAAAGGCTACAATACCATATGGGTGGTGGTGGACTACTTTACAAAATTGGCGCTTTTTATCCCCTGTATTGGTGTACCAACAGCTGCTGGTCTGGCTGATCTATTCATCCGGCATATATTCCGGTTTTTTGGTCTACCTTCAGCGATAATCACTGACAGGGGCTCACAATTTGCGTCACGTTTTTGGAGAGCACTAAATTCGGCATTACTAATTGATGACAGATTGTCTAGTGCTTATCACCCTCAAACGGATGGACAGACTGAGAGAGTCAATAGCACTATGGAACAATATCTGCGATGTTTGTGCCTGCAGTTTCAGTCAGATTGGCTCAATGTTCTGCCGGCAGCGGAGTTCGCCTATAACAATTCCTATCATAGTGCCATAGGTACTTCACCTTTCTATGCTTTGTATGGGCAACACCCACGATCCATTCCTTTGGATTCCAGCTTGTCTTTGGATACTCCTGCAGCAGGACGTAATTTTAGAGATCTTAAGAGTCTACAGAAGAAAGTTAAGCAGCAATTGGAGCAAGCTAAAAAACGAGATAAGACCTATGCCGATGCTCATAGAATCCCTGCAACTGTCTACAAAGCAGGTATGAAGGTATGGCTGTCCACAAAAAACTTGAAGATACCCGGTAAAAAGAAATTGTTGCCTAAATACATCGGGCCATATGAAGTGCTCCACGTTATAAATCCGGCTGCTGTCCGTCCGGCATTGCCACAACGGTGGCGAGTGCATCCTGTATTCCACGTGTCACTCATCAAACCGTGCTCGGATGCTACTAGATTGCCTATACGGCCTGTTGCTATTTCTGTGAAAGGGTCAGACGAATATGAAGTACAAGACATTCTGGACATGAGGTTATGGTCTGGGAAACCATATTATCTGGTGGATTGGAAAGGTTATGGTCCCGAGGATAGATCATGGGAACCTCTGTCTAACATTCATGCTCCAGCTTTATTAAGGCGATTCCACTCGAAAAGGGGAGAGGCTGCTTCTTTGGGGGGTGGCACTGTCATGCCTACTGGACATATCTCTGGACCAGGAACGACCTCTCCATACAAAATGAGTTACGCCCATAGAACCACTAGACCATTCTACTCAAAATGGAGGTTGTTCGATGCATTGCCCGGAAAACGACGTCTGCATTTTTCACGTCGTTAAATTTCATGTGACTTAGGTCTGTCACGTGTATCACGGCAGTGCGTACATAAGCAGCGTGGAAACTCCGATCGCGGCTTCTGATTAAGTCTATTTTGGCGTTTTGGTGGCTGAACTCCGGACCTGCGTTCTCGCATTCCCTTCAGCAACTTCTGTGGCCTATTTTGAGAGTGTTTCCTCCACACGCTAATTCCAGAGCTGCGTGAATCCTGTTCGCGTGCCACATCTCCACGCGGACGCTGTCTGCAAGCGCGGCTGTCCTGAGCTGCGTGAATCCTGTTTGCGTGCCAAGTCTCCACGCGGACGCTGTCTGCAAGGTCGGCTGTCCTGAGCTGCGTGAATCCTGTTCGCGTGCCACATCTCCACGCGGACGCTGTCTGCAAGCGCGGCTGTCCTGAGCTGCGTGAATCCTGTTCGCGTGCCAAATCTCCATGCGGATGCTGTCTGCAAGCGCGGCTGTCCTGAGCTGCGTGAATCCTGTTCGCGTGCCAAATCTCCACGCGGAAGCTGTCTGCAAGCGCGGCTGTCCTGAGCTGCGTAAATTCTGTTCGCGTGCCAAATCTCCACGCGGACGCTGTCTGCAAGCGCGGCTGTCCTGAGCTGCGTGAATCCTGTTCGCGTGCCAAATCTCCACGCGTATGCTGTCGCCAAGCGCGGCTGTCCTGGGCTGCGTGAATCCTGTTTGCGTGTCAAATCTCCACGCGGACGCTGTCTGCAAGCGCGGCTGTCCTGAGCTGCATGTATCCTGTTTGCGTGCTAAATATCCACACGCGGACGCTGTTTTCAGGCGCGGCTGGCCTGGCTGCGTGTATTCTATCGCGTGCAATCCTGCACGTGGTTTTCTGAACTATTTTGAACCTTTGGTACCTGTGACAGTTAACAGGTGAAATTTCTAATTTTTGTTCATCGTGGGAAAGGAAGTAATTCATGAACTATTGGAAAGTTATTGTGCACAGTACTTTGGACGCTATCCTGTGGTGCACCCACCCGGTATCTAGCGAGAGGATTGTGCCGTTCGGGATAAGTCTCCCTTACTAATCTTCCCTTCCTTTGTCATTTATTCAACTCCTGGTTTTCTTCAAGAAACTTTCGTGGATTACTTCAGTTTTTGTCATAAGGTCAGTGTCTGAATTAATGCTAATACTGTGTTATCTTAGTCATTCGATTGGGGCAGTTTCTTATGATACTTTATCTATCCTAGCCATACTTCCTACACAATTCCCACGCCCTTTCCAGTAATCAATCTCTCTGCCTGTTTCATCCAGTCAGAGAGTTGTATCATTTGGAAAGTCTAATTTGACCTGCCTACAATCAAGTCGTGTGAAAATAGGATCCGAAAGAGCCCTACCAAATTGTATCCTTTTTTGGTTACCGTATCCTTTTCAGTTGATACATTGGTGATTTATGACACAACCACCCTACAAAACTCAACACCAAAATTAAGAAGAATTTAAAGACACCCAACAAGCCAGAACCACTCCCCCTAAAAGGGGCCTTACTCAATGTCAGATCCCTGGCCGCACACCCTACAGAAATTGCCGACACCATTCTAACCTACGATCTCGACTTCCTTGCCCTAACGGAAACATGGCTACATGAGGCATCTGGACCACACCTATCGCTAGCTATTCCTATCAACTATTCCATCCTCAGAGCCGACAGACCCAATGGTAAAGGAGGAGGCATAGCAATTATCTCCAAATCTCTACTAGGCTGTAGACTAGTCTCCACCCTAACACCAAATCCTGCGAGCTTCTCACAGTCAAGATTCAAACCTCTCCACACAAGCACGATCACTCTTCACCTTATATATAGACCCCCAGGCCCTCCTGGAGTCTTCGAAGAAGATATCACTGCGCTCATCACTGAAAACTCCAAACCACTAGCACAAACTATTATTCTCGGTGACTTCAATCTTGGCTTCAACGACCCCAAGGACGCCCCAGCCACATCCCTAGCTAACGCCCTAACGGAACATGGATTCACTCAATGCAGTACCTCACCAACTCACCTGAAAGGTGCAACACCACCTGTAGGGACCCCCAACCTCTCACATGGACCGATCATTATCTTATCCCTCTCGAAATTCACATCAACCATACAGTTCCTAAAAAGTGCCCCATGGCACCAGCCTGCCCAACCAGAAACAAGCGCAACATCACAGCCGACGCCTTATTACCCTTGGTTCTACCTACCCTTAACGCTCTACCGGACAATGCTGACCTTAACCTACTTGTTGACACCTTCAACAATTCCATGGCTAGTGCCATTAACACCATTGCCCCTCTGAAACTACGTAAAAGCAAGCTAACAAGCCACTTGAATTCGTGGTACACCCCCAAACTTAAACTACTTAGGAAAAAGAAGTCCAAAGCTGAACTCTTATGGAAATCTAACCCATCATCTGAAAACAAATCCACTCTTAAGAACATCTCAGCTTACCAAAAAAAGAGGCCTACAACGTTAGGATAGATCAGGCAGGCACCTCCACTAAAGAACTATTCAAAATACTAAAGGAGCTAGAAAACCCTAATCCACCTCCAGACACTTGCTCAAAAGATAAACCTTGGTGCACCAGCATCCAGAACGCACTTAACAACAAAATCACAGGACTCCAAACTAAAATTGAGGACAAACGTCAACAACTCTTCAGCAACTTGACCACAATCCCAATCCTCAGCTCTCCAACGCCTATCAAAGCTAATACAGCTTTCACCTTTAAGAAAGTAACTATCCTAGAAGTCCAAAAAATTATCACCTCCTTAAAACCATCTAATTGCAAGGGGGACAGCTGCCCTGCACAGATAATAAAAGATGCAGCCAGGGACCTCTCCCCTTTTATCACTAAGCTAATCAACCTGTCATTTGCTAACAACTCTGTCCCCAGCAACTTAAAACAATCCTGGGTTCTCCCTCTCCTGAAAAAACAATCACTAGACCCAGCCATACCAACCAATTATAGACCCATCACCACTGTCCCCTTCCTGTTAAAAATCCTGGACAGAGTCGCATACATCCAGATTCAGGAGTACCTAGAATCCAACCATCTGCTAGGTATACGTCAATCTGGCTTTAGACCTCAACACGGAACAGAAACCGCTCTGGTTGACCTCAAAAGCCACATTGATGAAATCAAAGACAAAGGCAATGCTGCAATCCTACTTCTCTTAGACCTCTCAGCGGCCTTCGATTTAGTCGATCACAAAATCCTCTGTAGCCACCTATCCATCGCTGCCCACTTCTCTTCCTCTGCCTCCCCATGGATACAATTCTTCCTGGCGAATAGAACTATGCGAGTTTTCTCCACAACAGCAGCAGCGGACCCTATCCCCATCGCATGCGGAGTCCCACAAGGCTCCTGTGTCTCCCCCACTTTGTATTATATATTTACAAAGCCACTATTCGATAAATTGGACTGTCTGGGTGTCACCTACACTAACTACGCAGATGACACCTAGATCCTCCTCACCATCTCGGGCAACTACAATGCGGACGTCACCCGGATTAACGAAATCTTCTCCATCATTCAGGCATGGATGGCCACCCATGGCCTCTGCCTGAATGATGAGAAGACGGAGCTTCTTCTGGTCGGCTCTCCCAATAACCTGGCAAAACTCAGTTCTTGCTACAATAACATTATCATAGATGGCAATACCATCCCTATTGTCAAAAGTGTGAAAACCATAGGCTTCCAGTTTGATGCCAACACCAACTTCACCAAACAAATTAACGCGACCGCCTCAGCTACTGCCTATACGGTCAAGCTAATTAGGGCTAGTAGAACCTTCCTATCTTCCAATAGCTGCCTTACTCTTGCCAGAGCCCTCATCCAGTCCAAACTGGACTACTGCAATAGCCTGTACCTAGGAGCCAACCAATCCATAATAAACAAACTCCAGGTTCTCCAAAATAATGCCTTACGCGCAGCACTCAACATCCCAAAGCAAGAGCACATCTCCACAACCAGGAAAGAATGTAAATGGCTTTCCATACAGCAAAAAATTGACCTTAAAACTATCTGCCTCACCTATAAGTCCCTAAATCATTTAGCCCCACTGTATCTTACTAATAAATTTACTGTAAAATCTGCCACCAGAACCACCAGATCATCCAACTCTCTATGCCTGGTAGTGCCTAGATTTGCCCTAAAAAGAACAGGAGGCGCCAGCTTCACCGTGCTTGCCGCCCAACTTTGAAACACACTACCAATTAACATTAAAATTATTGAGTCCTTTCCGATCTTTAGGAAACATGTTATCAGCTGGTTACTGAACAAAGAATAGCACTCACCTCCACTGTTAACTCCCTAAGACCGCTACCACTGCCAATTCTATATGTAAATTGTTGTACCATGTAACTTATGTAAATTGTTCTAATATGTAAATGTATATCTCATGCCTGTAACTACTTTCTTAAGCGCCCTTCTACCCACGGGTCTGGAGCGCCATACAAATAAACAAACAAACATGACTGTTGAAACTAAAGACATAAGCAGCGTAGGAACTGTTCGATAGTGGCATTGGTTCTTTCAGTCTGCCCATCAGTCTGAGGATGGTATGCCGAGGAATACCTATCCTCAATACCGAGAGAAGCCATGAGAGACTTCCAGAATCGTGAGGTAAATTGCGTCCCACATAGGAGACAATGACAGATGGCAAGCCAAAGAAATGAAATACGTTCACCATGAACAATCTAGCCAGACCAGGAGCTGAGGGCAAACCGGAACAAGGAAAGAACAAAGCAAATTTTGGGAAGTAGTCCACAATCACCCAAATGGTGTTGTGTCCCTGTATGTCAGGCAAATCAACAATGAAATCCATCGACACCATCTGCCAAGGTTTGTATGGGATTGGCAGTGGCTGCAACAAACCCACAGGTTTGGCTCTGGAGATCTTACATTGGGTGCAAACGGCACAGGTTATGATGTAATCCTTTACGTTGCGTGCTATGGAAGGCCACCAAGCCCAATGACGTAATGCCTCGAGGGTTTTCTGACTTCCTGGATGTGCAGCAACCAGAGAATCATGGGACCACTGGAGAGCCAAGGACCGGGCCTGGCCCGGCGGAACGAAGATGCGTCCTTGAATGAATGGCAGACCTTGAACTAGTTCCAGGTTGAAATCAGCAATTTCCACGGGATGGGTTGAGACACAATCAATGATGATTGAACGTAAGGATGGTTTAACAGAACATCCACAAACAACTTTGTTTGGTAAGAGAGGTAGTGCTTCATTTCGCTGGAACTGGTTCCCCGCATGGAGGCGGGAGAGTGTGTCGGCTGACACTTGGGCCTTGGCAGGACGGTAGGTGATAATAAACTGATATTGTGAAAAGAATAATTGCCACCACGCCTGTCCGGCAGTAAGACATTTCATCGATTTGAAAGCTAACAGGCTTTTGTGATCTGAGTATACTGTTACTGGATGTTTTGCCCCCAAGAGGTGATGTCTCCATTCCATGAAAGCGTCTCTGATGGCTAAGAGTTCACGTTCCGTGATGGGATAATTCCTCTCGTAAGGTGTCAGCTTGCGAGAAAAGTAGGCAACTGGGTGTATATCGCCGGAAAGAGGACAATGTTGAGACAAGACAGCGCCAACAGCATAACCCGAGGAATCAGCCTCCACAAAAAACGGGAGATCAGGATCGGGATGTTTGAGGACAGGCGCGGAAGTAAAAGCGGCTTTTAGTTGGTCAAAAGCCTTTTGGGTTTCAGATGACCATACATATGGCACCTTGGCATTGGTCAAAGAGGTAAGAGGCGCAGAAATCTCGAAAAGCCGTTGATAAAACGCCTATAAACATTTTCAAAACCCGAAATTATTGTACTGATTTGATAGTTTTGGGCTCTGGCCATTCTAAAATGGCACTCACTTTAGATTGACTCATACGAACCCCACTGCTAGTGAGATCGTAACCTAAGAATTCCACCTCTAAGGGATGAAAGATGCATTTTTCGGCTTTTACGAATAAATTGTGATCCCTCAGCCGTTGAAGCACCGTTTTGGCATGTAGTACATGGTCAGTCTGGTTTTGCGAATAGATCAGAATATCATCCAGGTAAACTACCACATACTGATCAAGGATGTCATGGAATATATCATTCATAAATGCCTGGAAGGTGGTCGGTGCGTTACAGAGCCCAAAGGGCATCACCAAGTACTCAAATAAACCGTAACGTGTCTTGAACGCAGTTTTCCACTCATCCCCTCTTCTCATACGGATTAGGTTGTAGGCCCCTCTGAGATCGAGTTTAGTGAATATTTTTGAGGAACCCAACTGATCAAGGAGAACAGAGATCAGGGGAAGGGGGTACTGGTTCTTTATGGTAGCTGCATTCAAGGCGCGATAGTCAATACAGGGAAGTAAATCCCCTTCTTTCTTTGGAACAAAAAAGAGCAGAGACGCAACTGGGGATTTTGAAGGACGAATACACCCCATGGCAAGAGCCTTATCTATGTACTCTTTGAGTACTGCATCTTCCTTGAGAGTGAGTGAATAGACTCTTCCAGCAGGTATCTTTATCCCAGGTATCAAGTCTATCGGACAATCATAGGCCCGATGTGGAGGTAGAGATTCTGCCATACCTTTGTCAAAAACGACCAAATATTCTGCATAATGAGAAGGAACCATGGACGCGAGGTTGTTTGATATTGCTCCAATATGCATGGTAGAGGATTCCAGTGCCTTGGCAGGGCTATCCTGGCTGAGTCCAAGCAAGGAAGTGCATTGACTATTGCAAACGTTGGGAGGAAACTGGATCTGATATGTCGCCCAATCAATGACAGGGTTGTGGAAGTGCAGCCATGGAATACCCAGGATGACTTTGTAGGCCGGAGCTTTGATAATATCGAATGATATCATTTCTGTATGGCCTTCATCAGTGCTCATATGCAATGGAACCGTTTGATGAGTTACCTTTCCAGAGACAAGGATCGAACCGTCCACCGCATTAACAGTTTCAGGTATATTTTTACGCATTAGCGGTATGCCTGACATAGAGGCAAAGAATTGGTCAACATAGTTGCCGGTTGCTCCCGAATCTATCACTATCACTGCCTGAAACGAACGATCTTGATTCAAAGAAAATGTAACAGGAAGGCGGACCAGCTGAACCGGATTCTGTATCTGAGAGTCCAAAGGTGATCCTCCCGACGTAGGGACTCTATCTACTGTCGGGATTTGGCGTTTCCCACCTTTGTCTTAGGTTTTTTGGGACATTCGGGCAGCAGATGATCAGAGGCCCCACAATACATGCAAAGATTGTGCGATCTGCGATATTCTCTTTGAGCAGGCGTGAGTGGACCCCTAACCACACCGATCTGCATAGGTTCTGGTGCAGGAAGTGTTGAGGATGAAGCTTCTGTAGGAGCTGAGGCGAATAGAGCAGGTGTCTTCTCTCCGCACCTTTCAGCTTTACGGGCATCAATCTGAAGGACTAAATCAAGCATTTCCCTGAATGCTGTGGGAACCACTGGGATAGTGTAGAGAATATCCTTTAGTTCGTCAGAGAGACCTTGATAGAAGACTGCAGTCTTCTCTTCTTCGGGCCAATCTGTTTCCGCTGCCAGCTGATTAAAGCGAGCCAGATAAACCAATAGAGAATTGTTCCCTTGTCGATGCTTCAATAGTTCCAAGTCGGTAGCTTGAGTAGTATAACGTGTATCAAATACTTTACTCATCATACCTAAAAGGGCATCGCAATTATAGAGAACATGACTATTTGATTCTAACAATGGATTTGCCCAGGCGGCAGCGGTGCCACCCAAATGTGACAACACAAAAGCCGCCTTAGTCGTGGAAGTAGGGAACGAAGCAGGACGACACAAGAAGTGCAACTTGCACTGATTAATGAAAGTCCTGTATTGTTTAGAATCACCCAGGAAGCGTTCCAGAGGAGCCAGAGGAAACTGAGTGGTAAGCATGATAGGATTTGATTCCTGTGCGGGAGCTGGAAGCCTGACCCCAAAGCAGTAGCACCAGTGCCTGAGGCTGGGGTAGTCACCAAGGCCTGGATAGCATCCATACGTTGACGTAATGCCTCTTGTGCATTGGTCAAGTCAGTTCGTAGATCCGTGACCATTTGTCAAGACTTGCCGCGTAGTGGAGAGTAATGGGCCTCTGTCCACAAATCACCCACAGGGAGAAAGTAAAGCAACTCCCTGTGCGAGCTTTGAGGCCACAGGTGGTTTGATGGTTCGCCGGATCTGATGACGCCGAGGACCCCAGTGGCTGTTAAAAGGAATTTAGGGTTAGCACAGGCAAACACAGTACTTTGATATGAAGAAGTGCGCAAACTCTCTTACCTAAGTATAGCAGGATGGTGCTATAGTGCCTGGGGTTCTGGTGTGAGGGAGCGTCAAAGATCCGGGCAGCCGTGTACCAGATGGGCGGTACCGGCTGAAACCTGTAGCCCTTCCGGTGTAGCCGAAGGGAGCTTGGACTGATCACGTAGAGTCAATGGTCGAGGGGTCCAAGAAGTCAAGAGCCAGAAAGGGGAAATCCGAAAGCAATCCGTTGAGCGTTAGCAAAAAGATTCCAAAGTACCAATATCCGTACAGAGTTCCGAGTGACAGTGTCCGTGGAGTAAGAAAGCCAATCTGTGGTTCGTAAGCCTGAGTCCTGATCCGATGCAGCAAAACAATGTGAATCCTGAAGCGCCGAACAGAGTCGTGAGACAGCTGTGAAGCGGTGAGCGATTCGTACTTCCCGGCTTTTACGTGCGCCGGCTCCCAATCACGTGAGCGGAACCCTGAGCACGTGATTGTGAAGCCGACACGGAACCAGGAAGTAACCGCGTTAGGGTGCTCCAGCCCGACCGTAGTCTCCATGGGAGTTGCCAATGGAAACGAGGCAACAAACTGCGCACGGCTCGAAACCACCGGCGATGACGACTCCCCCGCACCACAGGTGAAGGGATAGCTTGGGAGGTGGACTGTGACCCGGGGAGTCTAGCAGTGTGTGTCGGGATATTAAGCAGGGTGGTGCGTAGTCGTGTAGCTGATCTGTTGTGCATGACAGAGCCCCCCCTCAATGTCCCACAGCCACGTGGGCAGGTAGGGTGATCCCGGTGAAAACGTGAAACAAGCCTCGGGGCATGGACATCAATCGCGAGGACCCAACACCGCTCCTCGGGGCCAAAACCCGCCCAGTCCACAAGATATTGGAGACCACCCCGAACCACACGAGATCCCAGTATACCCGAGACCTCGTACTCCACTGAGCCACCCACTGAAACGGGGCCAGGCGTAGACCGGAGACGGGTGGGGGCAGGACATGGTTTCAACAAGGAGGTGTGGAATACAGGGTGTATGCGCCAGGAGGTAGGGACTGAGAGGCGATAGGCCACAGGGTTGATCACAGCAGAAATCCTATAGGGGCCCACAAATCGGGGAAGTAACTTGCGACAACCAGAAAGCCTGAGATGGCGAGAAGAGAGCCAACCCTGTCCCCCACAACATAGGAAGGTGCCGCTGCCCTCCTCCGATCCGCTGCAGCCTTCGTAGACTCCTGGGCCTCCCGAAGGTGAGTAAGGGTTTGGGCCTCAACAGTCGACAAGTCGCGAGCACAGGCAACAGCAGCAGGATTATCAGAAGGTGCGAGGTCTGGGACAGGCAAGGTGCAAGGGTGTTGACCATACAAAACATAAAAGGGAGAAGAGCCAGTGGAGGAATGCATGGCGTTGTTGTAGGAAAACTCAGCGAGGTGTAGCACACCCAGCCAGGATTGCTGGTGTTGCAAAACAAGGCAATGCAAATACTGCTCCATAGCTTGGTTCACCCTCTCAGTCTGGCCATCTGTCTCCGGATGGTATGCGGAAGAAAAACGGGAATCGATGCCCAGAAGAACTGTGAGTGCCCGCCAGAACCGAGAAGTGAACTGGGGTCCCCTATCTGAGACGATAACTGTGGGTAGCCCAAGGAGGCAAAAGATCGACCTAAAGAAAAGATCGGCCAAAGCCGGGGCTGAAGGGATGCCAGAACAGGGAATGAAACAAGCCATTTTGGAAAAGGAGTCGACCACCACCCAAATGGTGTTGAATCCCTTGGTTCGGGGTAGGTCTGTTCCAAAATCCACAGATACCGTGTGCCAGGGCCTGGGAGGTATAGGCAAAGGAAGCAGGAGCCCCACCGGACGCCCTCTGCGGTGCTTACACTGGGCGCATATCGCACAAGTGTTAACATATCCCTCTACATCGTGTTTCACGGAGGGCCACCAGCACCAACGCCTGAGGAGGTCCAACGTGCGTTTTTGTCCGGGATGACCATTGATGGCGCTATCGTGGGACCATTCCAGAGCGAGATTGCGAGTGTCGGTTGTCGGTAACCACAATCTGTTCTGGATATATGGTAGCCCTTCATGAAACACCGGATTCCACTCGGTAACCTGATCAGGATGTAGCGAAACCCAACTGCGAATGGAATCCAACAAAGGCAGAGGAGGGGTGCAAAGACAAATGACATGTTCGTCTAATAGATTTTCAGGGAAAATAGGCAAGGATACCCCACCCGGAGAGCGAGACAAGGCGTCCGCCTTCCCATGGGACAGACCGGATCGATGTTTGATCTGGAAGTCAAAGGCCACGAAGAATAAATGCCACTGCACCTGCCGACTGTTGACACACTTTAGTGAGGCCAAGTCCTGGAGGTTACGGTGGTCCGTGAACACCGTGACAGCGTGCCTTGCCCCCAATAGGTGATGCCGCCAGACCTGGAAAGCATCCTTGATGGCCAACAGCTCCTTCTCCGTGACAGTGTAGTGTGACTCAGTAGCAGAAAACATCCAGGAATGGAACGCCACCGGATGTAGCTGACCCGAACAAGGGCAGCGTTGGGACAAAACTGCACCAAGGGCGAAGGAGGAGGCATCGGCCTCCACAATGAACGGGAGTTCCGGGTCAGGATGTTTCAGGACAGGAGCCGTAGTAAACGCCGACTTCAGGGCATCAAAAGCCGCTTGGTGTTCCTCCAACCAGACAAAAGGCAGCTTGGGGCTGGTTAGGGCAGTAAGGGGGCTATCAGAGATGAGAAATCCTGGATGAAGCGCCGGTAGAAGTTTGGGAACCCAAGGAATGATTGTAAGGACTTGATGTTACTGGGCTTTGGCCAGTCCAAAACCGCACAGACCTTGGACTGGTTCATTGCCAAACCCCCAGGGGTAATATGGAATCCCAGGAATTCCACGCTTTCAGTGTGGAACTGACATTTTTCAGGCTTGGCGTAGAGGGAGTGCTGACGGAGACGTGACAGTACCTCGCGGACGTGTGATACGTGATCCTTCATGCTCTGTGAATATATCAAGATGTCATCAAGGTATACTGCTCCACAAACATCCAATAAGTCATGAAAAACCTCATTCATGAAACGTTGGAAGGTAGCAGGGGCGTTACAAAGTCCGAAGTGCATGACCACGCATACAAACAATCCGTAGCGAGTACAGAAGGCTGTCTTCCACTCGTCTCCGGAGCGGATTCTGACCAGGTGATAGGCCCCACGGAGATCGAGTTTTGTGAAAACGGTAGCGTGACTCAACCTGTCCAGCAATGGGGTAATCAGGGGAATCGGATATCGGTTCTTGATGGTGATGGAATTTAGTCGGCTGTAGTCCACACAAGGGCGCAGATCGCCCTCCTTTTTGGGGACAAAGAAAATAGGGCTGGCCGCCGGTGAGGTGGAGGGACGTATGTGGCCTATATTCAGAGCTACTTGAATGTATTCCTTTAATGCTTGTTCTTCCGAGGGAGACAAGGAGTAGATGCGGCCTGAGGGAATCACAGAGTCAGGGAGCAGATCAATGGGGCAATCGTAAGAACGATGTGGCGGGAGCACCTCTGAGGAACCCTTATCAAAGACTTCATGAAAATCCCTGTATTCCATAGGGAAGCCAGTAGCAACGGCCCCCACCATGAGAGGCTCCAGGGACATAGGAATGTCCTTGTGCAGTGTGAGTTGCGCTACGGCCCCTAGGGCTCGTGTGGGTGATTCACTGTCGTCAGGTGCGGTGAGACAATAGTTCTGACACGTTTCTGATTCGAAATGAACCTGCCCAGACTTCCAGTCAATCAAAGGGTTATGTTGATGCAACCATGGGAGACCCAGTATGATCCCGAATTGTGGCATGGTAATCAGGTCATAAGAGATAACTTCCTGATGCATGTTCTGTATAGTTAGGGTGACCGGGGCAGTCTGTTGCCGGATAGGGGCTGAAATCAGTGCTGTGCCATCCACCGCCTGTACCGGCTCCGGATGTTGCTTGGTAATCAGGGGTAGATTTGAGGACCCGGCCAGTTTTATGTCAATGTAGTTGCCTGTGGCGCCTGAGTCGATGTAAATCGAGACAGCATGAACAATGTCGAGTGTTGGTTTTAACATGGCCTGTACCAGCACTGGCCTAATCCTGCCAAAGGTGGGGTACGTGTCCGGGGGAATGGAATGTCTGCTCGAGCTGGCCCCCGGGTCTAGGGTCGAGCATTCCGAAAAACTGGATTCTTGAGCTTAGGGCGTCTGGGACATGACTTTACAAAATGGCCATTCAGGCCACAATAGAAACAAGCGTGGTCGGTTCTTCTGCGGTCCCTCTCTAGTTGTGTGATGGGACTTCGAATGCCTCCTATTTGCATGGGCTCAACGCCTGTATCAGAGGAAGAGGAGGGCAAAGTGGTATTGGGGACTCCTGTTTCGAACCGGCGTTCGGAACGCCTTGCTTCGATCTGTAACGCGAGGTCCACTAAATCGGTGTGGGTCGTGGGTAAAGAAGGGACGACAGCCATAGCGTCTTTCATGGTATTGTTGAGCCCTCTATAGAAGACAACTGCCTTTTTGGGTTCAGGCCAGGACGTCTCAGCAGCTAACTGATTAAATCGAGCAATGTATTCTATGAGGGATCCCTTTCCTTGAGTCAGGTCTAACAGCTCGAGGTCCCAGGATTGGGCCTTGTGACGTGTGTCGAATACACAAGACATTTCTGTGATCAGCAGCTCAAAGTCATATAGGACAGGGTTGTCATTTTCCAACAAAGGATTGGCCCACGTTGCGGCGGTGTCGGCCAGATGAGACAAAGTGAACGCCGCTTTTGTGGTGGCGTCGGGAAAAGCCTGAGGTCTACAGAGGAAGTGTAATTTGCATTGATTTATAAAGGTGCAGAACTTTCTAGGGTCTCCGTGGAACCTCTCTGGGGCGGCCAAGGGAAAGGGCGTGGGTATGAGTACTGGCAACTGTGGTGCTGTAGAGACAATAGGAGGTTGGGGATCAATAGGGGGACAATAGGCTGGACCGCTGAGGGTTGTGCAGCGGCAGCGGCCTCCCCGAACTCAACATCAGCGGGCAGAGGGTGTTGTGTGCTTTGGATTAAGTCTAGCCTCTGGTGTATCGCAGCAGTGGCGGCACCCATATCCGCCCTTAGCACTGTGAGTGCCTGTACCAAGGCAGCCACAGGGTCCTCAGCTGCAGGCTCCATGCTCATCACAACGCAACAGCTTCACAGTCTGTCAAGACTTGCCGCGTAGTGGAGAGTAATGGGCCTCTGTCCACAAATCACCCACAGAGAGAAAGTAAAGCAACTCCCTGTGCGAGCTTTGAGGCCACAGGTGGTTTGATGGTTCACCGGATCTGATGACGCCGAGGACCCCAGAGGCTGTTAAAAGGAAGTTAGGGTGAGCACAGGCAAACACAGTACTTTGATATGAAGAAGTGTGCAAACTCTCTTACCTATGTATAGCAGGATGGTGCTATAGTGCTTGGGGTTCTGGTGCGAGGGAGCGTCAAAGATCCGGGCAGCCGTGTACCAGATGGGCGGTACCGGCTGAAACCTGTAGCCCTTCCGGTGTAGCCGAAGGGAGCTTGGACTGATCACGTAGAGTCAATGGTCGTGGGGTCCAAGAAGTCAAGAGCCAGAAAGGGGAAATCCGAAAGCAATCCGTTGAGCGTTAGCAAAAAGAGTCCAAAGTACCAATATCCGTACAGAGTTCCGAGTGACAGTGTCCGTGGAGTAAGAAAGCCAATCCGTGGTTCGTAAGCCTGAGTCCTGATCCGATGCAGCAAAACAACGCGAATCCTGAAGCGCCAAACAGAGTCGTGAGACAGCTGTGAAGCGGTGAGCGATTCGTACTTCCCGGCTTTTACGTGTGCCGGCTCCCAATCACGTGAGCAGAACCCTGAGCACGTGATCGTGAAGCTGACGCGGAACCAGGAAGTAACCGCGATCGGGTGCTCCAGCCTGACCGTAGTCTCCATGGGAGTTGCCAATGGAAACGAGGCAACAAACTGGGCCGGCCCCTGCGCACGGCCCGAAACCACCGGCGATGACGACTCCCCCGCACCACAGGTGAAGGGATAGCTTGGGAGGTGGACTGTGACCTGGGGAGTCTAGCAGTGTGTGTCGGGTTATTAAGCAGGGTGGTTCGTAGTCGTGTAGCTGATCAGTTGTGCATGACACCATTTGCTAAATCTGATTCAACGCATCTCTGGTCTCCGTGGACATTGTTAGGCTGCTAATTCTGTTACTCACCGCTCCGAAAATAGGTCAGGAAGATAGATAGATGACCTTGGAGACGATATGTACACATGAATCGATATTCAGCCTCCAATTCCAGCTCCCCTGAGTTCAAAACTCAGGCTTCCTCAAGAGAGGGGCTCTTCTTTACAACGTACCTCTCTGCTCTTTCAATAGGAACAGGCAGAGGTGTCAGTTGAATAAAGGAGCGGGAAGAACACACACCGCCAATACCCAAGCTGCAAAGGAATACAGAGGGATTAGACAGTGCTGAGAAACCAAGTAAGCAATCAAGCACAGTATGGAACAGGAAATACCTAGGCAGTGATTGGAGTGGAACTTTCCCCGGAATGGACCTACAAGTAAAGAAGTAAACCCAAATGAGTGAACTAATCTAATGGATTCTTCCTGTAGAGAGTTTTAGTTTTAGTCAAAACTACAGACCTGAATTGTGGGACTCACCTGTCAAATTCAGCATGGAGCTGCCACCAGCCCATACCCTGCTCTGTGGGCCATACAGAGGTTCCCGAAAACATACACTAGGGGCACAGGGTTGTACCTCCACCCATGGGTGCCAGAAGGGTATCCCATGGGTCTGTACACCAAACCCAAAAACAGGAAGACTTGCACTGCCAGGAGTCCCAAATGGACTCCTGGGCAGAAAACAATACAGAACACAAATAAAAAAGTACTACAGGACAAGGACAGGGAGGCCCTGTCCCTCCAATGCATTTCCACCATCACATATGTGACCAGCTAGTCCCAATTTGTCATAGTCGTAGCTGCGTTCTAATGTGCGTGGATGGACAGCCGTGCACAAATAGGCTAAGTGCCAACAAAAGGTCAACCATGCAAATAGGACAGAAGCAGAAAACAGCCAGTTTACACAATTAGGCTAAATGCAGGTAAGTATATGATAGTAGGTAATGCGTTTTACTGGAGTAACATAGCATCTTCCCATTTTAATCAAACTGGATTTTAACGGCATGAACACCTTAATAAATTGTCTATTAACGAATATGTTGAAGTGTGAAGCCTTGACAAAAAAGATAGCTCTATCCATGTGGCATCACTAGATTTTAATGCAGACTTTGATCATGTTGATCGCACCCAGCTCTAGCAAAAATGTGCATTGTGGGGAATGTCTTCAGGGCTGTTTTTAAAAAAACTTTCTTTATTGCATTTTAACACTCAAACAACAAGCAGCCACATTCCCAACAACCCCCCCACCAGCCGCCTCCCCCTCCCCAGTCACCCAGCACAACTCAACCTTAACAGTGTAGAAAGATCACTAACAGAAGTCTAACATAGTACATCTCCCACCATGCATTTATTGCGTCCTCGCTCTCGTCCTGCCATACATGAGCCCCATCATTTGCCACCTTCCACAGTCCCTTCCGATGTCTGGTCAGACTGATCCATCTTAAGTACATATCGGCGAAATGGGGGCCAACAGTCCCATGGTTGGGGGTGTGTGGCTATATGGCCACGGGCTAGGACGTGATCCCTATGAGCTCCTGCTGATCCTATGCTGATCTGACCAAAAAAACATGCTTTGAGCCTGCGGAGTGCTGCCTTATTGGAACTATGAATACATGAACATGAGAGGCATATGGAGGTCGTGGAGATGGCGCTACCTGTGTACGAAGTGCTGTATTGTGAGCTAAGGAAGATAACGAGCTTCGGTCAGTGAGAGATACTAAATGGCGCCCACGAGAGAACAAAGGGGTGAGCCTTTGTACAGCTGCATTGGCACATTCGCGGATCTGAAACATTGGAGAGGACCTGGATGCAAGTGAACGGCTGTAACAAGGATCGTACATTGCAGCCTACGTGTATCAAAGCATCGCTGTGAAGTGAAGCAGCGGAAAACAGTGGAGATTCAAACAAGATGCCGCCTGCTCCCACCCGAAGGTCGGTATCTATAGAACGAAAATATACATAACGCATGCCGGGGCGAGGAGGCCAGACACACGAACACTGCTGGTGAAGGGTGCTGTATGTGACGGAGGAGCAAGTGGGCACGCATCGTGCACAATCCCCACAGACATATCAGTGCCGGCGGACATCGGAGGGGCAGAAACCAATTCTGGTGAACACACCACATATAAAAGATAAAAAATAGATATAGCTTTGATCCAGGAAACACACCTGACTTTGGTTCCAGGGCAAGGCCCAGGTGGTGGCGACTTGCAATTACACAACCAAGATTGGGATAATGTCGGTGAGAGGAGGTAAAGCGAAGGCTAAACAATCAACAATAGATATATTCTCTAACACCCTGACCACCCGAGCACAGACGCCCACCAGCGGGTCAGCGGAAGTCGCCCCCTTGAGAGATGACCAGGCGATTCTGGCTGCTATCACGGAACTGAAAACTTTGTGGGGGACAACAATGGCAGACTTGAAAGTGGCGCTGGAGACTAAAATAGACGTAGTGGGCTTAGAGGTCAATCTATTGCAGCAAAACATGAGGGCGCTAGCGAAGAGGACAGCCAGTCTGGAAAGTGCGGTGAAAACCAACACAGAAACCAGCACCAGCAATGCTAAAGAGGTCCACGTACTAAAGCAGCAAGTATCTAACTTAGAGAACCGAGCAAAGGAAGCCAAAGGAAGAGCGAGACGTAATAACATACGTGTGGTGGGCCTTCCAGAAGGAGAGGAAGGCCAAGATCCAACGGACTACGTGGAGAGCATGATTATGCAGGAGATTAAAGCCGTCAAACTTTCTCAAGGATTCGCAATTGAACAAGCACATAGAGCCCTGATGCGGAGGCCACAACCAGGGACCCTGCCCCGAGCGATCATAGTGAAAATCCTTAACTATAGAGACCGTGAGAAGATCCTAGAGTTTTTCAGGAAAGGAGGGACGATAAAAAGAGCGGCAGCGACCATAACTGCATACCCCGACTATACCATGCAAGTACAAAGGCAACGCTACGGATTTGTAGCTGTGAAGAGGAGACTACGCACCGCTGGCCTTAAATACATGCTTCTGTATCCTGCAAGACTCAAGATAATATACAAGAGCAAAACATATTTCTTCGACACCACGGAAGAAGCGACGGACTGGCTGGACGCCCAAGGATGCTTGGACGTTGAAGAGGATCAGAGACGAGAGGCACAAGATAAGTGTTGTGTGGCAATGCTATCGGTTGCCGCGAAAGAGATATAATGGGGGCTACCTAGGGGCATGACATTGATTGCTCAAGATGAGTGATTCTGGACATACTGGACTGGAATATAGATGGCACTGTCAAATATTGATATTGATATTCCAATGTGATTACTAATGCAGGAGGCACTAACGGGACGTGACCTACCCCTGGTAAATAGAGTGAGGAGAAAAGCCACTAGGGCTGAATCACCCCGCTGATAGCACTTACTGGGGAGGTGCCAGTCCCTGGATATTAAGTGGCTGGAAATAAGGAGATCTACATCCTTGGGTCTGGAGGATCCCCCTGGACTGTGATGGTGTGCCCCTGGGGAGGGGTGTATCTGAGGATGCTGTGAGAACTGGAGCTGCCAGAATATGTGCCGGTGGATGGCAAGCACCTAGGGGACACCCTATGCACCTTATAAAGTGAATTTAATTGGGGTGCATCGTAGGCGTTAGAGGTGGCCTGCGGATATACGAACAGCACTTCCTGGTGGAGTGGCACTGCTGTACAACCTAGCGACGTGGATGTGCTCAGTGCCATTGGGACTTGCAATCTCTGCTGGATATTATTGGGGTGATAGCGGGGGTACTGTAAGATGCCCCTTGGCTGAGGACCCCTGTGCGACGTTGGTGCACTTGGAAGAGCCCCCGTAGATAGGTGTCATAAGGTAGAGATATTCGCACAAGACCCACTGGATATTACTTAGGGCCTACCCCCTTGAGCCAGTATGGGGAATAACAAAAAGCAGGCGAGGATGGACCAATTTGCATGCACAGGGCAAGACCAGCCAGCGCCCTCTGACCCACGGGCCCAATCGACGGAACAGGTGGACATCGCTGCGCTAAATCAGACACTGTTGTCATTGAAGGGCAGCACTGATAATCTTGGCGCCAAAATTGATGCCCTCATCTGTAAGGTGGACATCTCAGTGGTGCAGATAGAGAAACTGTGTGGGCGCATGGAAGAGGCGGAGCAGAGGATTGGGAGACCGAAGATAACGTCACATCCCTGCAGTGCGAGGTGGCCAGTCTGCAGCAAATGGTTAAAAAAATTGCAGCTAAGAGCGAAGACTTAGAGGGCTGCTCAAGGCGGAACAATATATGCGTCACGGGGGTCCCAGAGTCTACACATATAGACAATATGGAAAAATTTGTTGAGCAGCTTTTGGTTGATGTGTTGGACAATCCTCTGCTGTCTGGAAGGTACATGGTGGAACGTGCGCATCGCTCACTGGTGGCGAAACTGCCCCCGGGGGCCCCTGAACGTCCCATAATTGCCAGGATATTTTGCTATCGGGATAGAGATGCCATATTGTGAGCAGCGCAAGAGAAAAAGGAGCTGCGGTGGGGGAGTTCTATCATACGGCTATTTCCAGACTTGAGTCCGGCGGTCCAAGATCAGAGAAAAACATTTCAACCTGTGAAAAACATCCTGCGGAGTAAGGGCATAAAATACTCTATGATGTACCCGGCTAAGTTCCGCATGCAACTCAATGGCTCAACAACGTTCTTCACTGCACTGGAGGTGGCTTACCAATATGCCAGAAACTTGCCGGAACCGATTGGGTTCGCCGCTGCACTCACCCTGACCCAACGATGATATCCTTTACAATGAAGAGAGAGGCTCCTGGGTGGGCCCTCGATAATATTCAGTTTACAGGGAGCTGGAGTAAAGGAAGGCAAAGTATGTTTTTTTTTCTTCTCATTGGCTGTTGCCACAAGGAGCGATGGGGCTGTCCTCAGACCCCCACATGCTGCAGATACTGCGGTACAGTTTAGTTAAGGTTAAAGGGGTAGGAAGGGATGGATGCCGGTATGTTATGGTTTCTGGCGTGGGTGGGTAAGGGATGGTGGGGATCCTAGCCACAGTTTAATCCGAGAATGGTGGGCAGTTATGCTAGCAGGGGTAACAGCACAACTCACAAGACTCACTTGCGCAACCGGAGTCTCGGGAGCACTGGGGACTGTAAACTATGGCTCGCGCGGATATGCACGTGAGGACGGGCGCTGCTTGGGTATGGGATGGCTGCCATTGCGGTAGGCAGTAGACAAGGTGAGCCCCTCACAGTGATGACTTGGAATGTGCGGGGACTTGCCACCAAGAAGAGGACCCGTATGATAGCGAACTTTGGTAACGCCCATAGGGTTAATATTTATGTCTGCAAGAAACACACTTACCTTGGACTGCCCCGTTTCCCCGGCTACCTGGATGGGGAATACATAGATACTGCTCGTCCTATTCTACACACTCCAGAGGGGTTGCTACATACATACATGGTTCATTGCAATTCAGGCTGCATGAGGAGGTAGGGGACGCTGAGGGCCGGTACATAATTTAGGCAGGAGAGATGTGTGGCTCGAAATATCTCCTCATAAATGTCTATGCCCCTAATACGGACACACCTGACTTTTTTTTACCAATGTGCCCGATATATACACAAGTTCCCGTCATATGAGATAATTTGGGTCGGTGACTTTAACTTAGCTCTCACCTTGGAGATGGACAGATCCGCAACATCACAGCAGGGGCTTCCTCAAGCGCCGAAGGCGTGGTCTGCAATCTCCACATATCATGATCTTCGGGATGTGTGGCGAGGTGAGCACCCAATGGCTAGGGAATTCACCTTTTATTCTGGAGTACATCATAGCTTATCGAGAATTGACTATATTATGGCGTCGAGCTCCCTTGCCAGATCGGTCATAACGAACTATATACTTCCCCAAACTCTTTCTGACCATTCACCTGTATTGGCTAAATTTTGGCCCCCAATCAGTTCACATAGGCAGCTTAGGTGGCGGTTTAGAGCCGCAGCTTTGCCTATTTGTGAAATAGGTCAAGATATTGATACCTACTTTCAAGCCAATGAGGGTTTGGTCCCAGACCAGAGCACAATATGGGAGGCCTTTAAGGTCTATATAAGAGGTTGCTGTATATCCAAAGAAGGAGGTGTGTTAAAATCTATCCGCAGGTCCATGGCGAGGGTAGGAGATGCTATTCGAGAGTTAGAGAATGAACAGGGCAGGGTAGACTCTCCTGAAATCCAGCACAGGCTGAAGGAGCATAGAGAGGAGTACAAACTGCTAGCAGCCAGCAAAGAAAAGTTCCTAGGTGACCCGATAGCGGCGACGAGGTATGGGGAGGGGGACCGGCCCAGCAGAACGTTGGCTTGGGCTATTAAACAGGAACACACAAATACCCCCATCATAGAAATCATGGGGAAGGATGGGAAAACTATTAAAGATCTGGTCGGAATAAATGAGGAGTTAAGGAAATACTACTCTCGGCTATATGAATCCCGATAAATGACGGGAAACAATGACATTACGCAATATCTGGATGAAATTGTACTTGGGTGGCTGGATCGAGAGCAGGGCGAGGCCCTAAATGACCCAATCACGGAAGAGGAAATTCGTAATGCGATTCAAGCTCTCCCAAGTGGTAAGGCCCCGGGGCTGGATGGGATAACGGCTGAATTTTATAAAACATATGCAAAATCTCTAGTACCCCAGTTGATCCGAGTATATGAGGAAGCCATGGCTAAGGGTGTACTTCCCGAAACTACTAGATCAGCATGGGTGACAGTCTTTCCCAAACCTGGCAAGGACCCCCGACATCTGGCGTCTTATAGACCATTGTCATTAATTAATACTGATAATAAAATATTGGCCAGGATCCTGACTGATCGACTGATCCCGCACATGCCAGCGCTGGTCCTACTTGACCAGGCGGGCTTCTTTCAGGGCCGATCTACGCAACATAATTTGCGACGCCTATTTCATCTCATGCATAACGTGAACCCTGAGGTCACTATAGCTATATCAGCACTCGATGCGGAAAAGGCCTTCAATTCTATCGAGTGGCCTTTCCTTTTCGAAGTGCTTCGACGGTCTGGGTTTGGCCTTTCATATATCAGTTGGATTAAGATGCTGTATACGGCTCCCAGGGTGGCCATTTACACAAATGGGGTGATCTCAGAATTCATATACCCCACCCGGGGTACTCGGCAGGGCTGCCCCTTTTCCCCTGCTCTGTTTGCCTTGGCTATGGAACCACTGCCATGTCATATCCGGGAGATGCACATCCACCGAGGGATCTGGGTGAACGCTTCGCGCACGATTATATTGCTGTACGCAGATGATATTTTATTATATGTTAAACATCGCAGAACAAACTTGGTGCTGCTGACCCAGGAGGTGATCAGATTCGGGGAACTGTCTGGACTTCGGATGGGGGTGCGACGGGAAGATGTGGGTGAAGAGTTCCGGTGGTGCCCACAAGGGCTGCATTACCTTGGGATTGAGGTATCCATGAAGGTAGGAACACTGTATAAGGATAACTATATGAAGGTTTTAGAGGGCCTGGAGCAAAGGGTGGAGTCGTGGATTCGGCTCCCGATCTCCCAGGCGGCTCATATCGCCCTGGCCAAGATGGTCATGCTTTACATTTTTAATAATGTACCAATATGGCCCCCGACCGGGTACTGGACCCGTGTTAAGAAGATGATGGTTAAACTGGTGTGGGCTGGTAAGCAACCCCGCATAGCATACGATATGTTAACCTCCAAATATGAACATGGTGGACTGGAATACCCGGATATGCAGGTATACTACTTAGCGGCTCAGCTGCAATATATTGCGGGCTGGGGCTTATCACTCCCTAACCTCCCGCACATAAAAGTAGCCAGGGCGGTCTCATACCAGAATTATTTATTGGGTCTGCTCTGGGGAGATAGTGGTCCGAACCCGAGAAATTAGGTCCATCCATCTTTTGTGTCCTGTAAGGCTTGGGAGCAGTTAGCCCGAATATTAACATGTTCTCCGGACTATCATCCAGAACCGGTATATGATGTAATAGGCATCCCACTCTCCCACAAGCAATCATTCAATGAACACTTCCAAAGGCTGGGGATACAGAAATTGGGGGATTTGGTAACAGACGGTAGGTTCAAGCAATGGGGTGACATGCGATCACAGGGGGAGCACAATGCTGTGACTCTACTACATTATTACAGACTTAGATGGATATTGATGGTGAAATGGCCGAATTTCCCAGTGGCCCCTGTTGTGCATGAAACCCAACAGTATGTGCTCTAGCCGATAAAAACCGGCAAACTAGTGGCCACTATTTGTGCTATGATTAGAAGCGGGAAGGGAATACAAAGGCAGAGATTCAGGGTTATGTGGGGAACCTCCTTAGAATTGACATTGAGCCAAGAACAGTGGAAACTGGTTTGTATGCAAACAAGGAAGATTTTGTTTAATGCTAGATACAGGCTAGACCATTATAAATTCCTGCATCAGGCCTACTACACCCCACAAACACTTAGTAAATATTACCCGGAGAAAGTGCTGGCTTGCAGAAGGTGTGGTAAGGAGCTGGCAGACTTTTACCACATGGCATGGGACTGCCCACACATTAGATCTTATTGGGAAACTGTTGAGGGAACAATGAAGGAGATGCTTTCCACCACATGTACATTCTCACCGCATTATGTCTTCTAGCGTTAATTGAAGGTGGAACTCGGACAGAGAAAAAACGGTTGGGCATGGCGTTGTTTGTTGCCAGGTACATGATAGCCAGGTCGTGGGGCAGGCGCAGCCCTCCAACGTTCACAACCTGGTTTGAGCATATGAAACTGTGTGAACTCAGGGAAACCATATATGCGGCAATGCTCCCTGTAAATAGTCAACCATGGGACTGTTTTTTTTTAAAACAATTTTTATTATTTCTTAACAACAATACAACCAAACTTGCAGTACAGTTAACATTATTACAATATTATATTCCTTTAATAATATATACTGCTCCCTCTAAGCACCCCCCTCCCGAGCCTATTCTTCCACACCTTCTGTTCCTGCGCCTTGCAGGTGGATTTCTTCATCCGAATTCTCTACTGAATCGCGATCACTCGACCCATCATGAGTGGGCCCAAATATCATAGCTACTAGATGTTTCCAAGCTATCAAGGTTTTTGCTTCCTCCTCCCCACCCAAGTTACTTGTCTCCTGCCATACTGCAGTTTCAGCTGCTGACCACTTTTGTAGATCTTTCCACCACACTTCTACTTTCGGACCATGGCATGCCTTCCAGTTCATAGCAACTCTACGTTTCGCAAGTATATATGCCAGGTCTTTAAGTTTACTGACGTGCTTCAATTTACGTGGTCTGTGGAACCCTCCAATCAGGCACGCCCATGCCCATTCTATCGTTAGCTTAACCCCTTTTGTGTTCAGCCTATCCTTCACTCCCCTCCAGAAAGTTTCAATCACTGGGCACACCCAGAACATGTGCACCATCCCAGCATTATTCTCGTTACATTTAGGGCATGCTTGCTGCCCTGCATTTGCAAATTTAGCTATTCTTTGGGGCGTCATGTAAGCTCTGTGAGTGATATATAACTGTATCTGCTGGAACCTGGCATTTCTTGACACCTTCTTGTGATATCTTAGAGCTCTCTCCCACATCCCATCTGTCATAGGGGTGCCCACCTCTTCTTCCGATTCCTGTCGTAATCGCATTGGTTCTTTCCCCACTTTGGACATAACCATCTCATATAGTCTGGATATCTCATGTCCTCCCTCTGCTATGTCGTATATAACCTCTAGGGTGACATCCGGTTGGCCTTCCAGTATTATCTCTGACCACGTTTCTGTAACCCGCTCCACCACCCTGTGGTATGTAATATACTGTCCCTTGTGTAATCCGGTTTCCACTACCAAAGTCTCAAAATCTGTAATCTTCCCATCTTGCCATACATCGCCCAGCGTCGCAATCCCAACTGGTTCCCAGTGCTTCCTGATCATTTTCATTAGTTGGGCGTCTTTTCCCACCAGTGCCACAAGTGGCACCTGTGGGAAGCATGGGGTAGGGCTCTCCATTACCCGACAGGCCCTGTGCCATATGTCCCATCCCAGCAACATAATTTTCGGGCACTCTTTCATATTCTCTCTGGGCAGCCACATCCTTTCTTGTAGAAAAAACGGAGTGCATTCTGATCTAAACAGCCTAGATTCCAAGGTCGATTCTTCCGATAACCATTTCGCTACATATTGCAATTGACTCGCTAAGTAATAAGCCTCGTAGTTTGGCAGTTTTATCCCTCTTTTCTCATGCGTATTTTGTAGCTTTCAGAGGGCTATTCTATTTCTAGTCCCACTGCATAGGAAATCTCTACATATGCTATGTAATCGGGGAAAGAATAGTTTTGGGATCAAGTGCGGTATATTACTAAAGTAATGCAACAATCTCGGCAAGACCACCATTTTTAACATTGCCCCTCTTCCCATCATCGCCGAAGGAAGCTTCGCCCAGAACTTCATGCTACTCTCGATAACCTTGACCGCCCTCTCTGTGTTTTGCAGGTGCTCAGCCTCCACCGTATGGTAGATGTCTATTCCAAGGTACCTAAACGTGTCCACTTCCCACGGTATTGGCAATACCGACAAGTGCTCTAGCGGGGTCCGCTTATATCTACCCAGCGGGAACACGCATTACTTTTTAGGATTTACTGCTATGCCGGACAGAAACGCAAATTGTTCCATCGCCTCCAGCACATATTGGAGGTTTTCTTCCGGGTATTTCAAATACAACAGTATGTCATCTGCATACAGGGAAATTAAATGTGGCTCTGCTTTAATGGTGATACCTATCACATTATACTGTTGTCTTAGGTATATTGCAAGTGGCTGTAGGGCTAAAATATATAACATAGGGGACCATGGCCAACCCTGTCTAGTGCCCCTGCTAAGCTGCCACCTGTCTGAGATTATCGCTCCTGTTTTCACCCTGGCTAGAGGCGCGCTATATAACAATTGGACCCATCTAAGGTACACTAGCCCTATCCCATAGCTGGTCAAGGCAGCCATCATCCAGGGTCATTTAACTGAATCAAATGCTTTTATTGCGTCCAGTGATACGATTGCCATCTCCCCCTCTTCTTCATTCGCATACTCAATGACTCGATGGAGCCGCCTATGGTTATTCGTGATATTTCTGCCTGGGACGTACCCAGTCTGATCAGGGTGTATGAGTTTGGTGATAATTCTTCTCATCCTATTTGCTAGAACCGCTGTAAGTATTTTGCTGTCCTGATTTAGCATTGACAATGGTCTATATGTGTCATGATGCCTACCTCCAAGGAGCCAGGTCTGACCCAGCAACCCCAGAGGCAGGCATCATTTCCCCCAGGGGAGTGCCAGCGGGCCCAAGCTGGGGCCCTTTGGACGCAGTCCTGGCGCCTTAGGCGCCAGGCTCATGTTGGACCTCTGTCCTGGCGCTTTAGGCGCCAGGCTCATAAAGCTAGACATGTGTTCAAGTGTTTTAATGTGCACTTACCTGATGCAGACCATGCTGCCACATCCAGGCCCTCTTGAGGCCTGAATAGGAACTACTTTACCTGTGGGACTACTTTCCCACCGGATGTGGTCGGGGAAGGATACATACCTGATCGGAGGAAGGATACACACTTGGAACTTCTTCCAAAGCTATTTAAACCACACCCGATCAGCAACTCACGCTTCGCGTTGTTCTGCTCCTCGCAGCTGGACGCTCACCGTGTCAGCCAGCTCCTGCATCTGGACTTCAGCCACGCCTGTCAGCATCCTGGGTCACCTGCAAAAGGAGACAAGAGACCTACCAGCTAATCTGTACCACAGAGACATCACCGACGATCCTGAAAGGGAAGACATCATTTTAAAAGCATTTTGTTACGATTGCTGCAGCGCTGCATTTCACTCACCTTTCCTGGGTTCCTTCATCTTCAGCAGCGATCATCCGGATACACAGCCACTTCCCAGAGCCTAGAGAAAAAGACAAGAATAAGAGGTGAGAGAAGGAAGGGAATAGTAAAAGCTCAGTTTCCTTCTAAGACTTACCTGTTGGGTCATTCCCATTTCATTTCGGGTCTTGCTGCTTCCAAGCATTTTCCGGACCCCGGCCCCTATGGGGAAAAAAGACAAAGACATTAGATGAGCGAATGCAAAAACATTACCTGAGCGCTCATCTAGGATTTACCAGATCTTTACTGGAACTGCACGTTTCACTTCGGGTCGGCGCCATATCTCCGGCATTCCGAACCCCGGCCCCTATGGGGAAAAGACATCAACATTAGCACTTTGTTGCAAGAAGTCTCCAAAGGAATCTTCATTCATCACCTGAAAAAAGACAATGAACATTATTATTTAAAGCTTGAACTTTTGAACTTGCAACAGAACTTTTACAGCGCCTTACCAGTATAATCAATCTTACCTGAACTCCCATCCAACCTCAATCCAGTGAAGTAACTGGGTTCAACGCGCCCCTGCATCAGAAGCAGGATGGAGAGCTCGTCCTTTCAGACCCTAAAGGGTATATTGCTACGAGCCGGAGAAGCCAGAGTAGAGGGCCCTTCCTGTCCATCTTCAGAGTCCTGCGCTTCACCATTGAAGAAGCATCAGCACTCGAAGCCAGACCTGCGCCTCCGTGGGAACCAGGTGAGCGTTACAATATGATCCACAATCCGTGGCCGGCTTATTAGGTTTCGGGAGTTGTATAATTATTGGCTCTCGCAGGGACTCTGGGAGCCCACCCTTGTCATACGCCTCATTTAGCATTGCCAACAGTGGGGGAAGCACCTTGTCTTTATATTTTTTATAAAATTTGCCCGGGAGTCCATCGGCACCCGGGGTCTTGTTTGTGGGTAGCTGCACCACTACCTACTCCAATTCTTCCAGGGTGATCGGGGCGTCTAGCTCTTCTCGTTCTTCCAAACTAATCTGTGGCAGACCTATGTCTTCTAGTGTTTCATTTATTCTCCCATGATCACTCCCCCCTTGATCGTCATATAGGGTTCGGTAGTATTCTACAAATTCTTGTTTAGCCGCTTCTTGGGTGTCCACCGAACCCCCATCATCTCTTGCAATTGTCCTGATTGTGGGTCTGGGGGTTTCATTTTTATAGAGCCATGCCAACATTCTTCCTGGTTTGTCCCCTCCCGCATGCAATCTCTCTACGTACTTCCTATAATTCAGATTACACAGTCTCTCCCAGCAGCCCACACATTTTCGCTGCAGCCCCAGTGTCTCTACATTCTCTTCCTCAGTGGTACCACCCCTTCCCAGCGCTTTCTCCAACTTGTCTTCAGCCTCTTGTAATTCAGCCACTATCCCCCCTTGCAGCCCTTTGGATTTCGCTATGGTCATTCCCCTTACTACTACTTTAAAGGCCTCCCACAGCACACCAGCGGATTCCACACTACCAGTATTAATTTCAAAGTAGCTTACTATGTCGTCTCGCAGGCTTTCTCTAAATATAGTATCTCTCAGCACCTCAGCACGGAGGCGCCAAGTTGGTATCCTTGTTCTCGGGGGCTGAAGTTGCCATTCCAGTATCAACGGTGAGTGGTCCGATAGGACCCTCGCTTTGTATTCTGTAAGTGTTACCTCCGACATTAGTTCATGCGTGACAAACATGTAATCTAGCCTCGTGTGCAAATTTTATGGGGCTGAGTAATGGGAGTATTGTCTTTCTGACATGTGTTGCGCTCTCCATGCATCTTCAAACCCCAGGTCCGTCAGCAGTGTCTGCAGCGCTCTGGCCACCGGGGCAAGTCTATCTATTTTATTATCCGATCTATCGATTCTTGGATTCAGCACGCAATTAAAATCTCCTCCCCAGACCACCGCCCCCCCCGGGCACATACCCATCTTACTATACAGAGACCTAAAATACGCTGCTGTATCTTGATTCGGGGCATATGTATTAATAATACTTATTTCTCTATTTTCTATCAACCCTCTTATCACCGTGGATTGTAGCAATTGGAAAGGGACATGCGGAGCCACCCATGTGATCACACCTCTGGCGTAGGCCGAGTATGTGGCGCTTACCACGGTTCCCCTCCATTTTATTTGATCACTTCTAAATTATCGCGCGTGAGGTGTGTTTCCTGGATCAAAGCTATATCTATTTTTTATCTGCACAGGTACATCATAACCTTGTTCCTCTTCAGGTAACTATTGAGCCCTCTTACGTTCCACCTAGCAATTCTGAGTTCTCCCATTATTTATCAATCTGTCTCTCATCCACCTACCGGTGCAGATTCTATTCAAAGCGTTTATTCTCGCGTGTAGACTCATATAGGCTTGGTCCCCAACTCCAAACAAAACACTCAACTCCCCAACACCCTCCATACCCTCCCTTTTCCCATCCCCTTCCCCAACTTGCCCAAACACAATATCTACCCATCTACTACTTCCCAACCCTCCCAACTGTTGCCCATCTCCAACCCTGGATCTCAGGCACCCCCACATCTAGCCCTTAACCCGACAACACGCGTTCCTGAAACCTAGAAAGGATATGGGATTATACTACAGCTAAAGGCTTGACTCTTAGCTCTTCAAAATCATATATAATCCAATTTAGATGACAGCCACACGGGATTAAGCACTTTAAGTGGCATATGAATGGTCTATCTTCTTAGTGGACCTTAAAGAGGCCCCCTGTTTGTGTTTGAATGTAAACACCTCTTTTGCCACTACTCATTTTTATAACTAAAAAAAGAACACAATATTACCCTCAATGTTGAAGCTAAAAAGCTTCTTCTTAGATCAGGAGCGCTGTACAAGGGCTCCCTTCGTCCAGCTATATTTTCAGGTCATGCCAAGACCTTTTTATGGAGTTGGTCTGTTACCTAGACTATGCCAGAAGTCCTCAAATAAATGGGAACATGGGAAGGCCTCATCTGGCTTATTTGTTTGTTGCTTTCAAAGTTCTTGCCTCTACAGTCGACTAGGGTTGAACTCAGATTACCATCCTTATGCATGTTGGCTGTCCTAAGGAGGTAAAACATGTATGTACACGTCTTACAAGCAGAAAGGAACACTTTATTGGCCCAGTTTAAGAGATCTTTTCTGCAAGGGCATGCAGTCTCTTCTGGCCTACTTTAAGGAAGATTGTAATCACGGGATGAACTAGTTTGATCTTGATCCGCTGATGTTAAATGAGCTTGACTTTGGATTTGTGAAAAAGAAAGCTTCACGCTTGGATTGGAGCAATAATTGCATTTCTTTAAAGTTCATTCATGGTTTAAAATAGTCAAACCATATACATGTGGCAAGGCTAATAACCAAGCCTTGTCACGGCAGAAAGAAACCCCTATCAGCCAGGGGTGGGAGGCCTTTCAGGATGTCAGCCAGAGCCAGCCCTACCCATCAGGTGGGCAGTGGCAGCAGAGAGGGCCCCATTTCCTGTCCCCCTCTTTGTAATTTGATGCTGCCTGAGATATCGGGGTGGAGTTTCCTCTCGATCCTCCCAAGTCTCTCTTAGTATGTCCAGTACATCTTGGGGTTCCCTACCATACAAGATTTTAAAAGGGGAATAGCCCAAGGAGGCCTGGGGTGTTTTCCATTCACCAAAAAGAGCACATGGTATTATAAGGTTCAAGTTTTTCCCGTCTCTATCAGCTTTCGGAGTATTTGCTTCAAGGTTTGATTAAATCGTTCTACCAACTGTAAGGAACTCATGGGGGAAACAGTAAAGACAGACACAAGTGATCATAGTTCAAGGGTGTTTATTAAACTGTAAATGTAGGTTGGAAAAACGCCTAACCTAAACCTAAATCTAAGATGGGAGCAAGCATTGACCATCAAATAAAAGATAAGGCTTTCCTCGTGGCGTCTTGTCAAAGTAAAAAGGCCTATAATAAAAAAATCTGTTGCCAAATCCTTACAGCTAATTACAGAAAGAGTGTGGGATACCCGTTTTCAATAAAGAAAGACGTGTTCACAAATATTAAGTCAGGATGTGATTGCCAGGGGTCTCCCTTCCCCATGTTTTCAGCACGGGACAAAGTGGGTCTCCTGAAGACAGCACACACTCGAGCTTTCCCAGGACGAGCCAACAGTTCCGCTCCAGCTATCAGGTTCTCCGATGGTTAAAGTGTCTTTCCAATAAAAAGTGTCTTGCCTTCGAGGGCCGGGGTTTCTCAACAAACAAACACAAAAGTTCTGTTCCATGTATGGCTTGGGGTGATGGCTTCTCCCCTGGGCCCCCTCTTCCGGGCGCAGACCCCTCACAGTCGTACTCAACTAATCAAACAGTTCCTTTCTCAACAAACTTTGCGTGATGACTTTCCACCCCTGGATCTCCCTCCTTGCTGTGCTCAGACCACTTTTAAATTATCAGTTTCCATCCTCCGGGTTCACTCTTGTTAACACAATGTTCATAGGACTTCAGATTTCGTCCCCTCTTGTTAGCATCCCTCCGTCGGTTTCACTCTTGCCAAATTTAAACAGTTCATGTACTTTTCATAACATGCAGGATTCGTTTCCCTTAGTTTCCCATTCATCTGCCGGTCAAAGACTTTCCACTGAACGGGGATTTAACAAGACCTCTGTATGACCACTTTGACCCCCTCTTGCCTTTTACTAAGGCCTTCTGGTTACTGTAGTTCAATAGCAGGGTAATCGCCTTACATTTCTCAAGTGAACACACATGTGGTGTTTGATTCTGTTATGCTGGCTTTCCCCTTTCCGTATATCAACAGTTCTTTGTTCATTCAAAGTTCAATTACCAACTTGCTACTTTCGCTCAACACATTTTGATTTCTTTATTGGCTCTCCCCTCGACTCACCATTTTTGACGAACCGCTTTGCTTTATTGTCTGTAGAGTCAAGGCCAGTACCATTGGGCCATGCCTCTCTCCTCGGCTTGGCTGTCAGTGGGGGAGGCGCCCGAGTACCGTTGACATCTGCTGCAACACACACTGGCTATTATCGGCAGCTTTACGATTCCTTCTCTGGAGGCTTCATGGGACTCTGTCGATAAGGGCAATGTCACTTTTCCCCCTTGGTATCCTCTGGACTTGCGCTGTCTTTCTCCTTCTCTTGAACTGCAGTGCTGAGTTAGCTCTCACTTTGTGCAGTTTGCCTTGCTCGTCCTGTGCTCTTGTGCGCCACCTTTTATCCCTGTCGGGAAGGGAAAGGGCTGTCAGGTGTGTGTAATTCTGGTCAATTGCCTGACTTTGCCTGACCCTTGTATTGGGACATGTCAGGTAAACGGGTCTGGTGTTAGGCTGTTGTCTTTCATGTTGTGCGAAAATATTTGTGTAGGAAAGGGGTGGGTGGCAGTGTTTTGGACTGTCCTATGTGGTAGGATGGGGAAAAGATGTTTAAATAAGGGGGATACCGCATCTCACCTGTCGGTGCCCCACTCCCCACGGACTCCCCATCCAGGTGATCTTCCCACACTGGTCCACCCCCAGGAACTGGATCCAAAAGTGATGGCTGTGTCCTGGGCACCTGGATGACAGATCCCCAGGGACTAGACAGGGAGACAACTTCATGTTACTCACACAACCCATCCATCTAAGGTTGGTACAGGGGTGTGCAAAAGGTTTTTATGTTGACAACCTCATTCGCCTCTTACATGAAGGTGGTTCCCTGCTATGCTAGAATGTCCTTAAGGGATCGTAAAAGGGATAGAGATGAGATCAGAACAACATCTGTGTGAGAGGAATCCCACCGCACATCAAAGATCAGGAATTGGAGGAATTTGTGAAGAGCCTTTTTCAAGTGCTGTTGCAGGCCGACAAGAGCACAGAGGTGGTTTGCGATAGAACACAGAGCGTACTCCTCGCTCCAGGTATGGAGGAACCTCCTACTATACGTTGTGACAAGGTTGCATTTCGTCCAGCAAAAAGACCGAATTCTGGCAGCGGCCAGAGCCAGCGGACCCATCACCTTCTGCAAGGCTAACCTCCAGCTCTTCCAGGGTATGGCAGCACTAACGTTGGGAAAGTGAAGAATGTTGAATGTAGTGTGAGGAGCCAGGAATGAGATGCAGACAGAGTGGGTTCATGGTTTTGATCAAAGACTTTCGTCAAAATAAAAGTGGGTTGGGAAATGCCTCTCTGTTCATTATCTAAAATGTGTTTCCTGTGAGACAGGCATGTTAGGAAGAGAGACACAGACTCAAAGATGATAGTTCCAAAACCGTTATTTACTAAAGTTCTGGGTCCGGTGTAATGCCTAACTGGCCCTATTATTAAAGGGATGGTGTATTTAAGGGCCGTCAAAGTCTAGAAGTACAAAAAATCGAATCTGTGTCTAACCCTATGCTTGCCCTCACTCTTTGACAAAAATGTGTTAGGAAGTGTTTCAAAAGCAAAAAGTGGTGGTTCAACAATAATAGGAAACCAGGATTGGTTTCAGGTGGTCTTCTCACCAGGTTTAGGTTGGCCAGCTTCAACAGAATGAGATTCAATCAAACGGGACTGTTCATGGGACCTTCATAGTTCAAACAAATGTCAATGTCTTTAATGCCTTTGGGTTCCCTTTCCCAAGCTTTAGTCCTTCCAAGTTCAAAGCATAACCAACAAAACACAGTTCCCTTTTTTTTTTTACTTTATTTTTATTAGACTTTTCAACAAACAACAGTTCCGCCAGCCAACATCTGGCGTTAATCAAAAATTTCACACATCTGAAGCAATTCATGCCCGTTTCCCCCTTCCCTCCCCCACCCCTCGCATCCACCTTCCCCACCCCCACCCACCAGCTAACCAGGTTTCAGATAACAATCAGTACACGAGGCTGAAAGTTAGGACTAAACACACATTAAGACTTTTCAGCATGACATCGATGTCTTGGTCCCAAATGTCCATACGAGACGTGGTAACTTGCCCGGCTATCGGCTTCCCTCCCCGGACTTCGAGCATCGCTACCCGCCCGGGCTATTCACAACTTCAAGGTGTCACAGTCCACACTTAACAGAACAGTGGTCCATTCCTGCAAGAAATAGGTCATAGTATCATTGGCTATGGCCGACAATTTCTCATACGTGAAAATAGCTAATAACTTGTTGAGCCACTCCACCTTAGTGGGGGCATGGGAGCCCTTCCATTTTTGGGTCAAGGCCATTCTTCCCACTCTTAACATAGGGAGGGGCAAGTTCCCAGAATGCCCTTGATCCAACTAAGCAGTTCCGCCCAGAAGACCTGGATGACTGGACACTCCCACCACATGTGAAACCAGGTACCACAGAGAGAACACGCCCTTGGGCACATTGGAGACACATTTTAGATAGAGTGGCGGGAGGACGGTGCCAGGAATGAAGGATCTTAAAGTTATGCTCCATAGCTGCTGTGTAAGCCCCCCCCCCGAAAGAATTGACTTGAAAACTGATTTCCATGTGTGGTCATCAAGGGTAATGCCCAAACTCTCCTCCCAGATGCGCTTGAATGGTTGTCTACCTTCTAGATTAGCTGTAACCAGCCCGTTGTAAATCTTGAAAAGAGACCCCTTTCTGGCCCTAGCTTCCAAAAAGATTCTATCAAAGGGAGTCAGAGGATGGGACAGGTCAGCCAACCAGCCGGCATGGGTGAGGATTCCCTTAAGCCGCAAGTATTCGAAAACAGAGAGCGGTTTGTCCCTTAACACTTCCGACAATTGGCCGTACTCGATAAAACCACCCTGGTAAAAGAGTTGGGCAGCCCTTTCCACCCCTGATCCGACCACGACTGCGTTCCCCGAAACCCTCTGGATCCTAAATTGAGAAAGGAGTTTATTGTCCCTATTAGGCTTCCAGGATGACCACAGAACAGCCAAGACTGGGTGCGATCTAGCCGCCAGTGGGAGGGATCACGGAGGGGCCCAAAGTAAATCCCTGACTTTGTATGGGTGGAGCTGAACATCCTCCACATAAGTCCAGTACGTCCTTAGATCGTCTCTCGGATGTTCTAGCATCACACGCAAAGGAGGCCAAATCCCACGTAAGACTTTGGAAGGGTCAGGGTGGAATATTTTACTGTAGGACTCTTGCCATTCCAAATAAAGCGAAGAAGGCGAGATTGTAATAATTCAAAAAAGGAATCCGGAACAATGCAAGGAAGGGACGAAAAGAGATAAAGAAGCCGGGGGAGTATATTCATTTTAACTGTGACCATTCGCCCAAGCCAGGAGAGGGTGAGCGGAGCACATTTTGTCAGATCACTAAAGATTTTAGCCTGATGGGGGAGAAAGTTTAGTTCAAACACTTTACCTAAGTCTCTGGGAACATTGGTGCCCAGCTACCTAGTGGATTTCCGTTCTACTCTCATCCCCAATACTTCTGTTTTACCCCTGGTCTCTTGGTCCAGCCTACCCAACAGCATTATGCATGACTTGGATACATGGACTTTTAGCCCGGAAAATGCCCCAAAACAACGAATTACGCCTAACAACTGCGGGAGGGATTAATGGAGCTTGGACAAGTACGCTAAAATATCATCTACGAACAAGGATAATTTGAATTCGCAGTCCGCACTCTGCGCCCCGGGAACACCGCTGTCAGCCCTGACTGCAATGGCAAAGGGCTCCATTGCCAGAGCATACAAAAGGGGGAAAGGGGATCCTTGACGGGTACCTCTAGAGAGCGTAAAACCTGCTGAGGTACATCCGTTTACCAATACCCGTGCTGAGGGACCATTGTACAAGGCCGAAACCCACCCAGCCCATCCTACGGAGCACCCTCCCCATATAAGGCCATTCGACACGGTCAAAGGCCTTTTCAGAATCCAATAAGAGAATGTAAGCCTCCGATTACTGCTTAGAAACCTCATACATGAGGCCCAGAGTATTCCTCACATTATCAAAGCCTTGGTGCCCGGGGATAAAACCAACCTGGTCTCCATGAACCAGAGAGGGGAGAAATCTAGACAACATATTCGCCAGGAGCTTAGCTAGTATTTTAACATCTATATTGAGAAGGGAAATGGGCCTGTAGGACTGACACAACGAGGGATCTTTCCCTTCTTTCGGAAGAACCACTATAAGAGTCGACATCATAGTATCAGGGAGGAAGCCATTGTCCAGGGCGGAATTATACACCTTAGCTAGGAAAGGAGCTAGCGTGGATCGGAAGGTCTTGTAAAAACGGACAGAGAAACCATCGTCACCTGGCGCTGTACCGCTCTTCAAGGAAGAGATAGCGTCAATTATTTCGTGGGGCGAAATAGAGAGCTTTAAAGAGTCTGGGTTCTCTCGGGTGAGGCAAGGGATTGGGAGAGAGTCTAAGAACCGATCCACGTCAGCCCCATCCCCAGAATACTCCGAAGGGTAAAGACTTTCGTAATACTGCCTAAACTGCTCCGCTATCTGGCCGTCCTGTAATATTTTTTCCCCCGCCAGGCCAGAGACAAAGTTCACCCTTCTGCTGTTCCGAAGCTCCCTCAGCCTCCAAGCCATAATCTTGTCCACCTTTTCCCCTTTCTCCATGTACCTTTGTTTTAAGAAGCCAGCTTTTTCTCCGTCTGACCCACGAGGAGGGTGGCTAATTGTTCCCTGAGACACTGTAGCTCCTCCCACTTGCCCGGGCCCATCTGCGTTTTCAACTTCCCCCCCGGCTGTATGGCGGCAATATGCTCTCTCAACTTGAGCTCCTCCCGAACCCTCTCCCTCTTCTTCCTAGCTCCCATTTCCATCAGAGTGCCTCTGATTGTGGCCTTGAATGCATCCGAAACACCCCTAACCTCCACTTCCCTGGTGTTGTTAAGGAGACTAAGGAGACTTCCTTAATAGAGACTAAGAGGTACTGCCTCAACTCCCTATCCAGCAGCAAGGAGTCATTACATATCCACCGAGACCTATCCGGGGCAGGGGGAGGGACCCCCAGATTGACCCTGACTAGATCATGGTCGGACCATGGGATGGTCTTCACCCCAAAGTCAGAGATGCAGTCCCGGATCGAGGAGTCTACCAGAACATAATCGATCCTTGAGAATGCTTGATGCACCTTGGAATAAGTGAAGCGAGATTCGCGGTTGCGCTCAACAGGGTGAGCATCCACCAGGTCCAGTTCCCCGTTAATCCGACGGAATGAGTTTGCCAACTTTGTTTGGGACCGTAAATCGGGGCAGGGATTAGCGGATTTCCTGTCTTTATCCGGACATAGAACCATATTAAAGTCCCCACCGACTAATAGAGCGCCTTCCGCAAATCCTCTAATTTTCTCGCCCATTGGTCCCAAAAAACATCTTGCCCCTCATTCGGGGCATACACACCCAGGAAAGTAAAGAGTCGGCCTCTCACCGTTCCTTTGACCATAATATAACGCCCTTCCGGGTCAGCCCTGTGAGCAATGAGGGAGAAGTGTGCATTCGGTGGAAAGCAAGAAGGCCACCCCTTGATTTTTCGTCGCATAAGAGGACCGAAACACCTGCTGGATAACCTTGGATCTGAGCGTTGGTTCCTTCCCCTTGACCCAATGGGATTCTTGTCCAAAGAGAAAGTGAAGTTTCAGCCTAGAAAATTCCCTCATCAACAACAATCTCTTAGTAGGGGAGTTTAAGCCCTGCACATTCAGAGATCCCACTGACAAAAATTGAGGAGAATCACCCATAGGAAAAGCCAAAGAACCCTTCAGACTCCAAAAGGGAGCCTATTGCGACGGCCCCAACCCCCGGCCCCTGTGCACATGCGTAAATCAGGCAAAGCCCTGTGAAACCCCTATACCCCGGTAGCCCCAGATGCCATGAACAACCCACCCCAACAACTGAGAAGAATTCCCACTTCCCCCATACCCCCACCCACCCCTTTCCCAACTGAACAAGCACCCTCCGCCCCCCACCCTCTCTGTCCCTCAGCGCCTGGAAAGACTGCAACATCCAACCGCTGCACCCCCAGGCCGTCATGGATCGCCTCCACCTGGGCGAATTTCACCAATCAATACCGCAATATTCTGAGCCTCCCCACTGTAAGAACAAAACCAAGAACTTTATACGGCCAAACAGCCAAACACTCGACCCCTAAACACCTAAGCATATTTGTAGAACAAAACCTCCTGCATCCAAGTTACGTCTCAGGCTGCCCTGGGGAAGGCAGTGCCACCTTTCTGTACTTCCTGTGCCCTCGGACGCAACGCCGACCTACGAACTCGGAGGATACATTTTGGCCTCCTTTTCCGAACTCCCTCCATCCTTAACATGCCTCGAAGGAGAGTCCCCCAATAGTTCACTCGTCACTCTCTGAATGTCGGACTCTGCAGCAAGGGAGTACTTGTAACCATCCACCTCAAAGGTGAGCGAAAACGGGTGACCCCACCTGTATCGCACTCCCTTGGACTGCAGCCACCTTGACAAGGGCCCGCAAAGTCTCCGGCGTGCAAGAGTAAGTGCCGTGAGGTCTTGATAAATGAATGTTTTGGCGCCGTCCCAGTTAATTGGCCCTTTCCTACGTGCCAACTCCAGAATCTTGGTTTTCTCCACATAATAGTGGAACTTCACAAGGACAGACCTAGGCCCACCTGCGCGACATCCAGCTCTATGGGCTCTGTCAATTGTAGGTTTGCTGGTGTTTTCTCCGTCGAACAGTTTACTTATGATTGCCTTGCCCTTTTTCACAATGTCTGTCTGCGTCTCCCCTTCCTGCTCCGGGATACCAAGGAACCACAGGTTGGAGCGCCGCTCCCTATTTTCTAGGTCATCCAATTTTAGGGTGACCTTCTCCTCCCTCCTCTCCAGCTCTGCCAGCCTCATGTCAAAATGTGTTTCGAAGAGATCAGCCGAGGATTAATGAGCCTCTAGGGCTTGGCTCGGTCCTCCACGGCATCCACCTTCTTGTCAAGGGAGTCCAGCCTTCTACCTATATCCGCCCTGAAACCTCAGATCTCCTCCAACAGGGCAGCCAGGTTGTGACTCATTGATTGGGTCTCTGATGCCTCAGATTGGCTTGTGACCTGCATGTTGTTCCTTCTCTCCGTTTGTTCGGGAGAGCGCCGAAACCTCTGTAGGGCCTGCGCCCAGTCCATCCAAGACGTATTAGGTGCACCCGCGAAACGTAGAGCTGGAAGACCCGGGGGGACAGCTGAGTCCGGACCCCCGGGCCAGCTGATCAGACCACTCCGCACCGCACGCGCTTCCCCACTTTCTTCTGCAGCTCCAAGGCTGGGATCCACACCTCAGGCCAGCCCCTCAATGACCAACTACCCAAAAAAAAAACTCCTTCCGACCTGCCACGTGGGGCCACCGTGCGTAGGCCACCCCCACTAGGGGGAGCAGCTATGGGTATGCTGCCAACTCTCTAACTTGTAGTTCCCCGCTGTAGCGCTTTCCACGTAGGGAGCCAACAGGCCACTCCTCCCCAGAAGGCACAATCTGGATCAATGCCTGGAGGGAGAGCCGAACTCCATAGAGCTCCTATGTTGTTGCACCAGCAATTGAACACGGGGTAGTTCAAACATGCAGAATGCTATTGTAGTCCCGAGGTGAGAGACACAGGTCCATCATGGGGCAATGCTTTGACAATAAGAAATTATGTGATGGGGCAGCAATTAGGGATGTAGGCAACGCTGGGTGTGAGTCTCAACAGTGGCGGCTGCGGTCATAATCCAGAAATTGGCGTGGTCTGGTTAAGCCCCCTAGCGAGTAATATCCTTGGTTCCCCCTCCAACCACCGGAGCGCCTCACCTACTGGGGGTTCCTCTCCGCTCACTACCCCAGTGAGGGGGTCTCCCCAGTCCTCTCAACCAGGAGAAGGGGGGTGCCCAGCCGCTGCCTGTCATGATCTCTGCTTCCAAAAGATCAGGACTTGCCCGACTCCCGTGGAAGCAGACCCATAACCCCGGTTCCGAGTGCCAGCCAGTCCCAATTGGGACCTTTTTGAACCCTGTCCTGGCGCCAGTGGCACCAGGCTCATAAAGATGCCCAGTCCCAGCGCTGGAAGCGCCGGGCTCATAATGCTTGGGTGGACTTACCTGCAGCAGACCATGCTGCTTACTTACCTGCCAGTTGAACCCCTGATCCTCTTCTGTTTGGGACTACTTTTCCTGTTGGGTGGGGCAGGAGCCACTCCCTAGGTTCAGAACACTGGAACTCTTCTGGAAAGCAGGAACTCTTTTCTTACCTAGGCGTGGCTGTGGAAGGAGACACCTAAGCACTACAGGAGGCTTTTTAAACCACACCCGATGGATGAATCTTGCTTTTGTGTTATTCTGCATTCTCTGCAGCAGAACGCTCATCGTGTCTTCTGCTTCTGATCCTGGGCCTAAGGGAACAAAGGCTTACCATCCTGGAATCCAGTCTTCAGCAGCACCTGTAAAGACAAAGAAAGAACAGGTTAGCACTACGGTCTTCAGTGGCAGCGCATCTCTTACCTGGTCCATCGGCTGTCACCAACGCCTCGCGCTGCATTCCGGCATCTGAAAGACAAAGGCTTACCTACTCTTCGCACGCTCCGGAGGCCTTCGGCGCTGCATCCCGCATCTGAAAGACAAAAGAAGGTGCGTTTAAAGACATTGGGCAACTTTATTACTCACGTGCCATTACTCCTTCCCACGCCGAATCCAGTGGGTATTCCAGCACCCTTCAGCTTCTCTAAAGCTCCGAACTTGTACCTGCAAGATAAAAGGGACAGTTAGTGCGCATCGTGAAGCAGGCTACAAGCGCTTACTTACGTGCTTCCAGGCGCTTCTATTCCTCACGCGGGTTCGATCCTCAACTCTCATCAGCCCGCCATCCGCCATCGCCGGAACCCTGCAAAACAAGAGATATCATTACAAAAGACTTTTAAGACATTTGAAGTGCCCAGAATTTACCGTTTGTGCAGTTAACGACGGACAGCAGTCCTCTGAGGTCAAGAGGCCTGCACCCTTATCCAGTGAAGAAACTGGTTACGGCACCCTGCCCCGAGGCAGATGGAGAGCTCGGCGTTCACTTACCTAAGGTGAGGGCGTTAACCTTTGGGGTTCTACAGGAGAAGAGAAAGGGAAGAGGAGAGAGGCACCCAATAACCCAAGTTCATTAATCCCATATTTTCTATCTGCAGACATCTTACTCTTCAAGTCAGACATACAGTGCACAGAGGTCCAGGCCAAAGAGCCAACCGTGTGTTACACATCACCTTTGAAGATATGGCATTCACCCAGTCAAGACCGGCGCCTCTGCGGGAATCAGGTGAGCGTTACACTGCCCGCCACTCGTGCTCCGATTAAGGGGCCCTCCGAATCGTCACCAGCGCTCCTTTCCTCCTCAAGGCTGCTGAAGTACAGGACCCTGTCCTCGGGTGCTTTCTCAGCTGCACAGCCGTGCCTCCTCTGTCCGACACACCTTCAGGACAGCGGGATGGCAAAGACCTCCGCCGAACCTCAGTCCACCGCCAGCTCGCCTGTCCCAGGACGCTGACCGCGCCTGGCATTTCTCGCTTTGCAGCCACCCGACTCCGTTGCTTCCCGCACTGGGACGCCCGTCAGGCAGTGTCCAATACACAACACTGCTGCTCGGGGCCCACAGCACCACCTACGGGCACTCTACTCTTCAGGCCGTGAGCCCGAGCCGCAGGCAACTGCCCATCCCCAATCGCCAGCTAGCCAGGCGCCGTGCGGTTTCTTCGGCGGGAATGGCTGCCTTTCTCCTGCCGCCTCCAGCTGGGGTGCGGACAAACTCAGGCTTCCCGGCACCCTCGGGCTCCGGGGTTGTGTTCCGACACCTCACTACTGGTCCAGACTGCCTCGGGGGTTGGGGGCTCAATTTCCAAAATTAAACGCCCTGGGGAAGAGACTGGCTGAGAGACTTCAGAACATCTCAGCGCCCCCTGGTGGCTCCCCCACAGTTCCTTTTTTTTTAAGCATATCTGGGTTCCCATGCTCAATCTTCAATGACTTCAGTGTCACGCTACGGCCGTGGAAGTTGTGGCAAAGATGGAGGCTCCATTGAGGCCGTCTCACTTCAGTAATGCATACGATCTAGTCTTTCCTCACGCCGGCTGCATATCGTGAGGCCACGCCCCCTGCTTGTTGCATTGCAACTTGCTTCAGTCAGATCGATCGGACTTGCTATGTTGTTGCAGTGCTCTTCTTTGTTTCCTTCTCTGGGCAGATACCCTTATACGCTGCCTTTTTCTCTGCTTCTTCGTGTCCTCCTGGACTTTTCTCTCTGGTCTTGTTCATCCTTTCCCAACCTACTCGGGGTTCTGTCACGCCAACTCTAGCTCCCCTTTTCTTGCCTTGTCAGAGCCAGCACGGTCTTGCTCAGCCTCTCCCTCTGCATTACGCCGGCTTCCGCATCATTCTCCTTAGTTTTGCAGAGCTGGCGCTGTCAGCCTCTCCTTCTGCGGGTTACTCTGTACCCACCACACGCCTTCAGCATTTTCCTCTTTTAGTGCAGCGCAGCCGGCACTTCCAAGCTCTCTCTCTCTCTCTCTCTCTCTCTCTCTCTCTCTCTCTCTCCCTCTCTTCTCGTTTCTTCCCACTTACCTTCTGTGATCTCTCTTGGGACGGGTGCTCTGACTCCTAATTCTCTCTCCTCTTTACACGGAGCCGGAGCAGTCGGCTATTAGATCATATCTGCATTCTACTTCCCTTTCCTTCCCCAGTATCTCTACTGGAGCCAGACGGTCCGCACAGCAAACGCTGCCTCCCTTTGCCTTTCTACTTTGCCTCCGACCTTCTATGCTGTACCCAGCCTATATTTTGCCCTTTGCCTGCCCTGTCTTTTCTAGCCATTGAAATCACTGAGGTTTCTTCTCTCGATCAGCTGCAATACTCAGAAGTCCAAAGAGGCGGAGGCATTTACAGCCAATCCAGCCTTAAGAGCTTCCTCTTCCCAATATCAAGTGCACCTTCCATCAACACAGGGTTTTTTCCGCCTGTACAGGCTTTTTCCCTGTTTGGGGCCTGGCTCCTCTGGGTCCCTCTAGGCCGCTGTTCCTATCACGGTCAGGGTGGCCTCAGGTGGAGCTCGCCCCTATCTCCACAAGCGAAGGAAGGAGAGGAAAGCTAAGAAGAAAGAAGAAAACGGAGAGACCACCACGAAAGTCAGAAGAAGGCAGAAGACAGTAACTCAAGACAGCTCTACAGAAGATCCAGGTGAGGAGAGCCAGGGGGAGGAACTATCAGAAACTGACAGCCAGTAGCACAAAATAATCAAGATTCCACTTTGATAGGCCTCTTAGGGTTCCCTTCCCCAAGCTTCGGCCTCTTTTTAAGTCAGATACAAATCCAATGCTTTGCAGCTCAGGATTTCCTTCCCAAGCTCAGGCCCCTCTTAATTTTCAGAACAGGAGTTCAGGGGGGCGTGGCCAGGGGTCAGACCGACATGGCATGTCAGCTGTAGGCTCCTGGGAGAGACATCCCTGCGGGCCCAATTCCAGCGCAAATCTGACCGCAATAGACCCACTGAACCCAGATTATTGCATGTGAATATCCCGACCACCAGCAGCTCAGATATCAGGAGGGACTGAATCAGCTCCAATCCTAAATGGCTGTGAACCTCGGAGCCGCCAAGCCATCAGAATGGTGGCCGCTGTGGCCTCCTGAAGAGTGGACAGGTCCAGAGTGCGCCATTGCTTTATGCCCCAGCCAGCGCCACCTAAGGGCCGGGAGTATACATACATGCCAACCCTCCCGATTTAGGCGGGAGACTCCCGATTTTTCAGAGAAAAATCTGGCTTTTTTTCACTGTCTCCCACCTGAAATAGCTGAAGCCCCAATGCATTCCTATGGGGAAATGTTGATCTCCCGATTTCCCTTTGGAAATTTCCCTCCCAGCTGTGTCTGAATGTTGGCATGTATGAGTATACCAGTAGGACCGCCACAGCTGGGAAGAGGAGCCATAGCTTATCTGAGGCTGCATTGCTGAGGAAGAAGGATGTCCTCAGGGGCCTGGATCTGCTTCCCAGGCTCCCCCCTTTTTGGACCGCTGACAGCGTGGGCCCTAGGCCCATGGGCAGAAGCTGCATGCATAGCACTGCCTGGAGGTGTTAAATCGAGGTGAGAGGGGCGCTGCCGGCTAGGCGCGAACCACATTGCTGAATGTCACTGCAGCAGCACAGGTGCCAGCCGCCTACACTTTGCGTGCACCGCCGGCGTGACACCCCTTCATGAGAAGGGAGCAGGGGGCGAGATTGTGGCCTGATGGGGTTGGCCCTGACCATGCAACAACTCCCACTTACAACTCCCAGAGCGTGGGGCAGCCCGGAGGCCGCTTGAGGCCAAGAACTGCTCAAAGAGCCTGGTCTGCCGTTGTACCTGCCCATGCAACAACATCCTGCTATGAGTCCAGGAGTGCTGGGCAGCCTGGATGCCACTTGAGATTGGAAGCCGCTATAGAACCACTGGTGTGACAGGCACGCCTGGGGGGTCCATCTGACTTGTGACTGTTGGAGTTGCTCCTCATCCGCCCCGGTTGCCTCTCTGCAACACCTCAATACTCCCCCGTCCCCGGGGAAGGACACACAGCATTGGAAGCACACTTGGATAGTCAGGAGGGCCCTGCACCATTGGGATCCTACAAGATTCGGCAACCCCCAGGGGCTCGTACTAGAGGATGAACTGCGACTGCCAGTGAGCTCCCCAGAGTCTAGCAGTAGGGGGCAGCCATGAATACAAACCGTGAAGCACGAAGAGTGCCCCCCTGTACTGTTCTCTTTGGACAGTTGCCCTGGAATTGGGGGGGGCACCTGGGAGGACGCAGAGGTGGCCCAACAGCGATATTGCTGAACACAGGTCCTTGATGCGAGCTACAGGGGACACTCTCTGGGGGGTTCCCTTGTATCCTTCGCTTTGTTTGCGGGACCCTTGGTCTGATGGAATGCATCTGGGCTAACCTGCAGTTCCAATGAGCCCGAGACCCGGAAGCTTACCTGCATTTCGACCCAGTGGGTGGCCATTTTAGCTGAGGGTCCCCAGTGTAGGCCTTGTTGTGTTTGCCCTCCAGTGGAGTGGCAAGAAGTCTGACGATTGCTCAGCAATGGCCAAGCTGCCAGGGAAATCAAAGCAGGGTGACATTAAGACCACGCTGGCCCCTCTGGACTCCAAGGAGAAGCACGTAATGTCTGCCACTGCGCAAGTCCATGTGTCAGTGTATGCAGGTGACTGAGAAGATGGGCTGGCTATGAAATCCGACCTAATGCTACTGCTAGCAGAACTCAAGCAAGAAATTCAGAGTTCTGGAGACATGCTCTCCAAATCTATAGCAGAATTGAATGATCATGTCGGTCAGCAGAAAGGAGGCTGGATGACTTGGAGGCTGCGCACTACGACCACGAGCAGGGACAAATAGAGCTTACGCAGCGGCTCTTTAGTGTGGAGGACCAGGTCGAGTAACTCTGACTCCGCAAGGAAGATATGGAAAACCGGTCCTGGCGTAACTACGTTCGCATTCGAGGGATACCCTGTGGGTGAAGAACCAAGAGTTAGAGGAGTATGTGCACAATCTCATTTGCCACTTGCAGGGCCTGGAAAGCAGGGAGGAACTTGTCTTGGGTAGAACCCATAGAGTGTATTCCTCTGCACAGATACAGAGGAACCTACTCCCAGATGTTTTAACATGGGCCCACAGAAGGTGCGGGTCCTAGCGGCAGCAAGAATGGAAGGCTCACTGTCTTTCCACAAATCCGACCTCCATCTATTCCAGGATATTGCCCCTGGTACTCTTGCCAGACAGCGGTGGTTCAATCCTCTCATGGCTGGCTACGGGAGCAAGGAACAAAGTACAAGTGCGGTTGATAGTTGGTTTAGACGGTACTGCATTGGTTCTGCAGTTATCTAAAGGACAGTTCACTAGCATCTCATGGTAGGGCCCTGCAGGTAAGTAGTCCTGGCATAAAGCCCGATGGAAGGTGGTTGTTTCTGGGGGTTTTCTTTTTTTGGGGGATATGGGGACTTTGTGTTTGTTCACTGGGGGGGGTTTTCAGCACATTCGGGAGGGGGACACGTATTGTATTGGGAGAGGGACAGGAAGATCAAGTGGGCTGGTATAACGTCTTTATGACCCCTTTTAAGTTGGGAATGGCGCGGCTATCCTTAGGGAATGTAACTCATGTGCTGGAAATGTAGTTTATCCTGGAGGTTGGCGACTCTCAGTGCCAATACGCACTACTCATGCAAGATAGTGATGCACCGGGGGATGCCCTGACCTTACCTGTTAGACCTGGAATGTCCAGGGTCTAAATTTCCAAATCAAGCATAAGTCAGTCCTCTGAAGAATAGCAAAACTTGCACCTGCCCTGGTGTTCCTTCAAGAAAACCCACTTGCTCTCTGGGGATGAGCTGTGCCTGACCCACAAACTATACCCTAGATCTTATTATGCATCCAGTGGCACTAAAACGAGATGGGTGGGTATCCTCATTACCTACCGCTTAGAGCACTGGGGTTGCTCCGTAAGTGGATGGGAGGTTCCTGGGCCTTAACGCCAGGCTGGGAGGTAGGCAAGTATCCCTTGTCTCGGTGTACGCCCCAAACACTGACCAGGAAGCCTTCTTCGCAGCGCTCACCAAGACACTACTGGACTTCTCAGTGGGTGACTTAATCCTAGCTGGGGATTTCAACTCTGTTATTGATCCAACTAAGGATAAAACCCTAGCCCCATCAGCAGCAGATAAGCCCAATTCCTGGTCTTAACTAAGCCATTAAGAGACCTCTCAGTGATAGAGGCCTGGAGATTCTTCCATCCCGATGAACGGGATTACACTTTCTAATCGGCAGTGCACAAGGGACATCACCAGACTGAACATGGCTGTGATCTCCAGAGCCCTAATCCCGGTGGTCACTAGTTGCAAGATCCTCCAGAAAGTCCTTTCTGACCATGCCGCGGTTCGCATAGGACTAAACCTCTTTGCTTTGGCGAGCCACTCTCGGTGTTCTATTGAAAGACACTGCAATACAGACTCATATTTCGGAAGCCTTGGTTAACTACTTTACTGAGAATGACACGGGGGCCATGGATCGGCGCACTATTTGGGATGCGGCTAAAGTTGTCCTCCGACGTGTTATCATCAGCTGTGCGGCAGCCTACACAAACGCCTGCAAAGCTAGGGAGGAGGAGCTAGAGGAGGATGTCCGACAGCGGGAGGCTCATCGCAAGCGCATTAACTCGTGTAAGTCTCTGAGGAAACTCCGGACAGCACAGAAATTACTAGAAGTGCACCTCACGGACAGAGCGGCACAGGCACTGCTTTCGGCCTGTCAGTACTATTATACAAAGGGTAATAAAGCCAACCGACTCCTAGCGGCGAAGCTGCGGAAGCATGCTCCATGCAACTATATGCTGGCTCTGCAGGACGAAGACGGAGAAGAGACACCCAAGAAGCAGACAAAATGGTGCTTATGGAGAGTTTGTCAGTGTCAGGCCTCACCTTCTTTGACTTTCAAAGAGGTAAGGCCTTTCACTCCATTCCGCCACTGTGCCACCCTATTATTGTATTCTGGGGGGCACAGAGGCTACCCCGGAGAGCAGGGTCTCAAGGAAGAAAAACCCCTGCAAGGGAAAAAAAACTTACTGGGTATTGTGTGGTAGATCTTTGGTCGGTGCAGCAGCTGAAGTGATCCCAAAGCGAGGCAGGACTGGTCTTTCAAGAAGGAAACTGAAGAGCAACAGCTGGTACTCCGGATGAGCAGAAGAACAATGTGGGAAGACAGATGAGCAATTCGGGGAAACCCCGAAAGTAGAAAACCAAGGACGGTGCCAGACGCCGGAGATCCAAGAAGCACAGGGAGGAAGGACTGAGGAGCCAGAAACCCAGGAAGTGAAGGAGAAACTGGAGCCGAGTAAGTGGCGTGGGAGCAGGAGAAGGGGAGACACAGGAAGCAGATGTGAAGAAGAGCGCGGGGAAGCCATGCAGGGGAATTACTCAAACTTAGCATAACGCAGCACAATGACAGTTGCAACTCGCTGCCTACCTGTTCCGCAGTGTCTTTATTTTCAGAATCGCCGTCTTCCAGGACTGACGTGAGCGTGATGACGTCAGTACTCCCTGAACGCGAGTAACTGCCATCTTGGAATGGGAAACTCTCCTCCAACGTCTCCATAGTGACAATCGTTTCAGGAGACTCCAGGACTGCTGAGGACTCCACAGAAATGTTACATCATGCCCCCTTCTATGTCAGGATCCACCCAGCTTCTAATGATTGAGCAGGTGGAATTCACGAATCAGACGTGGTGCTCGTATTTTGGTGGAGGGTTCCCAAGATCGTTTGGCCGCAGAATAGCTTTCCCCATCTATCAGGTATTGAAGGACACCACAATGGTATTGGAGTCACAGATCTTATGTCCCTCGTATTCTCCTTCGTGATTGTTCTGATCTTGATGGTCGTGCAGATTATTGTACCTCCGTCCCCAAGTACCGCAACAGACAGAAAGGATACACTGTCTGTGCAATCTTTGAGGCCACAGGTGTGTTGAGCCCTCAATCAGGTAGCAGGAACGCCGGAAGGACCCCCTGACCGCTGCAATGCAATGGTTAATGGTTAAACAGGAGCAGTGCAATTGGTACAGGTACCAATCAGTATTAACAAGGCTTACCCAGGAGTGCTGTAGGTGGGGTCCTAAACGTGGCGAGAGCCACAGACTGCTGATGGTGGTGAAAGAGTCGTTCTACACGGCTCATGGGTGAGTCACACCTGGGTCTGATGTAGATGGACCAGTAAGGCAAGAAGGTCAAAACCAAGTTCCAAGATTCAAGGTTCAGAGAGGATAATCCAAAGGCAGTCCAAGAGAGAGTTCCAAGGTCAAGGAGCCGGGGAAACAAGGCGGGATCCAAGAGGCAGAAATCCGAGGGGCAGGCAAGACAGGTCCGAAGAACAGTCCGAGTTCGCAAAGTCCGTGATCAAAAAGCAGGTAAACCAGAGCGCTAAACAATCCTCAAGAGATCAGCTGTGAAGCGCTGTACCCACGTTGCCAAGATGCTTTTAAACTGATTAAGCAGTCACGTGATGTGTCCCATGGATGTGCGAGACGTGACGTGATCACGTGGTCACGAGACACCGGATGTTCGGGGTTGCCGTGGGAGTCTCCGTGGGCGTGACCAGCCGTGAGTGCGCCTCCATGGCAACTGCCAGCGAAACAAAGGACGGTAGACGCCGGGGCTACAGGCTGGTGTCCTCCTACGCCAGGCAAACTGCTGGTTCTTTCTGTGTGCAGGGACTGCTCTTGTGGTTAGGTGTGGTGTGGGACGTGTGATCGTGTGATTCCTAATGGGGCGAGCAACGGGAGATGTGACAGTGATCCTCCGCTGGGGGAATGACATCTCTCTTATCTTTTCCGGCATATGATTTCAACAAGGAAGTGTGGAACACAGGATGTATGCGTTGCCAGGTGGCTGGTAATCGGAGTTTGTAGGCCACTGGGTTGATGGCCTTCACAACTGAAAATGGTCCAACAAACTTAGAGGAGAACTTGGTAGGTTTCATTCTACGAGGGAGGTATTTTGTAGACAGCCATAGAAGGTCACCTTTCCGATAGTTCTCTGTTTGTCTCCTTCTTCGTTCTTCATAGGTCTTGTATTTTGGTTGTGCGTCTTGTAGGGCTTGAAGGTTCTTTTGTTGGACGTCCCGTAGGTTTTTTATATTTTCTTCTACGGACGGTATTGAAGTAACCACAGCGGGCAGTTCCGGAATCCAGGTTGAGTGAAACCTGTAACAACAGAAACAGGGACTCTTTCCCATTGTTAAGTGTACCGCGTTGTTGTAAGAAAACTTGGCTAATGGCAATAGTGTACCCCAATTGTCATGAGAGTGGTTTGTAAAACACTGAAGGTTCTGCTTCAGAGTTTGGTTAAGGCGCTTGGTCTGTCCATTCGTGTCTGGATGGTAACCTAATGACATAGCTCTGGAGATACCGAGATGCTTACACAATGCCCCCCAGAACATAGAGATGTACTGTACTCCACGGTCTAAAGTGATAGACTGCGGAAACCCATGTAATCGGAATACATCTCTAAGGAATACCGTGATCATCTCTTCCGAGGTTGGTATCTTTCTCATACAGGAAAAATGAGCAAGTTTAGTGAAATAGTCCACAGTAACCATAATGACAGTACAACCTCGAGATTCTGGTAGATCTACTATAAGGTCTGTAGACAGTTTATGCCATGGTCGAGAAGGTAACGAAGGAGAACGGAGATGGCCTGCTGGTAGGCGACGAGCCATGTGGTTCTGAGCGCAAACCAAACCCTTAGTGACCTAAGTGGTAATATCACTGATTAGAGGGGCCCAGCAGAAATACCTCTTGATGAGCTCAATGGTGACTCTTTATCCGCGATGAAAACCCATAAACGAGCTGTGTCCCAATTTCATAATCTTCAAGCGGAATTCAGGTGTGGGTATATAGATCATTTTCTTATAGTAGTATAGACCATCCTTGTGTGTCAGCTGCGTATGTAGGTTAGGATCCGGAGGATTCTGTATTCCTTCAGTCTGCAACTGCTGCATCCAGGTACCAACTGCATGTATGAAGACGGTGGTAGGGAACATCATGCCACAAAATGGCCTATCCACCGCCTGGTGACCTTTTCTGAACAGGAGATCGGCAATCACGTTCTTGGTCCCAGGAAGGTAGGTTATCACAAAGGAATAATGGGAGAAGTAGTGCACCCATCGTGCTTGCCGGCTGTTCTGGCAGTCAAGATTTTGCAAAGACATTAAGTTACGATGGTCTGTCCTTATCTCAGTGGGTTGGGGAACCCTGAGTAACAAATGTCTCCACTCCTTACAGGCCACTTTTATGGCGAGCAGTTCTTTCTCTAGTACCGAATAGTTACATTCAAGGTCTTCGAGTAATACGCCAAAGGATGTTCCTCACCATCATCCTGTCGCTGTTTCAGACCGGCCCCATTGGCAGCATCCGAGGCATCGATCTCCAGGATAAAGGCCTTTAGATAGTCGGGTTGTCGTAGTACAGGGGCTGAGGTGAAGTGTACTTTAAGGTGGTCAAATGCCTTTTGTGTGGATTTGTCCCATTGAAAAGGGACGTTCCTCTTAAGATGTGTAAAGGGCAATGCTAGAAATGAGAATCCTGCAATTAATTTTTGGTAGAAATTAGCCATCCCCAAGAACTTTTGAAGTTCCTTGATGGTACGAGGAGCTGGCATATGGAGTAAAGCTCTTATCTTTCTGGGGTCCATGGTGATCCCCGTGGTTGGAAAGGATATAACCTAGGTAGGATACAGAGGAAGCGTCAAACACACATTTCTCCAACTTGACTTTCAATTGTTGAGCCTGAAACCGTTCCAACACTTGACGTACGTGGATCTCATGTTCTTCTGGAGTGGCGGAAAACACCAATATATCGTCCAAGTAAATGACGGCTGAATGCATTAAGAGGTCTGCAAAGAGATGGTCCATGTATCTCTCAAACACAGCTGGGGCATTAGCCAACCCAAAAGGCATCACTTGGTATTGATAGTGCCCAAATGGGGTGCAAAAGGCGGTTTTCCATTCATCACCTGCCCGTATACTCATCAGGTGGTAAGCCCCGCAGTGGTCTAACTTCATAAAGATCTTTGCAGACCTGACTGCCTCCAATACGTCCGGGATCAGGGGTAAAGGATATTTATCCTTTAAAGTGACTTTATTGGGGGCGTGGCCTGGAGCGCTGGCTATGCAGTCGCTCCCGTGATGGCCTCCGTGGAACGCCTGTTGCATCACAGCTTTCTATGGCTCCTATGCTGCGTTTTTCGAATCCAACTAGATGAGAGGATGTGAGAGGGTGTGGAGCCCGGCCGGCGTGCTGCTGGAACCCAGAATCGTCAAGATGAAGATAATCAGGCTCTTTTTATCCCGCGGCCCCTCCGCCGCGTAATGCAAGATGGCGGACGGGACCCAGCGACAACGACCGAGACGCGGCCTCGCCGTCGAAGCTCCCCCTATGAACCCTGGAATCGACCTAGACCCATGTGTCTCTCGCCTCACATGATCAGAGGGACCCGAGCCACACGTCTAGGCTCTGGCTGATACTCCCGGCGGCGCTTCGGGCAGCACTCTCGGAGGAGTACGGACGGCGGAGGACGTGGTAGGTGCCCCGGGCCCCGGGCCTCCTCAGTTCTGGCTCACCTCCCCGGACATCCCCAGGGGGATAGAACCCTGCAGCCACCCCAATACGCGACACACAGCCGCAGCCTCCTTGCTCTCGTCCTCTCCTGTATCCCTCCGCCTCCACTCCAGAAGAGGGGGCCGAAGCCGGAGAGTTCTCAGGGGTGCACCGCAGAACACCCCAGTCTTCAACTGTGAGGAGGCTGCAACATCCGACTGCCCCCGACACCTCTGCGGGAGTGGAACCACTGGCTCGTGGCTCCGGTCAGCGGCGCCATGCTCTGTTGCCCTCCTTACTGAGCAATCCACCTTGATATAGCTCGTCTACGGCCACCACCAACAGTCTCGCTAACACCCGTGGCGATCTGGGTCCTCACCATCCACCCCAAAAGACCCCCCTGGACTGGTGTGCTCCGGTATTAAAATCGCTCCCTCTCATCTTCCCGCTATTTCCTGGGGCGCCCCGGCCCACATTCACCTTCCCCTTGGCCGTCTTGGTTCCAGGGAGACCGGGACGACACAGCAACCTTCCTCCTCTTCACTCGCAATGAAGTCTCCTTCGCTAACTAAAAGCCCAACCAAGACATCGGGATCCTTATCCCAACTCTTTGATAGACCTCCAACTATCGCCACCATTGCGACTGAGCGACCTTCAGCCATTAACCCTCTCCTGTCAGTCCACACGATGTCTAAGCAATCGAAATCCACCAAGTCATCAGACATAGCAACAATGCTAATATCAGCCGACAAAGCGAAGAAACTGGACAATCCCCCCTCCATCACACGAGAATCCCTGGACAACAAGGGACCTCTAGCAACTAAGGAGGATATTCGGGAACTCATGGCTGACATTAAAACTGAATTTCGATCATGTATGTCTGAGCTTACTGCCAAGCTGGAAAATACTGATAAGAGGGTTTCGGAGGTGGAACAGAGAGTGAGTGAGATTGAGGATCGCGCCCAGGACCACGCGTCCTCTCTGACTGAGATCCAGCGTTCCGTTGGGCTTCTGCAGGACAAGGTCGAAATCCTGGAATACAAGCAGGAGGACATGGAGAACAGAGCCCGGCGCAACAACCTCCGCATTCGGGGGGTTCCCACATCAGTCCCAGACCAAGGGCTAGCCGAATATGTAGGCCTTTTCTTTCAATCTCTTCTCCCCGATTTGGAGGACTCACTATTGCTGCTGGACCGCACTCACAGGCTAAATCCCCGTCGTGGAGTGGAGTCAGACGGCCCGCCTGATGTTATCACTAGGGTGCATTTCTATACGACAAAGGAAGCCATTTCTGCAATAAGTCGCTCCAACGACAAAATCACCTTCCAGGGGACCCCCCTTCAGATCTATCAAGACCTATCTCCGTTGACCCTTCAGAAAAGGCGAGCCCTTCGCCCACTGACCACCTTCCTCCAAGCCCAGAAAATTCGCTACAGATGGCTCTTTCCTACAGCTTTGCAATTCTCCTATAAGGGTACCATGCGTAGGATCAAACATCTGGGCGATGCTGAAAGTATATTGCATCCGGACTCCGCTAACACCTCGTCCCAACAGGCCACTGAAGCGGCGGCTGACCCGGACCCTATAGCCTCTCCTAGGCCCATACAAAACACATGGTCGAGGGTTCCGAGATTTAGGAGGAGGAAATGACCCGGAGCTACCCCACGAGGGACTCTTCAGCGCCCTGAGACCCGGCTTAGTGAACCCGGCGCTGTGGAGCCGACCGCCACCTCTGAAAACATGGATGATCTCCACCCCCGATGCAACGGGCTTCCCCCCACGGCCCATGCCCAACTCCAAGGTACGTTCCACCTATGAGTCCTTGGAGCATTTCATTCAGACTACTCATACCTTTAGCCATGTTGGCTATTCGCTGTTTCACGGCCCCGTTGGCCAGGGGAGGGCCTGACCCCATAACGGGTCCCCCTCCCCCAGTTAAACCTCGGACTGCCCGTTGGCGGTCCGAGAAAAAACCCCAAAAGCAGGATAACAGATGGTCACATCTCCCACGACATAATTGCTGATTCTCCAGTAGCCCCCCCCCCTCCACAAGTCTCATCAGCGACCCCGGGTCCCGCCCCGGCCCAGCAGTTCTGGAAGTTTGTCTCTCTGAACGTCAGGGGATTGAACTCACCGCCTAAACGCAAATCAATTCTACAAAAACTTCGGAATGACTCTGCCGATGTGGCCATGCTACAGGAAACTCACCTGCTCCCGGCAGACTTCAGCCGCCTACACTCTCGCGACTTTCCAAAGCAACTCTTCGCATCTGGAAGCTCCAAGCGGGGCGGTACAGCAATCTTGTTCCGGAGGGGACTGAATCCCCAGATTCTGGACTCCATAAGCTGCCCGGAGGGACGCTACATAGCAGTGAAATGCCTACTATCGGGACAGCTGTTTTCCTTGGTCTCCGTGTACGCACCGAATTCTGGCCATGCACCCTTCTATGATTTTCTAACCGCAACCCTCTCTCCCTTTTTGGAGGGCCAGATAGTGATCGGTGGGGACTTTAATGGGGTCCCAGACCCCGTAAAAGACAAATCGCATCCACCCTCCGCCGGGGACTTCACCACGGCTTTAGCCCTTTTGCGATTATTTAGAACCCTTGGAGTGGTGGACTCATGGAGGGTACTCCACCCATCTGAAATAGATTTCTCCTTCTATTCTTATGTTCACCGGACATTCTCTAGGATAGATCTTCTACTGATATCTCCGCAGATCTTCGCTTTCACTGAAGAGGTAACTATAGGCTCCAGAATCCTATCCGACCACGCCCCGGTAACCTTGAAAATCCGAGTCCAGGGACCCCCGGAGCCCCAGAGGCACAGATGGACTCTATACGATCCCATCCTTAATGAGATGCCACTCAGAGACGCAATCGCAACCGCGATCAACAACTTCTTCAAAGAAAACTCTAGCGGAGATACCTCCTTAGCCAACAACTGGGATGCAATGAAGGCAGTGGTGCGGGGAGAACTGATCGCCAAAGGGGTAGCCTATCATAGGCATAAACGACAGATTCGTCAGGATCTTGAAGAGGAACTCGAGAGGGCGGAGAGGATCCATAAGGAGAAGGGCTGGACCCCTAAAACGCAGCAAGCCCTCCGAATAGCAAAAAAGAAAATTGAAGCACACTACGCTGAACATACCGCCCATCAAATGACGAAGGCTAAACAGTTCTACTATGCCAAAAACAACAAAGCAAACAAGCTACTGGTGGCTAAACTTGCCAAGACAAGAAGGAATAACACAATTGTGGGCCTTCGGGACCAACAGGGCAAGACTCAATACTCGGATCACGACAAGCTTCAAATCGCATCGACCCACCTGACCCAAGTGATGACCGCCCCGGCCCGAGACGTCAAAGAACAGAGGGAATACTTGCAAAAGGCGGCGCTCCCCCGACTGAAAAACGTAGCTCGGGACTCGCTGGAAGCCCCAATCACCACTGAGGAAGTCGATGAGGCGATAAAATCCCTTAAATCCCGAGCCCCAGGCCCAGACGGCTATACGTCGAAGTTTTATAAAGTCTTCAAACTCCAACTCCTGCCACATCTGGTACAGCTGTTTAATTCATTCAGGAACACAGGCACTATAACCCCGTCGATGCAAGAATCCATCACAGTTTTGCTGCCCAAACCTGGCGGTGACCCGAAGAACCCTGCGTCCTACAGACCGATTGCTTTGCTCAATATAGATGCCAACATTTACTCCAAAATTTTAGCAACCCGCCTGTCCCGGATTTTGCCAGAGGTAATCGACGTCGACCAGAGTGGCTTCATCACACACCGCTCTACCGCTGATAATATTCGTAGAGCTCTGAACTTGGTGGAACTCGACTCCCGGGAGCTGGTGCTTCTGGCCCTGGATCCAGTTAAGGCCTTTGACAAGGTGGACTGGAACTTCATGAGGCTTACCCTCGAGGCCTTTGGCTTTGGTCCGGAGTTCTGCGCCATGACGTTGGCTAACTATACAGCGCCCAAGACCCTTCTCAGAGTCAATGGCATCCTCTCCCCCCCTATCGACCTGACCTGTGGAACCAGACAGGGCTGTCCGTTATCGCCACTGCTTTTCGCACTAATTATGGAACCATTCGCCCAACGGATCAGGCGAAACCCGGCGATTAAGGGCTTCCAATCGAATGCAACACACCACAAACTGGCCCTCTACGCAGATGACGTCCTACTAACCATCACGGAGCCTCGTACTTCCCTCCCTCAGGCCCTAGCTGAGATAGAGAGCTATGGAAAGGTCACGGGCTTTGCTATCAACTTCCGGAAGTCAGCTGCCATGGGGGTGGGCCTGTCCCAGGAGATCCGGGAGGACCTGGCCCCATTATGTCCGATACAATGGACGACTAAGGACTAAGAGCATTAGTTACTTGGGTGTCCGGATCCCAGCGGACCCTGGGGAAGTCTATCGAGCAAACTTTCCCCCACTGTTCACGGACCTCGAGGCAGACTTAAAGCGGTGGGCGGCACAAGAGATTTCACTGATGGGCCGCATCACGGCCTGTAAAATGAACTTGCTACCAAGGTTCCTATATGCCTGCGCCTCGCTTCCAGTACCAATTCCGGCACCTGCTCTTCAGAAGCTACAAAAGGAAATGACACGGTTTATCTGGAAAGGGAGGAAGCCCAGAATCCCCAGGTCCACGATGCTGGGCAACGCTAGACTGGGTGGCCTCGGAGTTCCAGATTTACAAAAATATCAAATGGCGGCCCAACTCGCCTGCATACGATCATGGCAGATACTTACCAACCGTCCAAGATGGGTGGCACTCGAACAGACGCAACTACCGCCCCCGCTACGTTTTCTTCCGCACATCAATCCCTCCGAGCGCCGACTGTGGCAGAACCTCCTGAGGACCACCAAACACACTATTGCTGTCTGGGATAAAGCGCTGAAACAAAAGAAAACCCCAGTTGGACTCAGCCCTTTCTCCCCGGTGTTCCTGAACCCAGCTTTCTCCCCTGGCTGGTCCACCCGGAACTTCGGAGCCTGGATTGCGGGAGGCCTGGAGACCCTGGGGCAACTATTCGAAGGGGGGACAACCCTGCACCTTTGGACGTTGTAAAGAACTCTTCCAGCTTCAGGAACAGGATAGATTTACACCGGTGCGCCACTGGTGCTCCCATCCACAGACCCGCCAAGCCGCCACCCGCTCTCCCACGGCTATTGAACTGACCCTAAATGACCTCCCAACCAGGGGGAGAATTTCTACTCTATACAAACGCCTCCAAAATGACTTCCTAACCTCTAAAACCCGATACATGGCCCAATGGGAGGCGGACCTAGGCCACCCAATCGAGGACCAGCTATGGGTTGACATTTGGTCGCGGGCACACACTTCTTCATCCTGCATTACGAACAGAGAGGGCGCATACAAAATCCTTCTTCGCTGGTATTATCCTCCCCTGAGACTACACCATATGAACCCTACACTTAACCAGAACTGCTGGAGGCAATGCGGCCAAGTAGGGTCTTTCTTTCATATGTGGTGGTCCTGCCCGAGGGCCCAGACCTTTTGGAAACAATGCCTAGCAACAATCGCAGACATCACTCAGATACGACTTCCCCTGGAGCCCGAGCCCATCCTTCTGGGAGCCCCGGTCCCTGGGATCTACCCCAGAGCTGGCCCTACGGCCAAACTACTGTCCCAATGTCTACTGGCAGGCAGAAATGTAATAGACCGCACTTGGAAAATCGCAGAAGGACCACTTGTGCCTTTTTGGTGGATTAAAATTTGGGACATCTTAATCGCGGAGAAGGTGACGGCTGCTGGGGCAGGCCGCCTACATCGCTTCGAGAACATCTGGGGCCCGATCCTGGACTTTGATCAGAATTATCCAGCTCTGACATACAAGCCCCAATTAAAGGAGAACCTTACGGAACGATGATTCGCAGCTGGGCCAGGTAGAGGAATATTAAGATCATGGGGAGGGGAGGGAAGTGCAACCAACTGTATTGCTTCTGTACCATATGTCGTGATTGGTTAAGCTTTGTATCATTTTATCCTGTTTGTTTAAAATAAATATTTTGAAAAAAAAAAAGTGACTTTATTCAGTCCTCTGTAGTCAAAGCATGGTCTCAATTTATCTGTATCCTTCTTTGGTATGAAGAATAGAGATGCTCCCCCAGCGGACTTGGATTCTGTTATTAAACCTTTGTGGAGATATTCGTCCAGGTATTGCCTCACGGCTTTCTTCTCACAGGGTGAGAGTGAATACATCCGGCTGAAGGGAACTGTGGCTCCAGGAATCAAGTCTATCGCACAGTTGTCATCCCGATGCGGTGGCAAAAACTTCTTTTCTTCAGTCCCAAAGATCTCCTGGAACTGTAAGTAGTTGGCTGGTAACACTGCTGCCACTGTTGGTTTTACGGATGTAGGTAATGAAGCAAGAATTGTCCTTTCCTCTTTGGAGGTTAACAAGCAGGAGTGCATGCATTGTTCAGATCCCAAAAACAGGGTGTGAGCGGTCCAGTTTGTATAGGGTTTCTATTTGGCCAGCCAGGGAATCCCAAGAATCACTGAGTAATTTTATTTTTGAATGTTTTTATTGGAATTTGCATAGTTACAAACGTGCATTTCAGTTTCCGTATCACATGCCTGCATTTGTCAACAACAACAAATAACCTTTAACAACAGCTTCCTACATGTGCTTGTGTTCCGCATGACCTTCATTGGGGCGAACGCTTCAGTGTTCGGGGCGGTAGCTTCCTTACCCTCAATTGGGGGATGTTGCTTATCATCGGGGTATGGTTAAATGGTCCCTTCTCAGGTGTATTTGCCTTAATTGGAGCGTTCATGGGGCTTATCGTCGGACGGGTGAAACATGTGCCAGAGCAGTGCTTTCCATGCTACACATTTGTCCATGCCATCTGCTTCTTACCTGTTTGCTCCCTCCACCCACGCCTTGGTCTCCGCCTCTACCCACCTTTCAAATTCCTTACGCCACTTTCCATATTGTGGCCCAGTAGGTGTTTTCCAGGACATGGCAATAGTTCTTTTGGCTAGCATGCATGCCAGGTCCATGAACCTAGCCACATGTTTGTGTTTGCTGATCCGGGGCTAGGCGCCAACCAGACATTCTTTCAGTGACCACTCATACCTCTGTATTCCTGCCTCTCTGCATGCTCGCTCTATTTGTGCCCAGAAACATTGCTCCCGCACACACTCCCAGAACATGTGTAGCATGTCAGCATCCTCACCCCTGCACCATGGAAATTGGGAACTCGCTTCCTTTTTAAACATGGATATTCTGTGTGGGGCCATATATGTGCGATACAGCACATTCAATTGTATTAGTTTGAAGCGTTGGTTCTTGGAAACAGCCCAATATTCTCTCCCATTCTTTCTCTGTTATTGTTGCGCATAGGTCTTTTTCCCATTGCTCTTTCAGCACTGTGCTTTTGGGGTTGGGTGTGTCTATCAGTATACAGTACCGCCTAGATGTCGGTCTCCAGCCGTCATTCAAGTTATACATCAGGGTCAGTCATCAGGGTCAGTAACAAGCTCTCTTCTGGTTCTTCTTGCCAACCCTCCCATTTTTCTTTGGCTGTTTCCTGGAATCTGCGATACCAGAGGAATTGCCTGCCTGGTAGCCCCTCTTTTTCCTGTAATGAATCGAATCCCCGAAAGACCCCGTCTTCGTAAATGTCACCCCATGTATATATCCCCATCTCTTCCCATTTTCTTGCTACTGCCATGTCTGAGCTGTCCCTGCATGTGTCAGCCGCTATCGGCACCTCTGGTGAGTAGGGGTTTGCCGGTTTCAGTAGGTTGTGTGCTCTCTTCCAGACCTACCTGCCAAGTGTTATCAGTAGCAGTGTGTGTTGTGGGCCCTCTTGTTTTACCCATAGTATTTCTTTCAGTTGGATGGGAGCCACTAGCTGTTGTAGTTGGTCTGTTTCCGAGGATTTGTCTGCTAGCCATTTAACTACATGGCTGAGTTGTGCTGCCAGGTAGTACCTTTCTAGATTTGGGAGTTTCACCCCGCCCTTATCGAATGGTAAAGACAAAATTGCTAATGGAAATCTGTGGCGTGCAGTTCCCCACAAGAAGTCCCTCCAAGGAACGGAACGGAAGAAGGATGCCCTTATGTAGCAGTGCACGTTACTGAAAAAGAACAGGAACCTCGGGAGAATAATCATTTTGGTGATGGCTACCCTGCCAAACAGTGATGGTGGCAGCTTCGACCAGAATTTCATGGACTTCTTGAATGCACCACCTTTGCCGTATTGTGTTCGTGCATTTGCTCAGGTGTGTGTCTAATGTTCACCCCCATGTACTCAAACGTGTCCACCTCCCAGTTGAGTCCCACCTCAGGTAGCTCATCGACTTTCTTCCCCTTCAGCCCCGCCAGCGGAAATATGCAGGATTTGGTCCTGCTGAAGTGGATCCCCAACACTTTTGCGTAGTTATCGAGTACGTTGAGGATCACTGGTACGTTCAGGTGCGGGTCTCTCACGTACAGTAGCACTTCGTCTGCATAAAGCGACAGCAGGTGTGCCTTCCCCCCAACCCAGATGCCAGCATCCAGGTGTTGCTTCCTAAGGTACACTGCTATGGGCTCGAGGCCCAGTACATACAGCATTGGGGACAGTGGGCACCCCTGTCTTGTTCCTCTCCTGATGTCCCAGATAGCTAACACCAACCTCCCTGTTTTAACCCTGGCCTTTGGGGTAGTGTATAATATTTTCACCCATCAGATGAATCCTACCCCAAATCCGAATTCCCTCAGTGTCGCCACCAGCCATTCCCAGAATATCGAGTCGAACGCCTTTGTGGCATCCAGGGAGAGTATGGCATACTGTTCTTGGGATGCCACTGTTTGCTCGTGTATATGTTGTAATCAGCGCAAGTTCAGCACGATGCTGCGCCCTGGTATGAAGCCGTTTTTATCACTGTGTATCAAGCCCCCCGTTATCTTGTTCAGGCGCTTTGCTAATATGGTGGTTAGAATTTTGACATCATCATTTTAGCATCGCTAGTGGGCAATATGAGTCGCATTCGTCTGTTGGTTTCCCGGGTTTAGGTATTGGTATGATTAGGGTCTCCCTCATGGATTCCGGAAGTTCCCCGTTGGTGTATGCTTCCCGGAAAACCTCAAGCAGCACCGGTGTGAGGGCTGTCTCGTATGTTTTATAGAACTGTGGGGGGAGTCAGTCGCTTCCTGGTGTTTTACTGGAAGCGAGTGATCGTATTGCCTCCCGATATCTTCCCCTGTTATTTTGGCCTCTAAAGATTCCTTTTGTGCCGGGTCTATTTTGGGAAGGCCTATTTCGTCCAGTGTGTTTAGTATATCAATTTGCCTGGTGAACGTGACTGTATAGGCGGGAGTAGAATTCCCGGAAAGTGTCATTGATTTCCTGCTGCGTTTTGCGTGTCGTGCCCATTGCGTCTTTGATCTCTGTAGTCTGAGATCGTGGGTGCTCTCTCCTACACAGCCAAGCCAGCAATCTGCCTGGTTTGTCTCCCTCAGCGTGTGCTTTCGCAGTTTTCACTGAGTAGTCAAATTTGGCAAGCCTTCCCCATGCTTCTTGGCAGTCCCCTCGTATCTTTGCTGGTTCCACTTCCTCTTCTCTTATCCCCCTTGTGTCTGACTCTTTGTGTTTTATCTCCTCCTCCAGTTTCTCCAGTTCAGTTCTCAGTGTTCTCCGTATGCCGCCCGCTCCCGCAATAGCCTCACCCCTCACCACTAGCTTCATTGCTTCCCAGATTGTGCCCCATCTTTCAGCGCTACCTATGTTCTTTTACACATATTCCTCTATTTTGTCCCGCAGCCCTTCTGTAAAAGCCGGGTCTGTTAGGGCGTCTGGTGCCATGCGCCATAGTGGTATGGGCGCTCTAGGTCCCCGTGTTTTCCAGTTGATCAGCAGTGGCGAGTGGTCTGATATTGACCTGCCTAAGTACTGTGCTGTTTCAATTTGCGTTTGGTGCCCTTTGGCCACAAATATGTAATCAATTCTCGTGTGAAGTGAGTGTGGTGATGACTAGTAAGAATAACCTTTGTCTGTGGGGTGCAGCTCTCTCCACACATCTACTAGATCTAGGGCTTCTACTAATGTGTTTAGTGCCCCAGTTGCGGCGTCATTTTTAGTTGCCGCTGGTTTCGACCTGTCTAGTTCCCAGTCCCTGGCACAGTTGAGATCCCCTCCCCATATGAAGAAACTCTCTCGGCATTGGGCTAATTTGGCCCCCAGCATGTCTAGGTGTTTTGGGATCCCATGGTTGGGGAAATATGTGTTTATTATGCAGACCTCCACCAGCTCAATGCATCCTCTCACTATTATGTACCTGCCTTCCGGGTCCACCTCCCAGCTCAGTAGTTTAAACAGAATTGCTGGGTCTATCCAGATGAGCACCCCTCTGGTGTATTTGGAGTAGTGGGCACCACAGCATTGCCCGTCCCAGTGTTCAGCTACTACGGCCATAGTTTTCTTAGTCAGGTGGGTCTCCTGTAGCAATGCGATGGCCACCCTCTTTCTATTAATGAAGGATTTCACCCTATTTCTACACATGTATGTCCCCAAACCTCGAACATTCCACGTTATCACTCTGCGTTCGTTGGCCATTTCAATGTGTGGGATCCCCCCCTGCCTTCCCGCCCCCATGGTCTCTAGTCGCTCTCCCCAATTCTACCGGTTGTTTCATTCCCTGGGTGGCCCCGACCCCTGCCCCAACGTGTAACGCCACATTCACGCGTTTTTTGACACATACCTCGCTCCGTGTAGGATTCCAACCGTCACACACAACTTCCAAACCAAACTAAAACTAACAAATTGCGCTCAGCTGCCACTTTCCAACCGTGGTGCTCGAGCGCCCCCGCATCTGCTCGGGCTTCGGCGTGCTGCCTGTGGTGCGTCAGCAACTGGCCGACGCCTACCAGTTTGTGGGATGTGTCTGTTTGCTCCGTTCGAGAGTCCGGTCTTGCTCCCGCCGTTTCATGACATAAAATGTCTCATTGTTCCGCTTCGCTCACCCCTGGATTTGCTGTTGGCGAGTCCGAACTGCACCCCATTCTACTCATGGGCCAACAACTATTCATGTGTTCGCCCCTTGACCATCGTCCAGGTTGTTGTGTTCTAGCCACATTGTGGCCGCCGCCGCCGTTTCCAGGAAAACGGCCCGTCCTTTGTAGAGCACTTTAAGCCTGGCCGTATACATTAGCATGTATTTGAGATTCAGTTTCCTGAGTTTAGACTTGATAGGCACAAATGAGTTCCGTGCCTGTTGCACTGCAGATGTGTAGTCCGGTGTAAGGCAGAATCCTATGCATTTCCCTTAGGGAGCACTACAGAAGATTAGGACTACAGGTATAGGCAATAAATCCCCTTTGGTATCAGTATGTACCACACTGATTTAGTTGGTAGTTGTGGCTGAGCAGCCAGACTTATCTCAAGAGGGAGATGAGCAGTATTCAGGGTTTACACAATAGGACTACAATACTATGGAGCAAGGAAACACTGACCAAAGCTTTGAATCAAAAAGAATATATATTTATTTTACACACTCTGATGTTCACACACAAATCACTATTATTAAAGCAAGTTAAAACAGTCAAGAAAAGTATACACAACTCCCTATTTAAATTGTAGACAAGTTTGAGCAAGAGTGAAAACTGAGCAAAACGGCACAGCGTAAACCAAGCAGAAATGGCACTCTAACAATTTCTCAAAAGGGAGGGAAAGGACAAGTTATATAGGTTTAGGCTCTTTAACACACCAGCAATACTTCCCAAGTAGATTGTGAACAAGTTAGGCAAGGCAGTACTTTAGCATAAGCAATACTGAGGTGAAAACCGAGCAAAAAAGTTAGGTGCACCAACACATTTCTAGATGAAAAGCAATCTAGAGAAGGCAGTTGTAACAGATTTAGTCAGAGTCAATAGGCCTCTGCCAGAGTCAATGGTACAAGGCAATGTGCCCAGGATCAAACTGTTCTAGTAGCTGCAGTCAAGTCTTTGGTTAATGATTTCAAAAGGTGGTTGCAGAAGGTAAAAGACAATGTTAGACGATCGGGGCGGCCAACCCAGTAGGTAAGTAAAGAATTTAAAACACCTTTAGCGATACCCAACGAAACGGGAGGCCTGGCGGAACAATGTACCTTTAAAGTGGAAGAGGCAGTGGTGGTAGTTCCTGGCAGTTCCTGCAGTCCGGATGATCCAGCAGAGGAAGAGAGGCTCTCGTTGTGGAGGAAGGTTCGAGTTACTGCACTGCCCAGGGATGAAGCCAGCCGCGGTGCTGCCAAAACGAATAAAAGGTACGCTCCTTTAAATCGCGGTCGTGGTGGACGGATTCCTGGCTATCCGGTCTCCGAGTGCAGGGCACTGGCGATTCGACCAAGGCAGATCCTGGAAGACGATTGGTGAACTGGTTGGCCCCAGCAGCTCAAGGGAAGAAGACTCTTGCAGGCAAAGATCTTGTCGAGTCGTTGGAGAAAAGTGGTGAGGATCTGCAGCAGGGCTTCACCGGTGGTTCAGTCGTTGCAGATGTCTTCAGCCTCTCTCCTCTTCTGGTTTCTAGTTCCAGTGGCGACGGCTTGTCCTCCGGTCTTCAGGACCCTGCTTTTATGCAGCAAGACCCCATTCATACAGCCTAGCTGTCACTCACACAGTGGGGTGGCTCTCCTGGCGGGAGAACCCCCCAGCCTATCAGGGCAGAGTGTGACTTGGGTTGCGTAGGCAACCCTGTCCAGGGTGCCTATTCCCCCTCCCACACATCCTGTCTACCCCAGAAAAGTGCTGGCAAAAAAAACCACTGGATTAAAGTTAATATTAAAATAAACCGGCGGTATGTTAGAGGCTGTCAGTAAAAGTGGTAGCCTCGAACAATGGGAGAATCCCATAGGGAAATATTTGCGGTCGAATATTTACGTAGTAACCACTGCCACCAGCCAGAAAATTTGGAGAGAGGGACTGTACGGTACCCTCTTGAAAATGAACACAAGGGAAAAACGAATAACCCTTTCCAGTACTTCCATAGTAAGATAGGTTGTACTGGTTTAGTTCATAATTATTGACTAGTAAAGTCAATGGGGACTTTACATGCCCTGGGAGACAGTAGTCAGTCCCAGGGTATGGAGTCTACGTTTGGGGGTCACTATGACACCCCTGTGTCACTGCACTGAGGGTGCTGTGTAACACACATGTTAAAAAGATGTTTCCTATGAGGGTGAGAAAACCCCATAGGCCATAAGCACACAAGATAGCCTAAAACACACACTAGCAATCTGCCTAAGAGTGTGAAAAAGAGTCTCACTCTTAGCAGGAGAAAAAAAGAAACCCTTCAAATCCAGCAAAGCTGCTGGGGGACTCTGTAGGTAAGGGAAGTTCTCTGGAGAACTTCAGTATAGTCTCTCTGTCGCAAAAGTTATGTATCTTTGCTATTATAGGGCGTGGATGTGATCCCGGTGGCGGTCTCTTTTGCAGGGATCTGTGTGCCCTTTCTACCACAAACCCTTTCTTGCAGGATCAAGTTTTCCACAAAGTCTGTCGGTTGTGTCCCTCCATTCCTTCCTGGATCCCCAACAGGCGTATGTTGCTGAACAGGACACGCCCTTCTGCATCTTCCACCCGGGCCTCTAGTGCCGCATTCTTCCTTTCTAGCTCTGTCAGCTGCTTTTCTAGGTCTCTGGTAGTTTGTGTTGTTTCTTTCAGTTCCGTTTCGGCATTTGTAACCCTTTCCATGAGGTTGCGGGCGTCTTGCCGCATCAGCTATACATCAGATTTAAACTCCTCTATCTTGGTGTCTATGAAAGCTCTTAGTGCCTCAATTGCTTCCAGCACTTGGCCATCGCTAGTGGTGGTTTTCTTGCCCGGTTGCGTTGTTGGTGCTTCTTGGTTGCTGTGCAGTTCACCTTTCCGTTTGTCGGCAAGAAAGGAGTCCATGATCGTAGCATCTTTAAGGAGTCCATGATCGTAGATCCATGATCTTGTTCTTAGTTGTGGGCATAATTTCGCTATCACCTGGTAGTATTTAGGTTGTAGTATTGGTAATGCGCTTGCTTCCTGATCGTGCTGCTATCACTCTGTTGCGGGTTCCCTTAGATCTGTCTGACGTCTGTTTATGAAATACGTTAATTGTGTGTTCTTGTGCTTTGTTTTTTGGGGTTCTAATCTCAGGCTTCAGGGTCTCCGTCTTGTTTCGCTGTGTCGCTGCTCGCCTTATCTGCGTTGCATGCGCTTCCTATTGTTGTAGGTTGTTGCTGCGTTGCAAGTGCCATATTGTTGCGGGCCCCCGGTGCCCGGTTGTTGCTTGGGGTGTCCTCAGATCTAGGTGACCAAATTATTGGCCGCAGGTTGTAGTGGTGCAGCTCTGTTGCGCGTGGTTGCAACACTCTCGTTGGCTACATTCGCCTCTTTCGCAGCCTGATGTGATTGTTGCCCTTTGTGTCACCGGGGGCTACTTGCCACCAGCGCTCACACTTTGTGTGCAATGGGTGCAGTCTGGGTGGCGAGCCGCTCATTGGTTATTCAGCGTCCCTCCTGTGTGGGGGTCCCTCAGAGTTATTTGTGCCCAGGTACTGGGTTGCCAGTTTCCTCTATTATTGCATTCACTAGGTTCGAGCCTCACTTTATGAGGGCATAGTTTTGGTGTGTTAGATTGGAACTTGCTTAGAACTGCCCCTCATTGTATGTGTCTCGGGTTGGGGGTTCGCGGTTGCCTTCTTTCTAGGCTAGTCCACTTTTCCCCATGCATAACCCCCTGCCAGCAGGGTATGTTTTTGCTCCCGTTTGTGTTCGCAGTGAAATGCAGGCCCACGCTTTCCCTCTACTCACAGTCCCCGGGGTCGGCTTGGTGCTCTCGCTGCTTGCAGTTATCCACTAGTGCAGCAGCCCAGCTGCTGATTTCTTGAGGCTCAGTGGTGCAGTCTGGCCCTGTAATCCCAGGCCCCAGCCAGATCGGTGTGTGGGGAAGCCCTTGTTGCGGTCGGTCACTGTGGCCTGTCTGGGACGGGGCCCCCCTTATTTTCTTTAGGGACTTTCCGGGTTCGCCTTTCCCTTTTTGCGGGTGTGCCTCCGTCCAGTTCGGCCTGCAGAGTGTCTGGTTTTGGGTCTGTTGGGCACTGCTGCACACATGTCTCCTTGTGGGGTGCCAGTGTCTCGGTGTGCGTTGTCCGGCTTGCTCCCACACTGCTCCTTTCCTCGCCCGATGCCTTTTGTTCCGGGGCTGCTGCTGTGCCGGGTGCCTTCCTCCTGGGTTCGCACGTCGCATCAGCCGCTCCTCAGCTCCACTGGAGCCGCAGTCCACGGGCCATTGGGTTCACAGTCGCCCTGTGTCTTGCGGCGTACAGAGTCACACCTCGTTTCTCGGGCAGGCCATGGTGTTTGGGCAGCTTCCTCGCCTCTCGTCTCCGTGTCCACTGGTGGCTCCTTCTCCTTAGCTCCAGCGCACCATGTCTGCCATCTTCAGGTTCCAGGGGGCTGTTTTCTCCGCCCCTTCCCCCCGCAATCTCCTTACTGATTTTCGACCAAATTGCGATCAGTAAAGTGGCTGTAGCTTCAGTGGGTGTGCTTGCGGGTGTTTTGTTACACCATCCACTGGTTACCTTACGCACACGAACACCCGTGCAGTCACTAAGCCCTCCATCTCAGGTCCTGATCTGCCTTCCCCTTCTGACCTCATGTCCTCACTCCCTCAAGCAGCACGGCAGCGGCGCACACGAGGACATCTAACGCACTATGGTCATATTCACCCATTGCAACGTTGGCAGTTGCCCTGGCGTCTTGGAGACAGTCGACCGAGACACCGGCTTTTTCCTTTGCTTCGTCCCGCCCTCAGGAAGACCTGGCAGCGTTTTGAAAACGTGGGACATGTGACAAGGAAACGTGCTACATCATCAGTCATATGATGGGTCATGTGACACTCCTAGGCCCCTTTAAAACCGGAGAGGGAACACTCATTCAGTGCTTCACAGCTGACCCAATCAGGCACTGTTCGGCATCTTCCTGTCTCCACATCTTGAACCTGGACTATGGACTGTTCTTCTTGGATTCCTCTGTCAAGCCCTTCGATATTGTTTTGCTCTGCTGTTTCAGGACCTTTGAACTGTATTTTTGGACTTCTTGGGATTACCCCCTGGTTACAACGAACTTGGCAGGCTTTTGACCATGGAACTCTTAACGGACTGTTTTCAGATTTCCTCTTCTGTTATCTGCTGGAGTACCCTTTCCATACAGGTCTTGCAGTGCCTATTTCTACAAAAATCTACGCCTATCCACTGCTGCTTGCTACACTCTGCAGCCCCACGGAACACCTCCATTTCCATCTTTGTTCTTCATGTCCCCAGACCCTTGGTAAGCCCCTTGATACTTGTTACCTCGTTATTCAGTATATTGTTTGCCATTGTACTGACCCATTGCTTGCTTTACAGCGGTCGGGGGTCACCGGTGTTCCTGGTTCCTGGCGTTCTTCGGCACTCAAAAAACCTGTGGCCTCAAGGCTTGCTCAGGAAGATATTTGTATCTTTGTGAGCGTAACTTGTGGACAGAGGTCCCATAATCTTCACGACCATAAAGTCATAACATGTTTGGATTTTTGATTTTTTGTACAGTTACTTCATTGTTGGATCAAAGCCTGGGGTATATGTTCCTTGTGAGGGTTCTCCTACTCACTCGGGCCCGGTTAGGCCTACCAGTCGCTTCCACACTCCTCTCCTTCTCCCTGCAAAGAGCAACAGAAATGTCATTAGGCCAGTCTCTTTTATACCCAGTCCTAGGCTTGTAAGAGGGCCAATCAGGGACCAGTCCCTTCCCCCTCCCTCTTATTGGTTGGGACTCGGGAGCCCTCCCTCTAGATATAGAGCTGCCGTCCCCCTTCCTGTTCCCTTGGTGGTTGCCGCTGCAGGGCGTGTGAGCCTCCTACAGGCTCCGCCCCCTATGTGTGGCATCCTGGGGTCTTCCCTACGCCCTACCCACCGTGCGGGATTTCCGGGGCCTGTTGGTATTACAGGTAAGGGGGGGTCTTGATTGTGTCCCCTGGCGGTGGGTTGCAGGGTACTTTTAACCCCTGTGACGCTGAGCGGCCGGCCCGTGCCTGGTGCTCGAGTTCCCGAGCTCGGCCGCCGCCCAACACCGGAGGGGAATGGGCCGGCCTGCAGCCCGTCTGTCTGCAGGCCTGTTCTGCTCTGCAGCAGCGTCATCGACCCGGGCCAACCCGAGAGGGGCTGGCGGTGCGGCAGTGCAGGCGGCCCTGGTGATGGAGGTCGAGCAGGTGTCCTCAGCAATTGCACCACACCCCACGGCTCTTCCCCAGAGCCCCGCTCATAACCTGGTTGCCGCCCGAAAGTGTTCTCCCTGCCACTCCCCCAGCACCCTGCTGCAAGCCCGGCCCGCACCCCTGGTGCCCTCTCCATACCTCCATCCTCACAGTCTAACACTTACACAAGCTTTTGGGCAGCCTTGAGGGGTGAGTAAACTACCCTATATGCCTAAATGGGAGCAAGAACTATGGCAGGAGATTATTGAGGATTCACAGGGTAGGATCTGGCAGCAAACGTATGCTAGTTCAAGGTGTACACAAGCAAAAGAGGGAGCGATAAAACTTTGCTATAGATGGTACCTCACCCCATCAAGACTCCATTATATATCTGCGGATGACAGGATTATCTCCTTCACTGGCTTCGTCACTCAATTCAGAAAGCTTTTCTTCTTCCTCACCTGATTCGCTGGAGAGTTGTCAGGATTCTTTATCCCTTCTTCTGCACGAAAACCACTTATTTCTGAAGAGGCATGAACTCCTTCGGAGGGAAGCCACTATGCCTGCCTGTGTGAATAGGGCGGGCAAGTGGCCCCTTCCCCGAGGAAGCCAACAAGAGGAAAAAGCTTGGTCTGGCTGAAAAAACCTCTTGAGAGCGGGGAAAACGAATTCCTGCAGTTAATCGCATAGATTGGTAATCACTCCAGCAGGCAGTGAGCTGTAGGTAGTCTGGAATCCAGGAGATCCGTGCAAAGACTCATGCCAGATAGGTAAGGACGCAGAATCCAGACGGAAAGTCCAATATCAAACCCAGAGGAAGATAGGAAATGCCCCTGACCAGAGAAGACAGGGGGGGGGGGGCTAGTGGAAAATGACAGGCGGCAGCAGAAGCGACCAAGAAAGGGAGCGGGAAACCCCCAGCACGTAGACAGCAGACCAGGACTCGGAGAGAGAGGGTGAGAGACCGGGTAAGGAGAGCTGAGAAAACCAGAGCACAGGGATACCGCAAGAGCCATGTGGGAACGACGGAGAGAGGAAAGAGCAAGTAGACAGTAGCTAGACAGCTAGCTCAAGCGGAGCAGTGATAGCAAGGAAAACTAGCGCCTCACCCAAAGGAATCCAGGGGTTGCAACGCGCCGTCCTCCAGGTGCCGACTGGCTAAGGCAGCCCGGCTGTGGTCATCTTGGAAAAGACAAGAGCTCTGCCAAAAGAACAGCGTTGAACGTGCTGGCACTGTTCAATGGCGCTGCAGCTTCCATCGGCTCCACAAGCACCACCCTAGCGGTCGCGTGACAGTATGCCCCCTTCCAAATCTGCGCCCTCCCGGTTTACCCGGATGATTACTATGAAAGGAGCGAATCAATCTAGTGGCATGTATGTGGGACAGTGGTTCCCAGGAATCCTCAGTGTGGTTGTATCCCTTCCAATGCACAAGATATTCCAGACATCCTCGTCTATAGCGTGAATCTTGGATGTTGGCGACTTCATACTCATCGGGGATGTCCACCTCAGGTAAGCATGGAGAACAGAGGGGTCTTCTTTAAGGGTGTTCGGTATACTTCCGTAGGATCAATGAGTGAAACACTGGATGAATGCGCTATAAACGCTTGGGAAGCTGGCGTCTGAACACCACTGGGTTGATCTTGCCAAGTATGGGATACGGACCCAAAAAGCATGGGGACAGAACCCATCGAGGTAAGTATTTTGTGGACAACTACCTTTTGGTTCATGTCTTCTAATCCGTTTCCTCGATGTCTGTTGGCTTGGATGCTGTTGCAGATCTTACTTTCGCGCAAGCATTGGAAAGCAGTTTTGTGGGCCTCTGTCAGGGAGAATTCTCAGAATGTGCCAATTCCCTCCACCTTAGAGACCTCCAGCAACTTTGCTGGATTTTGAGGACTTGATTGTTTTAACCTGGAGAGAGTGAGACCCTTTGATGTATCCTGCCTCCTGCAGGATCTACCCTGGGCCAGAAACAACAGGGAGCAGGAACCAGGCTGACCCAGGTATGTAGGAAAGGAAACAAGCTTTATTGTCTTGGTTACAGGTTCAGTATAGAATATAGGAGAGCGAGATCATCAGTAGCTTCTTCCCTGGTCCCCTGCCCAGCTCCAAGTCCTTAACCGTCTCCCTTGGAATCCCCAGGTGCCCCAACACTCCAAGCTCCCTTAGCATTCCAACACAGCTCTTACACTGACTCAGACCTCATTCATACATATGCAGGATACAACACATCCCCCCCTTTTTCAATCAAAAGAAAACACACAAACTCACAACCATGCTAGGACTAACAACCACAACATTTCTACTACTCCTTCCACCCTGGCCTGCCACACCAGGGTCTCGGTGCCGCCACCACCAAGCACAACCTTGCCACAATGGACAAACAAAAACCAAAACTACAAACCAAAACCCACTAAACTAAAACACCTTCCGCCAGGCCTGCCACTCCTGGCTTCATGTCTGCCACACTTGAGCACAAACCCAAACACCCCGACAGAGGCTACCTAACCTGCCAAAATAGTGTAGCCACGAATCTAGAAAACTTACACAATGGCCAAAACAGAATAGTCCTAAACATGCCAACAAAAATCCATGCACTCTAACAAATATCCCAACAACCATGCCTCATCCTCCTCCCCTAAAGAAAACATGAAAAAGGAATGAAAAACCTAGACAAGAGACATACAACACAAAGATCACAAAATTACAACACGCAACCACGAAAGAAAGAGGCGTGGCGCAAAATATACATAGCAAAAAGGGCCATGTAAAACAACAAACCACTACCAAGATGGAAAATGGTAGCGCTATGCAAACCTCAAACTTTTGCACACCCAAACTCAGAGGCACCTCAAAGATGGAAAAATAAATGGTGCAACCTGAAAACTCAGAAAATGTAATTTTAATAAATATAACTGAACGGAAGTCCAGTAACCCATGCCAGTGTATGGACCCTACCTGGTCCAGATATGCATTAAAACTCCACAAAATAACCACTGACCTACCACCTGTGTGCCCTCCAATAATTGAAAACTAAAACTGGCGTGCAATAACAATACAATACCTCCTCCCGTATGCACCGCCTGGCACTACAGAAACTAGGAGAACAAACTTTGCTCCTAACTAAAACTCCAACCTTAACATAAATGAAAGAATTGTCAAGCGATAACCTCCAACGCAGACAATTAACTACTACTCTGAGGACCGATGTCCCCAGATTTCATGCGCATAATCAGCGATGAAAACTGATTTCAGACCTCAACCAAAATAAATGGGCCCCATGCCCTAAGGTCAACACGGAACACTCTACTGTGTCAAAACTGACTACAGACCCCAAAAATGGGCCCATGCCCTAAGATCATTACTACTGGAGCACTCTACTGTGTCCAACTCCATTCAAAAAAACGTGGGGTTCCTCCTGAAGGTTTTATCTACACCGGTAAACACACCTGGCCAGTATGTGAGAACCTAACCCCAATGCATGCATGTATCTCCTGACTACACTTCCACACGTCAACATCTACAAACGTGCAACTCCACGCACGCACGCACACGCATACTCCACATATCCAACTACCACACAAATGTACTACAACTGCAGAACCTGCTGTCTCCTGTGCGCACCCTAGCGTCATACAACCAATTATGTAAAACACACACACAATCTACATTTCCCAAAATTTGCATTTCCCAAAATGTTCATATTCTAAAATTATGCATTACTCGGGGTGCACTTCATATTTAAACATGAAAAGATCAATGTTTCCCCAAAACACATTGTATACGTTTTACAACACTGATTAAAACATTTCTGCATTTTAAAACCTCAAAACTGTGGACTATACTTCACTTCATCATAATATGAAAATTATAATGTCCAAATGCAAAATCTCCTCTTAGAGCTTCTTGAAAAACATTTCATTTTTCCTGAAAATAAACTACCTGCAATCTCATTAGAAACGCTGTGCAGAGATAATTTCCATTTCTCTACATTTTACAATTGCACTCCTCAAAATCTCATGACATCATCCATTGCACATGCACAACAAATCAAACTCACGGCAATAGTCTCCATTAATCCCCATAAACTCCTGACAAAAAACGTTTGGGCAACACCTTGAAATGAGCATCTCTTCACATATAAATTCATGTCTAGTTGTTTCAATATTGCATACTTATCTTGTATTACAAGTGCTCAATTAAACGCAGCACCTTTAGCCCAAACCATAAACCTTCAAACACATGGCTCTAAAACAACATCAATCTCAAAGTTGCATGTGTAATCGAGTCACTCAGTATGCTCACGTTACCATGCCCAAAATTCGTTGCCATGTCTTGCTTCCACTTCTTTTTATGCCTCGTGCCAAAATGGGTTGCAAAGCTCGTGCTCTGCATTTTTCCTGGCAAAACACGCTGCCCCGCTCCGTAAACAAACCCAGCTGTCCTTGAATTTCCAGGAGCGGCGGTCATTAATTAAAACAACGTGCCATGTGTCCCATAGATGCCGGAGTGATGCGATTAAAATAATTGTACCTCCCAGCATCATGCTATCTCATGAAAATACATCTCCAGCAGACGCAGCATTTGCTCGTGTCTTCGTGAGCACGGCGCACAAGGTAAACCATAAATACACTTGCAGATTGCACATAAAACATCCACGATCGCACGTTTCCCCAAAGCGCTTATATTTGTTGTGAAGTGTCCTTCCTGGCACGTCATCACGCTCAACCACGTCGCTGGGGGCTTTCTTCAAATCGGCCACTTCCTTTCACTTGCAGCTCCGGAGTTCCGAACATGGCGCAGGGGCATTATTCATGTGTTCCAGCCTAACGGTGATGCTGGAACGCAGGTGCACGACTGGGCGCGCGCCACCCACGGCCCCCAAGGACCCCGAAAATTGCCCCAAAACACGGCAAATTTAAACGTTTTTTTTTCCCAGTACCTTGACTTGTGGTGTAGTCCTCCACGGACTACAGGTCCCATGAGCCACTGCACAACAGGAGCGCAAACAGCGCTGGATCATTGGCTGCAACATCAATGGCAAATCTGCTCCTGCCAAACTCTTTTTTCTTGCCGCTCTGTTTGATGGTACAGTGCCTTCTCAGTATGGCATCAACTTCACGTTGCTTTGTAATTCTCCAGCTTACCAAACCAGCGTTTCTCCCAGCTGGTGTTGGCATCAGTAGGGCATCACATAGCTCTCAACCATTTGCCTCGCAAAGGCGGGTGAAATCACCCGATTTTGTTTTTGGCGGGTGAGACGCCCATTTGAATGAATGGGAGTGCAGGAGGCTTGGCGGGTAAGTCAGCCCTTTGCAAGGCGGGTGACACCCGCCAAAAGCGGGTGAGTTGAGAGCTATGGCATCAGGGCTTCTTCTCTCCAGATCTCCAGTTCCATGTTACTTTTCTCTCAACCTTCACTGGATTCTTTAGATCCTCGTCGCCAAATGATGTATCCTGCCTCCTGCAGGATCTACCCTGGGCCAGAAACAACAGGGAGCAGGAACCAGGCTGACCCAGGTATGTAGGAAAGGAAACAAGCTTTATTGTCTTGGTTACAGGTTCAGTATAGAATATAGGAGAGAGAGATCATCAGTAGCTTCTTCCCTGGTCCCCTGCCCAGCTCCAAGTCCATAACCGTCTCCCTTGGAATCCCCAGGTGCCCCAACACTCCAAGCTCCCTTAGCATTCCAACACAGCTCTTACACTGACTCAGACCTCATTCATACATATGCAGGATACAACACCCTTTTTCCCACTCTCTCATGTATTTTAATGTGATTTTGTACACTGTGTTTCTTTTGGTATGGAGTCTGACAAACTCCATAGGCATCATCTCTTACGCTGTGTCACACAGCACATTCAGTGCAGTGGCACAGGGAAGTTTTTCAGATTTTCCAAAGGTTTGAATACCTTCTCTGGGATAAACTACTGTTTCCCAGAGCAGTAAAGTGAAATTGACTTTGCTTACATTTGTAACTTTCTAGACCCAGCACACACTATCTTACAATAGGGTGCTGGAGGGGTTACCCAGTATCCCCTTTGTCTAGCTTCTCATGTAACATAAGAAAGGTCCTTCTTGAGATTTACTCTGTGCGCCAAACCAGGTTTGGTCCCATTGTTCGCTTAGCCTTTGGCCGGATTCACGAGTGAAGCCCGCCTCTGGCTCCAGGGTGTCTGGGGTAGGCAGGAAGTGAGGGAGGTGCCGGAAACTCCCTGTGCTTAATCTCCTAGGAGACCCAAATATACTCTGTGGTGATTGGCCAGCTGACTGTCCGGCAAGGACAGCCATCCTGCTTGGTGACTGACAGCTAGGCTGGAAATAATGGGAGAGAACTGAATAAAAGGAGAGGCTTTTGGCTTGGAAGGCAGAGTCGACCACTGGACGAAGGAACCCGAAGAAGAACTTGAAGAGGACGCCTGCTGCAATTCCCAGACCTTTGGTTTGCCCGGTGAAGCCCTACTGCAGTGCCGAAACGCCAAGTTTGCATCGACAGAGAAGCTCCTGCAAGGAAAGACTTCTCCCCTTGAGTTGGTGGGACCAGTCAACTCCAAAGTAAGCCACCTGGACATCCATCTCGGAGCTGGTTGAAAACCGAATAGCCAGGGAGAGGAACACCACATTGTGTGCGTTGCTTTTAAGTTGGCCTAGAGCTCCAGGAAGATCCTCCGGACTCCCAGGAAGCAGGACTGACCGAGCCTGAGCCCCCTCAACAGAGTGCGGGACCCCAGAAGAAAGGAAAGTCCATCTCGACAGCCAGGATCCGCTGTGTTGCTATTTGCGGTAGACGCGAGGAGCTGAAACACTGAACAGCCACTGAAAGTGAAGTTTGCCGGTTGCGGGTTTCTGACTGTCGCAGTGCAGGAGTCCCCCAACGTCCTCCCTCTTGTCCCCACGGCTGAGGTCCAGGAACAATGAGATCTACAGAACTGAACAGGAACAGGAGTCATCTACTGCATCTTTTCTTCATTTTTTAAAGGTACTGTACAAAGTCTAAGAGAATTTACCTCTTGCTGTAGAGTTGCTTGCATCCTCTACTACTCACAAGTCTAACAGCTTGTGGCCCTACATTTGATTCTCCTTTTCTTCAAAGACTTCTAAAACATTATGCAAATACTTTTTCATATACCTACCAGAAGTGGTTCACCCTATATAAGATTTTCTGCCCATTGACTTTGGCCTAGCCTATTGTACTGAATGACTCTCCTTGGGGGATCCAAAAGGGGTATCCAAAAGTATTTGCCTACTTAAGAATATTTGTGGTCTCTTGTTTGTTGTACCTAATCTTTTCCTTTGACATATTACTATATGATCCTAAATGCAACAGTGATATATTAATGTCCCCAGCACCCTAGCAATTCAAGGGTGTCGGTAGTGTAGGTAGCGTCTGTGGGCCATCCCAAAAGGGTATCTACTGATTTAGAGATATTAAGAATGTGTATTTCATTGTTAGGTATCCACCTACCACTAGACTCCAGTCACGCACACAAGGTCTCACAGGCTTTGGTAGTTCACATGATACTTCACAAACTATGAGTAAACACACACGCATCTCACCCAGACCTCAGGCAACGGCTAAGCGACTCGTTCTGCATAAGAACCTTTGCCGTTTTTCACCAAGTCATGATTTGCACTACATTTCCCAGAGGGTTCAGCCTATGGGACGTTACGGTCGTTCCTGGCGGTAGGCCTGGAAACTATGGCGCCCGTGATTGTTTTGTCATCACGTTCGCATCCAGGTCATGCGATTTTGCAGTACTGAATGCTCGATTGCCATGGGTCCCGCGCTTCTGATTACGCGGAAGTGTGCCTTGTTTCCTGTTTTTTGAACTTTCTGGATTTTCTGCTGCCTCGACCTCAGACTTCGTGTTTTGGACCGGTCTCCTGCCTACTCCTTGCCTGCTTTGTTTGCCTGGACATTATTGGAACTTTGGTATTTCGACCCTGGAACGTTTCCTTTGGATTTGTCTTGCTGCTCCCTGGTCTGCTGCTGTTCGTTTCAATACAGTGTCTCTTGCTCTTTCCACGAACCACGGCGTACCGGACCTGTCTGACTCAACCTTCACTACGACCTTCCAGTTGAAGTGCTTGTATGCCAGTGCAATATCAGCCCGTATTCTGTTTCCCTCCAGTCGTACACCTTGGACTAGAGACTGCCTGCTTGGTGTGCTTCTGTTTCGTCCTCGTTTCGTCGGGTTTCCCAATTTGGAACTAGAGACTCTACGAAGGCGTCCTCGTGTCGTCGGGCACAGTTGGGCTGTTGCTACTTGGATACGGCACTTTACTTCTTGTTCTTCTTTGCTGACATTTCTTGGGTCCACGGTAAGGTACATAATTCACATTGCACATATTTCTCGAACCTTTAGAACTTCCACCACTTATTCTGTTGTCTTTTGTTTGCTCTATCACAGAATTAAGGAGGATAGTTTTCCCTGCACTTCTTACCAGCTCCTGTCTTCCTCCCATTAGAGGCTGGTTCTGCTACTTATAGTATTCTACGAACATATTGCTTTGTGCTGTTACTTAATCAGGGTGTTTTTCATAGGGTCCCGGAGTTGCTGGCATCACCTTATGATTATCCTCTGGGCGTCTTCTGGGGTCCTCCTGGCGGCTTGTGGATTTCCATCTTTCAAAGAATACCTCAGACTGTCTGTTATTAGGAGGCCAGTCAGTGGCATTGTTGGGAAGAAATCTTCGGCTACACTACGTGGTCAAGTAATTGCCGTGGATTTCTGACATTCATGAAGTGTATTTGAATGTTACTATTATATTGCTCCCTTCTGAAGAAGGCGTATTCTAACTGACTGATAAATATATTAATAATTGTTTATTCAAGAAACCTTGAGTGTAAGAGTTTATTTGGATACTTGTAACTGTAAATCTCTGTGTAACTCCACTACAGCTCACATTGACCCCTCTTGAGATAAGCCTGGCTGCTCAACACGCTACCAAAACTGTGTGGTACAAGCTTATACCAAAGGTTGGGTTTCCTATACCTGTAGTCAGAGTTGTTTGTAGTGTTCCCAGAGGGTACTGCATACAAACTTTGCCTAACAGCCTCGGTAATGTTGCAGAGTATAGCGTCCACAGTGGGAACATCTGAAGGTCTGGGCAAATTCAAGGGGAGATGAATGGGATGTTGACCGTACATGCAATAGAATGGACCAATTCCTGTGGTGGAATGTGTGTAGTTGTTATAGGCGAATTCTGCGGTGGGTAACAGACATCCAATTGTCCTGTTGAAAGTTTGTAAAACTGCAAAGGTATTGTTCCAGGGTCACATTGAGCCATTCAGTTTATCCATTGAACTGGCGATGAAAACCTGTAGAAAGGGCTTTTCGATTCCTAGGTGTTCACAAAGAGCTTTCCAGAACCGAGAGGTATATTGACTGCCCCGATCGGAGACGATCTTCACCGGGAGGCCATCTAACCAAAAGATATCTTTGGCAAAGGTCACGGCCATGTCCGCGGCCGAAGGGATTCCAGGTAGGTGAGAGAAGTGAGCCATCTTGCTAAAGGAGTCCACCATAACCATAACACAGGTGCAACTGTCCGAAGGAGGGAGTTCGATGTTAAAATCTGTCGAAATGTGACTCCAGGGCTTGCGAGGAACTGGCTCTTGTTCTAACAACCCCACTGGTCTCTGAGTGCGATGTTTACTACGATTGCAAGATGGACAGGTCTGTACATACTTCATGACATCGGTGGAAAGGCCTGGCCACCAGAAACTGTGACGGATGAGGTCAAGGATACCTGATCTTCCTCGATTGCCTGCTGGGCTGCTATCGTGACACCAGGATAATACCCAGTGTCGTGACTCCATATCGGGAACATACAACCTTTGGTTTACGAAAACCAACCCTCTTTGTTGGTTATCTGGTCTCGCAAAGAGATCTTGGGTGGAACAACCTCTGGGTCGGTTGCATCTCGAATTTTCTGAAGAAAAGTGGAGACTTGGATTACAAATCTGTTGCGGGGGAAGAATCTTTCCAGGGTGTGCTCCGGGTTGATACCTGGTATAGGTATGCATGATAGAGCATCTGCCAGAATGTTCTTGCTGCCATGTAGATAGGTAATCTTGAAATCATATTGCACAAAATAATGTGCCCATCTGGCTTGATGGGAATTGGTACACTCCATTTTCTGGAGAACTCTTAAGTTCTTATGGTCCGTGCGTAGCAAGAATGGATAACTTCCACCTGGGAGAAGATGCCGCCATTCTTTACAAGCGATCTTCATCGCTAACAGTTCCTTCTCGATAACCGAGTAGTTGATTTGGCAGGGGGTAAGAGTCTTCAAGAGATAGGTGACCATGATAAACCGAAGGGATTGATCCAGTTGTCGTAGCACAGGAGCTGTGCAAAAAGTATTTTTTAAGAAGATGGAAGGCTTCATCAGCGGCTTCTGTCCACTGGAATGTTGTGTTGGTTTTCTTTAGTAACTGTGTAATGGTGAGCACCATTCCTGAGGACTCGGGAATTAATTTCCTATAGAAATTCGCCAACCCTAAAAATCTTTGGATAGCCTTTACCAACTTGGGAGCAGGCCAGTCAAGGATGGCTGTGACCTTTGCCGGGCCCATCTTGATACCCTGTTCCGACAGGATAAAACCCAAGTAAGGTACGGTTTTTACATGAAACAGGCATTATTCGGGTTTGGGCAAGAGTTGATGCTCCTTCAATCGTTGAAGTACCTCCTGTAGATGACTGCGATGTTGATTGATGGACGATGAAAAAACCAAGATGTCATCTAGGTAGATAATGGTAGTATGAAAAAGCAGATCAGAGAAAAGACGGTCCATAAACCGTTGGAACACAGAGGGGCTTTGACCAGCCCAAAAGGCATCACTTTACACTCAAAGTGCCTGAATGGCATCCAGAAGGCAGTTTTCCATTCGTCCCCTGCTCGTATTCTTAACAGGTGTCCAGGGTCGGACTGGGACAAGAAATAAGCCCAGTCACCCAAAAAGAAGTGGGCCACCCCTCACCTCACGACCCTTGACCTCTGATGACATCACCAGAAGTGATGTCATGTGATCCCAACCCCAAAGTGAAATCCCAGGAAGCGATGAAACACAACCTTTCACCCCTTAACAAAACAGGAAGTGGCATCAAATAGCATTGTTCCTAAGTACACTAAATTACTGTGAATCCAAGCAGACGTCCAAGGCCAAATGATATGTTATTGTATAGCACTTACGCTTAAGCTAATTTTTATGGAACAAATATGCATACAATATCATCCAACCTGTGTTGGTAATCATTTATCGACATAAGAAGGATGAAAGGCTTTTTGAAAAAAAAAAGTAATCATAATTTTAAAAAAAAGAAAAAAAAGATTTCCTTTTTTTGTCTTCCAAACCGGCCTAGGCATGGCCAGAAACCGGCCCCCCACCCTCAAGGGACAATTTCGGCCCGGCCACGGGCCGAAAGGCAGAGGAGCCAATCCAACCCTAACAGATGGTACGCTCGTCTAAGGTCCAGTTTGGAGAAGATGACCGCTCCCTGGACTGCTTCCAGAATGTCCTTTATCAATGGCATTGGGTACCAATCCCTGATGGTGACCCCGTTGAGACCCCGGTAGTCAATGCAAGGCCAGAGTTCAGCAGAGTCTCGTTTGGGGATAAAGAATAGCGATGCCCCAGCAGGAGAGCGAGAGGGTTGAATGAGACTGTTATGGATGTTTGCATCCTAGTATTCTCGAAGGGCCTTAAAGGATAAGGAATACAACCTACCAAATGGGATGGGGGCCCCAGGAACTTGATCAATGCCACAGTCTTCCGGCCTGTGTGGTGGTAGATCCTGGAGGTTCTTGTCAAGGAAAACTTCTTCAAACTGGAGAATCTTTGTCGGCAGACTATGAACTCCTTTAGAGTCAGAAAGCGATGTGACTACTGCCTTGACTGTCTCGTAAGATAACTCTGATGAGCAGGATTTGCGACACAGCGCAGAAGTAAACTGGAGTTAATTCTTTGTCCAGTCGATTGAGGGATTGTGTTTACATGACCATGAAAACCCTAAGATCACTGGAAAATGGGCCGCTCTGATGATGTCAAAGTGGATATTTTCCTTGTGTTGCATAATCACCATGGAGATGTCTTCAGTGGTATGCGTTATGGGTCCATAGCTGAGTGGCTTGCCGTCGACTCCTTCCACCTTCTGGTCTTCTTCCTTCTCCACTTGACAAATCCCCATCTTTTCAGCTCAGATGACATCCACAAAGTTTCCCACAGCTCCACAGTCGATTAAAGCTTAAGAATCCACCTTGCGATGCGGAAGTAGGAATTGAATGGCCACAACCATGAGTCGATTGTCTTCAAACGTGGTAGAGGATGAAATGGACAGGGAAACAAAGGGACATGAATGCTCTCCTCGGAACGCCGTCCCACCTAATTCTGAGGGTGCCTGTTTCACAGGCGGCGAGGGGGTACTTCTGGACAATCCCGAAGAAGATGAGACTCTGATCCGCAGTACATGCAGAGACCCTTGTCTCTGCGTCTTTTGCATTCCTCAGCTGTCAACGGGGCACAGGTCACTCCGATCTGCATGGGTTCCTCCGAAGCAGGTCGAGCGGGAGAAGAGGTAGTTGTTTGGTAATCAGGCACAACAGCCAAGCTTTGCCCTTCTTTCTTTCAGATCTCCTCTCTGATAGCCTATAATCAATCTGTAGAACCATGGATAGCAGATCCAAGAAGGAAGCATGGCGGTTCGTCCTTGATAGTTCGTCCTTTATGTCATCCCTCAATCCACACTGGAAGGTGGTATACTGGGCAGCTTCAGGCCAGCCGGTTTCTACCGCAAGCCTCTTAAAGTGGGTAATGTAGGTAAGTAGTTCAGCGGTGCCATGTCTGATGTCCAAAAGCTCCTCACAATCCACATAAGTGGTTTCTGGCCTTTCAAATGTTTGTTCGAGGAAGTCAGGAATGCTCCAAAGTCTTGAAGAACAGGGCTAGCACTGGTGACTAGAGGCGTAGCCCAGGCCAATGTATTACCAGTCATATTCGAGACCATGGGCCTCATTACGAGTATGGAGGTAGCCATGGTGCTATTAGCGCCATGGATGCCTCCATACCGGACTCCAAAACCGGGTTCCTTCAATGAGGAATAACCGGGTCATTCCAACATTGGAGGACCCGGTAATTCCTCCTTGAAGGAACCATTCCCCATCCCTATTTGAGCTCCCATAGGGCTCAATGGGAATGGGGAGGGAGCTAATAACGGGCACGTTACTAACGGCACGGTATTAGCTCCCTCTTCCCCTCGCGAGACCCAGAAAGGACGTCTGGTTTTACCAGACGTCTGTTCCGGGTCCCGCAAAGGGAACCTCGTAATAGGTGCTCCCGTAATGAAGGGTGCCAGTCCCGTACTGGCACCCTTCATTACGGGAGCGCCAGGGTCGTAATGAGGCCCCATATACCCAATCCGGGCATGGCCTGAAGCATAGGTTTGCGCCTGAAAGGCAAAATGCACCATGCAAGCTTCAGCAAACTCCTTCAGTCATTTTGGTGATCCATCATAGTTGCCTGATACCAGTGCCATCGGAGGAAGTTGAGTAGGATGCTGGTCTCTGCCGGTGATGATTTGCCGCAAAACTGTGTTTTCTGTTTTGAGGACCTGTACTTCTTGCGAAAGCCCTTGTACTGCAGTGCACAGCTCCAGAAATTGCTCGGCAGTAGCCATTTGAGTGGTTTGTGGGTGTTGCAAACTGACAGGATTATCTCCTTCTCACTGGCTTTGTCACTCAATTCAGAAAACTTTTATTCTTCCTCACCTGATTCGCTGGAGAGTTGTCTGGAATCTTTATCCCTACTACAGCGCGAAAACCGCTTTTTTCTGAAGAGGTATGGTCTCCCTCGGAGGGAAGCCACTATGCCTGCCTGTGTGAATAGGGTGGGCTTGATCTGGCTAAAAAAACGTCTTGAGAGTGTGGAAAGCGAAGTCCTCCAGTCAATCGGATAGATTGGTAATCGCTGCAGCAAGCAGTGAGTCGTAGGTAGTCTGTAATCCAGGAGATTCGTGTGAAGACTCATGCCGGATAGGTAAGGATGGAGAATCCAGGTGGAACATCCATTATCGAACCCAGAGAAAGATAGGAAATGCCCCTGAACAGAGAGGACATGGGGGAAGCTGGTGAAAAATGACAGGCGGCAGCAGAAGCGACCAAGAAAGGGAGCCGGAAACCCCCAGCACCCAGACAGCAGACCAGGAGTAGAGAGGGAGAGAGACCGGGTAAGGAGAGCTGAGAAAACCAGATCACAGGGAGACCACAAGAGCCGTGCGGGAACCATGGAGAGAGGAAACAGCAAGCAGACAGCTGCTAGACAGCTAGCTCAAGAGGAGCAGCGATAGCAAGGAAACCTAGCGTCTCACTAAAAGGAGTCTAAGGGTTGCAACGCACCGTCCGCCGGGGCAGCCCGGCGGTGGCCATCATGGAAAAGACTAGAGCGCTGCAGAAAGAACAGCGTTGAACGTGCTGGCACTGTTCAGTGGCGCCGCAGCTTCCATCGGCTCCACAAGTGCCGACCTAGCAGTCACGTGACACCGGAGCAGTCAGACCGGTGTTGGCACGGATGCAGGGAAGTGGGTAGCATGCTGCATATGTGGTGTTCCTGCCCGGTTATGGTTACATTTTGGAAGGAGGTCCTAGTGCAAATAAAAGACATTACTGGGGGCCAGCTTCCCTCTGATCCTCTGGTGATCCTGCTGGGGGATGTCCCGGAGGATGGCTCGTACACACTCATGGGCTCCAGGGCGTCTCTAATAACTCAACTGCTGCTGGAGTCAAAGATCACCCGGTCTCGGTTTTGGAAAACCTGGGAGGGGTCCACCTGGTTTACTGGTGGATTATGGTCTGGGAACTGTTGGCCATGGAGAGGATTACAGCGCTCATGATGAATACTATCCCCAAGTATGTGCGTACCTGATCCCCATTCCTTGAACATGTTAAAGACATAGAAGCCCACCTATTCTAGCCTTGTATCATGCAAAGCCTGTGTCTTATGTAAACATTCAAGGGTGCTGTGCCTGGAAAGTGGGGCTTGGGTCTTGGGATTTGGGGTTAGAGTACGCTGAAGTAGCGTGGGTCTCCCAATTACTATCACAGGCAAGTTTGAACACTGACCTAATGCAGAACGAGAGACTTCAGAATGCTTTAATTGGGATTGTTGACTGGTACTTGCAAAGTTGAAGCCTATTGTCACCCTCCCAATGTGGTTTGTGTCTTATCTACTATGCTTGTTCTCCTTTTACTCTTTCCTTTTTTTCCCATTCTCTCTCAGGGGTTGGGGGGTGGCAGGTGTGGGTTTTGATTTTGGGAAATTGTCACCTGTTATGTGCTATTACTTTGATCTTGATACCTTGTACTGCACCAGTTCAGTTTGTCAGGATGTACATCTCTTTCATATACAGTTCTTTCAAAGGGTAGCATCAGAGACTTTAAAAATGCTAGGTCCTTTGCTCCTCCTAAGCGTGACCACTCCGAGCTTTAACCCCTCTTTTATTTCCTGCTCTTAACCTTTTGCCTTCAGGGGCTTTCTGCTCTCTTTCGTGTTCCCATCTGTTTTCTTGACTTCTTTCTTCTGCCCACTGGCACCTTTCTTTCCTTCTCCTGCACACCTGCAGCTTACTCTCCTTCTTGTGCCCACTGGCACCTTCTTACCTTCCTCTGTGCACACTTGAACCTTCTCTGTCCTGTTTGTGCCCCCTGGCACTTTCTCCAGCTTTGTCATGCACACTTGCACACTCTTTACCTTTCCGTGCCCACTGCCACCTTTTTCAGCTTTCCCGTGCACACTTGCACACTTTCCACTCTGCCGGGTCGCTTGCGCCCTTCTCTGTCGTTTTGGGTCGCTCGTGCCCTCTTTATTACAGTTCTTTCACTTCGCGCCCCTTGCACGCTCTGCTTTTTCTTACTTTCTCTGTCCTTTCAATTCATTCCTCTTTTTGGCTGCGTGCCGCTTCAGTCAGCCGTATGCTCTTGAGTCCCTCTCTCTCTCCCTCTCTTACTTTCACGAGACTCACCCGGGTAGCAGCGTGGTGACAAGCGGTCCCTTCTGGTCATGGAGGAGTCAGGTCAGGGTCTCACCACCTGCCCCTCAGACAACCTTGGGGCCGGCACAGGTCCCAAGGTAACAAGCAATGTTTCGACTGCCAACAGCTGCCTGCAGAGTGCTTCGCTCCGGCTCTCTGGAGACACAGCTCCATAGCCACGCTGCAGCCCCTCACAAACACCGGGCCAGTGTCTTGACATGCCACTCCCCTCTGGGCCATTGATCCTGCTGCTCTCTGCTCCTTGGCTTCTCTGGTCCAAACAACATCCCCAGCTCGCTCTTTCCCCTGTGTAGAACCACACCTTTCATAATTGAAAAAACAGTCAAGTGGAGTCAGGTGTGAGTGATAATTAGTAAATGCCTGACTCAGTGCAACAATGTCCGTGTAGTTGGAGTGCCCGAAAATGCAGTTAAGGGGCCCATGGAGAAGTTTATTGAGGGCCTGCTGAACCAGTTATTGGGGGAGTCGCAGTTCTCAGCTCAATTCCGGGGGCGCCCCCAAGAACGATTATTGCTAAGTTACTAAACTACAAGGACAGGGACCTTATCCTGAAGTTGTCCAGGGAGCGTGGGTCGTTGCAGTTTGGCTCCAGTAAGAGCCATATATACCCCGACTTTGCAGCTGGTATCTAGGTGCTGCGGTGGTCCTGTGATCCAGTTAAGCGTCTTCTCCGAGCTCAGCAGATTCAGTATGCTTTCTGTTCCCTGCTAAATTACGCATCCTGCATGGAGAAACCATACCCGTCGAATATGATCACTTACATCGAGGTATCGATTCTGCTTCCTCCTTAGGGTGGCTGGATCATCAGCTCCGTAGCGGTAGTAGGCAGTAGTAGGGATCCATGTACTGTGGATTTAGTTTAGTTTAGTTTATTATTTGTAATGCGCACCTAACCCTGAGGTAACTGGGCACTTGAACTTGTGACAAAGTTACAGATGAAAACATATAGAGTACATTGACTAGCGATGTTTGCCGACCATAGGTTACAGGTTAGTCGGCTTGCAAATTAATACAGGTAAGTGCAAGTAAATGTCGCTGGTTGTTATAGTTTGGTCGACAGTGCAGGAAAAAAACATTAATACAGTGTGAAATGTACATAGGTACATAGATTTCAGCAGAGGAGGATCGTGGATGAACCTGGGGCCTGATTAGTGTTTCTTAACTGAGAGCCAGTTGTCCACTTTGGCTCTGAAAGACCAGAAATAGGGTTCATCTCTGATCGTGAGAGGGAGAGAGTTCCAGCATTTGGCAGCCAAAACTGGGAAGCTGGCTCCTCCCGCCGTTTTTAGTTTGAACCTCGGGATATTGAGGCAATGTGAGTAGAAAGATCTAGTAGGTCTGGCTGGTAGGTTTCTAGAGAATGTGTCTGATAGGTATTTGGGGGCGGATTTTGACAGGCATTTATGCATGATAACTAGCGTGTGGAGCGAGATTCTATTACGCACCGGGAGCCAGTGGGCATCCCGTCTGAAGCTTGATATATGGTTAGACCTAGGGATCTTTAACGCTGATCTCAAGGCGTTGTTCTGTAGGACCTGAAGTCTATTGAGATTCCATTCTGAGGAGCCTAAGAAGAGAGTATTACATTAGTCTAACTTCGATAAGACCTGTGCCCTAGCTAACGTGATACAGCTGTTGGGGGACAAGTAAGATTTGCAGGCATTAATCAATTTATTGGTATAAGCAGTTGTTGAAGCAGTGACACTCACTTGTTTCTTAAGTGAGAGAGTTGAGTCTAGATATACTCCTAGTGTTTTGACCTCCTTTGTAACTTTGATGGTGTTCCCGTCAATGTTGAAAGACGTATACCGAGGGTCAAGTTTGTTTAGACGTGCTTGGGATCCAATAATCAGGAGCTCCGTCTTCTCATCATTGAGACACAAGCTGTGAGCCGCCTTCCACGCCTGAATTTCCAGGTAGATTTAGTTTATCGATTTGGAGTCATCTTGACAGCAACTAGTTAGCGTAATGAGAACCAGGGTGTCATCTGCGTAATTCGTATAGGTGACACCCATGTTGTCAAGACGATCAAAGAGGAGGTTTGTTAAAATGTTATAGAGAGTCGGGGAGACGCAAGAACCCTGTGGTACTCCGCAGTAGATGAGGACTGGATCAGCCGAAGCTGAAGGTGCGAAGACCCTAGTTGTTTGGTTAGAGAGGAAAGATTGGATCCAATTTGAGACGTTTGTGGAGAAGGCAGCGGCTGTGGTTAGGTGTTCTGTAAGGATCTGGTGATCGACAAGATCAAATGCTGCAGAGAGTTCCAACAGCAGAGGGATGGCCAGATTGCCAGCTTTATCTTTGGCTTCATCCATTTGGATTTTTAAGTCTATGAGGGCCGTTTCTGTACCGTGTCTCGGTCTGAAGCCAGATTGGCGGAGACCTAGTGGATTATTATCCTCTAGATGTTTTTGGATTTGGAGATAGGCCACTCTATCCATTATTTTTAAGAGGAACAGGACAGTAGTAAGGGGCCTATAATTAGTCAGGATATTCGGGTCTAAGTTCGTTTTATTTAGGAGGGGCATGACCCAGGCCTCCTTGAGGTTGTTGGGGACCAAACTGGCATTGAATGAAGAGTTGATCACAGCGGCAATGAATGGAGCCAGGTCTTTGGCGCCATCCTTAATGACTGGGGCAGGACGTCTCCGTGGCACCTTAAAGGTTTTAGGCCTAGGATAATATTTTCCACTTCCTGCGGTGTGACTGAGGAGAAGAAGAAAGGAGGACAGGCGGGGGGATAAGGGTTAAGCGGTATGTTCATGTTAGAACTATTGGCCAGACTGTTTTTTTGTCTCTATTTTAGTTTGTAACATTGTAATTTTATCAGATAGAGCCTTCTGAATTTTGGCACATCAAACCACATCCTTGACACATGCTTATGTTGGTGGGGCTGGATACTCCAGTTCCCTCAGAATGCTGAAAAGCTCATTGGTACCAGATTTGGCATTTATGATTTTGTTATTGTATGTCTGTTTTCTGGTATTGAGGATGGCCAGTTTATAGGAGGCAGCAGCAGAAGCAAACACTGCCTTGTTAGGAACATTATGCAATTTTCTCCACAAGGCTTCGGTAGCTCTTTTGGCATAGAATTTTAGGAGCAATGGTGGAGCTAGGATTGGAGGGTGCATTCTCCTGAATGGAGAAATTGATACAATGATGGTATGACCTTGCGGTAGGTTCATTCTGGAGGATTGTGGTGAATCAATTGAGACCTGCCAGCCAGTCCAACGTTCTGCCCTTATTGTGCGTGGGTCCCAGGATACAGTGTTTAAAGCCCACCTGGGAGAAGGAATTTTCCACAGAAGGGGCATTAGTGTTGTTGGGGTTTTGCAGGTCTAAATTGAAATCTCCAAGCAGGATAATTTGAGAGCCTGGCTTGGTATTTTGAGTAAGGAGGTCTGTAATGTCTTCCTCGAAGGATGAGATGGAACCTGCAGGTCGGTAGAGTAGATGCAGTAGGATTGTTCGGGTTGCTGAGATAGGGAGTTCAGCTGACAGGAGTTCCGCCGTGGGGAGGCAGGCATGGGAAACAGCTCTAAGACCAAGATGGGTTTTGGCTTTAAAGGCTACTCCCCCTCCTTTGCCAGTGTCTCTCTCTGACCTGATGATGGTCAGCCAAGTTTCGGTGATGGCGAGGAAGTCTAGGCAGTTGGTGGAGATTAGATCAGCAATATTGAGTGCATATTGAGGGCTCTTTTGATGGTAGGAGAGGCTAGAGAAGCTACCGTATGCTGGGATGTATGTAGGCTGGAGTTTTCATTAGGCTCAAACGTTTCAGCCATCATGGTTGTGGGTAGTATGGGGCTATTGGTTGAGGGGGGCCGACCAATAGGCCTGGTCTTGCAGTTTAAGAAGCGAGATCATAGTCTCTCATTTCTAAAGCTCACTGTACAAGGTATCAGTGGAGTGGGTGGCGAGGCGAAGTGTTGAATCCATTCCGCAGGGCTGAGGGGGCTGCTAGGAGTGCCAGTATTATTAGTGCGATAGGCCAGTAGTAGTGGCTTTGTGTGATGTATGTGGGAGGAAGGGGGGTAGGAAGTTCGTTGGTGTGATGGAGTGGAACAGAGGGAGAATAGAGGCCATAGTGAGCGTGACTCTATGTAGGGAGGCCACGAGGGAAGGATGTGCAAACCTGGTAATACAACTAGATATCACAGCTAGTTATCACAACGGTCGAATGCCACGGCTAAGTGTCACAGTAGAGTAACACTGCTATATAAAACAGCTAAGTGTGACGGCTAAATATCACTATAGCACAGCTAAATGGGATTGCAAGGATATCACAAATGAATGTCACAGTTGAATAACACTGATAAGTAACACAGCTAGATGGCACTGCTAAATATCAAAGCGGTAGCCTGTTAGTATAACGGTGTGAGCAGCATGTTCAAAGGGTTATCCCAGGTTGCACGGTTGCCATTTGAAGGGTTGGTTGAGCGTGGTGAGGCACTGTGAGGCAGATTAGACTGGGTAAGTACTTGAGGTGGGTCAGGCTAAGTGCGCTTGTTAGAGCACACCTCGAATATATTGCAAGTCTCAGGTATTGTAGAATAGATCGTGCTACAGTATAAAACTAATTGGGGACATGCAGTGGTATAAGGTGACATATAAGGTCATACATCATACGATATGCAGTAAAACAAGTCTATTATCTAGAGGTGCGATGGCAATTTTGCCGGCTAGTTATACCTATAACGTCATACATGCATACACGGCAGGCCAGGCATATTTTGCTAGGAGGCAAGTGTCAATTTTGTGGTTTAACTGAGCAGATACGGTCATAAAGGCATACACTGCGTGGTAAGGTAGACATATTTTACATGCAAATCAATAGGTGATGCGCGTTGGCTAATTAAGCATGGATAGATAGGTGGGACCTATTACAGACTGTATGTAAAATATAGAGCCATTCTGTTTTGTTCAATGGCTGGGAGAGCCTATGCAAGTGCAGTCTTTATGGGCATAGGCGTTGCATCACTTATGATAGTATGGTAAAATCCATGGATTGTAGAGAGAGTCTGGAGAGGCAAACCAAGTCAATCAAGATGTGCCCAGGGGGTCAGGCCCGGTGCTTCAGTGAGGAATGTTTAGGAGGCGGCGGCCAGCAGGAGAGATAGTGGGTACAGATGTAGACATTAAGCTTCGACTTACCCTGTGGGATTGTAGTTACAGCATGGGATCAGGCTCCTGGATGGACGTATGAGGCAGTATACACTGTACAGTAAGAAAGTCCTCTTTTTTGGGGGGCTGTGTGGAGGAGGATGGATAAACAGTAGCTTATATAGAGATCCACAAAACGTAGACAGAGGCTTTCTGCGACTTCCTCAGATTCTATGGCGTTGGAGAGCAAACAAAACTGGGGAACTCGGCTTTTTCAACTTGCATGCGTCCCACATCCATTGCTTACACCTCTGATGGAAAGATAAGGAACAACATCAGAAAATACGCGAGATACAGTCAAAACGAAGCTACGAAAAAGTGGCATTAAGCAGCCTGTAAATGAAGAAAAATCAGTGTCACCACTACAGACAAATTCCTCATATGCCGTAAAAGAAATTAAAAAGATTGACAAGATTAGAAGATTTCTACACTCTGTGCCATCTTCATGCTATCTGTGCTACTACACAGTGTCCTGAATACGGGTCCAACAGACGCTGCAAATTAGATTTCCCGCCGGCGGTAATAGCGCACATTTTCGGCGGATTTCCCTCCAGCTCAGAGCTGGGGCGAAATCCGCTGAAGTCCTGATTTGGCGGACCCTTAAATCCGGCGGTAATAGCGCTACCGCCGGATTTAAGGGTTACCGCCAAAGTCGTGATCAGTTGCACACAGTCTGACCAACCTTTTGAGACCCAGAAACACATCTTAGTGTCGACTGAGTTTAAAGAGAGTTATAAATTTAGGAGACTTCATTTATCTATGAAAAAGATTTTGTCCCTCTCTTACTAACCTCACCAAACTGTTGTGAGGCTTAAAATGATTGAGCCTATGCAAGGTGTTATCCCCCGAGTCACACAGAATCAATGGCACTACCACTTTTAGGTGTTTTTAAGGTTTATTTTTTGTATTCATGTTTATGTTTTGTTTATACTGATTAAAATATGTGAACTTAAAGAAAAACTTTTTTGTCTATACAAATGATGATATTTTCGGTTTGGTGATAGCTGGGTACTTGTTTTGACCTTGTGCATGCAAAGGCGGGAAGCTGTTTTTTGTGGACGTATGAGGGCCAGTGTCTGGTGTCCTACGGCCGCGGTTCGGCCCGGACAAGTCCAGGCGGGTAAGGGCCCTTATCTTGTGGGCCTTCGTCGTGGTGGGCACGGCTTCCGGACACCTGATACGGCCTATTAGCACGGCCGTAGTGGTTGCCTAGCAACCAAAGACAACAAAGCAGGCATACAAGGCGGCGGCCATTGGCTTCCACGTGACAAATGGCACAGATCGAAAATAGAGCCAGGGGAGCTGCCAGACTTCTTCCTGGTGACTTATATCAGCTGGAAATCAGCTGAAGTTGTGGGGCTCTTAGATATCGAACGCTGAGCAGCTCGGCTCACGTTCACGTCTAGCTGCTCCTACAGCGGACAGGTCCGGGTGATGGATCAGATGCTCCTGCAGCACATATAGCGAGGAGGGCTCCAGCCCTGTGTTTGAGGGGGAGAGGGAGTGAACGTTGGAGTCGCCAAATAGCTTAACCTGAAGACATAGTGAGCTATAATTTTAAATTTGCCTGACCTACCGGCAGTACTGTAAGACACAGTTGTTGTTCGCATCGCTTCCAAGGAGGAGTCCAGGTTTGATGTCTCGGGGGTGCATCATCGAGTTGGGGATGATGGTGGGTGGGTACTGGGTGGAGAGCGGGGGGTAACAGGGAGTAGCGTGACTCCCAGAGTTGGCGTTGTAAGGAAGGCATGGTATCAACAGTAAGACAGACACAAGGGACCATAGTTCAAGAGTGTTTATTGAACTTTTAACAAGGATACGACAAACGCCTATCTAAGCCTAAATCTACAGATGGGAGCAAGCTACGACCATCAAATAATAATGACACAGTCCTAGTGGTGTCTTGTCAAAATAAAAGGGCCTATACTAAAAACAAAACATATTGTCAATCCTTACCTCTAAATACAAATAGTGTGGGGTGTAAGGAATTCATGGTGGCAACAAGTAAGACAGACACAAGCGATCACAGTTCAAGGGTGTTTATTGAACAATGAACGCAAGGTGGAAAAACGCCTAATCTAAACCTAAATCAAAGATGGGAGCAAGCGTCGACCATCAACTGAAAAATAAGGCAGTCTTAGTGGGGTTGTGTGAAATAAAAAGGGCCTATGCTAAGAAACCTATTGCCAAACCTTACAATTAATACAAAATAAAAGGGGTGTGGGATAGTTTTCAAGAAAAGAAATAAGTGTTCTCAAATAATATGTCAGGATGCTGTAGCTTGGGTCTCCCCTTACCCACGCTTTGGACACAGGGTAAAGTGGGATCTTGAAGCACAGTACAGTCTTGCGTCTCTCCAGCACAAGATGACAGTTCCATTTCAGCTAGTACGGTATCAGCTCAAGCTGTCTCAGCACGAGCCGATTGTTCCATTCCAACTGTCAGGCCCGTCGATGGCAAGCCTCGTCTACTTTGAAAGTATGTTGCCTTCGAGCGCCTGATATGTTCGATAACAAAAGTTCTTTTAACTAAATGAAAGTTCCTTGGGTGATAACGGTTCACCCCTGGGTCCACCCCTTTCAGGGTATTGACCATTCTCAATTCTTAGCCATATTTCATGCAGGGTGATGACTTCACCCCTGGGTCCACCTCTTCTGGCCGCTGACCCTTCTCAATTCTTAGCCACAGTTCATGCAGGGTGATGGCTTCACCCCTAGGTCCACCTCTTCTGGCCGCTGACCCTTCTCAATTCTTAGCCACAGTTCATGCAGGGTGATGGCCTCACCCCTGGGTCCCCCTCTTCCGGCGTCGACCCGTCTTGACTGCAAGTACTTGAGCGATAGCTTCACCCCTCTCAAATCTCAGCTTCCCTTCTCTGGGTTCATTTATGGCTTTCTCTTCTTTTTAGCAGGATTCAGTTCCTTTGGTTTCTCATTGTCTTTTCAAACAGTTCATAGTGAACATCCCTCGGCAGGGTTCACGTCTGTCAACACACTGTTTCTTGAGACTTTAGACTTTGTCCCTCTTCTCTGGTATCCCTCCTTCGGGTTCACTCTTACCGTCTCACTACTTTCAAATGCTATACTGGCATCCCTCTTCCCGGTTTACTCTTGCTACTTCATCTTTGCTTTCAAATATTTGCGAGATTCACATCCCTTTCTCTTATTCACAATGCGTGATTCACTTTCCTTAGTTGCACAGTGCTGGATTCACTTACCTTGCTTTTCAACTGTTCTTAGATCAAAGTCTTTCGATTGTACAGGGATTTTGCTTGACCTCCTGTATGACCACTTTGACCTATCTTTTGGTGGCTCTCCTACGGCCTTCTGTAGCTTCACATCAGATGGGGATCGACCAGAGTCTCTTGAGTTAGTACCCATGTGGTGCTGGTTCCTTCTGCAGCTGGTCTCCCCTCAATACTTGTCAGAGTTCATTGAACAGTTCAAACTTGCCTCTCGGTTTTTATCGGTTCTCTCCTTGACTCACAGGCTGGGATGAACCGGTTGGCTTTTGGCTTCTGTGGAATCGAGGCCAGTACCACGTTTGCTGGAGTTTCCCTTGATCCTGCTTATCGGCGTAGGCTTGCCCCGGGTACCGTTGATATCTGCTGCAAGTCACTTTCGCTATTGTTCGTGGTCTTATGTCTTTCTCCTCGAATGTTCTGCGGGCCTGTGACGAAAAGGGCAAGGTCACTTCTTTACTCGCCGCCCTCTCGATTCCCACCACCTTTCTCCTTCTCTTGAACTGCGGCGCCTGGTTAGCCGTCTTGTCATGCTGTCTGCCGTGCCCCTCCTGTGTTCTTTTGCTCCACCTTTTATCCCTGTGTGGAAAAGGAAGGGCCGTCAGGTGTGTGTGTGATTTAAGTCAATTGCCTGACTTTGCCTGACCCTCGTGTTGGGACATGTCAGGTAAACAGTTTCATTACAAGTCTGTTGTTTTCTACATCGAAGAAAAGTGTTGATGTCGGAAAAGGGGAGAAGTAGAGTTGTTAAATGTTCTGCGTGGTTCGACAGGGATAAGATGTTATCAGGAATTATAGTCTTCGAATTGGAAAGGTGAGGCGTTGGAGTGTCAAAGGGCATCATTACGAGTTTGGAGGCAGCCATGCCCTTTACAAGGGCATGGCTGCCTCCAAACTCGGGTCCAGGTCTGGGTTTTCCTGAATGGGGAAATACCGGGCCATTCCGACCTTGGAGGGCCCGGTATTTCCCCATTCAGGGAACCCGGACCCAGACCATCCCCATTCCCATTTGAGCCCGCATAGGGCTCAATGGGAATGGGGAGCATGCTAACAACGGGCCTGTTAATGACGGGCCCGTTGTTAGCATGCTGGCCCCCTCGCGGGACCCTCTAAGGACGTCTGGTAAAACCAGGCGTCCATAGTGGGTCCCGCAATCGGGAACCTCGTGATAGGGCAGTATGGGTTTAACAGCGCTGGCAGCTCTACCGGTGCCGTTAAACCCATGCCGCCAGGATCGTAATGAGGCCCAAAGTATCACACGGAACTGGATAGGCATTATCTGAGAAATACCGGGATTAAGAACAGATCACAGGGGATTGTGGGAATAGTAGTGTTCTGTCATAGTAGATTGGGTGTTCAGGACAAAGTAACCAGAGGAATGTGAAAAAGAATGTCCAGGGTTGTTTGGGTGAAATACAAGCTGGTTAGAGATCTTAGGGGATGGATTTTGTATGGAGGGTGTATTGGATCTGGGTAGGAGAGATTTAATGGGAGTGGGAGGCAGATGTATGGTAACCTACGAAGGCCTCAGTGATTTTGTCCACTTCTTCCTCCTCGGTACAATACTGCACCTCACCTGGGATATCCTCCCAAGCATAACCCCATTCTCCCTGACCAAGGTGATCCTCCCTCGCTCATCCACTGCCAGGAACTGGATGCAACAGCGATGGCCGTGTCCTGGCCACCTGGATAAGGGATTACTGGGCTCCACTTGGGAGAACACCCCTAGGTTTTTCACAGGGGGTAGTGTTCATGAAAAAGAAAGAAGTGTTCACAAAAATGATATGTCCGGATGTTCAGGCCGTTGGCCTCCCTTCCCCACGTTTTCAGCACGGGACAAGGGGGTTCACTCGAGAGTAGTACAATCTCTGACTTCTTTAGCACTAGGATACAGTTCAATCATTAGCATCAGCTTGTGGGATGTTTTTACCCATGCATCCAAGCCCTACCATAAAACTGCAGTACTGCCATGGAAAACATAATGATGGCCAGAACTCCCCAGAGAGTGCACAGGGAAAACATGAAGAATAGGCTGCCACCCATTTTTGCCTATGTTGTGAGCATAGGAGGGCACTGCCTAAAACCACCATTGGGCTACACACACAGTAGCCTGAAACCATTGGGAATGGCAATGCTGATTGCCAAAAAGCAACTCAGAACTGTGGGGAATTCATTTTCTTAATCCCAAAAATGGTTGCAATACCGGTACTCACCACTATCAGAAAGCCGGCGTTTTAAAACCACCAGACTTTTGTGTAAAACTGAACAGAGGAACCCAAACCAGACCAAGGAAAGACTTGCTAAGAGGTGGATACAATGTAAAACTATATTCTGAAATAACTTGAAGGAAGTAATTATTTAATGTATAGGTAAAAATTGTAAGTTTGATTTAAACTGGGAACAAAAGTGACATTTAGCTGAATTCTGCCTGACAACTACCCCCGACAGGAGAAACCTGCTCAGCCACTCTTCCCAGGCCTAGCTGCATCCTGCTTCCCCACCAAAAGGAGTTGACACCTGTAACGCTCACCTGATTCCCGCAGAGGCGCCGGTCTTGAATGCCGTATCTTCAAAGGTGATGTGTAACACACGGTTGGCTCTTTGGGCTGGACCTCTGTGCGCTGTATGTCTGACTCGAAGAGTAAGATGTCTGCAGATAGAAAATATGGGATTAATGAACTGGGGTTATTGGGTGCCTCTCTCCTCTTCCCTTTCTCTTCTCCTGTAGAACCCCAAAGGTTAACGCCCTCACCTTAGGTAAGTGAACGCCGAGCTCTCCATCTGCCTCGGGGCAGGGTGCCGTAACCAGTTTCTTCACTGGATAAGGGTGCAGGCCTCTTGACCTCAGAGGACTGCTGTCCGTCGTTAACTGCACGAACGGTAAGTTCTGGGCACTTCAAATGTCTTAAAAGCCTTTTGTAATGATATCTCTTGTTTTGCAGGGTTCCGGCGATGGAGGATGGCGGGCTGATGAGAGTTGAGGATCGAACCCGCGTGAGGAATAGAAGCGCCTGGAAGCACGTAAGTAAGCGCTAGTAGCCTGCTTCACGATGCGCACTAACTGTCCCTTTTATCTTGCAGGTACAAGTTCGGAGCTTTAGAGAAGCTGAAGGGTGCTGGAATTACCCACTGGATTCGGCGTGGGAAGGAGGAATGGCACGTGAGTAATAAAGTTGCCCAATGTCTTTAAACGCACCTTCTTTTGTCTTTCAGATGCGGGATGCAGCGCCGAAGGCCTCCGGAGCGTGCGAAGAGCTGGTAAGCTTTTGTCTTTCAGATGCCGGAATGCAGTGCGAAGACCTCCGGAGCATGCGAAGAGTAGGTAAGCCTTTGTCTTTCAGATGCCGGAATGCAGCGTGAGGCGTTGGTGACAGCCGATGGACCAGGTAAGAGATGTGCTGCCACTGAAGACCGTAGTGCTAACCTGTTCTTTCTTTGTCTTTACAGGTGTGTTAAGCTGATCGGCCCGAGAGGACCGCGTACCTGTAATCTTGGTGGTTGGTCTTGCTGAGGTCGCCAGTCTGGAGTCCAGGAACTGATGAATTAGCGGCACGAGGAATCAGCCCCTCCGCCACCCAAAAGAGGAACTGGGTGAAGGGTGGACCGACCCCCAATGTCACGATAAGTACTGTCCAGATGAGCGTGACTCGAGGATTGATGGCTCAAGTTGGTGACACTGTAGTTTAGGTAGAGCCGATTGTAGATATCATGAATCTTCCGGAACCAATGTAACAGTGAAGAATTACAGCTGATAGAAAGTCCGGTTGGTGCTGATAGTTCCAGAGGTTTGCAGGATTAGGTTCGGAGGTAGGCAAAACAGGAAGAGAGAGAACAGCTGGAGACTAGCTGGTACTGGGCAAGTCCCGGGTAAGTCTGAAGATGGGCAGACCCAGTGCCGACAACAAGTCAGGGCTGGAGGCAGGCAGGCTCAGGACTGGCCACAGGTAAGGCTGGAGACTGGCTGACCCAGGACAGGCCACAGGTAAGGCTGGAGGCAGGCTGGCTCAAGACAAGCCACAGGTATGGGCTGGAGACTGGCTGACCCAGGACAGGCCACAGGTAAGGGCAGGAGGTAGGCTGACCCAGGACAGGCCACAGGCAAGGGCAGGAGGTAGGCTGACCCAGGACAGGCCACAGGTAAGGACTGAAGGTAAGCTGACCCAGGACAGGCCACGGGTAAGGAATGGAGGTAAGCTGACCCAGGACAGGCCACGGGTAAGGAATGGAGGTAAGCTGACCCAGGACAGGCCACGGGTAAGGAATGGAGGTAAGCTGACCCAGGACAGGCCACAGGTAAGGCTGGAAGAGAGCTGGTCCAGAACAGGCCACAGGTAAGTGCAGGAGGCAAGCTGGCCCAGAACAGGCCACAGGTAAGTGCAGGAGGCAAGCTGGCCCAGAACAGGCCACAGGTAAGTGCAGGAGGCAAGCTGGCCCAGGACAGGCCGCTGGTAAGTAAGAGGCAGGAACAACGAGGCAAGCGAAGCGAACCGCGTTGAGACGCGACTCGCTGAGAATTGCGGCCTCTTTTATGGGCCGCCGGCGCCCGAAAGGCCTGGGACGCAAGCCGTTCCGTTTCCGGACGCCGGCGGACCCATAACGAGGCTTGAGAAGCAAGCCCCGCTAGGGAGATGAGTTCGGCCCACGGCGCATGCGCGGAGCCGAGAGAGAGGCCTTCCGCGCATGCGCCGAAGGCCGCCAGCCCTGTAGCCCGCCACTCCCCTCCCGGCGAGCCCCCGGAAGCAGATGCGCGGGTAGACTCGCCAGGAGGGGAAGAGAGCGGCAGACCCCCGTTTCCCGTGTGACATAACAAGGTGCTTCTGAAGACTGGATTCCAGGATGGTAAGCCTTTGTTCCCTTAGGCCCAGGATCAGAAGCAGAAGACATGATGAGCGTTCTGCTGCAGAGAATGCAGAATACAACAAAGCAAGATTCATCCATCGGGTGTGGTTTAAATAGCCTCCTGTAGTGCTTAGGTGTCTCCTTCCACAGCCACGCCTAGGTAAGAAAAGAGTTCCTGCTTTCCAGAAGAGTTCCAGTGTTCTGAACCTAGGGAGTGGCTCCTGCCCCACCCAACAGGAAAAGTAGTCCCAAACAGAAGAGGATCAGGGGTTCAACTGGCAGGTAAGTAAGCAGCATGGTCTGCTGCAGGTAAGTCCACCCAAGCATTATGAGCCCGGCGCTTCCAGCGCTGGGACTGGGCATCTTTATGAGCCTGGTGCCACTGGCGCCAGGACAGGGTCCAAAAGGTCCCAATTGGGACTGGCTGGCACTCGGAACCGGGGTTATGGGTCTGCTTCCAAGGGAGTCGGGCAAGTCCTGATCTTTTGGAAGCAGAGATCATGACAGCACCCCCCCTCAAGGCCCCTCCCTAACCGGGCTTCTCCGGGGGTTTGGGCTTGTTAGGAAATGTTCAATGAAATCTTTTGATTAGACGAGGCGCGTGGACATATTCTGCAGGTTCCCAGGATCTTTCTTGGGGACCGTAGCCTTTCCAGTCAATCAGGTAAAATAGTTTAGATTTGGAGATCTTGGAATCCAGGATGCTTTTGACTTCAAACTCGAGTTCTCCATCAACTAGAATGGGTTTTGGAGATGTAGTTAGTCGGGTTTGAGGTTGCACGGGTTTTAATAGAGAGACGTGGAAGACCGGATGTATCTTCATGTGAGGGGGCAAGTCCAACTTGACCGCTACTGGATTTACTATGGTAGTGATGGAATAGGGACCAAGGTATCTTGGGTTGAATATGCGTGGTCCTTTTAGAGGTAGATATTTGGTGGATAACCAGGCTTGATCTCCTACTTGATATTGGGGGGCTTCCTTCCGATGTTGGTCTGCTCCTTTCTTGTATTGTTCTTTAGCCCTTTGAAGGTGAGAAACGGCTTCCTTAAAGGCTTGGGTGATTGTAGAATGCAGGTGGTCTACTGCTGGTGTTCCAAGATCTTGGAGTGGATCCAACTCAGAGGTTCGAGGGTGACTACCGTATAAAAGAAAAAACGGGGTTTTCCCAGTTCCCGAGTGGACAGAGTTATTGTAGGCATATTCGGCTATCCAAAGGATATCTTTCCAAGTTTTTTCAGTTTGTTGTAGCATGCAGCGCAAATACTGTTCCAGAGTTTGATTGGTCCTCTCGGTTTGTCCGTCGGTTTGAGGGTGGTGGCTGGTCGAAAGTCTCACATCAATTTGAGCCGACCGACAGCAACTTCGCCAAAAATGAGAAATAAATTGATTACCTCGATCCGAAATTAGAACTGAAGGAAAACTGTGCAGTCGGACGATGTTTTCGAGAAATTCTCAGGCCAGAGTTGCTGCTGTTGGTAAGCCTTTGAGTGGAATGAAATGCGCCATCTTGGAGAATAGGTCCACGATTACTAGGATCGTATTGTATCCGGAGCATGGAGGTAGATCGGTGATGAAGTCCATAGAAAGCGTATGCCAAGGGCGAGGCGGGATGTCAATAGGGTGTAAGAGGCCGGCTGGTTTTTCCTTTTGACTCTTGTTTTGGGCGCATACTCCACAGGACATTATAAAGTCTCTGATATCTTTTTTCCAAGACGGCCACCAGAAGTAGAGCTTGATCTTTTCCGAGGTCTTGGTCATACCGGGATGTCCTTCCATTAAAGAATCGTGATAACAAGAGATTACCTTTTTCTGTAAATCTGTGCTGGGCAGGTATAACCGTTCTTGGAAATATAATAGGTTGTCCTTCACCGTAAAGTCCTTTCCCTGCAGATGCCAATTCTGTATGTCTGCTGGAGTTACCAGTAGCCTGGCTTTATCCTTAACTTCCTCTATGGATTGTGTGGCGATTACACCTAGAATTCTTTGTTCGGGAATGATAGGTACAGGTTTAGGATTGATCAAATGTTCTTCCACTCCCATCCGAGAAAGGGCATCAGCTTTACCGTTTTTTGTACCAGGTCGATAGGTAATTATGAAGTCAAACTCGGCAAAGAATAGTGCCCAACGGAGTTGCCTAGAGGATTGAGCTTTTGCGGTTTTCAAATATTGCAGGTTTCGGTGATCTGTAATCACAGTAACGGTGTGTCGGGCCCCCAGAAGATAATGCCGCCAAGCCTTAAAGGCGGACTTGATAGCTAGAAGTTCCTTATCAGTAATAGTGTAATTGATTTCAGGAGGCGAGAATTTGCGGGACCAAAATGCCACGGGATGCAACTGATTGGTTACTGGGTCCTTTTGTGATAGAACTGCCCCCATGGCAAGGCTCGAAGCATCAGTTTCAACGATGTAGGGGAGTTCTGGGCGAGGATGTTTTAAGATCGGTGCAGAGATAAATCTAGTCTTCAAATTCTGGAAAGCTTGTTCCGCCTCGGTAGACCATTCAAAACGTTTGTTTTTCTTTAACAAGGCGGTTATGGGCTGGATTATTCGAGAGAATTCGGGGATAAACCTGCGGTAAAAGTTAGCGAAGCCTAACATGCTTTGAACACCTTTTACGGAGGATGGCGATGGCCATTTGAGAATTGCATCGACCTTCTTTGAATCCATACGCACTCCGCTAGGTGATAATATGAATCCCAAGAATTCAACTTCAGTCACGTTGAAAACACATTTTTCCAACTTAGCGAAAAGTTTGTGTTGACGCAATCTCTCGAGGACCATTTTCACGTGTTTCCGATGTTCAGTTTCTGATGAAGAATAAACGAGGATGTCGTCAATGTAAACAACAACACACACATCTATGAGCTCTCTGAGGACATCGTTCATAAAATATTGAAAGGCGGCCGGGGCATTGCAAAGTCCGAAGGGCATGACCTGATATTCAAATAGCCCATACTTGGTGCGGAAGGCCATCTTCCATTTATCGCCCTCTTTTACTCGTACCAAGTGGTAGGCTCCTCTAAGATCCAGCTTTGTATATATGCATGCTTTTCTGACTTGGTCCAGGAGTTCAGGGATCAAAGGTAACGGATATCTATTCTTAACGGTGATCTGGTTCAGGGCGCGATAATCTATACAAGTTCTAAGGTCCCCTTCTTTTTTTGGAACGAAGAACAAAGCTGAGGAAGCAGGGGACTTGGAAGGACGAATAAACCCATTCGCTAGGTATTGATCCAGGTATTGTCGGAGGTGAAGATTCTCAGGCTCGGTGAGGGCATAAATTCTACTACAAGGAGGAGTAGATCCAGGTATCAGGTCTATCTGGCAGTCATAAGACCTATGAGGAGGTAGAGAGTTAGCCTGATCCTTCCGGAAAACATCTTGGAATTCTAAGTATTCAGGAGGTAACTGGGGAGCCTCCGAGGAAATTGCTGCCAGTGCAACACCAGGTCGAGGGTGACAAGTAGAGACACATTCTGGAAACTGAACCGTTCTTGCTCGCCAATTGATCTGAGGATTGTGCTTCTCTAACCAAGGAATTACTAGAATAATCTGGAACTGAGGGGCCTTGATCACATCGAACACGATCTTCTCATGGTGTCCATCTTGACTTACTAGCGTCACTTCTTGGTTGGTATGCGTTACTGGTCCGGAGGCTATCTCCGTACCATCCACCGTAGTAATGACGTCCTTTACAGCCTTTGGACAAAGAGTCAGATTCATCCTCAAAACCATTTCATGATCCACATAATTGCCGATGGCACCGCTGTCGACGTAAGCTTCAATCGCATGTAATCGATCCGGATGTTCAGGGCTAATGAGGACCATAGGTATCACGAAATGCGAGGTCACGGAACTGGTTTTAACGCTCGGCAAGAGGACCTCTATTCTTGTCGGGCGAGGTCGTTTCCCTGCTCGGAGTTTGTGACCCTGGTAACTGCAGCTCCTACTGCCTTCTTGGCTGGTTTCACCGCACAGTCTCGAAGAAAGTGTCCCGAGTTTCCGCAATAGAGGAATAATTGCAGCTGTTTTCTCCTTTCCCGCTCCTTTTGTGTTAGTGGTCCTTTCAGGCCCCCTATTTGCATGGGTTCCCCGGAGTCTACTCCTTTGGTAAGAGTTGGTGGTTTGGAAAATACTCGAGCATCAAACTTGGAACGATCGGCCTTCCTGTTCTGCAGTCTGTGGTCAATTTGAACGACTAAGTCAATATAGTCCGAACAGTCTTGCGGGGGATTCACTACTTGGGCTAACACATCTTTGAGCTCTCCACGTAGACCTCTATAAAACAGCGTAATCCTTTTGTCCTCAGGCCATCGAGTTTCCACTATCAGTCTGTTGAAAGACGCAATATAAGCCACAAGGTCTTGATTACCCTGTCGCAATGAAAGGAGCTCATTGTCCAAGGCCTGCCCCTGTGAATGTCTTGCAAACAGTTTTTCCATACTGAGCTGAAAAGCTTGAAAATCATGGAGAACCAGATCATCTTGATTAACTAGAGGGATCGACCAGTCTGCGCCATTGCCACTAAGGTACGAAAGCACGAAAGCTACCTTAGCTTGATCAGTTGGAAAGGCTGCTGGCCGGCATAAGAAGTGCAACCGGCACTGATTAATAAATACTGCAAACCTCTTTGGGTCACCAGAAAATCGTTCGGGCGGAGCCAAAGGTACATTCCCAGGTAGGTTGATCTGCACTGGGTTCGTAGAGGATGTTGAAGGAAGATTTGCCCCTGATGCAGGTAACGTAGTTTGTCCGGCTTGTGACTGTAGCAATTGTCTAGCGAGATCGTCTGTTCGCTCCTTGGAAATAATCAGTTCCCTTCTTAGAGCATTCGTTTCCTGACGGGCTGCATGCACTTCTGCTCTTAGTTCCCCAAGTAACTGGGCTAGCTGGTCGGTATCCGAGGTTTCCATAGCGCCTGGGTGGGAGTTTTGCGGTAGGCTTTGTGTTCTGTAACGCTCACCTGATTCCCGCAGAGGCGCCGGTCTTGACTGGGTGAATGCTGTATCTTCAAAGGTGATGTGTAACACACGGTTGGCTCTTTGGGCTGGACCTCTGTGCACTGTATGTCTGACTCGAAGAGTAAGATGTCTGCAGATAGAAAATATGGGATTAATGAACTGGGGTTATTGGGTGCCTCTCTCCTCTTCCCTTTCTCTTCTCCTGTAGAACGCCAAAGGTTAACGCCCTCACCTTAGGTAAGTGAACGCCAAGCTCTCCATCTGCCTCGGGGCAGGGTGCCGTAACCAGTTTCTTCACTGGATAAGGGTGCAGGCCTCTTGACCTCAGAGGACTGCTGTCCGTCGTTAACTGCACGAACGGTAAGTTCTGGGCACTTCAAATGTCTTAAAAGTCTTTTGTAATGATATCTCTTGTTTTGCAGGGTTCCGGCGATGGAGGATGGCGGGCTGATGAGAGTTGAGGATCGAACCCGCGTGAGGAATAGAAGCGCCTGGAAGCACGTAAGTAAGCGCTTGTAGCCTGCTTCACGATGCGCACTAACTGTCCCTTTTATCTTGCAGGTACAAGTTCGGAGCTTTAGAGAAGCTGAAGGGTGCTGGAATACCCACTGGATTCAGCGTGGGAAGGAGGAATGGCACGTGAGTGATAAAGTTGCCCAATGTCTTTAAACACACCTTCTTTTGTCTTTCAGATGCGGGATGCAGCGCCGAAGGCCTCCGGAGCGTGCGAAGAGCTGGTAAGCTTTTGTCTTTCAGATGCCGGAATGCAGTGCGAAGACCTCCGGAGCATGCGAAGAGTAGGTAAGCCTTTGTCTTTCAGATGCCGGAATGCAGCGCGAGGCGTTGGTGACAGCCGATAGACCAGGTAAGAGATGTGCTGCCACTGAAGACCGTAGTGCTAACCTGTTCTTTCTTTGTCTTTACAGGTGCTGCTGAAGACTGGATTCCAGGATGGTAAGCCTTTGTTCCCTTAGGCCCAGGATCAGAAGCAGAAGACACGATGAGCGTTCTGCTGCAGAGAATGCAGAATAACACAAAGCAAGATTCATCCATCGGGTGTGGTTTAAATAGCCTCCTGTAGTGCTTAGGTGTCTCCTTCCACAGCCACGCCTAGGTAAGAAAAGAGTTCCTGCTTTCCAGAAGAGTTCCAGTGTTCTGAACCTAGGGAGTGGCTCCTGCCCCACCCAACAGGAAAAGTAGTCCCAAACAGAAGAGGATCAGGGGTTCAACTGGCAGGTAAGTAAGCAGCATGGTCTGCTGCAGGTAAGTCCACCCAAGCATTATGAGCCCGGCGCTTCCAGCGCTGGGACTGGGCATCTTTATGAGCCTGGTGCCACTGGCGCCAGGACAGGGTCCAAAAGGTCCCAATTGGGACTGGCTGGCACTCGGAACCGGGGTTATGGGTCTGCTTCCAAGTGAGTCGGGCAAGTCCTGATCTTTTGGAAGCAGAGATCATGACAACACCTCTCTGACTGAATGACCTGGGGACTGCAGGAAACTGAACAAAGGACTCAGGCAAATGTTATATTGGGGGGTCCGTAAAGTGGCTTCCTCTTGGGAGAAGTGGGAGGAGAAGTGCCTCTGGGAGCCACCCGAGCTGGAGGCGGGGGCAGACAGAAGCTTCCCCCATGTGCTTTGGAACCTAAACCACACCCATCTGGGCCAGAGCATAATTTTAAAAAGATAGATAACTCATAGTGCGGACTTGTCAGAATTATATAAGTAATATCATTATTCTTGGGATTTTTCTGTGCACGTTTTAAGAGGCGTTAGGACCCTGTGGTGTATTCTGGGGGGTTGCTAGCGGAAAATAGGGTCTCACTCCAAATGTCTGCATATTAAAAATCTGACACTTCATCAATTAATCTCCATACTCCTTGCGCACATGTGTGTAATTTTTGGTAAATGTCCGATATTGGTAAACCAGTCAAAAAGCGCAAAATGTTGTCATTTTTTAATGCAAGCCCCCAGGAAGATCAGAGGCGGACAAGCATGGACCATAAGGAATATATAATGTGTACATGTAATTTCAACAAATTGTGTATCTGGGAAATATGTATTTGAATCAAATATAGATTTGTGGGCAAATTGACCAGGGGAGGATGCTCTGGCCCATAAACAGACTCATCATGATGACAATCCATTTCCTTCCCCAATCATGGGAGAGGGGAGAATTGGGCCAATGACAAGTAGAGAGGGGCAGGCTCAGTTATGCCACGCACACACCCACTTCCAAAACACATAAAAAGAGACTCCCGGGACACGTAGAGAGATTCAGTTCCATTTTCTGCGGGACGCTCTGCCGGGAGACTCCAGACTTCACATCCATCAATCTTCAGAGACCAGAAATTTACTTCAGAATTTAAAGCAAGGGCCTAAACCCACAAACTGAGAACTCTTCTAAGCAGGCCTCAGCATCCTTAAAATCATTTGCAAACTATTCCACAGCCGGGCGAGCTGTCTGAATTCTTTTGCCAAGAACTTTTGCCAGTACCCAGAAAGCAGTGTTACATCCAGAATCCACTTGATCCGGACCGGAAAGCAGAGCAGTATCCAGAACCAGAGGCCGCTGTATCCAGAGAGGCTAGACCAGCACAGCAGAGCTGACCCAGACCGCTGTGAGCAGAACCAGCGATCCGGATCGCTGTGAGCAGAACCGGTGCCTGATTGACCCGCCGAGCAGACAGAACCGCTGCCGGACGTGTTGACCAGATCCGTGACGAGGCCTAGTTCAAATTTATATTGTGAGTACCTAGCAGAACTGTGCAGAACCAATCCCTTAGTTAAAATAATCTAATTCAAGCTATTTTAACCTAAGTAGAACTGCCTCCTAGAAATCGTATCATCTGTCATTTTTAAAGCTGCACAACTGTCACCTGTCGATTCTGCAGCTGCAAGCTGTCACCTGTCATTTTGAGTTTTACTTTAAATCCGAAAATCTACCTTTATTAAATCGTCCGTATCTCTATCTGGAACCGTTTGGGCTAGGAACGAAATTTAACTTTCATTTTAAAGCTGTGATTCTGGGCTTTCCAACGAACCTAGAACCGACTTCCTACTCCCTATACTTTTTCCGCAATCGCGATTTATGCACTTGCGAAATTTACCGCGATTTGCGATTTTGGCTCAATTTCTCCACTTGTCAAAATAGCAGCTTTCCTTTGTTAAAAATCCGTTTGCAACCTGGTAATAATTCATAGAGCATTGCTAAAGTGAGCCTGAACTAATACCAACAAGCATCTCTCACTCACCCTGAATCTCTAGAGGGAATTAAAATCAGTTAGCACATTTTCCCATCCGTTGCCATCACATTTAAAAGCATTTTGGGCCTGTGTTTCAAACTTCTACCTGTTTCCTCTGAGCTTGCTGAGGGGGGAACTGAATTTCGTATTGGATTTGATTGCATTCCTGAGAACTGTGTGCTCCTCTTTCCATCTCCTTCCATTTCTTACATTGCATATGGGGGAGGGGGCGAATTGCCAGAGAAAAAGTGATTACATTGTTGTGGTTGAAATCATGTCAAGTTTATTTGCTGTACTGCATTTTATTCCATCTTGCATTTCCTTGAAACCATAAAGCATTTTCAGCTACCTCATCCTCTATACTACTCCTAGGTAATCAAGTGTACCACTGTAACATTACCCATTGTGGATCCACATCATATGTCTCAGTGTACTATCAGATATTAATTTATTATAAAAGTGTGATATATATATATATTGTTTAATTTTTCAAATAAACCTTTTAATTTGCAAAACAAACCTACTTCTTGGCTCAATGGGGTCAGGGGGATTCTAAGAGAGGGGTGTTATATAAGGGTTGTCATCCAGAGTACATGAACTGGACCTAAAAATATATCAATAAGGGTTTCCCTCAGCATCCCAGACTAGGCATTGACTTAGCTGTAGTGTTGAAGGGAAGCCGCTTAACAAGGGCCTTCTGTGCCCAAGTACCTTTGCCTATCAAAGTCTCTTCATGCAGAGGGCCTGATGTGACAAAACAAATGATAAGTTATTTTCCTCTTACAAGTACTCCATTCAGGTGAATCAGTATTCTCACCGGATCCCCCTCAGCCGGGCTCAGATCCCTTTAATACAACAATCGTCACTTTGGATCCCTTCTTCTTGGCTCAGATCCTCTTTCACAATGTTAATAGGATTTTCTTTCTCAAGCTCAGATCCCTTTAATACAACGATTGTCACTTTGGATCCCCCTCTTCCGGGCTCAGATCCTCTTTCACAATGTTAATAGGATTTTTTCTCTGGTGACTCGCGGTTCACCCCGGATCCCACTCAGCAGGGCTCAGATCCACTTCTTAATACAATTAATCTCCTTCAGCCGGGTTCGGACCAATTTCAGTTGGTATCATGTATCGAAGACTTTAGAATGTGCACAGGGTTTGGCTTGACCCGTTGCTGGACCACTTTGATTTCACAATTCCTTTTTACAATTGTAACCTTTCAGTTGGATACCCAACAGAGACCTTCGAATGAGCACCCACGTGACACCGATGTGGCGCTGGACTACTCTGGACCACTCTGTTTATGGTATCTGTCTTGGCTTTAAAAGTACATGCACTCATCTGTTGTTTGATTATATTTGCTTCGCTTGTCACATACGCTTCACACACTGTTCTCTCCAGTTTTCTCTATACAATGTTAAAGCAGGCAACCTTGGCTTCAACACAGACCGGTCTGGCATCAGTCTCCCCAACTCACCGACTGTGCTGACTTTACTGGCGCTGCTTTGTTGTAGAAGCCAAGGACAGTACCACAGCGGCAAACGATCCTCCCCACCTTGGCTATCGACGCGGGAGAACCCGGGTGCCTCTGACACACAATGCAGGTTTCTTCAGCTTTGATTCCGGGTCTTAAGTTTCTTATTCTCGAACTCTCATGAAAGTAACAGTCTTCCTTAGAAAAGGTCATGGTCATTGGCACTTCCCTCCTTGCAACTCTCTTTGGTCTTGCAATCTTTCTCCTTGTATTAAACTGCTGCTTCCTTGTGTGCTTTGCCTTGCTCAGAGTGTGCTTTTGTGCTCCGTCTTTTATCCGTGTGGGGGAAGTGTGATGGAAGTCAGGTTTGTGTAATTATCAGTAATTGTTTGTGTTGGGAATGGGGGCGGGGGTTGAGCTCCTAAGTATCCTACCTGATAGGATGGGGAAAAGGTGTTACGGGGAAGAGGATGCAGCGTCTCGAGTCCGGTATCCCACTTCCACTCCCCGAAGACCCCTCACCCAGGTGATCCTCCCGCACTGGTCCACCACCAGGAACTAGATACAAAAGCAATGGCTGTGTCATGGCCACCTGGATGACAGAACCCCGGGCACTAGCGAGTTAGACACCTTCAGTTTTCTCACAGTTTTTTAATATTTCAATATGTTTGGGTAAGTGGTGTACTACATATCATGGGCGAAGTGGGTGAGTGGTGTTGGCTGCTGGGAACTTGGATAGGCGTTAATGGCGTGAGTGGATAATCAAAGGAGTTGCTGTTCACCTCTGGAATTTATGGGGGGGTTCAACAACCCGGCTAAGGCTCGTAGGATGATGGCATATCTTGAGCAGTACGCCCCAAGGGTCCAGATGCTCCAGGAGACCCATGCATTAAGATCGGTTCATGAGTCCTTTGCCCCCAAATGGGGACCGCCGATCTTTTACCACATACTCCTCGCAGGCGCGTGAGTTAATGACATTGATACACCCCATGGCTACATTCATTTTGGACAAAAGCTACATAGATTTTTTGGGTCAGTATTTTTTGTTGAGGGGCAAACTTGATGGCGTGGATGTACTGCTGGTTAACTGCCATGGTCCTATTGTTGATAATCTAGAATTTTACTGGTCGCTTGCAGATGTTATTATTGGGCATATTGATGTACCTGTGATCTGGGGTGGGGACATGAATATGATCCTGGACACCGCCTTGTAACGCTCTACCAGAACGCACCGTCACCTGACAATGGCGGTACAATTACTCTTGCGTATTTTGTCGCAATTACACTTGTCGAATGTCTGGAGGAAGCTGCAGGGTCGTGAGTACACATACTACTCGACAGTCCACGATTCCTTGTCCCGGATTCCCAGATTAATTATTGGCTGTTGTCTTTGGAGTGGATGGGGAGGAGATGGGGTGCTCTCTCCTCCCACACACATTCTCTGATCACGTACCCATTGTGCTTTCATTGGTCTTTACACACACACACATACACTCCGCCCCTTCTGCACATGTCCGCTGAATTTTTTTCAAACAATGTGGGCTCAGTGGCTCATCATGCTACGGTTTGGGAAACCTTTAAAGTATTCATGAGGCGGGAATTGATATCTAGCACCTCCAAGACCTTTAAATCACCCAGATGAGAACTTAGTGTCCTTGAGCAGGGGATTTGGCAGCTCAAAACAAATATACCAGGTCTAGTGACAAGGCATTGCTGAGCCTAATCAACGGCAATTTTTTAAATGCCATACTCCCCAAACCTGGTAAACCGCATTGATGCGAAGATCTTTGCTAAAATACTTGCTTCTAGACTCCTCCCTTATATGGCCGTTTTGGTTCACACAGACCAATTGGGATCTATCCTGGCGAGGTCCACTATGTTCATTCTACGTAGGCTTTTTGGCATTATCTCCCAAATATATCCAAAAGCTCGGGCGGGTGAGGCATCCCTAGACGCTGAGAAAGCTTTTGACTCTGTGTCATGGAAGTACATAATGAGTGTCCTGCAGCGTTGTGGGTTCTGGGCTTAATACCTCAGTTGCATGCAAATACTATACTCTCATCCTACCGCTAGAGTGCAAACCAATTCCACGTTGTCCACTAGTATGGGGTTCTGCATAGGGACACGTCAAGGGTGCACCCTGTTGTTTGTGTTGACCATAGAGTCACTTGTGGCAATAATTAGGCCTAGACACGGGGACAGGGGACTTTGTATGGGTTGCCTCAGGTCATATCTCTGTATGCAGATACCTTATTTTATATCCGTGATCTTGAGGTGAACCTTCGCCCTGTGATGGATGAAGTGTACACGTTCTCCAAATACTTGGGCTACACGATCAACAAATTTAAGTCAGAGTTGTTCCCCCTTACGGATTCCACGTTCCCGATGGTCATCCCGCAAGGGTTCCACTGGGTGGATTCCCAGTTCAAATACCTGGGTATTAAGGTTTCTAGGCACAACGTACTTTGTTTGCAGATAACTACACCGACTATATGCAAATCCTGGATGCCAAATTTAAGATCTGGGCTAGGCTGCAGGTCACGTTGTATGGCAGATTTTCTTTGTTGAAGATGGTAGTTCTCCCCAAGCTATTATATTTCTTCTGCAATATTCCTATCTGGCCGGGTTGGGCCTTTTTTCGTCAATCCGTTCCATGATGGTGGGGTTTTTGTGATGGGTCGGGGGTGACCCAGATGAGTTGGGAAAAGCTCACAGATGATGATAGGGGCGGACACGTGTCCCCAGATGTGGAACTGGACTATCTTGTGTCGCAGGCCCAATATGGGGGGTACTGGTATGTCCCAGGACCGGAGGTGGTGCACCTAGCGCTTGACAGTTATAGTGGTTCCCCCACTAATCTTAAGGCACTGATATTTACTGGTAGGCATGTAGACACCTGCACATTCGATCCAGTGTGCACCACTGTTTCTGAGATTGGGTATTGTGGTGCCTTATCACCCGAAAGTTCCTCTGCAAACTTTTCCTGGCTAGAACGCCTCAGTCTAAATCTAGGTGTGCAAAAATCCTGGGGAACCAATACCGACCTGACACTGGGAGATCTGTTCCCAGAAGGGTCCTTTGTGTTTCTGGAGGACTATATGGCTAAACCCGGTAGTGGGCCATTGGTTATCCTGCAATATTATAGATTAAGAGCAGTGGCCAGATGGCTGTGGCCAATGTTCCCGCACAAGCCGGAAACTCATCCACTCTTGGATGCCGTGGTGGCAGGTGGGGAAACCAGGCATTTGGTGTCCAGGTTGTATAAACTAGTACTGGATTTGCAACCAACTAGGATCACGATACGAGCACAGTGGTAGAAGGATTTGGGGGTCCAATTTTCTGATGTCCAATGGCAAAAATGCTGTGCTATCACTAAAGAGGTGTCAATGTGCGCCAGGTAAAGGCTGATCCAGTTTAAATGACTGAATCAACTTCACTATTCACCAGCTATACACCACTATACACCAGAGTGGCGAAGTTCACCCCGGAAGCCCCTGTCGTATGCATGAACTGCAGCCGTACCCCAGTGGATATGGTGCACATGTTGACCCAGGGATATTTAGACCCCCATGCGTGTCTTTTTGGGGTGTACGGTTGGCTCTGGGAAGTGGTGTGAACTGTCTGGTTACTGTGGTTCCCTCTGTAACGCTCACCTGACTCCCACAGAGGCGCTGGCCTGGTTCGCGCTGCTGTGACCTCTTCTAAGGTGATGCACAGGGTTCGGAAGACGGACTGAACCGGGCCCCCAAATCTGGCTTGTCTGGCTCGCAGACGTATCCTTCTGTAGGCGAAAATAGGGGATTAACTGTCTGCGGGGTAATGCAATCAGCCTCCCACTTTCCCCTCTCACCCTCCTAGAAACCCTTCTGTGATTCCTCGTAGCGTCTCACCTTAGGGTCTGGAAGGACAAGCTCTCCATCCTGCTTCTGATGCAGGGGCGCGTTGGTATCCAGTTACTTCACTGGATTTTCGGATTGGTGAGAACCAAACTTGCTTAGCTTCCAGGTAAGTTTTTTGATAAGAGGTTCCCCTTGTGTCCATGCATTAATGTACTAATGCTAGTGTCTTTTTCCCCATAGGGGCCGGGGTACGGAATGCCGGGGAACAGGCACCGACGCGAGATGAGAGGTGAAATCCTTGTAGAAATCAGGTAAGTCTTTAATGAGCGTTTTTTGGTAATGTCTTTTCATTCGCTCATTAACGCTGATGTCTTTTTTTCCCCTTAGGGGCCGGGGTCCGGAAATGCCAGGATGCGGCGCGGACCCGAAATGAAGAGGGAATGAATCAACAGGTAAGTCTTAACATGGAGATTTAGCTTTCCTTATTCCCTTCTCTCTCTCACCTTTTGTTCTGGTCTTTTTCTCCCTAGGCGCTGGGGCGTGACTGCGAATCGGGATGATCGCTGCTGAACATGGAGGTGCCCTGTAAAGGTGAGTGGAATGCGGCGCTGCAGCGATCGACGCGATGAGTTTTTAAATAAAAGTCTTCCTTTTCAGGATTGTCGGCGAGATGTCTCCGGGATGCGGATTTAGCAGGTAAGGACTTTTCTTTCTTCTGTTCTCTTCTTCTCTTCCTTTGCAGGTGATCCAGGATGCTGGCAGGCGTGGCAGAAGTCAGGATGCAGGAGCAGACACGGTGAGCGTCCAGCTGCTAGATGCAGAACAACGCGAAGCACGTGTTTAAATAGCCTTGGGAGAAGTTCCAGGTATGTATCCTTCCTCCAATCAGGTATGTATCCTTCCCCGACCACGCCCGGATGGTAAATTAGTCCCACAGGTAAAGTAGTTCCTTTCAGGCCTCAAGGAGGCCGGGATCCTGCAGCATGGTCTGCATCAGGTAAGTGCACCCAAGCACTTCCATAATGAGCCTGGCACCTATGGCGCCAGGACTGATGTCTTTTATGAGCCTGGCGCCATAGGCGCCAGGACACTGTCCAAAGGGCCCCTATATGGGGTTGCTGGGTCCTTCCTTGGGGACTGGATGTCTGCTTTCGGGGACGCAGGGCTTGAACCGGCTCCCCGGGAGCGGGCATCATGACAGCACTCCCCACCAAGGCCCCTCCCAAGGTTGTTCCCTCCGGGGGTTTTGGTTTGTCTGGGAAGAGTCAGTGGAATTTCCTGACTAATCGAGGTGCATGCACATGGTCACTGGGTTCCCACGACCTCTCCTGATGTCCGTACCCCTTCCAATCAATTAGGTAGAACAGTTTTGACCTAAACATTTTTGAGTCTAAAATGTTCTTCACTTCGAATTCGGGCTCCCCATCTGTTACAATAGGTTCTGGAGGTTTGAGTAGTCGGGTTCCGAGTACCACTGGTTTCAGAAGTGACACATGAAAAACAGGGTGAATTCGCATACTAGCTGGTAAATCAAGTTTAACAGCCACTGGGTTCATTATTGCGTAACAGAATAAGGTCCCAGATATTTTGGGTTCAAAGTTCGAGGCCCTTTGAGTGGTAAATGTCTGGTAGCTAACCACACTTGATCCCCAATCTGATACGGAGGTGCTTCACTCCGATGTATATCAGCATTCTCCTTGTATTTTCTCTTGGCTTGTTGTAAATGCGTAGTTGCCTCTTTGAAGGCTTGGGTAATTGTAGAATGCAGATGTTCTACTGCAGGCATTCCGAGGTTCTGAGGTGAGTCAAGGTTTGAGGTTCGAGGGTGATGCCCAAACAAAGTATAAAAAGGACTGTGGCCAGTTCCAGAGTGTACCGAATTATTATATGCGTTTTCGGCTATCCAAAGAATGTCTTTCCAGTTGCTTTCATATTGCTGTAACATACACCGTAAGTATTGCTCAAGGGTCTGATTTGTCCTCTCGGTCTGACCATCGGTCTGAGGGTGGTGATTGGTCGATAATCTTACGTCGATCTGCGCCATTTGACAACATTTGCGCCAGAAGTGGGAAATGAATTGGCTTCCCCGGTCAGAGATTAGTATAGAGGGGAATCCATGTAGCCGAACAATATTTTCGAGGAATTCTTTGGCTAGGACAGAAGCTGAAGGTAAACCTTTCAAAGGAATAAAGTGGGCCATTTTGGAAAACAAATCCACAATTACCAGAATAGTATTGTACCCCGAACAAGGAGGCAGGTCCGTAATAAAATTCATTGATAGGGTGTGCCAGGGTGCTGGCGGTATGTCTAGAGGTTGAAGGAGACCGGCTGGTCTTTTCTTTTGACTTTTATTTTGGGCGCAAACACCACAGGACATCACAAAAGATTTAACATCTTTTCGCCAAGAGGGCCACCAAAATTGTCGTTTCACCTTTTCCTCTGTCTTGGCAATACCGGGGTGTCCCTCTATTAATGCATCATGATAACCGGAAATAACTAGTTCGTGTAATTCCTTATGTGGCAGGAATAAGCGTCCTTGGAAATAAGGTAAACCATTATCTATGGTAAAGTCTGATCCCTTTTGTATCCTATCCTGTAAGGTTGCAGGGTCCAGGAGTTGTTTCACTCTGGCTTGAATGTCTTCAAGCGTCTGTAACAAAGTCATGCCTAGAATCCTCTGTTCGGGAATTATTGGTACTGGTTCTGAGTTTGTATCAGATTCTCCCATTCCAATTCGGGATAAGGCGTCTGCTTTGCCATTCTTGCAGCCAGGTCGATAGGTAATCACGAAATCAAATTCAGCGAAAAACAAAGCCCATCGGAGCTGCCGTGATGACTGAGCCTTGGCGGTTTTCAAATACTGTAAATTCCGGTGATCAGTGATCACTGTGATGGTATGTCGAGCACCAAGCAGATAATGCCGCCAGGCTTTAAAAGCGGACTTAATGGCTAACAGTTCTTTGTCCGTGATTGCATAATTAACCTCGGGTGCTGAGAATTTTCTGGACCAAAATGCTACGGGATGCAGTTGGTTGGTTTCGGGATCTCTTTGGGACAGGACAGCTCCCATGGCTAGGCTGGATGCGTCAGTCTCGACGACATAAGGGAGATCAGGACGCGTGTTTTTCCTTATAGGTGCGGAGGTAAACTTAGCTTTTAAATCCTGAAAGGCCTGCTCGGCTTCTTCAGACCATTCAAAACGTTTATTTTTCCTCAAGAGTGCAGTAATGGGTTGTACCACGCGTGAAAATTCCGGGATAAACCTGCGATAGAAATTGGCAAAGCCGAGCATGCTTTGAACCCCTTTTACAGAGCTAGGTGATGGCCATTTGAGGATGGCATCCACTTTTCTTGAGTCCATTTGGACTCCTTTGGGTGTCAGGATGAAACCTAGAAACTCGACTTCTGTGGTATGGAAAACACATTTCTCCAATTTAGCAAATAGTTTGTGTTGACACAGTTTTTCAAGTACTGCCCTGACGTGTTTTCTGTGATCAGATTCCGAAGAGGAGTACACCAGAATGTCATCGATATATACGACAACACAAACATCGATGAGTTCCTGAAGGACATCATTCATGAAGTATTGGAAGGCAGCCGGCGCGTTACACAATCCGAAAGGCATCACCTGGTACTCGAATAATCCGTATTTATTACGGAAGGCAGTTTTCCATTCGTCGCCTTCTTTAACTCATACCAGATGATAAGCCCCCCGGAGATCTAACTTGGTGTATATGCAAGCATCCTTCACCTAGTCAAGGAGTTCAGGGATCAGGGGCAGAGGATAACGGTTTTTAACCGTTATCTGGTTCAATGCGCGGTAATCGATACAAGTTCTAAGGTCGCCTTCTTTTTTGGGCACGAAGAACAAAGCCGAGGATGCCGGGGATTTATACGGGCGAATAAAACCATTAGCTAGGTATTGATCCAAATATTATCTCAAATGCAGATTTTCAGGTTCGGTAAGGGCATAAATCCTGCTACAAGGGGGTTGTGCACCGGGCACCAGATCGATTTGGCAATCGTACGATCTGTGAGGAGGTAAGGCGTTGGCCTGTTCCTTTTGGAAGACGTCCGGAAAGTCTTGGTATTCCGGAGATAGTTCCATGGAAGCAGAGGTTACAGATGCTAGATTAATCTTCAGTTTTTCTGGGTAGCAGGTTTGTGTACAATCCGGGAAGGTTATTCTCTTAGCTCGCCAATCAATTCGAGGATTATGTGTCTCTAACCAAGGGATTCCAAGAATAACCTGAAACTGTGGAGCCTTGATTACATCAAACACAACACCCTCCCAATGGCCGTCGGGACCAATAAGAGTCACCTCAGTAGTGGAATGTGTTACCGGTCCAGAGGCAATTTCAGTTCCATCGACTGTGGTGATGACATCTTTGCTGGTTTTAGGACAGAGAGGGAGGTTAATCCTAGAGACCAATTCACGATCGACATAGTTTCCAATAGCCCCACTATCGATGTATGCCTTTATTGCATGCAACCGCTTAGGCTGTTCTGGATCTACTGGAACCATTGGCACAATGAAATGCGAGGTCTGAGAGTTAGTTTTCAAGCTCGGCAAGCGGACCCCTACACTTGTCGGGCGGAGTTGTTTCCCGAAACAGAGTCTTCATGGTTTTTATCAGCGGCTCCTACCGCCTTTCGGGGCGGTTTTGCCGGGCAATCTCGTAGAAAGTGTCCAGAATTCCCACAATAAAGGCATAATTTTAACTGCCGCCTCCTTTCACGTTCCTTTTGAGTTAAGGGTCCTTTAACCCCTCCAATTTGCATAGGCTCAGAGACATCAACTCCCTTGGGATTAGCATGGGTCTTGACCAACACCCGGGTCTCAAACCTGGACCGATCTGCTTTTATGTTTTGAAGTCTGTGATCCAATTGGACCACTAAGTCTATATACTCTGTGCATTCTTGGGGCGGATTTACAACTTGGGCCAAGACATCTTTAAGTTCTCTGCGTAGCCCTCGATAAAACAACGTGACTCTTTTATCCTCTGGCCATCCCGTTTCCACAATTAGTCTATTAAAGGTTGCAATATAGGATAAGAGGTCCTGATTGCCCTGTCGCAGGGATAGAAATTCGTCATCCAGAGCCTGCCCCTGAGAGTGTTGAGCAAATAACCTTTCCATGCTTGCTTGAAACCTTTGAAAATCACGGAGAATCGGGTCATCTTGAGTAACCAGTGGAACTGACCAATCGGCAGCGCAGCCGCTGAGATATGACAATACAAAGGCTACCCTGGTCTGATCATTAGGGAAGGCCCCAGGTCTGCATAGGAAGTGCAAACGACACTGATTCATGAATACGGCGAATCGTTTGGGGTCCCCAGCAAAGCGTTCGGGTGGGGCCAGCGGCATGTTTCCAGGTAGATTAATCTGCACTGGGTTACTGGAAACCACAGGAGCGGGGTTCCCTCCGGAACCGGGTAGAGGAGTTTGCCCAGCTTGACCTTGCAAAAGCTGTCTGGCCAGGTCATCAGTTCTTTCCTTTGATATTATTAATTCCCTCCTGAGGGCATTAGTCTCTTGACGAGCGGCATGTACTCCGGCCCATAATTCCCCCAGTAATTGGGCCAACTGATCAGTCTCAGAACTTTCCATAGCGCCTGGGTGGGAATTTGTAGGAAGGCTTCGCGTTCTGTAACGCTAACCTGACTCCCACAGAGGCGCTGGCCTGGTTCGCGCTGCTGTGACCTCTTCTAAGGTGATGCGCAGGGTTCGGAAGACGGACTGGACCGGGCCCCCAAATCTGGCTTGTCTGGCTCGCAGACGTATCCTTCTGTAGGCAAAAATAAGGGATTAACTGTCTGCGGGGTAATGCAATCAGCCTCCCACTTTCCCCTCTCACCCTCCTAGAAACCCTTCTGTTATTCCTCGTAGCGTCTCACCTTAGGGTCTGGAAGGACGAGCTCTCCATCCTGCTTCTGATGCAGGGGCGCGTTGGTATCCAGTTACTTCACTGGATTTTCGGATTGGTGAGAACCAAACTTGCTTGGCTTCCAGGTAAGTTTTTTGATAAGAGGTTCCCCTTGTGTCCATGCATTAATGTACTAATGCTAGTGTCTTTTTCCCCATAGGGGCCGGGGTACGGAATGCCGGGGAACAGGCACCGACCCGAGATGAGAGGTGAAATCCTTGTAGAAATCAGGTAAGTCTTTAATGAGCGTTTTTTGGTAATGTCTTTTCATTCGCTCATTAACGCTGATGTCTTTTTTTCCCCTTAGGGGCCGGGGTCCGGAAATGCCAGGATGCGGCGCGGACCCGAAATGAAGAGGGAATTAATCAACAGGTAAGTCTTAACATGGAGATTTAGCTTTCCTTATTCCCTTCTCTCTCTCACCTTTTGTTCTGGTCTTTTTCTCCCTAGGCGCTGGGGCGTGACTGCGAATCGGGATGATCGCTGCTGAACATGGAGGCGCCCTGTAAAGGTGAGTGGAATGCGGCGCTGCAGCGATCGACGCGATGAGCTTTTAAATAAAAGTCTTCCTTTTCAGGATTGTCGGCGAGATGTCTCCGGGATGCGGATTTAGCAGGTAAGGACTTTTCCTTCTTCTGTTCTCTTCTTCTCTTCCTTTGCAGGTGATCCAGGATGCTGGCAGGCGTGGCAGAAGTCAGGATACAGGAGACACGGTGAGCGTCCAGCTGCTAGATGCAGAACAACGCGAAGCACGTGTGGCTGTTCGGGTGGGGTTTAAATAGCCTTGGAAGAAGTTCCAGGTATGTATCCTTCCTCCAATCAGGTATGTATCCTTCCCCGACCACGCCCGGATGGTAAATTAGTCCCACAGGTAAAGTAGTTCCTTTCAGGCCTCAAGGAGGCCGGGATCCTGCAGCATGGTCTGCATCTGGTAAGTGCACCCAAGCACTTCCATAATGAGCCTGGCGCCTATGGCGCCAGGACTGATGTCTTTTATGAGCCTGGCGCCATAGGCGCCAGGACACTGTCCAAAGGGCCCCTATATGGAGTTTCTGGGTCCTTCCTTGGGGACTGGATGTCCGCTTTCGGGGACGCAGGGCTTGAACCGGCTCCCCGGGAGCAGGCATCATGACACCCTCTTGCTTACCCAATCGCAGTTGTCCCTCTACCCCTTCTCGTCTGTTCATTGTTTTTCTGCTAATGAATGTTAGTCCGCTCTGCTGTACTCCAACAGTTGATATTGCCTGCTTTAGTGGCTGTATCATGCCAATGCATAAACTATTATGTATGTGCCACGGTTTTGCCCAGTTAGTATGCATATACATTTTAGATACATTTTTTAAAAAAAATAAAGTAACTGCCTGACTCTGCCTGACCCTATCAATGGGACAACTTAAGTTCTTTCTGCAGCCGGTTTCCTATACACTCCCCATGTTATTCCTATGGGAAATCTTCACTACTTCCGGTTGCCTCCTCCTCGTCCCAGTATTTGTTGGAAATGGGGACGGGGGTGATGGAAGGGTTTTGGAGGATAGATCTATTTCCCACTATTCTATCAGGGAATCGACAATGGGCATACAGAAATCCTTTAGCCTGGTCTTCCCTCAAGGGGATGGTTGACCCCTTCCATATTCCTGATGTTTGATTATACAAGCCTGGGATTTGACGGTATTCCCTGTCGTTTAGATTGGTAGTGGATGAATGGATATTGACATCAGTTGGTTTCTCTTCCTTCCCCACTGTGGGAAATTAATGACAGGATTGGATTTAGGGTAAATGAGACCAGGATTAGGGTGACGGGAATCAACGTATCCCATGAAGGTATCCGGGACTTCCTCTTCGTCTTCTGTCGCCCCGTCAGAAAACCAAGTCTCGTCCGGGGCATTCTCACAAAAGCGACCCCGAATTCCGCAACCCAGGTGATACTCCCTTGCTCGTCCACCCCAAGAGTTGGGCTCCAAAAGCAGTAGCCCTCCTCTGGCAACCTGAATAGAGGATTCTCAGGGTCTACATGGGAAAATACCCCTAGGTTTCTAACATTCCCTATCTAAAACCGAAACGAGGGGTCTGTCCAATGTTAAGATGTCCAAAGTAAACCGTCCTGTGTCAAAAATACTATTCTGGCCCTCAAATCTAGAAAAAACAATTCTAAAGTGAAAAGGGAAAATGTCTTTGGCCTTTACTAGTGCACAAATGTTCAAAAAGGAAATGGGCAACTTCTACACAAAGAGGCCCAGAAGAACAGAGTTAATTGTTACAGAGGGTGGTTCCCTTCCCTGGATTTCTCTTCACTCTCTCGTGTAGTTTCAAGAATGTCAGTTTCTCAAGTTTCTTCTATTCAACAACACAAAACAACTTGGCTGTTAGTCTGTATCTTACTAGGATACTTGGTGTACTCTCGTGCCAGGTTTCCCGTTTTGCTAGTCCTAATCTATGATATGATATGATAAGGCATTTATAACACGCCTGTACACACGTTTTTCTAGGCGCCACAAAACAAGGGAGGGAATACATAGGTAGGAGAAGACAAAGGATCCTACTAGGCCTTGTGTCATTCGGATCGTGCAAGTGTGACAATAGAAGTGCAGGGGGTAGGATAGGAGGAAGTGCAAAGGAGAGGAAAGGGGGAAATGCGATCAGGGCAGCATGGCTCTGAGTAAGTGCAACAAGGGCAGCAAGGCTCTGGATAAGTGCAAGGAGGCAGGGGGCTGTAGGGGTTACAGTTACATCCCCTAGGAGTGTGGTAGGCCAGGAGGCACTTCAAAGGAAGACTGGTCGTGGAGGGGCCTGAAACCCAGTGAGACCCGAGGGAACCAAGTGCAGAAGACCAGTAAGTTAGCAAGGGAGCGAGAAAGAGAAGGCAGAGGAGAAAAGGAGGGTCTTGGGCTGCTTCTGGAACTTCAGGTGGTCCAGCTCAAGTCTGAGAGAGGCAGGGAGGCTGTACCAGAGCGAGGCACCTGCAGAGGAGAGAGATCTACCCCCCACTCTCTGCCTGGAGAAGATCTGACCCTCAGAGAGTTGGAGGTAGCTGAGAGAAGGGCTCTAGAAGGAAGGTATTTTGGAAGAGAGAGTTTGATGTAGTGAGGGCCCCAGCCCCAGAAAGACTTGTGGATGATGTAGAGGGTCTTGAACTTGATCCTTGCAGCCACCAAGAGCCAATGAAGAAATTTACGGGCTGGGGAGATACAGTTCCTGGCCTTGAGGCCAAGGATAAGTCGTGCAGTCCTGTTCTGGATTAGTTGCAGTAGAGATAAAGGTAGGCAGATTGAGAAAGAGGCTGTTGCAGTAGTCCAGCCTGGAGAGCACCAGGGCTATGGAGACAGTGAGCTTCTGGGGGAAAGTGAGAAAAGGTAGAATACCTATGAGGAGGTGCAGCTGGAAGTGGCCTTTTTTGGCAAGGTCTGTGATCTGAAGAGAGAAGGAGAGAGTGGTGTCGAAGATGACACCACGGTTTTTTGCCTCAGAGCAAGGCGAGGGCAGAGGGCCCAAGAAGGGTAGCCAGAGTGAGAGAGGGAAAGCAGGAGCAGGGGTTCCAATGAGAAGAATCTCTGTCTTACTGGCATTAAGGTAAAGGTCGTTGGAGGCGCACCAATCCTGAATCGCGTATAGGTGGTCGGGAATGAGCGAAGGAGGAGAGGAGGCTGAAGGAAGCCTGAAAGAGAGCTGAGTGTCTTCCGTATAACACTGAAAGTTAGAAGAGAAGGTGGCGATCTGGTGGGCCAAAGGGCTAGATAGACATTGATGAGCCAGGGTGAGAGGATAGAGCCCTGGTGCAAACCACATGTGGAGAGAGAGGTGGTGGAAAGGACCCAAGTTGGACCTGGGAGAGACAGTCCAGGAGGAAGGAGGTGAGCCACGCCAGGGCCTGATCCATGATACCCAAGTTCACACAGTGTCGGTTGATCAGGGTGGCGTGATTGTCCGAGTCGAAAGCAGAGGAAAGGTCAAGGAGGATGAGGACAGGGGGAGAGCTGGAGTTGAGATTAGAGGGCAGAACTTCACGGTTGTTCAGGAGAGCAGTTTCTGTGCCTCTGGCTGCTCTGAAGCAAGACTGATGGTCATGGAAGTTGCCAACAGATTGAGTGTGGAGGGTAAGCTGGGAGATGGTGTCACGACTACTGGCTTTACTCCTTGCACCTACCTCAGTTCAGCAGCATGCACACACACATACGCCTCAAGGCCTCCCCATGGGACACGTGGGCTCCAGAAACGCCACTGGGGGGCCTGTGCTAAACCACAGAGGGGTAGGAGAAGGGTTAGTTGGATCCAATCCGGGTGCACCTGGTGCCACATCCATCACCAATTGGATGATTAGTGAGTCCACTCACTTTCTGTTCCTCCAACATGGAGGAGGACTAGCCCAAGCAGAACTGATATGCTGCAGACCTGCCCTTGGGTGTGGTTGACTATATATGCCACACCCAGCCAGGCAGCCCTTGCTTCGCGTTACACTGCTCCCAGCGTGACGCTCACCGGCACAGCTCCAGCAACCTGCAAAGAAGAAAGACAGATGCTATACAGGATAAAATGCAACAGACCCAACCCCTGATCCTCGTGACACTCACCTGATGGTCCTGGTCTGAATCCTGTTCTGCGACACTCTCGCTGACTTCCTCATCATTTCGGTCCCGCGATCCTGTTAAGAAAAGAAGAAAAAAAGAACAGTAAGTGCCAACAGAAGCGCTTACAGAACCTTTGAAGCCATGAACGTAGCGTGCACGGAAAAGGCAGCATTTTACAGCAACGCCTGAAAAGGCTGCCATTACAGACATAAGAAGTCACAAACGTAACGTGCACAGACAGTGCATTAAGCCCAAGGAAGCAACGCAGATGAAAGGGCAGTGCATGCAAACATCAGGCTACAGAAGCAAGTGCATGCATTACACATTACAGCCTATAGAACAAACAGGAAAACGGCGCGCACAGTGGTTGGGGAGTCAGGGAGGGCGCAGGGTGGAGTGAAGGGTCCAGTGAACAATGTTTCCTAACATTTAGTCCTGTATCCCCTTTCAGAAGCAACCCCAGAGGTTCCAGTCCCCAGAAGGTCCCGACACAGATTCCAGAGTGGAAGAGGTTTCCAGGTGCTCCTGCAGAGTTAAGGTGAGCATAACAGATGGCCAGCTTTTCCAGGAGTTTACCCAGGAAAGGAGTGATAGAAATCGGGCGATAGTTTGCCAGACAGAATTGATCGGCAGAAGGATTTTTTAGGAGCGGGTGCATAAGGGAGTGCTTGAGGACAGAGGAGAAAGATCGAGTGGCGAAAGAGTGATTGTAGAAATCGGCCAAGGCTGGAGTGAGGTTGGCAACGTGGTCTGGAGGATCAAGGGAAGCACCTGTTTGGACGACACTTTCATAGATCAGACTTTTCTAGAGACAGAACATTTGAGGGCCCTGTAATTCCTAATTCAAGGAGCCCTGACCCGGTACATCCCCATTCCCATTCGAGCCCCCATAGGGCTCAATGGGAATGGGGAGCATGCTAACAAGGTTAGCATGCTGGACTCCTCGCGGGACCCGCTAAAGAGACCTCGTAATAGGGCAGTAAGAGGTTGACGGCTACGGCACCTTTAACAGCATCTTTAATCCAGTACCGCCCTACTCGTAATGACCCACTTTGTCAGAGAGAAGGAGGAAAAAGGTAGAGGGAGAGGTGGCCAAAGGGGACCTCAGAGAGGTAGAGGGAGAGGAAGAGGAAAGCAAAGACAGCATGTTCTGAGTTGTATTAGTGAAATGAGAGGCCAGAGCCATACAGAGGGCCTGGGAAAGGTGGAGATTGTAGTAGTATTGGCCAGCTCCTTGCAGATTTTAACGTGTTTGGCTGTGTTGTTAGAGGCCAAAGAGACGCAGGCTTGGATATGGACCCTCTTCTTGGAGAGGTCAGAGAGGCTGTATTGACTTTGGAGCAGGCGGCAGGCCAGTTTGTTGGGGGATGTGCCCAAAGCCCTCCACTTACTCTCAGCCACCCTGCACTTTTGTTTCAGGGCGGCGAGGTCTAAATCAGGACTTCCTCTGGTACTGTTCAGTACATACTATTCAACTTAACCATGCCTGGTCTGTTTTTCCTACCAGGGCTTTTTAAAATAAAGTCACTTGAAATGTGTATCCGCCTGGTATACTCTCCTGCCAGGGCTTTTCATATTTGTATATATTCATGTGACTTGATTCTGCCTGCTATACTCTCCTGCCAGGGCTTTTTCAAATAAAGATACTTGCAACTTTTATCTGCCTGGCATACTCTCCTGCCAGGGCTTTTCTTAGTTGTAAATATTCATGTGACTTGATTCTGCCTGGTATACTCTCCTGCCAGGGCTTTTCCTATTTGTATATATTCTTGTTACTTGAATCTACCCAGTATACTTTCCTGCAAGGGCTTTCTCACATGTTTATATTCATGCACCTTTAATCTGCCTGGTATACTCTCCTGCCATGGCTTTTCTCATGTGAGCACTGTGCACACTTGCAGACTTAATAGTCTTTTATATCTGTTCTGTCCTGTCTTGAATCCTCTACTAGCATGCCAAGGTTTCTCTACACCCATAAACTTGACAGTCTTTTATGCCTCTTTAAGAGAATTTCACTTGCTTGTTCTTTCTTACCTGCTTTATTTACATTTATTTGGTTTTGACAGCCTTGCCGATACCCCCCCAGGGGTGCCCGCTTCCCTTGGGTGGACTCACTGGCTTTGGCTGGCGTATGCCGGTGATTCCATTGAAAGTGGGTGGTGACATTTCGCCGTGCTGCTTTCTCTCGCCGCCTCAGCTTTCGAGCTTCACGGCCTCTCGCGGCTTCCGCTTTTCTGTTCTGCATCCCTCCGGGCTTTGGTGCGTTGCAGACTACCTTGTGGTACCAGTGAATGCTCAGAAGCTCTCTACTTACGTCTGGCATCCTTGTCTCGTACGTTTGCCTGCAGTTTGCTTTTCATTTCCTTGTCAGAAAGCCGGTTCGTTCCAGTGACACCACTCCAGCCCCATGGTCTCTCGGTCAGCACAGATAGAAGTAGGATTCTCCAGCCAGTGTCTCTCCGTCAGCTGTTGTGGTGGTTTACATTTCCCGGCTTCAAGTCGATTTCTGTAACAACTAGAGCACAGCTTGCACACTTGGCCTCCATTGAACTTAATTCCTCGGCTCATCTTCTTCGTCACAGTATGTTCAAATCCAGGGGAATAAACATCTTTGTCTGATAATGTGTATGCAAAGTTTGGTTCAGTGTTCTTAGTGATCATGATGGGCAAGTCAGTTCTTGATGTCTTGTGTGCAGAAACTGGGAAGATGTCTTCAGTACCCTTCTTAGGTAGGTCAGGGGAGGGATGACAATATGCCATTAGGGAATGGAGAATGGCAGGGGTATCCTCAAATGAAAAAGGAGGATACCATGTCTCGTCTGTTGATGTCATAACACCCCCCAAGGGTCGCTGATTCGTTACATACCCTTAACCTAACACTGCTGGTTCTCTCAGTACCTACTGGGAAAGGGGAAAGGAAGTCTGCATTTCCCTGTTCTCTTAGTTTTCGGCGTTCTACCATGAAACAATAAGGCTGCATGTCTAAGAACTGACGCATGACCGTGTATTGGTGTCCTTGTGAAGGTTCATCCATGTTAATGAATATGGATCTGTGACCAATCTAAATGTTCTGCTAGTGAGGTAATATTTAAAGTATGACACTGCCCACTTCATTGCTAAGGCCTCCAGCTCAATAGTGGCATAGTTCTTTTCTGGGGGTATAGTTTCCTACTGATATAAAGAGTAGGTGTTCAATGCCATCGTGATCTTGTAAAAGGACAGCCCCCAACCCAACATGTGAAGTGTCTATCTGTAAAAATGAACTCTCTGTTAAAATCACGGTTCACTGCACAGAGTTTCTTGAGTTTATCAAAATACAGTTGGTCTTCATCTCTCTACTTGGTCTTTTGGGGTTCTACATTCTTACGTTTTATCAGTGAGGCAAGACATGAAGGAAGAATAACTGGGGATGAATCGTCTTTAACAGCCCACTTAACCCAAAAAGGCTTTTAGATCTTTCTTGGTTCTGGGTACTGCGGTTTCCTGGACAGCTTTCACCTTCTCACGTTAGTGTTGTACCAGCCCATTACCCACATAAAATCCAGGATATTTGACTGCTGATTGTTCCAAGTCAAATTGTTTTGCGTTTGCTGTGAGCCAGGCTTTTCTCAAGGCTGTGGTAACTAGGTATAGGTGGTGTAGTTGTTCTTCCCATGTCCTACCATGAATGATTATATCATCGCTATAAGCCCTGGAGAAAGAGGAGTAAGGCCGAAGGAATTGGTCCATTAACCTTTGATGGGTGGCCGGGCCCCGTATAGTGTAAAAGGTAATACTTTGAACAGGAATAGTCCTATAGGGGTGGAGAAAGCTGTTTGCTCCTTGTACTCTGGATTAACGGGAACTTTCCAGTATCCCTACATCAGACCAATCATGGAGAGGAAAATGGCAGTCCCCAATTGATCAATTAGATCATATATCTTTGACATAGGGTAACTGTCAAATTGGGATACCGCGTTCACCCTTTTGACGTCAATGCAGAACCTCCACGATTGATCTGGCTTGGCAACAAGAACTATCAGAGAGGACCAAAAACTCTGAGAAGGTTCAATAATGTCAGATCTTTGTCACACTCAGCCCCTTGTCTCACCTGTTTGTCCTTTGTCGTTTTCTTCTTTGCAGATCTTTCTTTCCTGGACATCCGGGACTTGTACAGGTAAGGGCAGGTATCCTCCGCCTCCAGTGTGAGGGCCGAGACCAGCCTCGGGGAGAAGGGAGTTTAGAATTCCAGGAAGGTAAGAGATGGGCGGTCAGTGTCCGGGATGGAACTTGGAGCCAAGAAGGTGTTTATAATACTCGCAGAGAGCAGGGGACTGGCAGCGAGCATGGAGGAACAGGACAGGGGTCATGGAAGGAAGAGGAATGAGCGTCCCTCAGGCTGAAGCATAAGGGCAGCACTATAGAACACCAGGAAGGAATTAGGAGCCGATAACATCGGAGAAGTAGCACAGAAAGGAGGGAGGTAGTCACAGACACACTTGCTGAGAACTAGGAAGGGTAGCGTTGAAACGCGCAGAGCCGCGGGGCGCGTCTGTTTTCTAAGAATCAACGGATCTTGCGTAAACACTAGTCTGCAGCGTTTCTGTGGCGCCGGCCATGTTGGGAGGATAGCAGATCCAACGTTGAGGTGCACAATGGACCATGAAGTCCAAAAGGGGCGGAAACAGCGAATCATGACAGCATGCCCCCTCTTAAACCCAGATCCACTAGGTTTACCTGGATGAGTTAGATGAAATCTCTGTACTAAACAGGGAGAATTCATGTTGGAGACTGGTTCCCACGTTCGTTCGCTGGGGGGATATCCTTTCCATTCCACTAAGTACTGTAGTCAACCTCTTCTATATCTGGAATCACATATCCTGGAAACTTCAAATTCAATCTGATCATTGACGAGCACAGGGTTAGGTCGATGAGCTAATGTGGTGGATTGAAAATAGGGTTTGAGCAATGAAGTTTGAAAAACAGGATGAATCTTCTTCCAGGATTCTGGTAACTGAAGTCGATACACCACTGGGTTAATGATTTCCTTGATAGAAAAAGGCCTGTACAATCTGGGAGCCAGTTTATTAGGTCGCAGATGTCGAGGCAAGAGTTTAGAGGATAGCCAGACTTTGGGCCTCATCACGACTTCGGCGGTAACCCTTAAATCCGGCGGTAGCGCTATTACCGCCGGATTTAAGGGTCCGCCGAATCAGGGCTTCGCCGGATTTCGCCCCAGCTCTGAGCTGGGGGGAAATCCGCTGAAAATTTGCGCTATTACCGCCGGCGGGAAATCCGCCGGCAGTATTAGCGCAAAGATTCCCCATTGAGCCCAATGGAGAATGGGGCATTCCCAAATGGGCTCAGTGGGGAGTGGGGACTTACATTACAGCCAAACTTGTTATCCGGCGCTATTAGTGCCGGGGATTTCAGTGGTAGGGCTAATACCGCCCGCGCTAATATCGTTACCGTTACCCCCCAAGTCGTGATGAGACCCTTTGTCTCCAATTCCATACACGGGACCGGGTCTCCGTTTAGTATGAGCATGTCTTTTGACATCCATTCTGGCCTTTTCCAAATGGTTTTTAACATCCTTATGTACAGTGACCAGACGTTCAATCCAGGAATCGATCGAAGGAACCGGGGTGGAATGAGGTAGGATTGTTGGCAGGACAGATGGATGGAACACTTGACTGTAAAAGAAGGGGCTCGTCTTGATAGCAGAGTGGTCAGAGTTATTGTAGGCAAATTCAGCAACTGGAATTAAAAGCGACCAATCATCCTGGACCCTGGCTGCAAAGCATCGCAAATACTGTTCTAGGTTTTGATTTACTCGCTCTGTTATCCCATCGGTCTAAGGATGGTATCTGGAAGACAAGGCACGTTGAATACCTAACATTTGACACAGGTACTTCCAGAATTGGGATATGTATTGAGGGCCACGGTCTGAAATGATCTTGGAAGGGAGACCATGCAGTCTAAAGATGTGATTTAGAAATATTTCTACCATCTCTTGTGCTGAAGGTAACTTGTACAAGGGGGTAAAGTGAGCCATATGGGTGAATAGATCGATGGTAACCATTATGGTAGTAAACCCTATGGAAGGGGGTAATTCCACGATGAAATCAGTGGCAATTATTTCCCAAGGACGCTCTGGCAATGTAGGCTGGTGGAGAAGACCTGCAGGTTTTCAATTATTGCACTTATTCTGACTGCAGACAGCGCAAGCTTGGACATATGCCTTTACTCCGTCGATCGTCTTAGGCCACCAAAATTGTCTTTGAATGAGGCGGAGAGTGGAAGTAATGCCTCGATGCCCGGAATGGAAGGTATCATGAAAGAGGTTTATAATCTTGGTTTTCAGTTTTTGCATGGGTATCACCAATCTCTTGTCTTTAATAAAGTAACCATCTTTAGCGACTAAGGTCCATTGGTTGGCCTTGATGTAATCCTTCCAGAGATCAGAAAGTGGTGTTTCGGCACAGACATTTTCCAACAGGGAATTGGCCTGGGTGTAACGCTCACCTTGTATCCACAGGGACGCCTCTGGACTGGTCTGGGACACCGCTGGGCTCTCTGCAACTCAACCGGACTTCGCTCTGCCTGGGATCAGTTCTAAGAAATAGGAGGGATGTTTTAGCGACTTCTCCTTGTCTCCCGTGGCCCACCTCCCAGTCTTCCCTTGCGGTTTCCCCTTGGGACTTCGCTCACCTTGAATTTCGCAATGCTGCACTCTCCGTCCTGCCGAGCTAGGCAGGGGCACATCGTTGTTGGCTTGATCCGCCGAGTTACTTCACTGGCGTTCGCCTGGAGTCCAGACCATCTGCGACTCCCCCTTTTCAGGTAAGTTTTTAGTGTTTTTTTAATAATGTCTATGTTGATTATTGTCTGAGTAACCTTCTTCTTTTGTCTTGCTGGGGCTGATGGAGAATGCCGAGGCCGACTACTGAGTTCAAGAAGGTAAGGATGCGCTAGTTGCGGCGCTGGGAGTGTCCTTGCAAGTGAGCTGACCTGTGCTTTGTTCTCCTCAAGTTGCAGAGAATTCCTGGAAGCGACGATGGAGTGGAGGACAGAACGCCAAAGGTGATGTTCGGAATGGCGGAGGCCTTCCGGGTGAGATGGTAAGTAGCTTCTAATGCTTGCCTCTTTAGTCCTGAATAAGTGGCAGAGGACCGATGGAAAAGTCCTCGAAGGCTCCTACTGGATGGAAGAGTTGGAGCTGAGCAGGTAAGAATAGCAATGTTCTTCCAAGTTGTTTGCTGAGCAGGCCAGGATACAGAGCAAGACCCGGTGAACGTCACGTTGCAAAAGCAGAATAACGCGAAGCGCGTGCCTCGGGTCAGGCGTGGTTTAAATACCCAGCAGGTATCCCAGGTGCCTTAGGGGCGGACCCCACCCTCAAGCTAGCCTGCTTGCTGCATTTCCCCAATAATCCTTGCGGGGGCAGCCATGTTCACCCATTGTCCATTGGGAACCATACTTGCCAAGTGCGCCTGGTGCCAACGGCGCCAGGATTGCGACCAAGGCACCAGCAACGGGCTAGTGTGGGTCTTTCTGACCTTGGAACAGTACTGAGGTGGGGGCCATGGTGCCCAAGACCCATAGCCTCGGTTCAGGGTCGTGACACTGGGCCACGAAAACTGTGTCGGGAAACATCTTCGGGAAGGCATGTGCCTCAATTGGCTCATAATCAGGGCGTCTGGATAGGCCATCAGCGATTATGTTGTTAGTTCCAGGGACGTGATGTATGCAGAACTGATACTGGGCAAAAGAAAAGGCCCAACGAGCTTGACGACTGTCCTGTACTCCAGGGATTGCAGGATCTGCAAGTTTCTGTGATCGGTTCGTACTTGTACTGGGAACTTGGCACCCAAAAGTAAATGATGACACTCAGTAAAGGCCTGGCTAGCAATTCTTTCTCCAGGACTGAGTAATGGGTCTCGCTGGGATTCAGTGTTCGGGATAGGTAAGCGATGGGATGTTCCACCTTGTCCTCGGATTCTTGTTTTAACACTGCCCCAATAGCATAATCGGAGGCATCGGTTTCTACCAGGAAGGGTTTATTGATGTCAGGTTGAGACAGGACGGAACCTTGAGTAAATCTTTGTTTTAGCTCCTGAAAGGCTGTTTCTTGAGCATCGGACCAATTGAAGGGAATGTCTTTCTTTAGCAATGCAACTATTGCTAACTAATGTACAATGTCAGAGAATGTAGGAATGAATTTCCTGTAAATATTTGCAAGTCCCAGGAAGGATTGAATCTGTGTTACTGTTGTAGGGGCTGGCCATGAAAGAATTGAGTCAACCTTAGCGGGATCCATTTCTATTTCTTTGGGACTCAGAACGAATCCTAGGTATTGAACGGTTTGAACTTGAAAGATGCATTTTTCTGGTTTAGCCAGAAGCTTTTTTTCTCGTAAGCGTTGTAAAACCAAGGTCACGTGTTCCTGATGTACTTGGGGATTGTTGGAATAGATCAATATGTCATCCAAGTACACAATGATAAAGAGAAACAACATATCTGAAAAGACTCCATGAAGCGCTGAAAAACCACAGGGGCTTTGGCAAGGCCAAATGGCATAACCAGGTATTTAAAATGACCAAAGGACGTTCTGAAGGCGGTCTTCCACTCATCACCTTCCTTTATACGGATGAGATGGTAAGCGCCCCGTAAATCGAGTTTAGTAAAGATTACAGCACCTCAAACAGCTTCCAATATGTCGGAAATGAGTGGCAGAGCATAACGATCTTTAAGGGTGCATTGGTTAAGGCCCCAGTAGTTCAGGCAGGGCCAGAGTTCCTTAGTGTCCTTCTTGGGCACACAGAACACGGAGGCCCCCGGCTGGAGATTTAGAAGGACGAATGGTTCCATTGGCGAGATTGGTGTCCTGGTATTCCCGTAGTGCTCTTTTCTCTGGTTCGGAAAGAATAAACATCCTCCCAAATGGTATCACTGCAGAGTTTTCTGTATTGATTGCACAATCCTCTGGTCGATGGGGTGGTAGTGATTGGACAATGGCTGTTGAAAACACATCTGAGTATAGTTGGTAGACCTCAGGTACTTGGGTAATGTTGGACCCGGGATTCTATAGATCTGGTCTGCTCTACGTTCTGGGATAAACAATGAGACAAGCAAAATTTGGAACCTAGAAATAAAGATCCGGCCGCCTAGTTGATATATGTGTTGTGTTTTTGAAGCCAGGGCATGCCCAGAACCATGGGGTAGTGCGCTGCCTTTATGATATCAAAACGAAGCAGCTCCTGATGGTTGTTTATTGAGACCAACAATTCTGTGGTTTGCTGGATTATGGGCCCTGAAGACAGTGGTTTCCTGTCAATCCCTTTGACAGCTTGGATTGTTTCTTTGGATTCTTAAGGATTGTTGTGCTTTAAGGCCCATTCGTGATCCAAGAATATTCCCATAGCACCGCAATCCACTAGGGCCAGGATGAAATGTGTCTCCTTATTGGCAGAAGACAAGAATGTTTGCAGAACCACCAAGGTATTTTGTCGAAGACAGTTCAAGGAAGGAGAGGAAGCGGAGCAAATATCTTTCTCCCGAAGCTGGGCTCCGTTCAAGATTGGGAGTTGGCATTTCCCAACACCCCGGTGGAGCTATAGGACAATTTCTTACAAGATGTTTATCAGACGCACAATACATACAGAGTCCAGTATTGATCCTACGAATCCTTTTTTGGAGAAATCGGACCTCGCAAGGAGCTGAGTTGCATATGTTCTGGATCAGGAGAGTGCGGAGTGGTCGTTTCCTTAGTGCTCGGGTAATCCACAGAAACCTTTGGAGGAACAATTTTTGGCTTTCTTTTCTCCTGGATTCAGAAGTCGATTTGTAGAGACAAATCAATTAAAGCCTGGAAGGAACCTGGACGGGCTACTCTAGCTAGTTTGTCCTTGATCTCATCATTTAACCCTCTCCGAAACAGGGTAAAACTGGCCTCCTCAGACCAATCAGCCTCTTTGGCCAATTGCTTGAAGCGTGTTACATAAGACAGCCTTGTCTTGTCTTGGTTCCCTTGTTGGAACTCCAGGAGCTTTTCCTGGGAACGGTAAACTTGTTCAGGATGGTCAAACATGGTTTTGAAGGCTTCCACAAATCCGTCATAGTTGTCCAGGAGCGGGTCTCCTGCATTCACCAAGGGGGTTGCCCAGGCTAAAGCATTCCCAGAAAGATGTGAGAGAATAAATCCCACCTTGGCCCTGGGCGTGGAAAAATAGTAGGGTTTAAATGTGAAATGCACCAAACATGAATCGAGGAAAGAAGGCAGAGTTTTGGAGGAACCGTCGTATTTGTCCACTATGCCCCCTACCAGGGCACTTTCCTGGAAAGCCGAGTCTCTGGATAGCACGAGTAGTTTTAATGCTGCATTTTCGACTTTCAGGTTTTGAACCTCTGTTGTCAGTTCTTTCATTGCTCTCATGAGATCCTGGACAGCAGCCTCCATGTTGAATTCATTATCAAGTCGTAGGCGTCTCAAACTGTCACACTCAGCCCCTTGTCTCACCTGTTTGTCCTTTGTCGTTTTCTACTTTGGAGATCTTTCTTTCCTGGACGTCCGGGACTTGTGCAGGTACGGGCGGGTATCCTACGCCTCCAGTGTGAGGACCGAGACCAGCCTAGGGGAGATAGGAGTTCAGAATTCCAGGAAGGTAAGAGATGGGCGGTCAGTGTCCGGGATGGAACTTGGAGCCAGGAAGGGGTTTGTAATACTCACAGAGAGCAGGGGACTGGCAGTGAGCATGGAGGTACAGGACAGGGGTCCGGGGAGGAAGAGTAACGAGCGTCCCTCAGGCTGAAGCGTAAGGGCAGCACTATAGAACACCAGGAAGGAATTAGGAGCCGATAACATCGGAGAAGTAGCACGGAAAGGAGAGAGGTAGTCACAAACACACTTGCCGAGAACTCGGAAGGGTAGCGTTGAGACGCGCAGAGCCACGGGCGTGTCTGTTTTCTAGGAATCAACAGAACTTGCATAAACACTAGTCTGCAGCGTTTCTGTGGCGCCGGCCATGTTGGAAGGATAGCAGATTTAACGTTGCGGTGCACAATGGACCATGAAGTCCAAAAGGGGCAGAAACGACGAATCATGACAATCTTAGCATATTCTCCACCTCCTCAATGATTATTCCTTTTCTGGCTTCTAGGATCCTGTAGGGTTTTAAATGGACCACATTCCCTGGGGGTGTACGAATGTAGTGAAAAAACCCTTATACTCTTCCTTGCTCAGATCTAAAGCCATCAGGAAATTGTTCTGGTAATTCTAACAGATGTTCTCTCTGATTCTGGGATAGGTGGGAAGTGGGAGGAACCTGAGGGCGTCCTCACTTCCTTCTCCCCAACATCCTCTGCTCAGGTGGCCAGGGAAGGGCCATCGCTCGTGGATCCTGACCATGGGGGTGGATTTGCGAGGGAGGATCACCTGGGTAGGGGAGACTTGGGAAATGGTGGGGGGATGTCCTTGGATGATACGCAGTATCCTCCATTTGCATTCCATGATGACCCCTTAGTCCAAGCTGCCTTTATGGGATATTGTTACCTTCTTCTGTGCATCTGCCTGAGCTCCAGACTCAGTGGCGGACCTCCGTCGCTAAGAGGAAGCACCGCTGCTTGTAAACGCTGCAAAACCCTTGGAAATTGACACCAACACCACGCCCCGCTCCTGGCAAGCCTACAATTGCGGCGGGCATGCGCACCCGCACGCGCAACCGAAGTGACCGCAAGTGAGAGCAGTTTGGCTGTTCGGGTGTGCGGTAGAGAGGCAGGGCTAATGACGGTTGCATTAGTCTAAATGCGACTGTTGCTGCCTCTTATACACAATGTACAATGTTTTGCTTTGAAAAAATATTTGCGAACGTCTTTTGGTATTTTACGCTGCTCTCCTTGTCATTGTGTAACAGCTGCGCTGCCACGCGAGGTATGACCTGAAGTTTGTCATTTCTGGAATGACAACATTCTAGGTTACTGTTTGTGCCCTTTCTGTCTTCTGACTAAAGCGGATGCTTGCTTAGGTGTGGTACCCTTTTTTGAAACCAGCATAGCGCCTACTTGTAACCTGTGTATGAATGATTCATGTTTGGATGGGAAGGTGTGTTCATGTTTTTGGAGGCTAGTAGAAAATTCCTCCATTACTGCTTAATTAGGCAGGAATTAAACCTTTCCTGTGTTCTAGCATAACCAAATGGGGGAAAGGGCATGTGTGATGCCTTACTCTCTGCTCCTTTAGTTCTTAACCCAGTGAAAAATTCATTAAGGCTGGCTATGTCGCTTCCGCCATCGCCGTCCTCACCACCATTAACATAGCGCCTATGGACACTGCTCTGGAAAGCTCTTTTCCTGATACTCCATTGATATTTTCTGAAGGGGTAATTTACCAGCATGTTGTGGATCAGCTGGGAAATGAGGAGGATGTATCCTCGGCCCAGCGGCCAAGAGTGGTTGGTTCAAATGAGGATGTACTGGGAGACCACGATCTGGGACAAAGTTTTCTAACTGAGGTTAGGGAAAACACACATTGGGCCTCATTATAAGTATGGCGGTAAGGCAACAATGGCGCCGGTATCGCTACCGCACCGTTGCTATCGTACCGCTATACTACGAGTTGTGCTCGTGGGTCTCGCTCTGCCCGCCAGCTCCAACCTGACGCTCTGCCCGCTAGCTCCGACTTGACGAGCAGTGCGGCACCCGCGAGCACAACTCGTGGATGCACCGGCACCGTTATTAACGGTGCCGGTGCATCCAAGCTCCCCATTCCCATTGAGCCCTATGGAGCCGAAATGGGGATGGGGAGTCCCTTATTGCCGGCACCCGCGAATGGGCAATTACCGGGTCCGCCGTCCTCGGGCATTACCCAGTAATTGCCCATTTGTGGGTGCCGGTAAAATCACGGGTCCGGCGGCAGCCGTGCCTTTGTTACAGGCACGGCTACCGGCAGACCCGTAATGAGGCCCATTGTCTTAGATCCATTTTGATGGTGTTGTTACAAATACAGAATTTGGGGGAGCAAGGCTTACGCCGAGGTTCTTTGGACAGTAAATTAATTAATACTGAGGCACGATCAGGAAATGAGGGCAAGCTCCCTTCTGAACCGATGCAGACATTGCCGCAAGAATCTTTGGGCATATCTTCCCTGCCAACAGGGGTCGTCTGATGCCCCTACAGGGTCTGAGATGGCTAGCCTTGCAAGACTTATATGCAAAAGTGGCCATAGTTGAAGTTACTGATGTACCTGTAGACAATGGGATTGGGGAGGGATACGGTCCGGCTTCTGACTCGTTATCTGAAGCTATGAACCATAAAGGTAAAAAAAACAAATGCAAAATCAAATAAAAACAGTCTGGCAAAAAATGCTCCTGGTTTGAAACGAGGCGCAGGTATTTATCAACCCAAACCCAACCCTAACTACGGTACCCATGGAGAATTCCACACTGAAGAAGGCAGTTCCTATGAATTTGGGTGGATCTACGGTGATGGATGGTGATCTTATTTCCCTAATTTCAGCAGCAAAACCCCAGAACATAATTTAGCAAGACTTGATACCTCGGATACTGCGCCTGCACTCTCCATTGACCCCGATTTAGTGCATGGTGAGATTACTGAGGTAACGCCAGCAGGTGGCCATTATGATGTTGACTTGACAAAACTCTCCCCTCCCCTGCAGACAATATCAAAATTCTCGTAAGGCAGTCCCTGCTTAACCTCTTGCAAATACCATCCAGTCTCTTACCACTGCAGTATCAACAACTTGTGAGTAATCTATCATGTAACAATGAGGTACCGCAGGCCAGCTCCCCATATTACAACTAAGGCCCCTGCTGGGCTGGTTCAGACTTTGGTGGCTTTGGGGTGTAAGTCCCTGAATCAGGCTGCCTCTGCTGGAAACGATTTGGGGCCCTTTGCATTGCAAAATCAGTCCTCCTCTGCTACTAGTGAGAAAAACGACATTCAATCCCAACTGGTGGGTGTTTTGAGAAACCCCCTAGTATTGTTAGTCAAGGACACCATTGGCACTACCAAGCAACGTGGTGAAGTCGGTGCTACCAGGAGTTCGAATACAACCCAGGACTCAGGGATGGGATTTTGCTCTGGTAACACGCTGGCTAAATCTCACGGGGTAGAAAGTCAGCGGGGGGAGTCAGGGAGGGACCCTCAGTCAGCACTCTACAGAGATTTTGAGGACGTGCAATGGAGACAACCACATCATCCTGATGACCCAAGTGTCATACTTCACTTCATGCTCTCTTATGGGGTCCAAAAGTCTTTGAACAGGTGAAGGATTCTTTCACTTTTCAACAAAATTCCTGGTCTGTCTCTTATCTCATCTGTAGACATTAAATTGGTGGATTATATTCACCCGGAACGTTATGATTGCGTATGCATTGTCTTTTATTCCTGCTTAGTGTATGATGCCGTACCTCTTGAAGTAGAGGCATTGAATACATTTGGATATGATGTATTGAACTATAGTCCAGGCTTCTTAAATCCACGGGGTCAGGGGACAATTGAGGAGACACATAAAGGATCCAACTGCGAGGACCCTCGGCGGCGGTGGCCCAAACTCGGGGGATGGAGACTGAGCATGATCCTGATCTTAGGTGGCTAGCTCTGAGTTTAAGGGAGTCCATTTCGAAATTACAGGCATTTAAGGAGAACTCCTAGCCAGGTCTCAGAGCTCTCCTTTCGATCCTGGAATTCAAGGGGTTCCTGGCATCTTAATAACTCCCCTGAATTGTGCACTGTACTTGGTAGTTACTCCTTTCTGTGTATCCAGAAAACATGGCTAACCTCTGCGGTTGCCCTGGATGGCTTTACAGTTTTCTACGATGCAGCGGTAAAGGGCCCAAAAGGTAGGGCCTCTGGTGGTCTGATATTGGCAATCAGGATGGATATTGATGGGAAAATACTTCAATGTATAAACATATCAAAATGGTCCTTAGCCGTCCTATTGGAGCTAAAACTGGGAACGTCCTCCATTAACATTCTAATCATACATTTTTACTGGTCACCGGGGAACAACTTAGTTGAAGCCCTGGAATTGCTGGATGCAAATTTTATGGACTCCCAGGAGCTGTGCTCTGGGCTTCTCATTATAATCTCTGGCGACTTAAACGCAGAAATTCCTAGGGATGGGGCTCAGTATGGCACGAAGGGTTTGGCTTTGACTGCCTCTGCTATAAACACCTACGATGGAGAATGTAATGACATGATGAGGAAAAAAACACAGGGGCTTCTGTGGCATTCATTTTTTAAATGCTGGGGCCTGCTGTGTGCTAACAAGTTAATTACTGACTCTTCTGACTCTTATACATGGACTAATGGGACTTATCACTCAACTATTGATTACATTTTTCTTTCAATGTCTCTAGTGGAGGTGACAAAATCTTTCTCCTTAATCCAAATGCCAAGTAGTGATCATAAACTGTTGAGCTTGATCCTTTTCTGGGAGTCTACATCTGGGAAACAAGATCTTTTTCCCTTTATCCTTGAAATGAATCAATCCTTGAGCCAAATTTCTTGGCATAAGGATATTGTGAGGAAAGTGAACACTGTTATTATGCACGACGTCTGTGCTTATGATCTTGGCAAGAAGCTTTCTCTATGTACGCATGATGCGTTTGAGCACTATGTAGACACCTTTACCAGACGGCCTTACCCCCTGTAAAAATGAACACTACTAGATTAAATCACGCTCATAACTTTAGTGGGGATGTCAAGTCAATGAAAAATCACAGAAATAAGGAGATTAGACTTATTTGTTCGCTGCCATGTCTGCAATTCGTTCAATTGCAAATGATAAAACGTACTAAAAATAAATGGAGAAATCGCATGAGGAGTTTTCGTGCTGGGTTGTATCAAGCGGATGGAGAAAATATGTTATTAGTTCTGAGGGACGCCTCCACAAGAAGGTTTTGGGCTCTGATTAATAAAGGGGATTTACATCTATCTACTGCCCAATCTGTTTCCATCTCAGAGGAATTATGGGCTTGTCATTTTAGTGGTGTATATGCTCCTTCAAAACTAAAATAGCTTTTACCTTCAGCAGTACAATCCTCTTCTTGGGATTTTCCATTTACTCAGGTAGACATCCAAGAACTGATTACTCGTACATCCAACTCTTGTGAACCGGGCCCTAATAGGCTAGCGTATGTATTTCTGAAGGTTAATCTGGAACTTTGGTCCAAAATTCTTTTCTTCCTGTTTAACAACATTACTGTGACCAGATGTATTCCAGAATGTTTGCACCTATCGTATATTGTTCCAATATACAAGAAGGGCGATAGGGGCTGTCCCTCAAACTACAGACCTATCACCCTTCTGAATGCTGACTCCAAGATCTTTGCAGGTCTGGTGCTGGGGCTAATTTGGCTAAATAGCAATGGCATTCTGTCTCATTCTATCCAAATTCTGAATGGGCTCTGACAGGGGTGTATATTCGCCCCTACCATCTTTAATCTGCATGTGGGAGATGCCGGATTTAAACTTGAAAAATCCGCTTTTGCACCACCTATAGTGGAGGGACATAAGGTGTGCTCGACTGCTTACGCAGACAATTTCATGTTGTATGATCACAATCCAGAAGGCCTGCAGCGCCTACTACGTGCCTTTAGAGACTACACATTGACAAACTCTCTGAACATCAGTACAAAAAAAACGGTAACTATATGTCTGTCGGACATAAGGTCCCCTACTAAATTCACATTGTTTTTAAACCATGCGAAATTTGTAGTAAGACCTGCTATTAAATACCATGGTTATCTGATTTTCGGGGACAAGAAAAAAGGTCTCTATCAAGAATATTTGAAAGAGAAGGTTGGCCCTTTAATTGCCCAATTGAGGAAAATTGACCAAACATACGGGAAATTCTAGTTCTTGGCATGTTTATGTTTTTATAAATGCAAATTGTCACCTCAGTTTAGCTATGGCTTAGAACTTGCTCCCAGATGGTGCAGAGTGGAGCTTTACAAATCTGAATCTAAAATTCTGAAATCTGCTTTTAGATGTCTTCCTAAATCCGTTCCACTCGCCACAGTGCGGTACAAACTTGGTTTGCTCTCTCTGTCAAGTGTGGCGGAGTGGCGCCTGCTTTCCCTCTATAGGAAACTATTTACTTGTAAGACATCTATTATTTACGATATTATGGGGAACTCTATGCGCTCTGGTGACCCCACTTCATCATACATGAGTACCTTGAAAAATGAATGCTATGAAATCCTGCATAAAATAGGGGTCTCCTTTGATCTATTCATTTTCAATCCATTGAAGGTAAAAAAACGACTTCAATTTTCCGATTGGAACAATACTGTAGGAAAGGTCCTTAAATTTAAACTATATGGCCAGTTAGTATACAATTACAAAATATTTGGGGAAATGGAGCCCTATTTGGTCAAATTACCGGACAAACACTGGAGGCAGGAATTCATGCGCTTCAGATTCAACGTGCTGGAAACAGGTGAAATTAATGATATTAGGTGTAGACAGAATTTTAAAGCATCTCTATGCAGATTCCGTAATTTGGCAGACACAACTGAAATGTTAAGTGATTTACTAATTGACTGCTCGGTTTCGAGAGCTGACCGTATTAAATGCTTTCGTAAATTTGTTAGTAACACAGATCATATAGACCTGAATGCACTTTGGCTGGAAAGGACGCACGGACAAAGGGTAAATCTGCAGATTGCTATGGTGAGGTTTTTGACCGATATTTGTAAGTTGACAGATCAAGGGGGTTGATCATGAGATAATTGCCCGCCTACGGTATTATCAAACCTCTTGTGTGGGCAAATTCTGCTAACTGCCTAATTTTCATGTCACTAATGGAGCTTGGGACGCTATAATTGTCTGATAGGCAATATTGTTATGAATTGTCTAGTATAATTGGTCTTAAAGGCAAAATACACCTACACTTTTCTTTTTAATCTTATTTTGTATGTACTGATGACTTGTACTAATATCTGTATGTATTTACATTTTAATTATTGTCATTCTTTTTACTCTGTTTTTGTAAAGGATACTGTGTATCCTACTCAAATAAATAAATGAAATGAATGTTACCCTCTTCCCTTTTCTTCCTTCCAGGATAACTCTAGAACATGCCACCAATATAGGGACGCTAGGAAGAGGGTAAAGAAGAGGATGTCCGCAGGCGAGACATGGTGTTCCCTTTTTCCTTGCAATAACCAAACTTACCCTCCACCTGCCTTTATAGACTGTTGCCAATTGTTGGGTAACAATGAGTGCACTCCAACTGGTGTGGGACTACACAAGACTTATCTCTTGGTATTAGGTAACCCGTCTTTTAATATAGGCCTGTACTACACAAGTTGATAGTGTGACTGAGCAACCCAGCTTATCTTAAGAGGAGTTATGTGAGCTGTAGAGCTGTACAATGAAATCAGTAAATACAGGTATACAAGTAAACACAAAGTTAATTAATACATTCTTTATTTATTTATACACAAAGATATTTAAAGAAGTCTTTAAAAAGCAGTAATTAGCTGTAACATTAATTCCAAGTTAGGATTCAATTCAAAAAGTGAACAATAAAGCAGGTGAGTAATTCATTCATATAGTACACATGTTCCAGCACCAAGAGGTGATGTCAGTTGAGGTCAGTATAACATTTATATTGGTATCACCTTTGCAGTATTGAGTTATTTAAGGAAGGAAAGGTTAGGGTTAGATCAGAACGAACTGATAGGCTAGAAGAACAGTTAAATTCTCACAAAGGGATTCAGGCAGTCTATTATCCCAGCATTAAAGTGTTCAACATTTAAAACATGTAAGGGAACACACACTGTCAAAGCCAATAGGTTCAGAAGGAGGCCTTTAGGGAGCCGGGACAGCGAAAGTCAATGACCAAAGTCAAAGTTCTGAGGCTCTTATTCTTAGAAAAATGTTCTTAAATAGTCAGTGTTCAAAAGAGAAATCACAGCAACTCAAGGGGAGTGACCTTTAGAAAGCACAGGCTGGAAGGCCAGTGCAGGTAAATTGAGGTCAACTAAGTGTAGGTTTAAATCGCACTTCCAAAGATAGGAAGCACCCCAAATGGCAAAAGGATAATGTACTCCAAGCCCCTCAGTACCTTTGACATTTAGAAGCTGTTCCAGCTGGATGCCTTCTGGATGCAATGCAGCCAATCTTTGGTCATGGTGACGAAAGGGAGGACGTCTGGCGGGCTCCTGCGGCAGCACTGGAGAGAGGGACTCAGCAGCAATGGATTTTGGTCGATTCAGCGGCTATTTGTGGTTTTGTTGCCTTTTCCTCAGCGCCAACAAAGAATGAAAAGCTCTGGTTAGACGTTCCTTGATCCCTCAGTCCTGGACTCGGGTTAGGGGATTCTGGATGCAGATTTCTTGCTTCTGTAGGGTCCACGAAGATTTGGCTGGATTTGCACGTCAGGAGACACTGCACTGTAAGGAAGGCATGGTAAAACAGACACAAGTGACCACAGTTTAAGGGTGTTTATAAACTTCAAAAAGGGCTAAGGGGGGCGCTGTTACACGGGACTAAGATGGCGGCTCTTACCTAGAGCTTCCACACCCGGCACTGTCTAAAGATGGAAATAAGCTTCTCCAGCAGATTTCGAGACATTTTAGGGCAATCAGTAGATCCCTGATGGTCCCAGCGACATAGCAATCCCCTCCTGGTTCCTCTCAGTGATCTGAGAAGTGAGCGACGAGTGGCTGGGTTTGCTACACCGGAGGGGGATGGCAAATGATGGACGACCTGTGTCGCTCATCATACTACGAGGCCCTGCTGCTTCTGCAAATTTCACTATGGGCCCGGGGCACATCCCGCCCCGGTCTCTGATTCCTAGCAGATCCTCGACTCCTGCGCAGCTCTCCCACTGCAGTAGTTGAGTGGGGACGTGCTGAGCGACTACCCTGCTAGTGACGAGACACCCGCCGCGCTGGACTACTGGAGTTGGCAGTTTGTGACAGAGGTGTGTTCTCGGTGAGAGGATTCCTGTCACCATACAGATACTGGTGAAACATCAGAGGAACTCTCACTGCGCCTCAGCCTTTCTTTAGAAATACCTGCAGCGGAAGGCTTCCTGAGAGGTTCCTCACAAGGCTGTCCACCCGCTTCTGACCACATATCACCCCTTTGACATGCGAGGCACCGACAAACCTTCATCTACCATTGTGTTAGTGGAGCTTTAGCTGGATGCACTGTGGCTCCTGCAGGCACAAACTAGTGCCAACATCATTTGCCCGTCTACCTGTCATCTGGAAACACAACCGGTAGCCCTGCTTGAGGGAGACCCGGCGCCCATCTTGGTGCATCGTAGAAACCATCTGCAGCTGCCGGATCATCGGGACCAGCTACAGTAAGGACATCCCAGGGCATAATAGACCGCCTGTCCTGCTGGTGATTAAATTCTATTGGTGCCACCTCGCTCGCTGCCTGCTGGGGACCACGTGCAGACCTGGCCAAATCTCCTATGTGGTGACCCTGCTATAGACTGCTGTGAATATCCTGAATTGACCTACCACTTTAAGGCTCGATACTACTTTCACTCGACGGCCCTTCTACCAAATGGGTGACATACTGCCCTGGTACTGGCGGTACACAGTGGACTGTTTGGTTGGGACGCCCAACACCCTCAAGGCACCCTCATCTTCTACTAGCAACCCTGGTTTTCTACACAAGATGACAAAGGGGGTGCTAAAAACTAACGCTTCATGAGCCAATAGACCAAATCTACTCCTAAACCATCGACCGCTGGCCGGGCGACCGCTGACATGAAATTCGAATCCGTCCCAATGGAACTCACTGAAACTCAGTGCATGATGGCATGCATGCAGGAGGGATTTGCTAAAGTGGACAGCAAGCTTGATGACATGACCAGCACCATTGACTCCATTAAGACTTGTACCGATAAGACAGACTAACGTTAATTGGCGGCTGAGAAAAGAGTGGGTACGGTGGAAGACGATATGTCCACCATGAGAGTTGAACTGGGAAAAGAAGAACGACGACTTAGAATCAAGTTCCCACCGCAATGATATCTGCATTATAAGAGTCCCTGAGTGCAACACCGAATCCTCCCTGGAACTATGGATAGAGTCCACCCTGCTACCACTTCTAGGGAACCCAACATTATCGCCGCAATTTGGAAGGAAGTTCACACTCGTCACGGATCATTATCCACAAGTGTGGATCAGCCAGCGAAAAGATTCTAACCCTTCGAGTCAGGGAGACGTGATATGCTATTGAGGGGGAAGAGGAGAAGGGTAACATATTTGAGGCCTTTGTGGGCTGTGTTACATCTATCTTCCTCCCATTGAATCTCTCTTACCCAAATCCATTAACCCAACCCCTGCGTATATAACCGATCCCCTAAGATCTCAAACCCACTTGCACCCAAGGATTGTGCACCTCAGAATCCATGTTTTCCTGCCTCCTACCCAAACAACCCCGGACATTATCTTCCACAATCCTCTGGTTACTTTGTACCGAAAACTCACTTTACCCTGACAAAACACTAAGATTCCCACAATCCCCTCTGTTCATTCCACAATCCCAGTTACTCCCGTTTGCTTCACAAACACCAATCTACTATGACAAAATACTACTGGTCCCACAATCCTCTATGTTCTGTTTTCCATCCCGGTCATTCTCATCCATTTCGCAAATCTCCCCCATCATATCCGGTAGGAATAATCCGATATCCTCCCTTTTCCGACATGACCACTGTGTTGCCCCATGAAAGACAACGCACTTATCCCAAAGCCGTATATCTTAAATGTCCCAATTCCAGCGTCAGGCAAAGGTAGCCAATTAACCGAAATTACACACATCTGACGGCCCTTTCCTTTCCCCACAGGGATAAAAGGTGGAGAACGGCAGCACAGTACGAGCAAGGCAACACGGCAGACAGCACAACCAGACGGCTAATCAGGTGCAGCAGTTCAAGAGAAGGAGAAAGACAGCGGGAATCGAGAGGGTGGCGAGGAGAGAAGTGACCTTGCCCTTTTTGTCCCAGGACTGCTGAACCTTCATGGAAAAAGACATAAGACTGTGAACACTAGCACAAGTGTCTTGCAGCCAATATCAATGGTACAAGGGGCAAGCCTACGCCGATAAGCAGGAGCGAAGGAAGCTCCTGCGACCGTGGTACCGCCTTGACTCCAATGAAGAGGAACGCCAAGCGGTTCATCACAGCCGGTGAGTCGAGGGGAGAACCGATAAGAACTGGGCTGTGTTGAAAGAGAATCGCAAAGCGGCAAGCTTGAACCAAGTTCAATGAACTGTGAAAAGTGTTAAGGGGAGACCAGCTGCAGAGCGAAACCGGCACCACATGGGTGCTAACTCATGAGACTCTGGCCGATCCCCATCTGAGCGAAACTACAGATACCAGAAGGCCATAGGAGAGCCAACAAAATAGGTCAAAGTGGACATACAGGAGGTCGAAGAAAATTCCCTGTACAATGAAAAGACTTTAATCTGCAAACTGTGTGAAATAACAGAAGTGAATCCCGCATTGAGAGAAAGCAACAGAAGTGAATCCCGCATCGAGAGAAAACAAGGGGAGTAAATCCCGATTTTTATTTGGGGTCCGACCCCGGCCGAGGGAGATTCAGGAGTGAAAAGTTATCACCCAATGTGTCTCAGAGGTCTGCACCCGGAAGAGAGGGGGCCCAAGGGTGAAGCCATCACCCTGTGTGAACTGTGGCTAAGAATTGAGAAGGGTCAGCGCCCAGAAGAGGGGGACCCAGGGGTGAAGCCATCAACCTGCGTGAACTGTGGCTAAGAAATGAGAAGGGTCGGCAACCAGAAGAGGGGGACCCAGGGGTGAAGCCATCACCTTGTCTGAATTGTGGCTAAGAATTGAGAAAGGTCAGTGCGCAGAAGTGGGGAAGCCAGGGGTGAACCATTATCACCCTAAAGAACTTTATTTGATTAAAGGAACTTTTTGTTTTTGCTAATTGAACATGTCAGGCCCTCAAAGGCAAGATGCTTTCAAAGGAAATGAGACTTTGCCATTGACGGTCCTGAGAGCTGCAATTGGAACTGTTCGCTCGTGCTGGAGAAGCTTGAGCGTGTGCTGTGCTCCTAGATCCCGCCTTACCCGGTGCTCAAAACGTGGGGAAGGGAGACCCAGGCTACCGCATCCTGACATATTATTTGAGAACACTTCTTTCTTTTCTTAAACACTATCCCACACCCTTTTTGTATTAGTGTAAGATTTGCCAATAGGTTTATTAGCATAGGCCCTTTATATTTGACACAACGCCACTAGGACTGCCTTATTGTCATTTGCTGGTCGATGCTTGGTCTCAACTTAGATTTAGGTTTGGATTAGGCATTTTTGCAACCTGCATACAGTTTTATAAACACCCTTGAGCTGTGATCACTTGTGTCTGTCTTACTTGTTGCCACCATGAGTTCCTTACAAACCCTACTGTTTCACTGTGGAGCACCGAAAAGGCAAAGACCAAGGGAATGTGGATTTCCTCTCACGGTTCCCCTGTGAAACAGATATGGCTACATCGCATAGGGGAAGGGTACGTGAGAAACCTGAAGGTGTCTCACCCGCTAGTCCCCGGGGATCTGTCATCCAGGTGGCCAGGACATGGCCATTGCTTTTAAATCCAGATCCTGGGGTTGACCAGTGCGGGAGGATCACCTGGATGGGGGGTCTTTGGGGAGTGGGAGTGGGACACCTGATGGTGAGACGCAGTATCCCCTTCCCTGTACCACCATTTCACCATCCTACCAGGTAGGATACTTAGGAAATCAACTCCCACCCCTTTCCCGACACAAACACTTTCTCATGGACAGCTCAAAATGGACTAACACCAAAGTTGTATACTTGACATTTTCCAATAAAATGGTCATGCAAGGTCAGGCAATTACTAATCATTACACACCTGACTTCCAACACACTTCCCCACACAGATAAAATGTGGAGCATGAAAGTACACTCTGAGCAAGACAAAGCACACGAGAAAGCAGCAGTTCCAAGATAGCAGTTTAATATGAGGAGAAAGACGGCTAGACCAGAAAGGGTTGCAAGGAGGGAAGTGCCCTTGACCTTTTCAGACTGTTACTTTTATGAACCTTGGAAAATAAGAAACCTAAGACCTGGTACTAAAGCTGAACAAACCTGTTTTGTGTTTCAGAGGTACCTGGGGCTCTCCCACAGCGATAAACAAGGCAGGGAGGAGCGTTCGGCACAGTGGTACTGTCCTTGACTCCTACAACAAAGCAGCGCCAGTAAAGACAGCACAGCCGGTGAGTCGGAGAGACTATTACGAGACCAGCCTGTGTTAGAACCTAGGTTGCAAGCGGCAACAATGTATGAAGAAATCTAAGGAGAACAGTGTGTGAAATGTATGTGACGAGCGACACAAATATGATTGAAAATCAGAGGAGTGACTGAACTATGGAGGCCAAGAAAGATACTGTAGACGGAGTGGTCCGGCACCACGTGGGTGCTCATTCGAAGGTCTCTATTAGGTATCCAACTGGTTGGCAACTGTGAGAAGGGAATTTTGAGATCGAGGTGGTCCTGCACCGGGTCAAGCTACGCTGTGCACATTCAAAAGTATTCGATACTTTTATGCGAACTAAAAGTTTGTTAGGAAAGATTTCATCAATGTGTAACTTTTCCTCCCATTTGTGGACCCCCCAAATGTTTTGCTTTTGTTTGGCTATCCTATCCTGACTTTTGCCAGTGGAGCACAGCCTTCAGCTGCATTCCCCTGTTCTTTTGCTCACTTGTTATGGGGAAACTGACACGTCCTACACAGTACTGGGAAACAATGTTTCCCTTAGTCTTTGACTATGTTGCCATTTCTTGGTAACTTTTGCTTTTCAAATTGAACTTTATTAGCATTTCAGAAAAAAGAAACTGTTACAAACCATCGTTACTCCTTCTCCTTTAGGTCAAAGAGCAGAGGGACCCGAAAACCCTTCCCCAGCATCCCTTCCTAACCCCCCTCCCCTCCTCCTCCTCCTACCACCCTTCATCCCTCCCTTCCTCCCCCCACCCCCCATGCAGCAAATTCACCATTGGGTCCATGGATTTCACACTTGGGGTATTCCCAGCTTCAGGGTTCACCATGGTCCTGCATCCATCAGTTTATCACATCTATTGGCTGATCCCTTAGGAGATTACCTATCTCCCCCAACCTTCTTTAAGTCACCTCAGATTTGCAGAATCCTCCTCCTACCCTCTCCAACGAAGGTTAGCCAAGAGCCCTCAATGTTAGACCGGGATTCATCCAATACATGAGTAAGATATTCCATGTCATAAATCGTCCTTAGTTTAGCAACCCATTCCTTTTCCAGAGGCATGCAGGATTATTTCCACTGCTGAGCTAAGCAGCATCTGGCGGCGACCAGCATAATCTGTAACATATGTCCCCTCCCACCCACCTCTTCCTCCTTTCTTAACTCCACTCCAAAAAGGAGGAGCCACAGCAAAAACTCTCTATGGATCCTGTTATCCCCTTAATCCATGTGAGGACCTCCTTCCAGTAGGACTGCACTCTAGGGCACCCCCACCACATGTGTATGTAGTCTCCCTTCACCGGTTTGCATTTCCAGCATCGTGGGTCATACCCCTTACACATCTTTGCTAGCCTGGCCGGGGGGTAGTGCCATCTGTGCATCAATTTTATTGCTTGATGTCTGTATTGTAGGGAGATTGTTGACAGTCCCGCCCGTCTACAGATCTGCATCCATAATGCATCCTCAATGTCTCTCCCCAAGTCTGCCCCCACCTGACCCTGGGCGGCAGTGGGTCCCTTGGTTCTGTCAGCAAGATTACCTTACATAGTCCTGCGATAAGTCCCTTGGCAACTTCCCCTGTTAGGAGGATCTGCTCAAAGTCTGTGAACTCCCTTTTCAGATTATCCCCCCAGCGAGGGTCTGTTAGGACTCCCCTCAGCTGCAGGTATTGGAAGGGCGATAGAGTACCCACTTTCAGGAGTTCTTCCAACCTCGTCAACGGGAGGAAGGTGCGGTGGTCCCACATTTGTCCAGCTCTAGTTAGCCCTCTTCATACCAGAACTGGAATGCCATTGGTACCCCATCTCATCCCTCAGGAGGGGGGGCCATTTGCAGTTCAGGGGCGATGGCCAGGAGGTAAGCCACCTGTTCTTCTCTCCCTCTTCCTTCCACATAGTCCACAAGACCTCCAAAACCGGGTGGAGTAAGACCCTTGGCAGAATCCTGGCCCTAGGGACCCACAGTGTGAGACTAGGGCTAGTACCCACTATTTTTCAGAGTGCGGGTTTAAATGATTCATCATGACTCGAAGCTGGGTCGCTTTATTATAAGTCTCCAGATCCGGGAATCCCACCCCCCTTGGCAGGATTAGAGTCCTGTAAGCTACCCTCTGCTTTGCTCCTGCCCAAAGAAATTTTAGCATCTGGAATAAGAACAGGAATTTGGGTAGTATCACCATCTTAATAGTATTTAGGCACGTCATCCAAGAGAGCCCCAGTCTCGCCCACCGCTCCATATCGTTTTTCATGGCCGCCCACAGTGGCAAGAAGTTCCTCGGGAACAGATCGCCATACTTACGTGTCACCTGGACTCCCAAGTATCAGAAGGAGTCCTCCTGAACTCGAAACGGCAGTCTCCGACATACTCTCCCACCTTAAAGGTCACCGATTTCTCCAATTTAACCCTGAAGCCAGAGGGTTCCCCATATTGCACTAGCCTTTCGAGCAGGGACTGGACCGATCGCTCCGGCTCTGTAATATAGAGCAGGGCATCATCCGCAAAGAGACTGATCTTACACTCCGTCCCTCCGATCTGGACCCCCTTTATTCTACCGTCCCCCCGGACCGCCGCTTCCCACAGTTCCATGACCAGTGCATATAGCAGTGGGGAGAGGGGGCATCCCTGCCGCGTGCCCCGCCGCAATGGGAAGGCCTGCAATATACTTCCATTAACCACTACCCTCGCAGTCGGAGTAGAGTATAGGGCTGCCATCCATCTCGGACCCATCCCTATGTTTGCCAAGACCTCCTTCAGGAAGGACCATCTCACCCGGTTAAAAGCCTTCTCGGCATCTAAGGCTAGAAGCAGAGCCCCTCCATTTTTTGTCCCTTCTGCCGTTAGGACATGTAATTTCTTACGCATGTTATACACTCCCTGTCTATGCATTACAAAACCCGCCCGGTCAGGTGTGAACAAGCTGTGGGAAGCAGGATTCCCAGCACGTCACAAGGATCCTGGCGAAGATGTTCGCGTCGACATTCAGAAGGGATATAGGTTTATACAAGGCACAGTTGGTTGGGTCCATCCCTGGGTAATGGATGACCGCAATTAATGCCTGGAGGAACGTCAGTGGGATTGTCGCCTCCCCCATTATTGAATTAAACAACTTTGCCAGAGGTGCAGCGAGTAGGGACTGGTGTTGCTAATAAAAGTCTGCCGTAAATCCATCCTCCCCTGGGGTCTTCTCTGCCTTCTGTCTCTGAATCGCCCCCTTCACTTCCTCCAGGGTCACCTCCCCCTTCAGGGCCCCCTTCTCTGCCTCCTTAGGAAGCCGACGGTCCGTTAGATAACTCCACAGCTTCTCCCCAGAGGGCTCTGTTGGTCTAGAATAGATCTTCTGAAAATATTCTGCAAACCGGGCTGAGATTTTATCCCCTGCGGTCCCACTACTCCCATCAGCTCTGTTTATTATACCTACTCTCCTTTCTGCCCTGAATCTCCTCACTATGTTTGCCAGTAGCATCCCTAATTTGTCTCCTCTTTCGTAATACCTTTGCTTTGTGAACCGCATCTTCTTCACCACCTCCCCTATTAATACTTAATGGAGCTCTTGTCTCTTATCTCACATTTCGCCAAGATTGCTCCCTTATCTGCACCCTTGCTGAGGAGTCGCGACTGTAGCCCTTTCAATTCCCCCCTAAACCTGGCCTCGATCATAGCCTGCTCCTTTTTTTCCACGATAAGAAAACCCAGAATGTGGCTTTGGCCACCTCCAAGACCACTGCCATCCCTGTCTCCCCGGTATCGTTGGTCTCGAAATAAGCCTGCACCTCCTTCACAAAGAAGTCTCAGAAGACTCTGTCCCTCAGCAAGGTGTTGTTGCACCTCCAGCGAAATTGCCGTTTGGGGCTCTTTATTTACCATTCCTCTACCACCAGCTCAGACCAGGTGATTGCTCCACCGTGGGCGCCTCCATCTCAGCCTCTCTGTCAAGAGAGACCAAGAGTAGATCTATCCTTGTGTAGGTTTGGTGTGGGGGTGAGAAGAATGTGTAGCCCCCCGGCCCTGTGTAGTGTCCCCGTGTTATGCTCACCAGTCTCTGCAGGGGCGTTGGGGCACGGTTGGAGCCTTCCCTTGACTTGGCTCCCTAGGATCGACTCTCTCCCCCAGCTGCTGCAAAGTCAACTGCTCTGGATGCTGGTACTGCCCCTGAGAGGAGATGAGAGACAATTAGACTGGCGTGGTGGTGTCGTGATTCCCCTCTAATCTTTTGTGCCAGAATGAAGTGAGCAAGCGTTTGCCCATGCAAGCTCACCTGTTTTTTCGTAATGATGGGCTCTCCATCCTGCTTCTTGTAGCAGGGGCGCTTTGGGTGGACCGAGTTGCTTCACTGGCCCGTGGAATGGCGACCCAGACCGGCTGTGACCGACCACTTAGAAGGTGAGTGTTCTTAGCAATGATTATTGTTAATATTCTTTTTATAATGTCGTTTGCTGTGATTATAATTCTTGCAATGTCTCCTCTATAGGTGCGAAGATGGCTGCCCGGAGTTGCAGAGTTTGGAGCGAGTCCAGTGATTCCCCAGAGGATGATGAAGCCTTAAAATTAGATGGTAAATTGGCTGTCAGGGTAGAACGCTAGGCTCTGGTACGGCGCAGCCAAAGCGTTAGTTATTTATGCGACTTGTAACCTGTTTTGTGCTTTTCTCTTGCAGGAGAAGTCTGGCGATGTCGAGCGGAGGACGATTGTTCGGAGGCCAGTCCGCGGCTGCAGGATGGAGGGTTCCACGAAGATGAAGAATGGAAGATAAGCTCCTGTGTATCTGGACGTCCGGAACAGGTGAGAAAGCACTCCAACTCCGATGACTATGGGACTTAGCTAAGATGCGATGCGCTGCAGTCTATGGAGTGCAGGAGACAGGTAAGGTGCGCCTTCAGTGATGGTGTAGCTGGAGTAAGGTAAGATTCGCCTTCAGCGATGGAATAGCTGGAATTAGGGAAGATGCACCCTCAGCGATGGAGTAGCTGGAATCAGGTAAGATGCGCCTTCAGCGATGGAGTAGCTGGAGACTGGAAGATGCGCAATGAGATGATGAGCAAGAAAACAGGTAAGGACGGCGGTAAGCGTTACGCTGCAAAAGGCGGAATAACGCGAAGCGCCGGTTTGTGGGCGGGTTTGCCTTAAATAGGCTGGCCCCGGCTCCTCCCTTTGGACCCGCCTTGTGGCTCCACCTTGCCACTCCCAGAAGTTCTTGCACATGCTCCCCAATGATCTTCTTTGGCCATGCCCAGCTCTGAAGAACGTGCCTTAAGCACAAAGTGTGCAAAGCACACTTTTTTATGAGCCTGGTGCCAGAGGCGTCAGGACTGGGTCCATTTTGACCCTGTAGGTGATAAAGACATGGGCCCTTTCCCAGTGGTCATGACACCCCAACATAGATCCACCCAATAATAATCCCGTAGGAGGTGTTTGAAGGCATTATTCTCAGGGCCTGCTACTTTAGGACCTTTATCTTTAGCCGACCACCAATCAAGTGTTGGATCCACCACCAGGTTGAAATCTCCCCCAGCACTGTAGCTTCCTCCATCCACCCCTCCAGAAACTCAAAGACCTGACACAGAAAACCCATCTGTCCCACATTGGGGGTATATAAGGTAGCCAAGAAGATACATGCTTCTCTATGGTGCCCCTTTATCCCTAGAAATCACCACCGAATCCCCTTTTAACCTGTATCTCCATCATCTTAAAATGTGCTCCCAATATGATACCTACTCCTTTCTTCCTGCGGTCCCTGTGCGAGGCCCAGAAGTTTTTATCGATTTGCTTCCCCCGTATAGCTGATTCCACCCCCTTCTTATAAATGGTTTATTGCAGGAAGAGGATTGCCAAGAGTTGTTTATGAAACATGTTACTCGTGAGGGATTTCTTGTTTTGGGAATTCAACCCCTTGACGTTTAGCGTAGTTACGTGAATCTCATCCATAGCCTTTCCTCACCTTTCTTCTATCACCCTGTGGGTCACACCATGGGAATCCCTTGTTGGTCCCCGACTGGCCTGCTGCATGGAACCTCCCTCCCCCCGCTCGCCCTGGCCCCCCCAGCCCCAAGCTGAGGCGTTCGACCGTGCCACCCTAACGTGTTGGCGCCACCTGTCGAACCACCAGGAATGCCGTCCCCTGCCCATGTCGCATCCTTTATCCTCATCACCGGCCCCCAAAGTTCCTAGTCCTCCTCCTATATCCTACCCTCCCCTGGCCTATTTCCCCAACTTTTACCCCTTTGTGCCCCCTTTAACTCCCCCCCTCGCCTCGTGTCCATGAGCCTATCCCACCCAACCTTCAACACTGGAAGTCCCGAACCCCCTTCCAACAAAACAGATTTGCTCCACATACCCCTTCCCCCTCAAGTAAAACTCCCCCTCCGGGGTGATATACGGGGTGCGTAGGGACCCGCTCATGGATCCCACTGTCCCCTTGGAGCTATTTTAACAGTTTATCGAACAGACATTGTCACTCATGTCACTTCCCTTCTGGGGGAGGGAGTGTTCAGTTTCTGGAACTTCCTAGCCCCCTGCATTCTCCACCAGCCTTGCTTTCAGTGTGGGCCACGAATCTCTCACCTTTCCGTTAGCCTTTCTTCTCCTTCCAAGGTGGCTCCATTCCCTCTGAGTCCTACCAGCATTTCTGTTGCTTTCCCAATATCTTCCTCTGATACCAGGTGGAATCTTTCGCAGATATTAGGGCAAAGGGGTATCCCGATCGATATCGAACCCCTTTCTCCTGCAGCCTCTAGGATATCCACTTTGTCCAGATAATAGTGTAGTCTCACCAAGACGGAGCGTGGTCCTTTAGTACCACCTCCTGCCTGGGGCACTCTGTCCAGGATCACATGTCCTCCTTCCTTTGACCCTAGCACCATGCCAATGATTTCCTGGACCTTCTTTTTCTGCCTCTCCCTGTTCTCGATTTCGTCCAGCTTGAGGCCCAGCTCCATTTCTCTTCTCTTGATATCTCGAAACAGGACCTCGATCTGTTCCTCGAGAATGCCTGTAGAGGATTGATTCGCCTCTACCCCTTCGAGCCTCTCCTCCAATGTATCCACTTTTGCTGACAGGCCTGCCACTTTGGCACCAATGTCGGTTCTGATCCCCCGGATCTCTTCCAGGATCATCTGTATGTCACTCTTGATGGTTCCTATCTCCGTAGAGCTGGGACAGGGCCCCATGGGCTCTTTCTCTCTCTCAATTTCTTCTCCAACACAACCCTGGTATTGATATTGGGAGAGCTTCTCTCTCCAAGTCATTGACCCCCACCACACTTTGTCCTGGCTCCCCCTTGGTGCCACACTGCCACTTCTCCTGTAGATGTCCCTTCGCTTGTAGTCCTTTATCCTCAGATGGGAGTCCCCACTGTTGCCTTCCTGTGCCTGCTGTTTAGCAGCCTCTTGACTGTTCTGATCGGTTCCCCCGCTTTACAGCATCTCGTCACTGTGCACCCTCTACCGTCTCCCCCTTCCTGCCCCGGGGGTTCCTTCACTCCTCCCAGATCCTCCTCACCATCTTCTCCACCTTTTATCCCTGTGGGGAAAGGAAAGGGCTGTCAGATGTGTGAGGTTCTGGTCAATTGCCTGAATTTGCCTGGCCCTTGGGTTGGGACATGTTAGGTAAACAGTTTTGGAATTCACCCATTGTCTTTCGTGGGGTAAGACAGTGTTTGTGTCAGAAAGGAGAGGGGTTTGTGTGTCTGGTTGTCCTACGTGGTAGGATGGGGAAAGGTGTTATATGGAATTACAACTCTCGTATCGGGGGGCTAATAAACTCAGAAGTATCAGATTGGTAGAGTTTAGGAAACAAACAGGAATGACCAGGATTGTTATCGTAAAAGGAAAAGGGGGGATTATGGGAACGGTAGTGTTTTGTTAAAGTAGACTGGGTGTTCGGGAAAGAATAGGCAGAGGGACATGGAGAAGAAAGATTGGGAGTATTTGGGTAGGAAACAGAAAAACAGGGAGTCTGGCAGAGTGTCAAACACTCAAGAACACAATAATGGGGGAACGTGTGTCAACACTCTCCCCCAAACCACAGAAGCCGAATGAAGTCGACCCTCCACCCGTGGTTGGCAAAGGTACCTGATATACAAACAACAGGATACCACGTGGCAGCCAGTGGGGGGAAGAGGGTTAGGGAGAGGTTGTGGATGGGGAAGGGATGGTAGGAACACCGGAGAGAGGTTTAGGGAAAAACCTAATGTGGATAGGACTCGGGAAGTAACAGGAAAAAACCCTACACTGTCTAATAACTTGCCAACCTAACATAGATCATAAACACCAATTCCAGCACAACAACAATCCCCTTGATACAGGCCTTGCTGTACTGTTTTCATGACCACTTACACTCCTAGTACCCCTTGATACAGGCACAAATGAACATACAATGGACTAGATTACATATAAGTGAGTAGGATGAAACATACATATGGGAGATATTCCCAACATGAAAAAACATAACACATGGCCCACTGGGTAAGCATTGGCACACTTACAAAACATGCAACATAAACGTTTTTAAACATGGAGCAGACACAGCCCTTGGACTGTCGTTGTTTGCCTCACTCTGCATACCCCCAGTTCACTTCACTGTGACTTGAGTAAGGCAATGCGCCCAGTGAGCGCCTCACGTGCCAAAGCACCTACACTCCAGAAATCCTAAGTGGTGAAAGATACTTTTCCTTTTCTAAGCAATGTTGCGTATAACCTATGTCTCCAGAGTCCACCTCAAATGCCAGCCAAAATTATTGCCCCCGCACCATGAAAAGCACACAAGGACCCACGCAACAGCGTTACCCACATAACATGTAAGTTCAATGCTTATCTTGCATCCGGGAAGCTCGCAAGCCTTCCAGGACGTAATCTTTCGTAGCCCGTAGCAGCAGCGTGTGTCCTCCCCCCGCCGCTGCAAGAGAAACGTGTTCACTCAACCAGACCGAACACCCGACATGGTTGCCTCACGTATCATTCGTCCGCTACTTTGGGATTCCTGGATAAGAAAAATGCATGCAGGTGCTGACGGTCTCCTAATCCTCAGGCATGGCTTCGCCCCGTGAACAAAATAAGCCACACCTGCCGTGCGCCGTTGGCCCTTGATAAGCTGTTGCTCATTAGTGTCAGCTGGCCACACGCAGAAACAGCAAAAATGACCAAATGTCCCAAAGCCTACTGGGAAATGTAGTTTTTCGCCACATGTAGCAGTTTCTAGGCTTTCCGAAGTCCAAGACATCTTTTTCCTTGATTCCAACCCTTATTCCTGACATTACCTCCTCTCCCAGGGCCCTTCCCATAACCTGGTTTATCCGGATATCGCCTATGAAATTGTGTAACCAACCTTGGAGCATGTATTGCCTCTGCCGGTTCCCAAGAACAATCCTCCGGGCCATACCCCTTCCATTGAATCAGATACCAGAGGTGATGATTCCTTTTCTTTACATCCAGAATGCGCTGAACTTCATACTCCTCCTGACCCTTCTTCATGATCGCTGGAGGCCTCTTAGTAGTCATTTCCGGAGCTGTAGGTTTAAGTAAAGATACATGGAACACTGGGTGTATAGGTAAAGATTTAGGCAAACGCAATTTCATAGCAGTTGCAGAGATGCATTTAATAATTTCATAGGGCCCAATGAACCGAGGTAAGAATTTTCGTGAGCCAACCAAAGACAAGTTTCGAGTAGACAACCAAACTCTGTCACCCATCTTGTATTTAGGACCTTCCTGGCCATGCTTATCAGCTTGGTTCTTGTATTGGTCTTGTATTGTCTCCAGATTTGCTCGTGCCTTCTGCCCAATCTCGAGAAGCAACTGTTTACGCTCTTGCAACACGGGTATGTGTTCCATTTCTGGCAAATGTTCTGGTATCATATTCTGTTCATGCCCATACAAACATTCATTTGGAGCCATTCCCAAGGAAGTGTGGTATGTCTTGTTATAAGTGAATTCTACCAACCATAAGGCTTGCACCCAAGAATCCCTGCCATCACCCAAATAACCTCATAAATATTGCTCAAGAGTTTGATTCACTCTTTCAGTCTGTCCATCAGTTTGAGGATGATAGCTGGTGGAAAGAGCACAATTGATTCCCAGCATTTGACAAAAGGCACGCCAAAATCTGGATGTAAACTGCTACCCTTTGTCTGAGACAATACTCTTTGACAACCCATGCAGTCTAACCATATGTTGTAAAAATAGCTCTGCCAATTTGCCTGCCCCAGGGCCTTGTTTTGACAGAAAATCTACCACCACCTAAATGGTATCACATTGATTATCAGGGGGCAGATCCGTGATAAAATCTATAGAAATATGCATCCAGGCTTTCTCAGGCATTGGTAACGGTTGCAGTAAGCCTCTTTTCTTAACATGCTCTGCCTTGTTATGGGCACAATTCTCACATAATTCCACATATCTCTCCATATCCTGTTTTAATGTGGGCCACCAGAAATATTTTTCCAACATAATCTGAATTTGTCTCAGACCTGCGTGTCCTGCTAAGGGAGATTTATGACACAAGTATAAAGCCTTATCTTGTAACTCTTTAGTTGGTAAGTATAACCGATTCTGATGATACAGCAGTCCTTCCCGTATGGTTCGTGCCGGATGACTGTTTTGCCATTCTAGCAATTGTCGTGATGGTAAAGCTTTCTTAACCAGTGCAATAACCTGTTTTGTAATGGCCCCAACAATTTTGTCTGGTGAAATTATGGTCTTCACATCACTTACTGAATTTTCCAAATTTTGTTGTTCTTACTAACAGGCCTAAAAGTAACCACAAAATCAAATTCATTGAAGTGCTGAGACCATCGTAGTTGTCTAGGACTGAGGGTTTGGGCCGTCTTAAAATATTGCAAATTCTTGTGATCAGTTACCACCACCACCACCTGATGCCTGGCTCCCAGTAAGTAATGCCGCAACTCAAGGAAGGCAGACCAAATCGCCAACAACTCTTTATCAGTGATGGAGTAATTCTGCTCACACCATGACAATTTTCTGGAATAAAAAGCTACATGATGCCATACTCCATTCTCATCTTTCTGTGACAGAATGGCTCCAATCGCCACATTACTTGCATCTGTTTCAACCTGAAATGCCCTCTCTGTGTTAGGATGTTGCAGCACAGGAGCAGTAGTGAAGGCGACCTTCAACTCTTGAATAGCTTTCTCTGCTTCAGAACTCCAAGTAAACCTCACCGCCTTCTTTAATAGATGCGTGATTTGAGTAACAATCTTAGAAAAATTGCTGATAAATCGCCTGTAAAAGTTGGCAAACCCTAGAAAAGATTGTATATCTTTAATGCATTGTGGAGAAGGCCAGTTTCTAACCGTCTGCACTTTATTGGGATCCATCACAATTCCTGTATCAGTCAATAGAAATCCGAAAAACTCCACCTGTGTCACATGGAAGGCAAATTTCTCCAATTTGACACACAATTGACAGTCCTGTAACCTTTGCAATACCGTCCTCACATGTTTTACATGCTGCTCGGGAGATTCTGAATAAATCAAAATTTCGTCAATATAAACAATGACAAAAATATCAAGGAATTCATGCAATACTTCTTGCATAAAAAACTGAAAAGCTGCTGGAGCATTACATAAACCAAAAGGCATTACAAGATATTCAAAGAAACCGAACTTTGTTCTAAAAGTGGTTTTCCACTCATCCCCCTCTTTTACCCGTATCAGATGTTAAGCACCTCTTAAATCCAACTTGGTATAAACCTTGGCAGCCCTCACTTGATCTAAAAGAACTGAAATCAAGGGCAACGGAAATCTATTCTTTATGATTACCCTATTTAATGCACGATAGTCAATGCACGTACGTAAGGTTCCTTCGTTCTTGGGAATAAGAAATAAAGGTGAGGAGGCTGGGGATGTGGAATGTCTAATAAAACCCTTAGCCAACATCTCATCTAAATATTCTCATAGATACTGATTTTTCTTTTCTGTGAGCGCATAAATTCTGCTCCTTCCTCCAAGTCAATAACACAATCATACGGTCTATGTGTTACACCTCGACCTTCCTCGCATCATACTCACCGGGGTCTGCCCGTGCCTCTTCAGTCTCCCGTGTTAATAAGGACAGTTGGGGAGCTCCATGTAAGGCCAGAAAGAGGGACAAGAAAGTGGTTGTACTTCATAAGGGGCTACGCGCCGTCATGCACCTTTTTTCTCACGCTGGCAGCTGCCCTGGAGAATAGCTGCAACAAACTACATTTCCCAGAAAACCTGTTAAGGATTGTAGTTCCCGGCGTTAATACAGGAGCCTCATTTTCGAATATGTCACGCCTCCTTGTATTTAAACCACAGCAGTTTTCAGAACGCTGCTTCTGTTTATAGTTACAAACGGCATTTTCTGAAGTGCTCCTTCTGTACCTTAATTCCGGAAGTCTCCTGTTTTTTCTGTGTACCGACCTTGCCTGCACATGGACTCCTATTTCTTGATTCTACTTGGTTTCGTTTGCTGACAGCCCATGTACCAGACCTTTCGCCTGCTCCTGGACTCCTGGATTGTGATATTGTTGTGTTTGTTGACCGCCCGTGTACCAGACCTTTCGTCTGCTCCTGGACTCCTAGATTGTGATTTACTCCTGTTTGAATACCATAAACTCTTGACCACGGACACTTGAAATCCTTCATCAAAGTACTTCCTTTCTCCTGGGGAATACTGGTAAGAACAATTCATTATTTGGAATCCTGTCTTCATCGAACTGTTCCTTCATCTTTGGATAACATTGCTTCATTTCTAAAGTGCATTTTGGAACGCTCTGCTGTGGTGCACCATCCCAAAACCAGTGCGACCCTCGTTCCGTCCGGGGATAGCTACCCTACTAACCTTCCTTTTTTTTATTTTACACTTTCATTGTTGCTCAGGATTCTTTACACTACTCTTACTTCCACCAGTGGTATAGTATATCTCCTTGATTATCAATGTTGTGCAGTTTCACATTTAGCTAGTATAAGTTTCACATTTAGCTAGTATCTAAAGCCTCTTTTAGTTTATAGGTTGCTCCAGCTCCTTTTTTATTGGCTTAAGGGGAACTCACTCAGGTACTCTATTTAAGGGTAATAGTCTTGCGGAAAGCCAGGGTGGAATCTGACGAATATTCATATCTTGTCTTTTCTTTACAGCTGGGTCCGTGGCGGTGTGTTCTCCCCGCTCTTTTAATTGATCGGTCCCCTTGTCTGTATAGTTCAGCAGGTGGTCATATCAGTTTAAAGAGTTCATTCCCTCACAGAGAGGAGGCTCGGGTGGAGGCTCCAACCCGAGCTCCTTCAAGCAACTCTCCAGCACAAGAGGTCCGGTCTGTTTTACACACTCCCCATTCCGGAGAAGCCATGGATGAAGTCGATCCTTTAACCACCTTGGTTCGCTTGGTGACCGAACTTCGTTCTGACATGACAGCTGCACATGATGCTATCCATCATAGGATCGACACTTTACAGAGTTTTCCAACCCCCCAAACCCTGGGGGTGGATACTTCTGCTGCTACTGCATCGGGTTTGACTGGTCCTACGGCCTCTGCCTCTGCCTCTGGCTTTACGGCAAATCCGGTGCTTATGGCTACCCAGTTCCCGCTGGCCCCCCCAGAACGTTTCTCGAGGGAACCCAAACAATATCGTACATTTATCAACCAGTGTAAATTACATTTTCTGTGTCGGCCCACTGCTTTCCCTAATTCCACTACAAAGGCAGCCTTTGTTCTTTCCCATCTTGGGGGTACGGCAGCAGCTTGGGCTAATCCGTTTCTTGAGTCAAATAGCTATGTCCTTTACGACTGTGATGCACTGTCATGAACAGAGTTTTTGACACCCGCTATAAATCTCAGGCTACTGACCTGGAGTTTCTCAATTTGCGTCAAGGCACGTCTTCTTTGTTTTCGTACCTTACTAAGTTCAACCAATTGGCGGCTGAAACTGATTGGCCTGAAGAGAAAAAATCAGCTGTTTTTTATAAAGGGTTGTCGGAAGAATAAAAAGACATTTTGGCTACAGTACCAGTGGTTCCTACCACTTTTGGTGAATTGCTAGATCTGGTTTTGCAAATAGATGCTAGAAGGTCCGAAACAAAGGGGGAGCGCAAGGCACCAGTCCCTGTTACTCCTCATGTGGATCACACTTCTCCTTCTACTTCTGTTCTGGAACCTATGCAAATTGGGCAGTAAAAGGTCCTTTGACCCCTGCTCAACGCGAATATCGCAGATCACATAATCTATGTATGTATTGCGGATCTGCTGAACACCAACTGAAGGACTGCCTTAAGAAACCTGTCAAAAAGTCGGGAACGCCAGAACTTGGCGATAGACAGAGTACCTACGCCGGGGGTGCTTTCTTTGGACTCTGATTGTGCTGTTTCTGCTCCTGTTAGCCTTCCTGTGGTGTTTACCTCCGAAGCTAATACCTTTTCCTCTTTGGCGATCATTGATTCTGGGGCCACCGGAAATTACATGGATTATGATTACGCCACACGTAATAATATTTCGATTGTGTCTAAAGCCCAACCCGAGGCTGTTCATGCTGTGGATTGTACATCTTTGATCTCTGGCCTAGTTACACAAAATACCTCTTTAGTTCGTATGCAAACAGAGGAAGGCCATGCTGAGTCGATTTCCTTTGATCTAATTAAAGCCCATCAATTCCAGGTCATTTTGGGCATCCCTTGGTTGCAACATCATAATCCAGCCATTGATTGGTCAAAGAAAACTGTTCAGTTTCCTTCTACTGAGTGTAATGAGAAATGTTTCCAAGACACTAGTGTGTCTCCTCAGTCTTCTTCTCGGGCTTTGGTTGCGTCCATGTCTATAATTGGAGCCATCACTAAGTCTCCTGAACCTGAAATTCCTCCTGAATACAAGTCTTTCCGAGACGTGTTCGACAAAGGAGGGGCAGACCAGTTGCCACCTCATAGGCCCTATGACTGCCCCATCGACTTATTGCCAGGTGCTAAGATTCCTGCTGGTAGGGACTATTCTCTTACTGTACCAGAAGATAAGGTCTTGAAAGAATACATTGACAAGGCTTTGGCCATTGGATTTATCAGAGCTTCAAGGTCCTCTGCGGCCTCTCCTCTTTTTTTCGTCCCTAAAAAGGAGGGAGACCTCCGCCCCTGTATTGATTATAGGGCATTGAACGCGGTGACGGTAAAAAACCAATACCCCCTCCCGCTCATTTCCGTACTTTTAGACCAACTTGGTTCCTCTGTAATCTTTACTAAGCTTGATCTTAGGGGTGCATATAACCTTGTTCGAATTAGAGAAGGGGACGAGTGGAAGACCGCCTTCAAAACACGTTATGGATTGTTTGAATATCTGGTTATGCCGTTTGGTCTCTGTAACGCTCCGGCCACTTTCCAGGCGTTTATGAATGACATTTTCCATGACTGTTTGGATCAGTTTGTGGTGGTATATTTGGACGATATTCTCATATATTCGTCCTCCAAAGAGGAACACATAAAACACGTGCAAATTGTCCTGCAACGGTTGAGAGAAAACCACCTGTTTGTCAAGGCTGAAAAGTGTGTTTTCAACTCCATTGAGGTGGAATTTCTTGGTTATGATCTGACTAGTTGGGGTATACGAATGAGTCGCACCAAGGTTAAGGCTATTTTGGATTGGCCCGTTCCTACTTCGATTAAAGCCTTGCAATCATTTTTGGGGTTCTCGAACTTCTATAGGCGCTTCATCTGTTCTTTTTCCTCTATCTCTGCGCCGCTGACGGCATTGACCAGTTCTAAGAAATCCTATCAATGGAACCAGGAGGCACAACAAGCTTTTGATGCCCTTAAGGCAGCATTCACTTCTGCTCCAGTGTTACAGCATCCTAATCCTTTACTCCCATTTTTGGTTGAGGCCGACGCTCCTGGTCGGCTATCGGGGCAGTTCTTTCCCAAAAATGTCCAGATTCAGGAGAGATCCATCCAGTCGCGTTCTTTTCAAGGAAATTAACAACTTATGAGCGCAATTGTTCAATCACAGAACGAGAACTCCTAGCCATAAAAGACGCTTTCTCTGAATGGCGGCATCATCTTTTGGGGGCTCGACATCAGGTCACGGTCTTTTCAGATCATCGGAGTCTTTTGGCATTTAAATTAATGAAATGCCTTACTGCCCGACAGGCTCGTTGGCATCTTTTTTTTCCCAGTTTTATTTCACAATCACATATCGGCCGGCCTGATTGAATTCTTGTGCAGATGCTTTGTTACGCATTGCCCTTCATTCTAGCAATGATGTCTCTGACAAACCTCATTTGTTACCGTGTAACGTTGTCTGTGCCTGCACCCCTCAGCCTACTCTGCGGACCTTGATTTCAGATTGGGTCTCCACACATAAAGAAGAATGTGACAATCTTAATCTTGATGTGGTTCAAGGCCTACCCTACATTCAGGGACGCTTGCTTGTGCCTCCAGGACAGGCACGCTTACGTGCTCTGGCTTGGTCACATGACTCTCTATTTGAGGCTCATCCGGGTCAACAAAAGACGCTAGAGGCTTTACGCCGATGGTCTTGGTGGCCCACTATGCCAAGGGATGTGATTGACTATTTGGCATCCTGTTCAGTATGTTCTCAATGCAAAGTCTCCCGTTCTAAACCTGTGGGTTTGTTACGGCCTCTTCCTGTGCCCCACAAACCATGGTACATGGTTTCTATGGACTTTATTGTGGATTTACCTCCTGTAAAAGGCTTTGATACCATATGGGTGGTCATTGACTATTTCACCAAGATGGCATTGTTCATTCCTTGTTCAGGTCTGCCTTCTGCTCCTGTCTTGGCTTCCCTTTTTCTTAAGAACGTTTTTCGATTCTTTGGGTTGCCTGCTATCATGATTTCGGACCGTGGCTGTCAGTTTACATTACGTTTCTGGAGGGCCTTGACTGCTTCCTTAGGTATTGATGACCGGTTCAGTTCTGCTTATCATCCTCAGACTGACGGGAAAACCGAGAGGGTTAATGCCACCCTTGAGCAATTCCTTCGGTGCCTCTGCCTCCGCTTTCAGCCATCATGGTTGACGATGCTCCCCTCTGCAGAATTCGCTTATAATAATTTTATGCATACTGCCTCAGGGGTCTCACCGTTTTTTGCTCTTTATGGTTGTCATCCACGGTCTTTGCCACTGGATCCTACACTTCCCATCGATAATCCAGCGGCTCAAGATTGTGTGAGGGAAATGGTGACGGTCCGTAGAAGGGTTCGTTCACATCTGCTTCAAGCCCAAACAAGAGCAAAAAAGAATGCTGATCGTCACAGAAAACCGGCACCTGACTATAAGGTGGGCATGAAAGTTTGGTTGTCCACCCGCAATTTGCGAATACCAGGCAAACGCTAAATTCGTGGGTCCTTTTTCCATCACAGAGATTATAAATCCGTTGGCTGTACGCCTTTCCTTACCTACTTCTTGGAAACAGCATCCTGTGTTTCATGTCTGTCTTTTGAAACCTTGTCCTCCTTCTGTTCGGCTGCCTGATTGCCCCCCTCCGGTTCAGGTGGACGGGGGTGATGAGTATGAAGTGGCAGAGATTCTGCACTTTCGTCTCCGCAGGGGGCGCCCCTTTTAGCTGGTTGATTGGAAAGGGTACGGTCCCGAAGACAGATCCTGGGTGCCATTGTGCAACATACATTCTCCTGCATTCTTACGCCGTTTCCATGCTCGGAGGGGGTCTGCGCCGTCTTTGGGGGTGGATGCTGTTACACCTCGACCTTCCTCGCATCATACTCCCCGGGGTCTGCCCCGTGCCTCTTCAGTCTCCCGTGTTAATAAGGACAGTTGGGGGGCTCCATGTAAGGCCAGAAAGAGGGACAAGAAAGTGGTTGTTCTTCATAAGGGGCTACGACGCCGTCATGCACCTTTTTTCTCACGCTGGCAGCTGCCCTGGAGAATAGCTGCAACAAACTACATTTCCCAGAAAACCTGTTTAGGATTGTAGTTCCCGGCGTTAATACGGGAGCCTCATTTTCGAATATGTCACGCCTCCTTGTTGTATTTGAACCACAGCAGTTTTCAGAACGCTGCTTCTGTTTATAGTTACAACCGGCATTTTCTGAAGTGCTCCTTCTGTACCTTAATTCCGGAAGTCTCCTGTTTTTTCCGTGTACCGACCTTGCCTGCACACGGACTCCTATTTCTTGATTCCACTTGGTTTCGTTTGCTGACCGCCCGTGTACCAGACCTTTCGCCTGCTCCTGGACTCCTGGATTGTGATATTGTTGTGTTTGTTGACCGCCCGTGTACCAGACCTTTCGCCTGCTCCTGGACTCCTAGATTGTGATTTACTCCTGTTTGAATACCATAAACTCTTGACCACGGACACTTGAAATCCTTCATCAAAGTACTTCCTTTCTCCTGGGGAATACTGGTAAGAACAATTCATTATTTGGAATCCTGTCTTCATCAAATTGTTCCTTCATCTTTGGATAACATTGCTTCATTTCTAAAGTGCATTTTGGAACGCTCTGCTGTGGTGCACCATCCCGAAACCAGTGCAACCCTCGTTCCGTCCAGGGGGATAGCTACCCTACTAACCTTCCTTTTTTTTATTTTACACTTTCGTTGTTGCTCAGGATTCTTTACACTACTCTTACTTCCACCAGTGGTAAAGTATATCTCCTTGATTATCAATGTTGGGCAGTTTCACATTTAGCTAGTATAAGTTTCATATTTAGCTAGTATCTAAAGCCTCTTCTACTTTATAGGTTGCTCCAGCTCCTTTTTTATTGGCTTAAGGGGAACTCACTCAGGTACTCTATTTAAGGGTAATAGTCTTGGGGAAAGCCAGGGTGGAATATGACAGAATATTCATATCTTGTCTTTTCTTTACAGCTGGGTCCGTGGCGGTGTGTTCTCCCCGCTCTTTTGATTGATCGATCCCCTTGTCTGTATAGTTCAGCAGGTGGTCATATCAGTTTAGAGAGTTCATTCCCTCACAGAGAGGAGGCTCGGGTGGAGGCTCCAACCCGAGCTCCTTCAAGCAACTCTCCAGCACAAGAGGTCCGGTCTGTTTTACACACTCCCCATTCCGGTGAGTAACACTATGTGGGGCTAATTGCTCAGCAATTCTCGGATTGTGAAGAACTAACCAGGGCATTCCCAAAATCAATCCAAATTGAGGTGCTGCTATTAAATCAAATGTGATTTCCTCTCTATGACCATGTACACAAATCATGTCCAATTTTTCTGTCTGCTTTCTTATGGGCCCTGATACCAAAGGTGAACCATCCACCGATTGAACTCCTTCCACCTTACTTTTGTCCAATAAAGGTAATCCTAACTGCGCAGCCAAAGTAATATCCACAAAATTGCCTGTAGCCCCTGAATCCACCATGGCCAACACCTCCTGTTTAATTGACGCAAAACATAATGTCACCAAAATGTATAAGTGAGAAGTTTTACCCCCCACTGTATTTGCAACCCATCTGGGGAACCTTACATCCATCGGGCCTGTCACCTGTGTTCCCCCTAAGGCCGGCCCATCTCTTTTCCTGTCTCCTTCGTACTCCTCTCACCTCCCACATTTTTCTGCGGTGTATTGGGACAGGTACGTAAAAAATGTCCTGCTTGTCCTTAATAAAGACATAATTTATTGATCTTAGGCTGCTCCTTCTCTGCTGCTGACAACGGTCCCCGTAAACTACCAATCCACATTGGTTCCACTTCATTTGTCCCTCCTCCTCTACTCCTGTCTAAACGCACAAAAGGCACTGATTCCGGTCTCTTTTTATCTCCCTTCCGCTCATTTATACGATGATCCAACCTCAAGGCTAAATCAATCATGGGAGTGCAAGTTCTTGGTTGGGGCTCTACTTGAGCAATAGCATCTTTCAATTCCTCCCGTAAACCCTGATAGAATAACACTGTTTGTTTAGCCACTGGCCACTCGGTCTCAATTATCAACCTGTTGAACTGTGTTACATATGTTACCAAATCCCAACCTCCCTGTCTTAATCCTAACAGTTCCTTATCCTGTGCTAATGAAACCTCTCGGCGATAGAATAATCTACCAAATTCCCTTAGAAAACCATCCCAATTGTATAACAAATGGTTCTCTTTCTGTACCAGTGGCATGGCCCATGCAGCTGCATCTCCTGTCAAATAGAAAATGACAAAAGCTGTCCTGGCCTGAATGGTTTCGAACACCGAAGGTTTACACAAAAATGAAGCCTGCATTGGGTAAGGAATGTCATGTATTCCTGAGGATCCCCTGAAAAGCGTTCTGGCGCTGCCAATGGGACACTACTAGAAGCCTGAATGACTACTGTGGGATTCTGACTCGTGGAACCCCCTATTGCACTAGTCCCTTCCAACGGGGTCCTCTGAGCTACCAAACTCTGTACTTGTGTCTTTAAATTATCCGATTCCTGTTTTGCTTATACCAACTCTACTTGAATATCTTGAAGCGCCTTTAGCACATCGGCCAAGGCGGGAGTAGCCGCTTCCATTTGGCTTGGGTGGTGATAAGTATTTGGGGGTGGCTTATTATGTCAAACACTCAAGAACACAATAATGGGGGAAGGTGTGTCAACACTCTCCCCCGAACCACAGAAGCCAAATGAAATCGACCTTCCACCCGTGGTTGGCACATGTATATGATATACAAACAACAGGATACCACGTGGCAGCCAGTGGGGGGAAGAGGGTTAGGGAGGGGTTGTGGATGGGGACGGGAAGGTAGGAACATCGGAGAGAGGTTTAGGGAAAAACCTAATGTGGATAGGACTGGGGAAGTAACAGGAAAAAACTCTACACTATCTGACAACTTGACAACTAACATAGATCATAAACACCAATTCCAGCACAACAACAATCCCCTTGATACAGGCCTTGCTGTACTGTTTTCATGACCACTTACACTCCTAGTACCCCTTGATACAGGCACAAATGAACATACAATGGACTGGATTACATATAAGCAAGCAGGATGAAACATACATATGGGAGATATTCCCAACATGAAAAACATAACACATGGCCCACTGGGCAAGCATTGGCACAGAAACGTGTTCGCTCAACCAGACCGAACACCCAACATGGAAGCCTCACGTATCATTCGTCCGCTACTTCGGGATTCCTGGATAAGAAAAATGCATGCAGGTGCTGGCGGTCTCCTAATACTCCGGCATGGCTTCGCCCCGTGAACAAAATAAGCCACACCTGCCGTGCGCCGTTGGCCCTTGATAAGCTGTTGCTCATTAGTGTCAGCTGGCCACACGCGCGCACGGCAAAAACTACCAAATGTCCCAAAGCCTTCTGGGAAATGTAGTTTTTCCCCACATATAGCAGTTTCTAGGCTTTCCGAAGTCCAAGACATCCTTTTCCCCGATTCCAACCCCTATTCCTGACACAGAGATAGTTTCTGGGTGCAACAGGTTTTTGGATTCAAGGGCATTTGTTATATACAGAGGTGTTATGGGATTTGGGCAAGAGCGATTCATAGGGAGGAATCGAGACAGATGTGGTACAACCTACAAAGGTCTGAGAGATCTCGTCCTCCTCTGCGTCTTCACTGGTATAATGCAGCGTCTCACCTGGGGTATTTCCCGGAGCACATCTCTGGGCTCCCCTACTCAGGTTATCCTCCCTTGCTCGTCCACCCCCAGGGATGGGACCTGAGACCACCAGCCCTTTGCTGGCCACCTGAATAAGGGCTTCTCGAGGTCTACTCTGGAGAATACCCTCACGTTTCTCACAGTGCCCAGGAAGTGGGATGGGCTGTCTGGTCCCAATCCACACTACTGCTGCCAGGATGTCTGGAGTGCCTGAATGACTGGGACCACAGTAGACCGTGAATGGTTCACAACTGGGATGCTTGCATCAGAGCAGATCTTCGATTGGAAGTCCTTGATTTTGGTGCAAAGCTAATCTCGGAGAGAAGAAGTGGCTCTGCATCCATTCCAGGTCGATCACCTGAGTTCTCCCTGAACTACAGAAGGAGCCAAGTATCCTGCACAAAGAAACGGACTTGTGAAACTGCCGGAGATGCTTTGTAAGGTTTTGGCACCCTTTCCCCTCTGCTGTCATGTCATACCCCTGTTTTCTTCATCGATCAAGAAGGCCTGCAAAGGCGCTTCACCCTTTTGGATTAGTGGGAACAACTACTCTTGGTGCCCCCTACTTACCCACCGAACGACCCCCTTTGGAAGTGTTCCTGGGCCACCCAGTGACCTGTCCAGCTCTACCTCACAGTATCCCCCAGAATCGCTGCTGTCTCGAGTGGAAGCCTGAGACTTGGGACATTGCTTGCTTGTGGTCCCGTGACCCTAGGTCTTGAATCAGGAGAGTGCGTAACGCTGCCCGCATCAGTGATTCACACGTCACTACCTGTTGGTGACAGTCACTGTAGGTGCCTTGCTGTTCTGCTCTCCTGTGCCCTGAAGCCTGCTGCACTGGAATTTTCTTCATACCTCCTTCGGAAGCTGTGAAAAGGCAACTGTCCCATCACAGATGATGGTTCTATCCTGCAGCTGCTGTCACACTTTGCTTGAAATCTCACCTGTTTGTCCTTTGAAGTCTTGGGTTGGTTCTTCTCCTTTTTCTGAACAGATCGGGACTTATAAAGACTCGGGCGCGTATCCTCCGTCGCCAGCGTGTTGAGTATTCCGAGCAAGTCTGCGTTCAATTTCCAGGAAGGAGCGGAATAGTGAAAGTCCCGGAAGGATGGAACCAAGATGGAACCAGGAGAAGGAATGGGTGAAGCGGTGAAACGGGCGAAGGTCCAGGATAAGGGGAGCACAATGGTTAGGAAGGGAAGGTCCTAAGGTCCTGAACAAGGGCAGTAAGAGCACAGGAAAATACGAGCGCACTTGCCGAAGTTCAGAAAGACTAGCGTTGAGACACGAAGCGCCGCAGGGGCGTGTCTCTTTTCAAGGAACTGGCGAACTCCTGGAAACGCTAGCGCGGTACTCGCGCACTAGCGTCGGCCATGTTGGGTGTGCCCTAGAAGGGGTGTAGCAATGCCTTATGGACCAAGTAGTCAAGTAGAGGCTGGAAAGGCGAATCATGACAGCATGCCCCCTCTTAAACTGCGACCCTCCTGGTTTGCCCGGATGCGTTGAATGAAACCGTCGCAGCAAACAAGGGGCATTCATGTTGGACACTGGTTCCCATGTTCGCTCACTAGGTGGGTACCCTTTCCATTCCACCAGATATTGGAGGCGACCCCGTCTGTATCTGGAGTCACAAATCCTGGCGACTTCAAATTCAACCTGATCATTGTTGATCACAGGGGTAGGTCGAGGAGAGGTCCTGGTGTCAAGTGAGTAAGGTTTCAGTAAAGAGATATGAAAGACTGGGTGGATCTTTTTCCAGGATTGGGGTAATTGGAGTTTGTAGGCCACAGGGTTGATTATTTCTTTGGTCGTAAAAGGGCCATAGAAACGTGGGGCTAACTTGTTGGGTCTCAGATGTCTAGGTAAGAGTCTGGAGGAAAGCCAGACCTTATCTCCAATAGCATACTGAGGCCCAGGTCTTCTCCTGGAGTCAGCGTATCGTTTTACATTTTCCCTGGCCTTCTCCAAATGTCCTTTCACATACTTGTGTATAGTAACCAAATGATCAATCCAGGAATCAACCGATGGAACAGGAGTAGGTTGAGGCAGCACAGTGGGTAGAACAGATGGATGAAATCCCTGTGAGCAGAAGAACGGACTGGTCATAATGGCTGTATGATCCGAGTTATTGTAAGCAAACTCTGCCACGGATATCAAGACAGACCAATCATCCTGGACCTGGGAGGCAAAGCATCGTAAATATTGTTCGAGAGTTTGGTTGACTCGTTCTGTAATTCCATTGGTCTGGGGATGATATCCAGAGGACAAGGCTCGTTGGATGCCTAACACCTTGTATGGATACTTCCATAACTGGGAGACGTACTGGGGGCCCCGATCCGAAATGATCTTGGAGGGAAGGCCATGAAGTCTAAAGATGTGGTTTATGAATATTCCTGCCATTTGTTGTGCTGAAGATAGTTTTTCCAAGGGAGTGAAATGGGCCATATGGGAAAACAGGTCTATGGTCACCATTATGGTCGTAAACCCTTTGGAAGGAGGCAGATCCACGATAAAGTCAGTAGCAATAGTCGTCCAGGGTCGGTCAGGTAAGGCAGGCTGATACAGGAGTCCGGCTGGTTTCTTATTGTCATGTCTATTCTGACAGCAGATTGCACAAGCTCGTATGTAATTTCTTACATCTTCGGCCATTCTGGGCCACCAAAAGTTCCTCTAAATGATCCTGAGAGTTGCTGAAATACTACGATGCCCTGAGTGGAAGGAATCATGGCAGAGTTTCATGATTTTTACTCTCAATTCGTGTGTGGGTATCACTAAACTCTTCTCTTTGAACAAATATCCGTCTTTTGCTGAGAGTTCCCATCTATTTGTCTGAAGAAATTCCTTACAGAGGTCAGACGAAGATGTTGCAGAATGAATATTATCCATTAAAGAATTCGCCTGGGCAACAAAAACGGAATCGGGAAACATCTTAGGAATGGCACAGGTTCCCTCTGGTTCCGTAACTCCTGGAACATGATTTATCTGAAACTGATATTGAGCAAAGAAAAAGGCCCAGCGAGCCTGCCAACTGTTTCTACACTCTAAGGACTGGTGAATTTTGTAGATTCCTGTGATCAGTCCTAACTTGAATTGGAAATTTGGCCCCTCAGAGCAGATGGCGCCATTCTGTAAATGCCTGTCGGATAGCTAGCAACTCCTTCTCCAGAACAGAATAGTGGGTTTCACTGGGATTTAGAATCCGGGATGGATAGGAAATGGGATGTTCTTTTTTGTCTTCCGATTCTTGTTTCAGAACAGCTCCTATGGCGTATTCTGAAGCATCTGTTTCCACCAGGAAGGGTTTGTCAATATCAGGTTGTGCCAGGATGGGTCCTCGAGTGAATCTTTGTTTCAACTCCTGGAATGCCGATTCTTGATCTTTAGTCCAATTAAAAGGAACGTCTTTCTTTAGTAAGGCGACTATGGGCTGTACAATGGCAGAAAAAGTTGGTATGAACTTCTGGTAGAAGTTGGCAAGACACAGGAAGGATTGTATCTGTTTTACAGATGTGGGACTGGGCCAAGATAGGATTGAGTCGACTTTGGCAGGATCCATCTCAATTCCTCGAGGGCCTAGGATGAATCCCAGGTAACGAACCGTAGGAACATGGAAGATGCATTTCTCAGGTTTAGCGAGTAGATTATTCTCACGTAGACGTTGTAAGACCATAGAGACATGTTCTTGATGTTGTGTTGGATTCTTGGAGTAGATTAAAATATTGTCCAGGTAAATGATGACAAAAAGGAACAGCATGTCGGAGAACACTCTATCCATGAACCGTTGAAACACAGCTGGTGCATTTGACAACCCGAAAGGCATTACCAAGTACTCGAAATGTCCGAAGGGTGTCCTGAAGGCCGTTTTCCATTCATCACCTTCTCTTATGCGGATCAAATGGTAAGCTCCTCGAAGGTCAGGTTTGGTAGAGATTATCGCTCCTCGGACTGCTTCTGGGATATCTGAGATCAGTGGTAGTGGATAACAGACTTTTCGTGTACAAACAGGGTCGAAGTTCCTTGATATCTTTCTTGGGCACAAAGAATAAGGATGCTCCTGCTGGAGATTTTGATGGGTGAATGGTTCCGTTGGATAGGTTTGTATCCAAATATTCACGTAGGGCTCTCTTTTCAGGTTCAGAAAGTATGAACATCCTACCGAATGGTATGACTGCAGAGTCATCTGTTTCGATGGCACAATCTTTGGGTCTGTGAGGAGGTAATGCTTGCACAATTTCTGAGGAAAATACATCCGAGAATCGTTGGTAAAACTCAGGTACCTGTGTAACCGTAGACACACTAATGGGTGGGTTCTTAGTCTCCTGTGATTCCTGGACACAGGATGTAGCGTTTAGAGCCAGACAGTGCAAAAGACAATACTCTGATCCTAGAAACAAGGATCCCGCGGTCCAGTTAATGTACGGATTGTGTCTCTGAAGCCAGGGCATGCCTAGTACCATCGGATAGTGGGCAGCCTTTATTAGATCGAGTGTAACATTTCTTGGTGGTTGTTTATGGACAGCAACAGTTCCGTGGTTTGTTGGGTTATGGGTCCTGAAGATAATGGGCTTCCATCAATACCTTTCACAGCCTGAATAATGTCCTTGGGTTCCCAGGGAATATTATGTTTAAGGCCCAATCATGATCAAGGAAAATCCCCATTGCCCCACAGTCCACCAAGGCCAGGACGGAATATGTTTTATCCTTGGTCACTGATAGAAACACTTGAAGAATGACAAGATTGTTTGTGGTTTGACAGGGTATACCTGGAGAAAACTTGGAGCATGAATCTTTCTCCCGAAACTGAGCTCCGTTCAAAATCGGGAGCTGGCGTTTCCCGAACGCCTGGGTGGAGCTATTGGGCAATTTCTTACCAGGTGTTTGCCGGATGCACAATACATACATAGCCCCGTCTCAATCCTACGGGTTCTTTTTTGTGGAGAAATGGGACCCTGTAAAGAGCCAAGTTGCATTGGTTCTGGATCCGACTGAGGACTGGGAGTCGTCTCTTTGTGACTGGGGTAATCCAATGGAACCTTTGTTGGCAGGGAACGTGTCTTTTTCTTTTGAGATTTTCTTTCCTGGATACGCAAATCAATTTTTAATGCCAAGTCCAATAAGGCCTGGAAGGAGCTTGGGAGGGCTACCCTGGCAAGTTCATCTTTGATTTCGTCATTCAATCCATGGCGAAAAAGAGTAAAACAGGCTTCTGGAGCCCAGTCAGCTTCCTTGGCCAATTGTTTGAAACGGGTGACGTATGATAACATATCCTGAGAACCTTGTTGAAACTCCAAAAGCCTCTCTTAGTTGTCCAGCAGTGTATCATTTGCATTTACTAGAGGGGTCCTCCAAGCCAATGCGTTTCCTGAAAGATGGGAAATTATAAAGCCAACCTTGGCTCTGGGTGTTGAGAAATAGTAGGGTTTAAAGGTAAAATTAACCAAACACTAGTCGAGAAAGGAGCGCAATGTCTTGGTGGTTCCGTCGTATTTGTCCACAATACCCACTACTATGGCGCTTTCTAGGAAGGCAGAGTCCCTGGAGAGCATGAGTTGTTATAAGGCAGCATTTTCTGCCTTTAAGTTTTGAACTTCAGTTGTTAGCTCTTGCATACCTCTCATGAGGTCTTGGACGGCGGATTCCATTGTAGAATCAGTATTCATTCTGTAAGAGGATTCAATTCAGCACTACAGCTAAGTTAACGCCTAGTCTAGAATACTGAATGAAAACCCTTATTGATATATCTTTATGTCCAGTTCATGCGTTCTGGATGACTACCCCTATATAACACCCCTCTCTTGGAATCCCCCTGACCCCACTGAGCCAAGAAGTAGTTCTGTTTTGCAAGTTTAAAAGGTTTATTTGATAATTTAAAATATATATATATCACACTTTATAATAAATTAATAATTGAATAGCACACTTAATCTGATATGATAAAGATCAACAACGGAGAATCTGGCACTAGCACACTTCTTATAATCACTAATGAGTTGACATGAAATGGATAAGGTAGCACACTGGTAAATAGGAACAAAAGTATAATGTGGTAGAGGATGCTTTATGTAAGCTCAGGTGGATGCAATATTCAATGAATGCAGTACAGAAAATACTCAATATGATTTCAACCAAACAATGTGATCACTTTTCTCTGGCAATCCCCTCCCCCCCTTGATGCAAGGCAAGGAAGTGGAAGGAAAACACACAGTTCTCAGAAATGCAATCAATGTAAATCAGTTCACCCCAACAAGCTTACACTACAGAAAACAGATAGGAGTTTTGAAAACACAGGCAAAATGCTTTGATATGTGCTAGCAATGGATGAGAAATATGCTGGAAATGCTTTTAATTCCCTTTCAGAGGTTCAGGGTGAGTGGTATCTAGTTAATATTAGTCCAGGCTCACACTAGCAATGATGCAGGGATAGTTAGCAGGTTAAACGAATTTCTGGCAAATGGAAGGCAAGCAGCAGCAGTTTTTACATGTGAAGAAATTTGCAAATCGCGGTAAAATTCGCGGATGCGCCGAGCGCTATTACAGAGGAACCACAAGGACTATCTCTATCGTTTTGGGGTCCTAGGAAAGCCTAGGATCTCAGCTTCACAATGAAAGTTACTGCAAGTCGCTAGCACAAACGGTTGCGGAGATATGAGCGATTTTGTGAAGGTCGTTTTTCAGATTTGAAATTTTAAAAGCTCAAAAAGACAAGTGCAGCTTGCAACTAGAAAATGACAAGTGACAGCTTTACAAATGACAGGTGACAGTTAGGAGGCAGTTCTACTTAGATTAAATAGATTGAATTATATTATTTTAACTAGGAGATTGGTTCTGCACAGTTTTCTAGGTACTCACACTATATTCTTGAGTGAAATGGGCCTCGCCATGGATCTGGTCAGGTTTTAAACTCGCCTCTGGTCTCTGCACTTCACAGTGATCTGGGTCAGCTCTCTCTGGTTCTCTGGTCTGGGTCTCTAGTTCTGGATAGATTGAAGTCTCTAGTTTGGCTCTCTGGAGGTTTGATGGAGGTAAAGTATGGATTTTTCTCCGGCAGAGCTTCCAGCGGCAGATGGATTTGAAAGTCCCTATCTGTCCTGTCTGTCTGCTTTTATGTGTTTAGAATGTGGGTGTGTTCTAGCATCACTGACCCTACCTCTCTCTCAGCTTCTAATTGGTCAAACTTCCATTTATCATTTGATTGGCGAAGCTAAGTTGTGTCAGAGTGATGTCATTTTATGGCTTGCAGATAGGACACTCCTCTGTCAGATTGCACATATTCTATATTTGATAATAAAAGACATATTTCACAGTTACACAGTTGCTTGAAATTACATATACATGGTGTGGCTGAATTTAGCCATGTCTCTGTCCAAATCTGCTGTTTCTAAGAGCTTGCATTCAGAAATGGCACATAATTGACTTTTTAACTGATTTTTCAATTTCTGACATTGACCCAACTTTACATACATGTGTGCAGGGAGTATGGACATTAACTGATGAAGTTTCAGATTTTTAACATGCATACATTTAGAGTAATATCCACTTTTCCGCTAAAACCCCCCTGAACATACCACCGGTTCTAAAAACCTCTTAAACTGTGGGCAGAAAAATCACAAGAATTATGGTATCATTTATAAAATTTTCACATGTCTGCTCTATGAGTTATTCATCTTTTTAGAGTTATGTTCTGGCTCCAAAGGGGTGTGGTTTCCTCTCAGCACAAGGTAGAAATACTGGTTTATCCAGTTCTGCCAAGCCAGCTTGCTCTCACAGGCAGTGCTCCTCCCAGCTTCTGCCAAGAGGAAGCTACATTTTACGACTGCTGTAATAAAACCTTTGCCTGAGTCAGGAGAGGCTCATTGTTCAAGAGGAAGCCATTTATGATCCTCTCAATAAACCCTCTGCCTGGGTGAAGGGAGTTGCATTGTTCACTCTCCTGCAGAGCACAGGTAATTCAATTATCAGATAGATGGCATATCCTTAGTGTGAGCAGCAAAAGGGCAGCTAGGCCTGGGAACACAGCTGTGACTCAAGTTTCACTCCTGATGGGGGTAGTTGCCAGGCAAATTGGAATCTCTTTAAGCTGTCATTTCTGTTCCCCAGTTTCTGCATTCAAATAAAACTAAACATTTTCACATATGCAGCTAGAAGGCTGATTCTAAGTTTAAAACTATGACATTTAAACAGTTACAAAGGCATGTGACACCAAACATAGGTCACTCATTTAATCTAAACATTTTCGATTTTAGTGTCTTTAAATCCAGTGCAACTTAAACTGCTGACTCCATAGCAGTTTTGTTATAAGCATTGTTTTGGGCTCTTCATTTCCCAGATTTTGTAGGCACACAACACTCCATTCTACCAAATGTCTGCTGGTGTCCAGTGAGTTTTTAGATGTGTTGCAATGTTTAAAATAGACAGTTTGAGCCTGCCTTCAGAGAAACACAGGGTGGTTTTAAACTGCCGGCTTTTGGATAGTGGTGAGTACTGGTACTGCACCCATTTTTGGGATTTAAGAAAATGAATTCCCAACAATTCTAGGTTGCATTTGGCAATCAGCATTGTCATTCCCAATGGTTTCAGACTACTGTGTGGGTAGTCCAATGGTGGTTTTAGGCAGTGTCCTTCTGTGCCCATAACATCGGCAAAAATGAGTGGCAGCCTATTCTTCATGCATTTCCCTGTGCATTTTCTGGGAAGCTCTGGCCATCATGAGGTTTTCCATGTCAGTACTGCACAGTTTTGAGGTAGGGCTCGGATGCATGGGTAAATACATCCCACAAGCCCCCCTCTTGCGATGGCCATTCTATTTCACGAATGGGACTCGCAAGACCTGGGATGTTTCCTCATCTTCTTCCAATAGATGGCACAGTTCAGCATCTTTTCCTCCATCCGGTACTGATCGATCGGTTCTCCTCGCCGGTCCTGATGGGAATATTGGGCGGTACCCCGGGCCCGTTGCGTCTCTGCTCGCGGTCTCCGGATCGTCCTCCTTGGTCATTCTCCATGGTTTCATTTCTCCTAGGATGATAAAGCAAAAGCGGCAATACCTACTCATAGACGTTTTTCCACCACTGTTGAGATAGTGGGGCAGCATATGCATTTCATCATAATGAAACATTACATTCTTATTTTGAAAAAAAAAACAGTATAACTAAGAGACAGTTTCATGCAAATCACAATATTTTAGAGACTAGATGTGGTATGTTTTATGGTTGGAACTGAATTAGTCTGAGACAGTACCCGCTGGATTCCAGAGGATTCCTCCAGTTGTTGCAGAGTTTGCCTGGGATGGCAACATTTCAACTGGTTTATGTGGACCCACTTGTCTTCCCCCTCTGCCGAACCGCCTTTGGGGATGTGGATTTTGTAGGCCACAGGTGAGATCTTGTCGATGATCTCAAAGGGTCCTTTCCATGTAGGCAAAAATTTGCGCTGCTTGGCCTGGTTCCTTTGGAAGTTGTATAGATAGACCCGGTCCCCCACCTGATATTCCTTCCTGGAAGTTTTCAGGTCATAGTGGGTCTTCATGCTATCAGCTGATCTTTCTAGATTCCGCTGAGCATAAGCAAAAGCATGTTGGAGGTGTTTCCTTAAATTCTCTACATACTCATGAGTAGTGGAGGCATTTATCAGTGTCTGCTCTTGGGTCCTATAGAGCAAATGCTGAGGAAGCACCATCTTGCGCCCAGTCATCAACTCAAATGGTGACATTTTGGTTGCAGATGAAGGGGTAGATCTGATAGCCATTAGGACCAGAGGTAATCGGATATCCCAACTTGGCCCAGAATCTGCCACAAACTTCTTTAATATGCTCACAATGGTTCGGTTATATCTCTCTACTGCCCCAGAAGAAGCTGGCCGATAAGCAATATGCAACTTCCTTTTGACCCCCAGTATCTCCCACATCTTTGTCATTACTTCACTGGTGAAGTGGCTACCTCTGTCTGACTCAATCCTTTGAGGTAGACCAAAACGGGAAAAGATGTGGTTAATCATCAAGGCAGCTGCAGTTTCTGCCTTGCAGTTTGGGGCTGGGAGACATTCCACCCACTTGGTAAACAAGCATGTCACAGTCAACATGTACTTATTCCCCCTAGCCGAGCGAATCACAGGGCCTACAAAGTCGATTTGTAAATCTGACCATGGCAGTGTCATCCCCCGCTTTTGTAAAGGTGCCCGGTGTGTGAGGGATGTCGGCTGAAATTGTGCACACACAAGACAACCCTTCAAATATTGGTTGAGGTCCTGGCCCATGTGTGGCCAGTATGCAACCTCTCTTAAGATTTCCAGTGTTGTGTGAAACCCCCTATGACCGGCGGTGGCCGCATCATGGGCGTGACTTAACATCAGGCTTCGGAATGAGGTAGGAACCACCCACTGATCGTGGCCAGCTTTGGATTTCCTTACCAGCAAACCGTCTTGGATCCGGAACATTTTTGGACATTTCATCAACACTCTTAGGTCCTCTTTCCCAATGTAATCGGTATCCGTCAGGGGAAAGTTCTCAGGGTCCTCAAGGTGCTGGTAAAATTTACCAATTATTGGATCCCCCTTCTGAGCAGTAATCAAATCAGCATCAGGGGTCTCCTTACTCCATTGTGCAATTGAAAGGTCGTTGTGAGCATTTGTCTGGGACCTAGTGATGGCAGTGACCTGGATTTCCCCCAACAGGGACTCAATCTCAATTAGATCCCCTTGGATGGCTCCGGTTTTGGCCAGCTGATCAGCTAAGTCATTTCCAGTTTTGTCTGGTCCCTCTACTTTGGAATGACCCTTGATCTTTTTCCAATAGATGGTCATCCCATTCGAGGTGACCAGATCATCAATGTTTTGGATCAACTTCCCATGTTTCAAGGGTTTGTTGTTAGCACATAACATGCCTCTGGTTTTCCAATTAACCAGGTGCTCCACGAACCCGTTCCGTACATAATCCGAATCTGTGATTATGACCAGTTTGCGGAGTTGATGCTGGACAGCAGTGAGGATGGCCTGATGCACAGCCATCAATTCTGCCACCTGACTACTTTGGGGACCAATTTTGTATCCAGCGGAGGGTTCTGGGGACTCATTCACCCATGCATTCCCTACGCCAGCCACCAGTTCTTTCTCCCCGTTGTTGTCAACATGGTAAGAGCATCCATCCACATAGACAGTGGGCATTCCCTCACACTTGTCCTCTTCAAAGACTTTGTGTGGGGAATTAAGGTATGCCTCCGTGTTGTCCTTTATTTTTAGACTTTCGTCCTCGAGACAGTTTTCTCTGGCACAATCATGCAAGTCAGCCAGACCTTGCGCGAGGGGACTCTTCTTGTTTTGGCCATATCTGACCTCCACAGGAAAGCCTTGCATTGACAGAATCCAGGAAGTAATTCGGGAATTACTCACATTTCCGGCCCGGATTCTGTCACTTTGGAGATATTGCAGAGGCTGGTGTGGAGTCTCCACTATGATGTGTTCCTCCTGGATAAACGGGCGGTAATTCTTCAATGCCCACACCGTTGCCAGGAGTGCCTTCTCACAATCGTTGAATTTTTCCTCCACAGAGGATAAAGTTTTGCTCGCATAGGAGATTACTTTATTGACCTTGTCATGCTTTTGGTATAATACGGCCGTCAAGCACGTATTAGAGAACCCTGTCTCCAGGAAGAACTCCTTGTTTCTGACAGGGTAAGCTAGGCAAGGCGCTTGTGAGAGGCTTCTCTTGAGTTGTCTTACTGCCTCGGATTGTTCTGGACCCCATTCCCACTTGACCCCCCCCCTTTAGGAGATGAATCAGGGGTCTGGTGATCTCTGCGTAGCCCTCAATGAACTTTCTGCTGTAATTAGTCAGTCCAAGGAGGCTCCTTAGTTCCCGCAAAGTTGGGGGGTCTTTCAGTTTCTGAAGTGCTTCCACTTTCTTTTCCTGGGGACAGAGGCCCTGAGGAGTAATCTCATGCCCCAAGAAATTAACACGGGTTCTACACCACTGTGCTTTCTGAAAGGAAAGTTTTGCTCCGGCGGCCCTCAACTGTGTCAGAACATAACGGATCTCCGCTATGTGTTCCTCCACAGATGAACTTTTGATGAGGACATCATCTACATAAGCCAGGTTACCCCTTGCACCCAGGTCGGGTATGGCCTTATGTAGGAAAATGTTGAATTCATTGCCGGAATTGAGGTATCCGAAGGGCGTCCGGGTCCATGTATACTGTTGGCCCCCAAAGGTAAAAGCCAGTTTGTATTGGTCCTCCCTACTGACAGGCACGGTCCAGTATCCATTGGTCAGGTCTATTGCAGTGAATACCTGTGACCCCTGGATCTGGGCCAGCCCTTGGTCAATGTAGGGCAGAGGCCATCGGGAAGTATGGACCCGTTTGTTGAGCTCCCTGAGGTCGGCGCAGAGTCTCCACTGGCCGTTCGGCTTCAATATTCCCAGCACCGGATTATTGAAGGTGCTGTGGACTGGACGGATTATTCCCCGGGACTCAAGGTTCTTAATTATTTCGGTAAGGGACTCCATTGATGCGAGAGGCAAGCAATATTGCTTCACAAACACAGGAGTCATGCCAGGGTCCGTGGGGATTGTTGTTGTGTGGATGTCAGTGCGACCACAGTCATATGAGTCTACCGCAAAGAGATCTTGGAAATCCAAGAAAACTTGTTTCAACTTTTGCTTTTGTTCCAGAGTCACACAGGCATCAGCTAGGTTGACTCTCTCTTCCACCATCTGCCTGAAGCCTGGAAAGACTTCTGGTTTGGCTATCTCCGCGGCCTCCTCCAGCTGGGTGGAGAAGTCCCTGGTCAGAGTGCTGATTTGGACCGGAGGCTTCAGGTGGGCAAGGCAGCCTTCATGAACCTGGAAAATCACCTCATCCCTCCTGAATTCACAAGTCACATCTTCCTTACCATAAGGGCAGGAAGTGTACACCAGGAAGTTCCCCCCATGCCGGGTAAAAATCCTGTCTGGTGTTGTATTGTCCTCACTGTCACTGTCAAAACAGTCCTTGGGGATTGGTCCTAACAGTTCATTTCTAAGATCAATGGAGAAATGTCGGTCATCAACCGCCATTCCAATAATGGTGCCTGCGGCTAGAGTAATACTCTTTAAGTCGCTGTTATCCACCTCTATTGGAATGGTGTCATGTTCTATGTTGACTAATGGTGTTGGGTTTACCCCCAACCCTTGCTGTTGGAGAGAAGCATTTAGATGTATGTAAGCATCAGGGTTTTTCAACTCTTGTCCCCTTTTAACTTTCACTTCCAGGGAGAATTGTCGGGTCCTTTCTGGGATGGTGACTTCCTCTTTAACCTGAATTTCAACTGCATAAGGTAGCAATTGAGCTGACCTAAATGCTTTTTCTGGATCATCAAAGCCCATGGGATTATCCGCTAATCGGGACCAAGCTTTGAAGTTTATTAGGTCCAAACTAATGGCAAAGCGATTGAGAATGTCACTGCCTAAGTAAAAGGCGGCGGGGACGTCTCGCACGACCCAACAATTGTGGACTATGCTCTTGTTGCCAATGGAGATTTTGAGCATACACCTGCTTGGCAGGAGATGTTTGGAATTAGGTGCTTCCAGGTCCATTTCCCATTTGTCTATCAGTTTGAAGGTGGGAATGGCTGGATCTTTTGGGAGTTGGCGAAACATGGCTTCGCTGATGAAGCTCTTACCGTTGTTCACACACACTCGAGCGAGAACAGAGTCCTTCCCCTCATTTAACTGAACAGGGATGAACAACTGCTCTCCAATTTGCTGAATCTCAGCCAGGCTCTGAGCTGATTTCACATCTTTCTGGACTATAGGAGTGGGAGTTTCTGATTGTGGATTTGTAAAGAATTTCAGAGTGTTTCCTTCCAGTGTGGAATACCACCTTAAACTGGAAGGAAGGTTGATTTTCAGAAATAGAGAGGACCCCCCATCACCAGTCTGTTGTCCTACTGCTATTACTGTCACGTCTGGAATTTGGTTGTTCTGTAAGTGAAATTCTACTTGGTCAGATTTTTGTTCAACCATGTGGCAGGTGCCGTTTAAACTAATATGGTTGACACTCTGTTTTAATTTTATTGGTCGGCTAGTCTGGGTCCAGAGGACCTTGTTTACGCAATCTATTAGGGGTGACAACCTTCTCAGGAGGTCATTCCCTAGTAAACAAGGGGTGCCCTCTGGGGTCACAACTATGACCGGGTGTTTCAACTTATGTCGCCCAATTTTAATGTCCAAATCTGCCGTCCCCTCAACGGGAATTTCCTTCCCGTCAAAGTTCTGTAGTTGTCCCGGAAGAGAGGTGAGAGGAATTTGGTAATTCTCTCCCCTTCCTGCATTCAGTTCGTCAAAGGCCCTTCTGGACAGAAGGGTAGCTTGAGATCCAGTGTCCGCCAGTGCCGAGATTGTACCCTGCCCCTGTACTTGTACCGGGGCATAATATCTTCCCTCCTTCTCCTCAAGGGGGCACAGGTAATGTACATTTTTTGACAACTGGTGGGCTAACTTTCTGGTTTTGGACATTGCTAGCGAAGAGATTTGGGCAGAATTCTGTGGAGAGCCTTGGGAATCTGAAAGAAAAATTTGGCAACTGGAGATCAGAGCCATTGTGGGTTCCCCTGGTTCCGGTTCTGGGCCGCCCCCCCCCTTTTTGGAGGCAGTCCCCAGTATGGGTTTGAACCCGGGGATTTTCTTGCTGTTGGTTCTGGGATGAGATGGTGGGCGGCGGTAGCTCAGTCTCCACATCTCCCCAGTCTGGATTTGCATTCCTAGGGACCCATTTTTCTTTGGGAGGAGTTCCCCCCTCTCTGAAGGAGAAGATCCTTTTCTCAGGATCCTCTGAGGATCCCTCTCCCTCAAATTGGAAGATCTGTACCTCCTCCTCAAACTGAGTCTGTTTGGGTCTTTTGTTTCTCCTACCCCCCCTCTGCTCCTTAGGAGGCAGACTTTCAGGGGCAAGAGATTTTGTTTCCGGTTCCTGGGTTTCCAGGGGCTGTTTACAAGTGAGGAAGGAAGCTTCCTCCAAGGCTTTACACCCCCTTCCCCTTGTGCCTCCTCCCTGGGAACCGGTGAGTTATCGGGGTGCTGCCCCCGTAATTGTTCTGGAGCACCAGGTCCAGAGTTGGGTGCGTTCTGCGCCGGCACGCCCATCTGAGGGTTCTGCTGAGCCCTCAGTATGTGACCCAGATCCCGCGCCATGTTTTGAACCTGGCGCTCTAACTGGGAAACCCGCTCAGGCTGATACGGGGCCCTGTTTTCTCCCCTGGGCTGATCCCGGGAAGGGTAGCTGTCCCTCCTCTGGTAGTACCCCTGGTTGGGAAGATTTGGGTACCCCTCCACCTTTGGCCTCCCCTCTCCCGGATTCAGTGGTCTGGGCTCAGGGAATTGGGGAAAGAAGGATGGATGGTTTTGGGGCTGAAAGTCGGGTGGATATCTGGGGAAAAAGTTCTGACCAGGGTTTGGTAAATTTCTGCCCTCCTGTGGGAAGTTTGGAGGGAAGTTCCCTGGGTTAGGTGCTTGGCTGGATCCCCCCCCTTGGGCTGGAGGAGTCCACACATAACCCAGGATGGGTTGATTTCCCTTGTAACGGGGACTTACATAATCAGGAGAGCGAGGGACCCCATTTGTGGGGCTGCCTCCTTGGCTCCCTGTCTGTGACTGGCCCGAGGACCTTCTGGGCCTAGCATTATTAGGTGCAGGTAGGTTTTTAGGCCCCCCCATCTCCAAATCTAAAACGGGGGTGACCTTTACCTCTGCCACCTTGGCAGCAGCAGGGGTGGTTTTGGCTTTGGGGTTTTTCTGGGCATTACTTTTGCTATCTACCGGTTTCTGCACCTCATAGATCCGGGTAGCCTGTTCAATGACCCAGTCTAAAGATCTTTTCTCGTGAAAATCCCTCACGAGCTGGGTCATTATATATTTGGGCAAGGCATGGAAAAACGTATTAATAAATTCCCTGCTATCCGTGCTCACCCTTCTTGTGGTCTGTGCAAAAGCACGCTTTAACTCCTGCACAAATTCTTGTGGGGCCTGATCCTCCCCACATTGCAAATTGTAGGCTGCCTTGCGAGCCTCTTGAGGATTTCTGTGAACAGAAAAATGTTTCAAGATGGCCGCCTTATAGGTGGACCATCTTAAATGATTTTGGTCCTCCAGCCCCGCAAAGAAACTGGAGTATTCCGGGGAGAAGGTCCACTTTACATATTGAATACAGCTTTGGCTGTCCTTCAAATGGAAAGTCTCCATCATTTGTTCAAACAACTCTAAGTGCTCCCAAACAGAAGACTTAGCGTTCTTATGGTAAGGCGTGATGATGCTCCTGATCGCCTTAATCTGCTTTAAGGGGTCCTTAAGCAAGGCCCTTTTTGCCTTATTGGCCTTTTTGGTTCGGGTAACCCTTGTTCATTCTTCCTCGGACTCAGAGGCACTGCTCCCAGAGGTTCCCGTCTGTTCTTCCAGGTTTTCCCGGATTCTGCGAGCCTGGGAATGGCTGGCAGAATGTGGGGACCTGGTCTCCTGTGTCCTGCGCAGTTCAGAGGAGTCTTCAGATTCCTCCTTGCTGCCAGGATTTGATGGGTACCCCCTCCACTGACCTAACTGGGCAGAGGTTTTCAGGATGCCCTTAATGGGCCTACTCTCCTGGGGTTCCCCATTGAACTGTACTGTACTTGGGTGCCCATACCCGGATGCCCACCCCTCCATTCCTGAGTGGTACTGGCCTATGAGCCCCATACTCTTAGCTGGATAGTAATCTGCCATCCCTGCGGCCCTGTGCATATGTGCGCCAGGGGACATGGGGGTGGTAGAGTCCAGGGACTGGGGGAGATGAAGGCCCCTGGTGTTAGGGCTCCTGCGGTTATGGTCAGGAGTCTCTCTTTCCCAGCGGACCTCATCTCTATCCGCCCCTGCTCCCTGTTGCAATGCAAGAGCCTGCATTTGTGCTTTTAGTTCCTCTGTTAAGGCCTTACTCGACTCTATCAGTTTCTCCTGCATCGCTACCTGTTGCTGGAGCCTATCATTGTGTTGGCAGAGAGCCTCATTCTCTCTCTGTGCTTCCTGATTGGTCCTGGAGTACTGGGCCAGTCTTTGCTGCAGGAGGGTTACCTCCTGGGCAATGTCCCTATTGGCCTGCTCCTTTCTTGCCAAAGCCTCTTCCACCCTCCTGGTGTGCTCTAACAAGTTCTGATTTTCTTTTTGGAGGTCACCCAGCCCCTGGAGGGTCAGGTGATTTTCTTCCATTTTTCTTTTTAAATGGCAGACTTCCTGGCCTAAGGTATCCCTTTCCTGACTGAGAGCCTGCATCTGTGCTGCCAGGTCGTCCCTTTGCCTTTGGAAGGCACCAGCATTCTGGCGCTCCTGATCAAACTCTGCCTGGGTATCCAGGTCTTTCAGAATTAGTTTGTTGCTCTCTGCCTTCACTCTATCTAGGTGGCCTTGCAGGGTGACTACCTGCTCAGCACATACCCTGTTGAAGTCCAGTTGTTGCTCCAGATTTTTCTGGTTTTGCAGTAGGGAGTCCAAACCTTCTTGGTATTCCTTCTGCAAGGCCAGAAATCTGGTATCCTGTTCTACCTTTTCCTGTTGCAGCACATCCATATCCTTCTTTATTTTAATGATGTGCTGCCTACTATCATCCTCTGACTCCTGGCTCCTCTGCAGCCTCTGCTCAGAAGAGACCAGGTCAGATTGGACCTTCTCTAACGCCATCTGTTGCCTATTTGCCAGATTTTGGCTTTCAGCACATCTATCCTGCATGTCTCCCATATATAGGTACAGGTATGCCGCTATCCTAACAATCTTGTCGTGTTCATCTTTGGCCTTAGGAGCCATATATAGTTCACTCAGGGCCACATGTAATGGACCCTGATCTCTCCATAGTCTGACCCTGTTTCAGTGACCTGTTGCGTGATGGCCTGCAACCGGGCATCCTGGCCCTGTTCGGTCCATTCACCTCTCACAAATAGCTTATGCAAGAGGTGCTCTCTGGCTATTTTCATGTCTACTAAGGTCGTCATTCTAGAGATTGGTCTCTGTCCTGACTTACAGAAGTTAGTATTTTATTTTTGCAGAACAGAACTTTTCTTGGAGTGTCCCTTTTGAGGAATGCTTCACAGCGTAATGCAGCGTGGTGATCCGACCGGATGTGTGTATCCCGTCAGTTAGCACACTGTATTAAGCTGCACAAGTGGTATTCTAACCCAAACGTCCGGCTCGAGCCCCCAATTTGTAAGAGGATTCAATTCAGCACTACAGCTAAGTTAACGCCTAGTCTAGAATACTGAATGAAAACCCTTATTGATATATCTTTATGTCCAGTTCATGCGTTCTGGATGACTACCCCTATATAACACCCCTCTCTTGGAATCCCCCTGACCCCACTGAGCCAAGAAGTAGTTCTGTTTTGCAAGTTTAAAAGGTTTATTTGATAATTTAAAATATATATATATATCACACGTTATAATAAATTAATAATTGAATAGCACACTTAATCTGATATGATAAAGATCAACAACGGAGAATCTGGCACTAGCACACTCCTTATAATCACTAATGAGTTGACATGAAATGGATAAGGTAGCACACTGGTAAATAGGAACAAAAGTATAATGTGGTAGAGGATGCTTTATGTAAGCTCAGGTGGATGCAATATTCAATGAATGCAGTACAGAAAATACTCAATATGATTTCAACCAAACAATGTGATCACTTTTCTCTGGCAATCCCCTCCCCCCCTTGATGCAAGGCAAGGAAGTGGAAGGAAAACACACAGTTCTCAGAAATGCAATCAATGTAAATCAGTTCACCCCAGCAAGCTTACACTACAGAAAACAGATAGGAGTTTTGAAAACACAGGCAAAATGCTTTGATATGTGCTAGCAATGGATGAGAAATATGCTGGAAATGCTTTTAATTCCCTTTCAGAGGTTCAGGGTGAGTGGTATCTAGTTAATATTAGTCCAGGCTCACACTAGCAATGATGCAGGGATAGTTAGCAGGTTAAACGAATTTCTGGCAAATTGAAGGCAAGCAGCAGCAGTTTTTACATGTGAAGAAATTTGCAAATCGCGGTAAAATTCGCGGATGCGCCGAGCGCTATTACAGAGGAACCACAGGGACTATCTCTATCGTTTTGGGGTCCTAGGAAAGCCTAGGATCTCAGCTTCAAAATGTAAGTTACTGCAAGTCGCTAGCACAAACGGTTGCGGAGATATGAGCGATTTTGTGAAGGTCGTTTTTCAGATTTGAAATTTTAAAAGCTCAAAAAGACAAGTGCAGCTTGCAACTAGAAAATGACAAGTGACAGCTTTACAAATGACAGGTGACAGTTAGGAGGCAGTTCTACTTAGATTAAATAGATTGAATTATATTATTTTAACTAGGAGATTGGTTCTGCACAGTTTTCTAGGTACTCACACTATATTCTTGAGTGAAATGGGCCTCGCCATGGATCTGGTCAGGTTTTAAACTCGCCTCTGGGCTCTGCACTTCACAGTGATCTGGGTCAGCTCTCTCTGGTTCTCTGGTCTGGGTCTCTAGTTCTGGATAGATTGAAGTCTCTAGTTTGGCTCTCTGGAGGTTTGATGGAGGTAAAGTATGGATTTTTCCGGCAGAGCTTCCAGCGGCAGATGGATTTGAAAGTCCCTATCTGTCCTGTCTGTCTGCTTTTATGTGTTTAGAATGTGGGTGTGTTCTAGCATCACTGACCCTACCTCTCTCTCAGCTTCTAATTGGTCAAACTTCCATTTATCATTTGATTGGCGAAGCTAAGTTGTGTCAGAGTGATGTCATTTTATGGCTTGCAGATAGGACACTCCTCTGTCAGATTGCACATATTCTATATTTGATAATAAAAGACATATTTCACAGTTACACAGTTGCTTGAAATTACATATACATGGTGTGGCTGAATTTAGCCATGTCTCTGTCCAAATCTGCTGTTTCTAAGAGCTTGCATTCAGAAATGGCACATAATTGACTTTTTAACTGATTTTTCAATTTCTGACATTGACCCAACTTTACATACATGTGTGCAGGGAGTATGGACATTAACTGATGAAGTTTCAGATTTTTAACATGCATACATTTAGAGTAATATCCACTTTTCCGCTAAAACCCCCCTGAACATACCACCGGTTCTAAAAACCTCTTAAACTGTGGGCAGAAAAATCACAAGAATTATGGTATCATTTATAAAATGTTCACATGTCTGCTCTATGAGTTATTCATCTTTTTAGAGTTATGTTCTGGCTCCAAAGGGGTGTGGTTTCCTCTCAGCACAAGGTAGAAATACTGGTTTATCCAGTTCTGCCAAGCCAGCTTGCTCTCACAGGCAGTGCTCCTCCCAGCTTCTGCCAAGAGGAAGCTACATTTTACGACTGCTGTAATAAAACCTTTGCCTGAGTCAGGAGAGGCTCATTGTTCAAGAGGAAGCCATTTATGATCCTCTCAATAAACCCTCTGCCTGGGTGAAGGAAGTTGCATTGTTCACTCTCCTGCAGAGCACAGGTAATTCAATTATCAGATAGATGGCATATCCTTAGTGTGAGCAGCAAAAGGGCAGCTAGGCCTGGGAACACAGCTGTGACTCAAGTTTCACTCCTGATGGGGGTAGTTGCCAGGCAAATTGGAATCTCTTTAAGCTGTCATTTCTGTTCCCCAGTTTCTGCATTCAAATAAAACTAAACATTTTCACATATGCAGCTAGAAGGCTGATTCTAAGTTTAAAACTATGACATTTAAACAGTTACAAAGGCATGTGACACCAAACATAGGTCACTCATTTAATCTAAACATTTTCGATTTTAGTGTCTTTAAATCCAGTGCAACTTAAACTGCTGACTCCATAGCAGTTTTGTTATAAGCATTGTTTTGGGCTCTTCATTTCCCAGATTTTGTAGGAACACAACACTCCATTCTACCAAATGTCTGCTGGTGTCCAGTGAGTTTTTAGATGTGTTGCAATGTTTAAAATAGACAGTTTGAGCCTGCCTTCAGAGAAACACAGGGTGGTTTTAAACTGCCGGCTTTTGGATAGTGGTGAGTACTGGTACTGCACCCATTTTTGGGATTTAAGAAAATGAATTCCCAACAATTCTAGGTTGCATTTGGCAATCAGCATTGCCATTCCCAATGGTTTCAGACTACTGTGTGGGTAGTCCAATGGTGGTTTTAGGCAGTGTCCTTCTGTGCCCATAACATCGGCAAAAATGAGTGGCAGCCTATTCTTCATGCATTTCCCTGTGCATTTTCTGGGAAGCTCTGGCCATCATGAGGTTTTCCATGTCAGTACTGCACAGTTTTGAGGTAGGGCTCGGATGCATGGGTAAATACATCCCACAATTCCTTGGCGTCTCAAACTGTCACACTTTGCTTGAAATCTCACCTGTTTGTCCTTTGAAGTCTTGGGCTGGTTCTTCTCCTTTTTCTGAACAGCTCTGGACTTGTAAAGACTTGAGCGCGTATCCTCCGTCGCCAGCGTGTTGAGTATTCCGAGCGAGTCTGTGTTCAATTTCCAGGAAGGAGCAGAATAGTGAAAGTCCCGGAAGTAAGGAACCAGGATGGAACTAGGAGAAGGAATGGGTGAAGTGGTGCAACGGGCGAAGGTCCAGGATAAGGGGGAGCACAAGGGTTAGGAAGGGAAGGTCCTAAGGTCCTGAACAAGGGCAGTAAGAGCACAGGAAAATACGAGTGCACTTGCCGAAGTTCGGAAAGACTAGCGCTGAGACGCGAAGCGCCGCGGGGGCATGTCTCTTTTCAAGGAACTGGCAAACTCCTGGAAAAGCTAGCGCGGTACTCGCACACTAGCGTCGGCCATGTTGGGTGTGACCTAGAAAGGGTGTAGCAATGCCTTATGGATCAAGTAGTCAAGAAGGGGCTTGAACGGCGAATCATGACAGCTGCTGAGAACTGGAGCGCTGCGAAAATGCAGGACTCAAACCTACTAGCGACCTCGACTAAACTGGAAAAGTTGGGTTCCGGACTGTGCTGAGGGTCGGTGAGTACTTAAATCACTTGCCAGTGTCCCTCTGGCACAACTGATTTCTTTTACGCACGAATATCCCTAAAAAGGTATTCCCTTTTGGCTAGGTTAGCTGCGCCCTCTAGCTATTTTCACCTTTTGAAAACTGTTCTGCCGCGAAGGGCAGACTCTACCCGAATAGTGGGAACCAATTCTTCATCGCCTCAAGCCCCTTTCTGACTTGCTACAGCTCTCCCAAGAAGACCCGCTTTTTGTTCTACCTACGCGATTGTGCGTTTTTACGCACAACTGTACTGTTCAGCACAAGTCTCTCCACTTCTCAGGGCTGGATTCAAAAGTTAGGGAACGAAAGTGAAGAATTGTCTAATGCTCCTAGTGTGCTAACTCACCCTTCTCTTTACAGGTTATGGCTGTGTTTTACTCCTTTGTCTCATTAGGAAACGTATTATATATATGTGTATTTTGGGTGGTAACTGTTTTCATATAACTAAAGTTTACTTGTGCCTATTGGTCCGGCCGACAATAAATGTATAGATATTTTTCATATGCAATTGGGAGTCACTATCTTTTGCAGAGAAGAAATATCCCAAACATATCAGTCTTTGTCCTGCCCTGGGGCAGTCCAGCACCGAAATGCTAGGCAATTCTCCTCTGAACAAGAGTACCAACAGCATCCCCAGACACGTGTTTCGGTCTGGTTGGACCTCATCACTAGGGAGGAGCTGTGCCTCTCTAAGAATAGTGAGCAAGGGGTCCACGTCTGGATTCCCCTAGTAACTTAGGGTGAGACCCAAAGTACCTGGCATCTTCGGAATCTGCAGTCCTTTTTTTATGGCAGTAGGGTCGACCCCGAGAGGAAGCCACAGTGGCTGCCTGTGGGTACGCAGACCTAGGGCCCCCATCCTGGGATTGGCAGTTTGGGGAAAAAGCCTATTGCGGCATAAAAACCCCCAAAAGTTGCATTGACTGATTAGACGTTGTGCTCCTTGAAGATTCTCCAGAGGAATGCAGCGGACTGAAGGAATCCCAACTGGAAGATGGGTGAGTAGGTGGTCTGGAGGAGGAAACCTGATCCCAATGGTGATTGACAGGGTACTGGGGAGTAACCACAGTGTAACCTGCTCAAGGACAGAGGAGCAGGTAAGGAGAACACTGCCTGAGAGCAGCTTGCAGCCTGGACCGGTTCAGTAGAGACGGAGAGTAACCGGTGGAAGAAGGAAACAAAAAGATAGTCCAAGGAAGAGTCACGGAGGGCAGGACAGGAGAGGACGCACAGAGAAAAACTTGCGAGGGGCGTGAGCAGAAGCCGAGCAATAAGCTCAGAGACAGGACCGCTAGGAGTGGAGAAGGATCCGAGAATGGAGGGCTCCGTGAAGCCGGAGAGAGAGAGAGGGAAGGAAAGCACTGCGGAGGGGCGAGAGCCAAAAGTGCCAAGAATAGACACCAGCCGCAAGGGCCACCGGCAGAGAAAGCAAAACGTTCCAATAAGGAACCAGGAAAATAACTAAGCGCGGCAACCAAAGGCTAGGAAACAAACCTGAGCGGGTTGCAACGTGCTGGCTGCTGCGAGGGACTGGATGATAAACCTCCCGGCAGTTGGCCATCTTGGTAAACAACTAGACTGCAGCTCTGAATATGGAAACACATAACGGAACAAACTAATGGCAGCTCCACCTCCACCTATGCCCCATGCGCCACTGAACAGGGCACCTGACACCCTCTCAACCTGGCTCAGATCGTTCCTCTTACACAATTAGTCTCCCTTAGCTGAGCTCGGACCGATTTCAGTTTGCATTAAACTATCGAAGACTTTCGAATGTGCACTGGGTTTAGCTTGAGCCGTTGCAGGACCACTTTGATCTCAGATTTCCCTTTTCACAAGTGCCAACACATTGGACACCTAACAGAGACCTTCGGATGAGCACCCACGTGGCACCAGACCACTCTGTCTATGGTATCTTTCTTGGGTTCCAAAAGTTCAATCGCTCCTCTGTTTTTCAATTATATTTGTGATGCTCGTTATATACTTTTCACACACAGTTCTCTTTAGATTTCTTCATACAATGTTGCCGCTCACAACATTGGTTCTAACACAGGCTGGTCTGGTATCAGTCTCTCTGACTCACCGGTTGTGCTGTCTTTACTGGCGCTGCTTAGTTGTAGGAGCCAACGACAGTACCACGGCGGCAGCCGTTCCTCCCCGCCTTGGTTATCGCTGTGGGAGAGCCCCGGGTACCTCTGACACACAATGCAGGTTTCTTTAGCTTTAGTCCCTGGTTTTAGGTGTCTTATTTTCCAAGGTTCATGAAAGTAACAGTCTGAAAATGTCAAGGGCACTTCCCTCCTTGCAACCCTTTCTGGTCTCGCTGTCTTTCTCCTTGTATTAAACTGCCATCTTTTTTTTGATAACATATTTTATTGGTGTTTTAAAACAAATAAACAGATAAACAATCAATACATGCACACTGCTGGTATGGGTCATTGGCTGTCTCCGATTGATGTACACATAATATTGCAAATTGGGTCAACTTTTTATCCGAACCCGGGAACAATACCCAGCTGCTTTATCCTGCGGGCGCCGTGGGCATCAGGGGGGCGCTTTTTGACATATCCCAGTGGCCAATTCCCCTGTGTTAGCCCTCATTGGGCTTCTTCCCATTTCTGCCACACTTTCGGCGCTTTAGCCGGGCATCCTCTGGCTGAGTATACCCTGTATTCCATTGCGACACAAATATCCACATCTGTCCTCCATTGTTCATAGCTCGGTGTTTGGTCCGAGCCCCATTTCTGAGCAATGTTCCTTTTCAAAAGTGCAGTAGAGGTGAACAGAAGCAGTTTTTCATATCTAGATAGATCAATTTCATCATCTATTCCCAACAGTAATAGCTTAGGGTTTCTGGGAATTGTTTTTCCCATAACTCTGGAGAGTTCCACACAACATGCCTCCCAAAGTGGTTGGATGTGGAAGAAGGTGCCTTCTTCTGTTTTGCATTGCAGGCAATTCGGGTCATTTATCCTTCCCCATCTATATAGGGCTACCCTAGGATAGTATACTCTATGTAGTATCTTTAACTGGATCAGTCTAAGCCTTGATGATATTGCTATCTCCCTAGGGAACATCAATGCTGTGACCCATTCCTCCGGTAGTATAGCGCCCACATCCGACTCCCATTTGGTCCGCAGCGACAGCAGATCTGGTGCGCCAAAGGAACTTATGGCACTGTACAGAACCGATGTCACTTTATGGGTGATTTGTTCCGGGAATAAGTTTCTTTCAATGGGGGTAAAGTCCGGCAGAGAAATCACTTCAGGGAGAATGCTCTGTAATGCGTGTTGTAGTTGGGCATAGTGGTAGTGCTCAGTTTGGGGAAGTCCAAATCGGAGAGCCAACTCCGCATAAGGAACCATAGTGTCATCCTTCACAACGTCTCCCAGTTTGAGCGATCCATGCCGAGACCAATTCGGCCATCTGGGGAGCGTGTATACACCGGGAAGGTTTCTGTTATTCCACAGAGGTGGTGCCTGCGATAGTTTGTCACCCCATCCTACGAATTTATGTGCATCTATCCAGATTTGTGTTATCTGTGCTCGCATGTTGGGAGTGGCCGTGCGGGCTCTTTTCTTGTAATGATATTGCATAATGGGTTTCCCGGGAGTGTCGAGTTCTAAAGATCTGTTATGTGGCGCACCTGTGTCGCCGTGTAATTGGTCATTCACTTTCATCAATTGACTGGCCCAATAATACGTTTGCATTCGGGGTAGTCCTATTCCGCCCTCCAATATGGATCTTTGGAGCGTGGCGAGAGCTATACGTGGGTGGCCGTCATTCCATAGCAGTTTACGAAGTGTCTGATCTATTTTCCTGAATATGTTTGAAGGAATATATAAGGGGGCGTTCTGTAATATGTACAGGAGTCGGGGCAAGGCCATCATTTTAAAGAGCGCAGCTCTACCCAGTAATGTCAGAGGAAGGGATGACCAGTGACGGGTGTCCTCTGCAAATCTTGTCATGACTGGGTACAGATTTCTGGGAACATAATCATTCAGGTTATTTGTTATTAATATACCTAGATATTTGAATTGTTCCCTTTCTAGCTGGTAGGGACATTGGGGCGGGATCGATTCTTCCTCTTGTCTAAGCGGGAACAGAGTAGATTTAGCCCAGTTTACTCTCAGGCCGCTGAAGGAGCCATATTTCTGGAGTAAGTCAATCACTATGGGGCAGGATCTAACCGGGTCTTGTAAGTATACTAGCAAGTCGTCTGCATATAGAGACACTTTGTCCTCCCAGGCTTCAGACCATCGGAATCCCTTCCATGTTTCGTTAGTTCTTAACAGTATTGCGACCGGTTCGATTGCTATTGCAAATATCATAGCTGACAGTGGGCATCCTTGCCTGGTCCCTGTGCCAATTTCAAAGGGGTCTGATACGTGATCATTCACTTTCATGACGGCTAATGGAGATTTATACAGTAATTTAACCGAACTCATAAATTGGGGCCCAAATCCCATTCTATGCATTATTTCCCAGACCGCATCCCACCTAATAGAATCAAAGGCCTTCTCGAAGTCCATTGCCAACAGGGCTAGAGGGCCTCGGATAGTGGTCGCATTTTCCATTGCCGTGAATAATCGATGTATATTCATCCGCGTGGATCTTTGTGGCATGAAACCACACTGATCCAGGTGGATCAAGGAGGGTATGACTTGCTGGAGTCTATTGGCTAATGTTTCCGCTAGGATTTTGGTTTCGGTGTTGATGAGGGAAATAGGTCTATACGAGCTGCAGCAATCTGGGGGTTCGTCCGCCTTGGGTATGACCACTATGGTGGCCTGTCCCAGGTCTTGTGGGAGGGACCCTTTGCTATGGGAGGTTTCATACATTTTCAGTAAGTGTGGTGTAATTAAGCTTGTGCCTATTTTCTTCCACACCTCAATGGGAAAACCGTTGGGTCCCGGGGTTTTCCCGGGTTGGAGGTCCGCTATGGCTGCAGACAGTTCATCCTCTGTTATGTTAGTTTCTAGCAGAGCTCTGTGTTCAGGCGTCAAGGAGGGAAGGGTGATTTTCGAGATGGCCGTGCTGTCAATAGGGGAGGTTGGCGCTCCCTAAAGTTCCTTATAATAGGCTGCGAACCCTTCCGCTATGTCGCGGTCCGCTGTTATTAGTATATTCCCCTGTGATCTAATTGCTCTAACATGTCGGAGCCCCTCGTCTCGCTTCTCCAGCCATGCCAACATTTTGCCTGCCTTGTCCCCCGTTTCGTACACTCTGGCACGCATCGCTGCGTGTGCCTGTTTGGCATCGTCCAGGGCGACGTTCTGGAACTGTTTTTGTGCTAATTGTAACTCCCGATGAGATTCTGGGAGGTCCTGGGATAGATGAGCTACCTCTGCCTCTTGCACTCGCGCTTCAGCCGCCCGGATTGCTGCGACCTGTTTCCTCTTATGGGCTGTGATCTGGGATATGAGTTCCCCCCTCAGTACTGGTTTATAAGCCTCCCACAGTGTTACAGGGCTATCCACGGAGGTTGTGTTCAATTCAAAGTATGATTCTGTCGCATTTTTCACATGCCCCACTAAATCGGCGAAGCCCAGATAATAATTATTTAACCTCCATGTGGGTGGGGGGACCTGTCTGTGGGTATTAAGCTCTAACATGAGCGGTGAGTGGTCTGATATACCTCTGGGTAGGAGGTGTGCATCAGTTGCTAGATGTAATTCGGACATCGGGAGAAAAAAATAATCAAGCCTGTATAGTGAGGCGTGTGCTCCGGAGAGAAACAAGTATTCTCTTGTGCCGGGGTGTAAGTGTCTCCACACATCTTTCAGGCCTATTGCGTCAACGAATGTGGCCAATTTGGTATGCGCGGCTGGATTTCTCAAACGGATATGCGTACAGTCAAGTTCCAAATTCATGACTTCGTTAAAATCTCCCCCCACCACTACCAAGTTCGAGGAATCTGCCGCTAACATAGGCGTTATATCGTTAAGTAATGCGGTAAGTAAGGTTGGTGGTGCGTATATGGCTAGCATGGATATAGACCGCTCCCAGAGAGTCGCGGTTATGTAAACAAATCTACCTCCGTATCCTGTGTGACAGATAATAGATTCAATGGTAGTCGCTTGTGTACCAGGATCAGTACTCCCCTGGCTCCCATGGAGAAACCTCAGTGTAACGCAATGCGGTAATTGGTTAGCTTAAAGAGGTTACAGTTCGTACCTGCCAGGTGCGTTTCGGTTAGAAAGGCCACATCGGGCGCATATCGGTTCAGATATTGTAGTACAAGGCGCCTCTTGATACTGCTGCACAGCCCGTTCACATTCCAAGTCATTATCTTAATGGATTTGGGCTTGCTTTCAATGGCGTGTTCTGTCATGGTGGTCGGGAATTGGGTGTGCCGGGTAATGCTGTATGTGTCCCCGGATGGTGACCCCTGTCCGCTCAACGGGAGCCAGACCCCAACCCATAGCGCGCATCAATCCTAAAACAGTAAACTAGACAAACAAACTCTGTCATGAAAACAAGCTCCCCTGCCCCCTCCCCATACACCACCCCAAATTGAAGTACCTGTCGCCCGAACATTAGGCCGAGCTTGACTAGGGTCTGCTCACACTGAACAATTAGTCAATACATTTGGTATAACTTGTTCTCGCTGTTACTTGACACTAGTCCTATCACTTTTGTCAGGGGAGGCCCAATTGAGCCGCCATTTCTTTGTTCTGTGGGGGAAATCTGACGGTGTGTTGCCAACCGGTATCTCAACTTAAAGTTCATTGCAGATGTCGGAGGTTATGTTGGTGTCAACATATGCCTGCCCGCCTCAGTTGGCTTCTCTTGGCAGTGGTTCATCCTGGTCTTGCAGTAGCTGTGCATTCGGAAGTCTGTCCGGGCGTGGTCTATTCCATTCACATTCCCTTCTGTTTATTGGGCCCCAATCTCCCTCCAGGTTATTTTCTGCCCAGTTCCACGCATCTTTTGGATCATTAAAGTGCACTGTTGTGCCATTATGGTAAATTTTCAGCTGTGCCGGGAACAGGAGGCCATATTTGACGTTTTAGATCTGTAGCCTTTTCTTGAGCTGGTCAAAGGATTGGCGTGCTCTTTGCACTTCCCTGGTGAAGTCCGGGAAGAAGGCAATTTTAGAACCGTTATAGGTCATGGAACCTTTAGATCTAGCCATTTGCAGTACCGTGTCTCGGTCCCTGTAATTTAGGATTTTGGCAATCACTGTGCGGGGTGGGGCCCCAGGCGTTGGTCTGTCTGTTGGGACTCGATGGGCACGTTCAATAGAGAAGAGTTTTGAAAACTTCTTTGGGGCATATAGATCCATGAGCAGTTGTTCTAGGAATAGTTCCATGGAGGGGCCTTCACTTTTCTCAGGTAGTCCCAGAATTCGTATATTATTTCACCTAGATCGTCCCTCCCCCTCCTCCACTCGTTCTTCTAGAGTTTTAACGCGTTGCAGTACTCTGGTCATCTGTTGACTCATGTTTCGGAGGCCATCTTCCGTGTTGTATATGCGAGTTTCCGCCTCTCCCGTGCGAGACGTGAGTTTCTGCAAATCATGGCGTAGGATGGACACTTCTGTGCTGATGCCATCCATTTTAATCTCCATGGCGGTTCTAGAATTAGCTATGGCATTCATAATGTCTTTGAGAGAGGGTTCGGGTTCCTCATCTTCAGTAGATACCGTTTTTTCCTGTGTCGGCTCCATGGCCAGTGTGGGCACTGCGTATTGCTCCATTTTACTTTGTGTTGTGCCTCTTCTGCCCTTGTCTTTACCCATATCCACTTCCATCACTGATCCGGCACTCAGTAAGGATCCGTCTGCCACTTTCAGGGTCTCCCTGATTTTAAACGTGTTGTATGTGAGCCGGGACACAGATTTGACTCCTCTGGGCTGTTAATCAAGGAAAGGGGCGATTTGCATTTGGGGTATTTTCGGCACACTTCAGTTATTGAGGGGGGCGATTCTCCTTCCCTGTCCCCCACCTTCCTCTCTCCTCCGTGGGGTCGTCCACTTGCCCTCCGGGTTTCCCTCACCCCCCTGTATGCAGGAGTAATGTGCTTGTGCCCAACAGAGTAATGCTAGTCCCTTCAGCTCGAGTCTTGTTTCCGTGTATCTGGGTGGTTTCCCAAAACTTTATTGCTGTGTGAGATTACCTCTATGTTTTGCCACACTCCCAGCGAGGGTCTTAATGCTGATGTACCGCGTGGTTTCCCTCCCTAGAGGCGAGGGCTATTTTTGTTTTCCCAATTTCAGGCATCAAGGATCTTTATTGCATCCTCCTGCACCATGGGGGTGATGTTTGTCCTGCCCCTCCCAAGCGCTGCCGTGTGTTTATGGCGCTTTAAATGCCCTTCTCAGGCGAAATGTCGGTCCTTTGATGGCACGTAGGAGGGACCCAGCAGTGGTTCCTTGTGCACCGCGATGATCAGGGGGCACGTCCCCTCAGGGGGGATCACAGGCAAGAAGTGTCACGGGGGTTTGCTGGGAGCGGGCAAGCGGGAAAGCGGGAAGCGGGAAGGGACTGCTCGCAACCACCGCCTCCCGCCCACCCCTCTCCTTACCGTTTTGCGTGCCTAGTTACGCGCTTCTCTGTCCTTTCCGCCGCTGCCTGTTACTCTGGAGTGGCAGGCGCTCAACGTGGAGCGGAGCGCCTGCGGCCGGTCAGCACGCCTGGGGTCGGGGATGGTGCTGGCGTTCTTGTGAGGAGAGTTGTCGGGGGGAGGGGAAGACTGCGCTTTTGTGGGCCACGGCGCCAGAGGCCGCCTGCTCAGTGCCGGCATCTTCACGCCTCCAGGCGGGGTCGCGGCCTTCCCGTTGGGTGTTCTGCACCTCCCGTGGGCCGCTGTTCTTCGCTCTGGGAGTGATCGGCGAGTTATTCCAAGTCGCTGTCAGACATCTTGGATCATGTTCACCGGCAGCCACGCTCCCTCACCTCCCGCCGCAGCTATCTCCGCTTTCGATCTCTGTTTCGGTTTCGGAGTAGCTGCGATGCGTTGTGCTGTCTTTCTGCCAACTTTTCGTAGTTTTGCAGGGGTGCTGCAAGTCAGATTCCCCCAGGATTTATCAGGATGTTTTGGCGGCACCAGGAGCTCAGCGGGCTCACGTCTACATCGACTGCTCGCTGGCCACACCCCTCCTATTAAACTGCCATCTTGAAACTGCTGCTTCCTCGTGTGCTTTGCCTTGCTCAGAGTGTGCTTTCGTGCTCCGCCCTTTATACGTGTGGGGAGGTGTGATGGAAGTCAGGTGTGCGTAATGATCAGTAATTGCCTGACCATTGTATTGGGACATTTCAGGTATACGGCTCTGGTGTTAGTCTGTTTTCGCTCACGGTGAGCTGTCCGAGAGAAAGTGTTCATGTAGGGGAAAGGGGCTGAGGGGGGTAAGTTCCTAAGTATCCTACCTGGTAGTATGGGGAAAAGGTGTTATAGGGAAGGCGATACCGTATCTCACTGTCCAGTGACCCACTCCGACTTCCTGAACACCCCTCATCCAGGTGATCCTCCCACACTGGTCCACCCCCAGGAACTGGATTCAAAAGCGATGGCTGCATCCTGGCCACCTGGATGACAGATCGCTGGGGACTAGCGGGTGAGACACCTTCAGGGTTCTCACAGTCACCCGAGAAGGAATATTCTCTGAGCATTGTTAAAAGGGGGATCGGAGCCCATAAGAGGGGGATCCAAAGTAACGATTCTGATATAAAAGGGATCAGAGCCCGGTTGAGGGGGATCCAGGGCGAATCACCTGAATTGAGTACTGTTAAGAGGAAAGGAACTTTGTGTTTTGTTTTGGTACATCAGGACTCTGAATCAAGAGACTTTGATAAATAAAGAGACTTGGGCACAGAAGGCGCTGATGCTGGTAATGGAACTGAATCCTTGTGCCGTAGAAGCCTGAGTGTGTGCTTTGCTTGAGTGAACTGCCCTGTCCCGTGCTGGGGAAGGGAGGCCAACAACCTGAACATCCTGACATATAATTTTGTGAACACTTCTTTCTTTTCATGAACACTACCCCACACTATTTGTATTCAGCTGTAAGGATTGTCAATCGTTTTTTTAAATATGGGCCCTTTTATATTGACGAGACTCCACTAGAATTGCATTATTATTATTTGATGGTGGTAGCTTGCTCCCATCTGTAGATTTAGGATTAGATAGGTGTTCATCACACCCTTGTTGCAGTTCAATAAATACCCTTCAACTGTGGCCACTTGTGTCGGTCTTACTGTTGATACCATGCCTTCCTTACACGCCATATGTGAAGAGTCAGGAATGAAACTCAGACACAAGTTAGTCATGTTTTTCGTTAAAGACTTTTATTGAAAAGAAAAGGATTGGGAAATGGCCTCTCTGACCCTGCTGTATGAAGAATTTCCCTACCCAGAACCAGAAGCTAAGGATCTGTCTGTGTCAGGATGTCAAAATCAAAACTGATCTTGTGTCCAAAAGGTCTGTTCTGACCCTCACACTATAAACTAAACTATAAGAAAAAAGGGAAATGTCTTTAACCTTGGGTGATTGCAAAAATAGTTTGTAAAGGCAAATTGAACAGCTCCAATGTAAAAGTTATCCATGGTTGAAGAGCCTTGGTTCTAGAGGGTGGTTCCCTTCCCCTGGATTCTTTCTTGATACAAATGATTCTTTGTCTAACAGTTCGGTAAAGGAAGTCCACATTACCCTATTCTCTTTCTGTTCTGTGTTCCGCTATAAAACAATATGTAGGGCCGCTCACCCTGCCACTTACCCCATCAAAGGTTCCACGGAGGGCGTGGAGGAAAGAACAGAGGCGCATATCTGAACACACACCCTTTCTTCAATTCTCACGGAAGAGGTAGAATGGGTAGAGGCTGGACAGCTGCCAAAAGCAGCTGCCAGCTTCTACAGGTGAGCAAGTGTCTGGGGAAAGGGCCAATTTGGGGCAGGCTAGCGCTATGTATAGAAAAGTGGCACGAAATCACAACAGATGCATGGGAATTGCAGACCGTGCAAGCTTTTCGGCTAGAATTTCTGACAGAGCCTTATCAAGCACATCCTCCTCCTCTGATCAGATTTGCCGCAAAAGAACACAGTTGATGGATGTAGAAGTCAGAGACCTGGTCGCAAAGAACGCCATACGGCAGTAATTACTCAGGAAGATGGCTTTATCAGCAATGTCTTTCTGGTTCGGAAAAAGGAAAAGATTGGGCCAGTAATACATTTGAAAGCACTCAATGTGCATCTGGTCTACAGGCACTTCAAGATGGAGGGCATTTACCTCCTCAGAGACCTATTGCAGACACGAGATTGGCGAGTTCATCTGGACCTCAAAGACGCATATTTAGTGGTTCCGATCTCCCCCCCCCCACACAGGTGGTTCCTGTAGTTTGTCTGGACAGGACAGACCTGAGAATTTTCCAGCATGCCCTTTGGTCTGTCCTCAGACCCATGGTGCTTCATGAAGCCTCTGAAGACAGTAGCGGCCGGGCCACGCAAACAAGGCACAAGAAGATCATTTATCTAGACAATATGATCCTGATGTTGCAAGACAGAGAACTGTTGATGACACAGGTTCAGATGGAAATATCTCTTTTGCAGGACCAGGGGTTCCTGTTAAATTGGGACAGGCCAGATCTAGTGCAGGCTAGCAGGATGGAATTCTTAGGGTCCCAGCTGGACATGGTAGCAGCATACCTCAGCCTTCCAACTCGCAAAATGCAGTCAATCCGCAAGGAGATCAAGGTCATGTTAACGAGAGAGAATACTTCTCTCAGTCAGCTTGCTAAACTAGTAGGCTTGTTGGCTTCCCCAATACAGGCTATTTTCCAAGGCCCATTGCATTATCGAAAGCTACAACGGCTCAAGATACAACATTTATGCAGAGAGCCGGGGTACGATCAATTAGTCCCAATATCTAACAATGCTAGGACAGAGATGCAATGGTGGTTGGATCACATGGAGGCCCAGAATGGGAGAGCAATCTTCAGGAATCTTCCAGATGTTGTGATCGAGTCGGATGACAACAGATCAGGCCGGGAGCCTGATGCGGTGCGATGAGCACTGGCGGCAGATGGATGGCCGACAAACTCCAGATGCACATCAATTGTCTGGAGCTCCTAACGGGTTTGTTTGCCATCAAAGCGCTGACTCTGCATGCTGTGATTGTTGTGTCCTTCCGGAATGGACAGGATCTCGGCAGTGAGGTATATAAATCACCTAGGAGGCACAATTTCGAGACTCCTAGCAGAGCTAGTCAAGGATTATTGGCATTTCTGTCTGGAGAGGAACATTTCAGTGAGGGCAGAGTACCTGCCTAGGCTAGTCAACACAGTAGTGGACTGGTACTCAAGGTTCCGGAGAGACGTCAGCGATTTGAAGCTGCACAGGGCGGTCTTCCTGAGGTTATTAAGATGCAGGGGCCATGCAGCACATATCTATTTGCTTCACAGACCAACTGTCAGCTGGAGAGATTCTTCAGCTGGAGGCCAGCCCCAGAGGTAGCAACGATGGATGCCTTCGTACAAACTTGGGGGCCGGTAAAGGAATACCCCTTCCCTCCTTTCACTATGATCACTCATACACTAGCCTTTGTGCACAGACACAAAGCCAGAGTGGTCATGATTACCCCGTTTTGGTCAACACAACCATGGTTCCCAGACCTCCTAAGGCTCTCAATGGAGATGCCGATTCAACTGCCACAGATGCAGCAGATCCGACGGGATCCAGCACGGTGCCTGTGCCCGTTAATACTGGACGGGACACTGACCCTGTTAGTGTGGACGATATCCGGGGTGCCTGACGAAAGCCGGGGCTTTCGAAAGAAGCAAAGTGACTTATTCAGAGTTTGTGGGCCCCGTTAGCTGTAAGTTCATACAAAGCAGCTTGGGATAGTTACAGCAGATGTGGTACTCTCATTAATTTCCTAGCTGGCCTAACCGCAGAGATTAGGGCCTACAGAACAGTCAACGTATATAGGTCAGCGATCTCAGCTGGGCACGCCATGGTTGATGGAGCTCCAATTGGAGAGCATCCCTTCATAAAGAGAGTGATTAAGCCACCAGCTCCAAAGCATTCCCTTCTATGGGATGATAATAGGTTGTTAAGACTATTTTTATTGTGGCCTCTATGCCTGATCTAATGTAAGAGAATTTTAGACATGAGAGCATTAGATATAGCAAACAGGAGTTCTTTTCCTGAAGTTACGTTTTATATTACTAGGAGGACCAAGACAGACATCTCAACTGCGTGTTACCCATATTTGGGCTACCTAAATGGCATAAGTAGTTTCATGCTCTACCCTGGCGAGATGGGTTAAATGGGACATGGAACAAGCAGGGATAGACACCCAAGATTTCAGGGCACACTCAGCTAGAGGAGCTATGGGCTCCAGAGCATTCTTAGCTGGTGCCAGGCTAGAAGATATTATGAAAACCACAGACTGGTCCGGAGATTCAGTGTTTAAAACGTTATAATTCAAGCTGATAGATCAAGTTGCTTCGTTAGTAGTAAATAGGCTTTAAACCAGCATAATATGAACCTACATGCTTGCCATAGAATACAGATTTTCCATACTAACGTTCAGGAAAGTCATTCTATTAAAGACAGGCAGGCAAGTATTATCCCGAGCCTTGCAAAACTAAGCATGATGCATGAGGTGATCAAAGAGCAAAGTGATATTTTAGTGTACGAATGAGATCTGTTTAATAACGTTAATGAAATGTAGTAGCTTTACAGATACGCGAACGATAGTAAGATTAAGCTACCAGTGACTAAGTATTTGACATTGAAGAACCCACCCAATTTTAATTGTATGTATGTTTGTTCTGGTTAAGGAACAGAGACGTAGGCACATGGCACCACCCCAAAGGGGCTTGAAACGCCAAGGCAGTGGGAGTGGTGGCCTAAGTATGCTGGAAAGGTATGGATAAGTAAAAGATAGCTGAATGGAAATAAATGAAGGAATAGGAAAAGGTGAAAAGGTGGGTGCCAAGGAAGGTGTTAACAGACAGGTGCTGCAGATCGTCTGTGATTGTAATAATGTGATAGTGTGAAATGTTTATAAATAAACTATGGCCTTGTTATGCCACAAATGAGGAAAACTGGTCTGCCCTCAGTTATTTAGCCGAGGGGGGGTACTGCGGGATATTTTGTGTCTTGACAGGTGGGGGGTGAGCAGTACCCGACGGCCCATGTTAGCAGCACAGCAGGGCTTAAATACGTTGATGTTTATAGACGTTTTGGAAGTTTCAATAGAATAAAGGATGCAGAGCAGGGTAATCAAAGAAGAGGAAATGGTTTCCCACTTAAAGGACGTTACATGCTCGAGTGTACCGTGGTTGGGTCAGGCGGCAGTGGTCACGTGTTTTTCTTGTTAAATGACTCATTTTTACAAAGGATTCTGGGATTTGTAGTCATGTTTGGAATGTTGAGTTTTTTCAATGATGCTGTTATCTGACATTAAAGAGAGAGAGAAGCATAATACTTTGCTGTGTCTTTAATAGAAAAATTACTTTCCTGACCTTTAATATGGAAAATGTGTATTCCGCATGGAACAGGGAAACTTGGCAGCTATGATTCCTGGTTCATTGGTTATCTGCCGATTCCTCACTCCAATGCAAGTGAATGGGCAAATTCAGTCCTCTCACTTTCTGTCTCAAATGTGATCTAAAGCGTTGGCATTCATGGAAAATACTGATTTTCCATGATAACGTTATAGAAAGTCAAGATTCTATTTAATACACAGAGGCGAAGGATTATGCTTTCTCTATTTACTTAAAACTCGAGCAGCATTGAAAACAATTACAAACCATATAAAAATGTATACATTAAAAACTACATTTCCCAGATATTGGGCCTCATTACAAGGTTGCCGGTCCGGTAACAACGGTACCGGTAAGCTTGCCGGTACTGTTGTTACCGGACCGGAAAACTACGAGGTCTGCGAGTGGGTGCCTGTCAGCCCCTGCCGGGCAGAACGGCACCCGCTCGCAGACCATGTCGGATGCACCGGCACCATTCACGAATGGTGCCGGTGCATCCGGCTTCCCCATTCCCATTGAGTCCAATGGGACTCAAATGGGAAAGGGGACTAATATTTACCTGCGCCTGGGAATGCCCTAGTAATTGCCCATTCCTGGGCGGCAGTAAATTCATGACTTCAGTGGCAGCCGTGCTGGTAATTACCGGCACGGCTACCGCCGAAGTCGTAATGAGGCCCATAGTCTTTTTGTGTGTAGTCCATTTTCGATATGTCAACTAAACCACGTGACCTTTTTAACCAATCTCCTCGCACCATGTCCCTTATCTTCCTCTACATTCCTCTGTCCTTGTCACCTGCTGTCTCCTGACCTGTGCTACCGGTCTCGGAATCATTGCGAATGGGGGAAACGCGTATTCCTTGTCCGGTCCCCACTCTTGTAGAAATGTGTCTGTTTATTCCGCTGCTAGATCCGGCCTCCAGCTGAAGAATCGCTTCAGCTGAGTGTTCATCCTGGATGCAAACAGATCTGTCTTGCATGGTCCTCTCATTTCCATTAAGGATGCAAATACTGTCCTGTCTAGTTGGAAATCGCTGGCATCTCTCGAATTCCAGCCTGCAGAACCGGAAGATACTCTGCTGTAATGCCGATTTTGTTCTCTCAGCACATGTGCCAGAAATCTTTTGCCAGCTCTGCTAGCATCCTGGACTTTGTCCCGCCCATCCTGTTTATGTACTGCAGAGACATCCATCTTTAGTAATGCGCAACAGTTCACCTTGTCCTGGGTCCAGCATCTCACTGCAAAGGACCCCGCCATCAGCTCCAGACAATTGATGTGGAGCTCTACTTCCTTCCCTGACCACCTGCCTCCCATTGTCATCTCTCCGCAACGTGCCCCCCAACCCCAACGGCTGGCATCTGATTTAATGATGAGGTTCGGGAATGAGCCAAATACTGCTCTCCCATTCCAGGCATTCATTTGTCTGAATCACCACCATACTTCTGTCCTCGCCTCCGAGGACATCGGTACTTTCTGTTCGTATGATGACCCTTTTCTCAGGTGTTGAATCTTCAGGCGTTGAAGAGCTCTGTAGTGTAGTGGGCCCGGGAAGATTGCCTGAATGGATGAAGCTAGTCTCCCTACTAATCTGGCTAGCTCACTGAGCAATAACTCTTCTTTTGCTATTATTGAGCTGATCTCTTTCTTGATCACTTTCACTTTGTCTATTGGTAGGCTGAGCGTGGCTGTTCTTGTGTCTATCATGAAGCCTAGGAACGCTACTGTCTGCATTGGCTCCAAAGAGGATTTCTCCAAATTTATTGGAAAGCCCAGCTCCTGCAATAGTTGGATTGTCATCTCTGACTTTTCTACTAGTCTCCTCCTGTCTTATCCCATCAATCGTCTACGTATACTATCAGTCTGATGCCTTGTTCTCTGAGATGACTCACTAGTGTCCGCATTAACTCCGTAAAGGCCCAAGGCGCTAATGCCAGACCAAATGGGAGGCATGTAAATGTCCACATCTGGCCTCCCCACCAGAATCGTAGGAACCTCTGATGTTCCTTCGCTATTGGGATTGTCAAGTAGGCATTTTTTAGGTCTATCCTGACTGACCAATCCTCTCTGCAACATGTCCTCCTCAAGAGATGGATTCCCTCCATCTTGAAGTGCCTGTGGACTATTAATGCGTTCAAACTTCTTAAATGTATCACTGGTCTCTGCTTCCTTTTACCCTTAACCAAGAACATATTGCTCACAAACCCGTTCGAGGAGTCGGAAACTAGAGCAATGGCACCCTTCTTTTCTAATTATACCACCTCATTGCTTAATAGCTTTTTGTCTTCTTCGTTGAACCTTATGGGCCACAGGTATTCTGTTTGTACTGGTTCTTGCCAGAATTCTAGTTGGAACCCTGTATTGTTTGTTCGACCCATAAATCTCCTGATAACTCTCTCCACCATTCTAAAAACTGTGCTGTTTGTTCTCCCCCTACCGCTGGGGTCCCTGTTTCTATTGGCTGATTGTGTAAGGCTCTGCCCCGTCTCACCTGTGTTTGCCTTATGGCCTCTGCTATTGCCTCTCCAGCCTCTGCTCCTACCCCTTCCTCTCGACTGAAAGAAGGGGTTGGGTCTGCGCTCTTCTTGATTTCTTTTTTTTTAAAATATATTTTTATTAACTTTTTCTCACAAGACAATTGTGATGCATGTTGAATTCACAGTACCTGTCTGTAGCATCTTCTCAGAACAATTAAAAGATAAATGCGAAGCAATAATCAACTCAAGCCTTGTGTATTAAACCCTTCCCTCCCCCACTTTACCCTCCCTTTATCCACTCATCACATTTCACAGGGTAAAAAACAAGTACAGTATGCAAATTAACAGTTGACAGTCTTGTACTGATTCTGTGCTGATTGCCGCTATTATTTCTCACGCCACAACCTGCAATGTAGGTATACAGTATATAGTTTGGGGTAAACAATTGACTGACAGTGTAGGGCACTGCCCTTAGCTTGGCTTGTTAGCGACAGTAATAATTAGGTCTGATTAGTCTGTGGGTTCCCAATATGTTGTATAGTATTCTAGGAAGGGTAACCATATCATGTCAATATTTCTGCGCGATTAGTTTACAGCGGCTGTAAGGCTTTCCATTTCATAAATGGTGTGCGCTTTAATTAACCATTCTCTTTTTGAGGGAAGTGCAGCTGATTTCCATTTAATGGTCAAGTACACTCTCGCCGCTAGTAGCAAATTGCGTGGCAAGTGTGTCAGAGACTCATATGTCTCGTGCTCCTCTGACTCTATGCCAAACAACACTAGCACAGGTGTCAGCTCCCTGAGGACCCCATCTATGGCTCGGATCCATCCCAGCACTTCCCGCCAATACACCTGCACCTTGTCGCATTTCCACCATTGGTTCCAATAATCAGAGCGTTCTCCGCAGCCTCTCCAGCAGAAGGGAGATGTCCCGGGGAACATTTTGGACAGCCTAAGGGGCGTGTAATGCCACCTCATCAGCAGCCGTGCGCTGTGCATTTTGCATTGCATGGAAACCGATGACGTCCACACCGCCCTGTATATACACTTCCATATATCTGATTGAGCTTCTATGGCTAGATCAGCTTCCCATTTAACTTCTGACGGCAGGCGTTGACTGTGACCCCTTGAGAGCAGTGATTTATACATTCTTGATATTAGACCTCTCGACACTTGGGGGGAGCTCAATATTTGCTCAAACAGTGTCAGGGATCGCTTTAGGGAATCGCCCCACCTAACGTCGTGCATGGTGCTCCTCAACTGGAGGAAGAGCATGGGGGAACCACTATGCCCTGCAGATCAGTCTTCAATTCTTCCATGGTGGTAAATACCTTGTTTTTCCACAGCTGTCCAGCCCGGCTAAGACCAGCTTCGTACCAAGGCTGAAATCGCTGGACCTCACTCAACAGTTCCTGAATGAGCGGAGACCAAATACAGCTCAGGGGGCAGGACAAGGTCGTGACACCCTGCATGGCTTGAGATGGGCGCAGAGGGACCACAACACCTTGAGGATGGGGTGTTTTCTGATTCTTTGAATCATGGTCGATAGTGGGACCCATAGCCATTCTCCCAGCGTGACTGGTGCAAAGATATCATTTTCTATTGCTACCCACTGCTTTTCTGCGTTCTCCCACAGGTGGTGCGGGAGTACCCGAAGTTGTGTTGCTCTATAATATTGTTCTAGGTCTGGGAAGCCCATACCTCCCTCCTCTGTGGGTCGGATCAATGTGCAGTACGGGATCCTTGCTCTTTTGTTGGCCCATAAAAATCTTAGTAGTGTGTGCTTTACTTCTGCTAGGAAGGACTCCGGGACCAGGACGGGGAGGGATTGGAATAGGAATAAGAACCGTGGAAGAATGTTCATCTTTATGGTGGTGAAACGCGCTGCCCAAGACACAGGCAGTTTGAGCCATCTAGAGATGTCATTTTGAATAGCTTTCCATAGTGGGGTGTAGTTGGCTTCGAAAAGGTCAGGTAGGGAGACTGTTATATTTACCCCAAAATATCGGACAGAGTCAGTGTGTACCTGAAAGCTCCAGTTTGTTTTCAAATGCTCCACTAATTCGGTGTTCTCTTTGAAGGGGACTGCTATGGTTTTTTGTAGATTAACCCAAAAACCTGAGAGGGCACCATATCGTGACAATTCTTGAAAGAAGGCGGGGATGGAGTTTGATGGTTCGGTGAGGTACAGGAGGATATTGTCAGCAAACATAGCTAGTTTATATTCTTTACCCCCACGGGGGATACCCCTAATCATGGAATTAGACCGAATTGCTTGAGAAAAAGGCTTCACAACTAGGGCATAGATTAGAGGTGAGAGTGGGCATCCTTGCCTTGTGCCCCGAGTGAGGTTGAAAGGGTGTGAGGAGACCCTGTTAATGCTCTTCTTGATTTCTAAAGTCATTTCTGGTATTGTAGTTGGGCCTGTACGAGGAGAACCGGCTAGCTGAGCGGCACCTTCCTCTGCCAGCCCTGCTGAAAACCTTATGTCCAAAGACTCTTTTTAATGAGTCCTGTGCCTTGTCTATCACGGCATAAGTATTTGTAAACTTCTCAATCTCCTTAATAAATGCATCCCCAAACAGTTTTACCCCCACGGGGGATACCCCTAATCATGGAATTAGACCGAATTGCTTGAGAAAAAGGCTTCACAACTAGGGCATAGATTAGAGGTGAGAGTGGGCATCCTTGCCTTGTGCCCCGAGTGAGGTTGAAAGGGTGTGAGGAGACCCTGTTAATGCTCTTCTTGATTTCTAAAGTCATTTCTGGTATTGTAGTTGGGCCTGTACGAGGAGAACCGGCTAGCTGAGCGGCACCTTCCTCTGCCAGCCCTGCTGAAAACCTTATGTCCAAAGACTCTTTTTAATGAGTCCTGTGCCTTGTCTATCACGGCATAAGTATTTGTAAACTTCTCAATCTCCTTAATAAATGCATCCCCAAACAGTTTTCCTTTACTGCTGGATGTTGATTCTGCTGTAGCGCGTTCGCTATTTTTGGGGTGTATCTTGACGAAGATGGACCACTGTTGTTCCGTTGTCAGGTCATTGTTATCATTGCTGAGCAGGCATATTGCCCTCTGCACACACCCTGCTAGTATTTCAGGGTCTACCTTTAGTTCCGGCTGTCTTGCCTCTTCTGCCATCTGCCAGATTTTCGTTATCCGGCCTAGGACATCCAGGATTTTATCCTGGCAAGATCTTCAGGGTCAATCTATCCCCTTCCGTCAGATCTTGCCCTGCCCTTCCCCTGCTCCTCACCTGACTCTTCTGATTTGTTGTCCTTCGAAGAGTATGATGACTTCTTCTGGGATCTTGAATCTTCCCTTGGTGTCTTATCCTTCGATTTCCTATTGTGTAGATAAGGTCTGGCTCCCTCAGAGGCCACCTTGACAGGGATTGGTACCTGTCTGAGGGGAACTCCGGGGAGCCAAACCCCAAAGTTCAGGGAAAAAGCAGGATGGCGCCAAAAAACCTTGATGCAGTGTTATTCTTGTGGTAGCTCCGGTTTGACGAGGATAGTACACAATGGAAAAAAAGAGTATGCCCGGGGCTAGGCTTGGATTGGAGAAGAGCTCCGGATTGCAGGTCTGGAAGATTGCGAAGGATCTGGTAAGTATTACTGCAGCCTGAATCCAAGAGCAATGTCTGAACGCTAGGGTGTGGCGGGCGATGTCAGCCGCTGTAAGAAAGAAGGAGGAGCACGCTTAGACTGAAGGAGAGACGGTATACAGTACAGCGGAAGTAAAGGTAAGAAGTACAGCACTAGGAAGAACAGATAAGGACCCCACTTACCAGAAATAGATAGATCCCACGAAGGAAACCGGTTTGAACACAGAGAGCTGTAGGAGAAAACGGGACCAGAGAAACGGAACCAAAAGCGGGAAACGGCGAAGCTGCCGATAAGGAAACAGAAACAAAGAGAGGAGGAGGAACGTACTGAGCGTCGCTGAAAAGAAAAGGAAGCTGAAGACTTCCGAAACAAGCCCGGTGAGGAGTCGGGCTGAAAAGAGCTGAAGAGGGCTGTGATAAACTCCCTGGAAGGGCAAAAGAGGACAGCTAACGCGAGGAAAGCTGCGGAGCGCTGAGTATCAATGAGCAGATACAACGCACTGGTTGGTGGGCGGGGTTTGGTAATATACCCACGGTGGCCATCTTAGGTGCGGACTAGACCGCTTGGATGGGAACTCTAAACTGCAGTGCGTTTCCAAGCATGCCAGAGTTTCCATGGTCGAATCCTGACAGTATAAACCCTTCCGCTCCAGGGACCCCCGGCTTCCCAGGGTGTCGCACATGGAAGCGTCTCAACAACTTAAGAGCGTGAATGTGGTGTCTGGGTTCCCATGTTCTTTCTTCCGTTGAATAACCTTTCCAGTGGACCAAGTACTGGACTCTGCTTCTGCGATATCGAGAATCCACCAGATAGTCGACTTCATACTCCTGTGGATCTTGTCTAGCGGGAGACCTCATCCTCTGCGTTCTCCGTTGATTTGGATCCTCCTTACATTCCTTGAGTAACGAGGTATGAAACACTGGGTGTACTCGTTGGAGACTCTTGGGTAAATGTAGTTTAAAAGCTACAGGGTTAACTCGGGCTAGGATGGGAAATGGACCCAAATATCTGGGGGCGAACTTGCCAACGTGAATCCAACGAGGTAGGAATTTAGTAGACAGCCAGACTAATTGTCCGGGGTTCCATTCAGGATTAGCCAGTCTACTCCGATCTGCCCACCTCTTATGGGTCTGTTGGCTGATTTCTAATGCCCTCTTAGCCATATTGTGGACCTCTTTGAGTTCAGTTAACATGTCCTCGTCCTCAATGGCTGGGGTTCTCGTTGATTGTATCCCCGTCCATGACATTAGCTGGGGATGGTAGCCATAGGTGCAATAGAATGGACTCATTTGGATCGAAGTTTGATGAGAGTTGTTATAGGAAAACTCGGCTTGAGAGAGGAAAGAAGACCTGTTTGTTGCTGCAAAAGCATCGCAGATATTGTTCGAGCGTCGCGTTGAGTCTTTCTGTTTGTCCGTTACTTTGTGGGTGGTAACCGGAAGAAAGAGCTCTGTGAATTCCTAGCTGTTGACATAAAGTGGCCCAAAACTTTGAAGTGAATTGAGACCCTCTGTCGGAGACTATCATTCGAGGTAGTCCATGGAGACGTACCACATCTCTGAGAAAAATGGCGGCAGTTTCAGGAGCTGAAGGTAGTTGGGATAAAGCAGAAAAATGTGCCATCTTACTGTAGGAGTCTATTGTGACCATGATGGCGGTCTTATTCTCAGAACTAGGTAGGTCTACAATGAAATCCATGGATATGTGCTCCCATGGACAACTGGGTAGCTGGGGTTGTTGAAGCATACCGAGAGGTTTGCCGGTTCTGTATTTGTTTGCAGCGCAAACAGGACATGAGGACACATATTTGTCTACATCCTTGCGTAAGTCGGGCCACCAAATGCGTCGACTGATTAGATCATAGGTCTTCCTGATACCCGGATGTCCGGAGAGGGGTAGATCATGACACCATGACAGGACTTGATCCTGAAGTTTCCCAGAGGGAAGGTACAGAGCTGTACCATGATAGTAAAGGTTGTCGCTTCCTTGAGTTACTGTGACTGGGAAGCTGGGTTGATGGGCATACAAGGTTATGAGTTCATGAAGAAACGGGGACACCTTAGCTATCACCTTTAGTTCTGGAAACAAGAGATCGTGTTCTTGGGGAAAACTTGTCTCTTCTCCTTGACTGCGAGTGAGGGCATCGGCCATCTTATCTTCTGATCCAGGAATGTATGTTATTTGAAAGTCAAATTGGGGGAAAAAGTAAGCCCATCTGGCATGTCGGGCATTAGAACACTCCATCTGTTGTAACACTTGTAGATTTCGATGATCCATTCGGATAAGGAAACAGTGTGCTGCCCCTTGAAGATGATGTCACCATTCCTGACAGGCTAGCTTAATGGCTAGGAGTTCTCTTTCTAGGACAGAGTAGTTATTTTCACTATTTGTCAGAGTCTTAGAGTAATACGCAACAGGGTGGTTTAGTCCGTCATTTGCTTCTTGTAATAGAACTGCGCCAACAGCTCCTCCAGAAGCATCCGTCTCAAATAGAAAGGGTTTATCTTGATCTGGTTGTATCAAAATCGGAGCAGTCGTGAATAAGTTCTTGAGATGAGAGAAAGAATCTCTTTGTTCTTGGCCGAATTGAAACTTGATTCCTTTTTTGAGTAATACTGTAATGGGTAGCATAAGATTTGAAAAGTTTGGAATGAATTGGTGATAAAAACTTGCCAAACCCAAAAATCTTTGTATGTCCTTGACACTCCTTGGTTCCTTCCATTCCAGGATAGCCTTAATCTTACAGGGGTCCATCTCTACACCATTCTTTGGGAGTATAAACCCCAAATAAGAGACTGATGTGACTTTGAATTGGCATTTTTCTGGCTTCACTTGGAGCTGGTTGGTATGGAGACGGTGAAGAACCTTCCTTACCAGAGTGCGATGATCCTGAAGTTCTCATGAAAATATCAGAATATCGTCCAAGTAGATGACTACTGAAATAAACAACATGTCAGAGAAAACCTTACGATGAATCTTTGAAATATAGCTGGGGCATGTACTAATCCAAAAGGCATCACCCTATATTCGAATAACCTAAACAAGGGTCTAAATGCGGTCTTCCATTCATCCCCTCTTCTTATTCTTAGGAGATGGTAAGCTCCTCTGAGGTCCAGTTTGGTGAAATACCTTGCCCCTTTAACAGATTCCAAAATGTCTCTTATCAATGGCATGGGGTAGCGGTCTCTCGTGGTGATTTGATTGAGACCTCTGTAGTCAATACAAGGTCGCAATTCTGACAAATCCTTTTTTGAAATGAAAAACAATGAAGCCCCTCCAGAAGACCTCGATTCCTGGATGAGTCCGTTCTGTAGATTTGCATCTAAATATTGCCTTAGAGCCTGTCTCTCAGAAAGCGATAATGGGTACATTCTTCCGAAAGGGACATCCGAACCTGGGAGGGTTTCGATGGCACAGTCTTCCGTTCTATGCTGAGGTAAAAGTCTGGGGATGGTGTCCTTAAATACCTCCGCATATTCCTGGTATTGCAAAGGAATTGAGCATAATATCTTGAGTTTGGATGGTCTGTTCTCTACGATCTCCTCCTTTCCCTGAGGAGTGGTCATGCAATGTTCTTTACAAAAAGTAGAGTCAAAACTTACTCGGTTGGAGGCCCAATCTATGCTGGGGTTATGCTTCCTCAACCATGGTATTCCGATCACCAGAGGAAAATGAGCTGCTCGGATCAAATCAAATACAACCGATTCTTGGTGTCCGCTTAAAGCCATCTGTAAGGGTAAAGACTCCATACTTATGGGTCCAGAGGACAAAGGGGTACCATCTACCCCTTCAACTGGAATCGGCCTTTCCTTATGTTGTACAGGTACCTGATTTTCTCTGGCCCAATTGATGTCCATAAAGTTGCCGGCAGCCCCACAGTCCAACATGGCTAATACCTCCATGGGCTTAGTACCTGTAATCCACAATTTGACATGAAAAACCATCAGACTGTTATCCTCCTTTACTTCGATGGGTCTTGTGAGATAGCAAGGTTGGTAGCTCCTTCCCCCGACACCTCCCTTGCATAGGACCGGGGGTTGTAGTTTTCCTTCCGTCGTAGGGGTACCTCGGGACTGTCTCTGAATAAATGTTTGGAGGAGCCACAATACATACATAGACCTGAGTCTCTGCGCCTTTTCATTCGGTTGGTGTTAAGGGCCCACGGGTGGCTCCTATCTGCATTGGTTCTTCCGTAATTGGAGATTCTCTTGAAGGCGAGGGAGCAGGGTTAGGAGATGAAGAGAATAGTCGGGGTCTTTGTCTCTCCTGTCGGCGTTCAGATAGCCGGTATTCAATCTGTAATGAGAGTGTCATAAGGTCTTGAAAGGAGGGAGGTTGTGCTACTCGAGCCAGTTTGTCCTTTATATCGTCGTGTAGACCGATTCTAAAAGTGGTTTGTTTTGCTGAATCCGGCCAGTCCGCCTTGGCTGCCAATCTCAGAAAGTGGGAGATGTAAGTTTGTATATCTGTGGTTCATTGTTTGACATCCAGAATAGCCTCCAGCGACGCATACAGGACTTCGGGACGGTCAAATCTCCCCTTGAACAGTTCCACAAATCTGTCAAAATCATTAAGCGCGGGATCATTGTTCGAGGCCAGAGGGGTTGCCCAAGCTAGGGCATTACCTGTTAGGTTTGCAATAAGAAACCCCACCTTCGATCTGGCAGTCTCCTAGGCATGTGGCCTAAAGGCAAAGTGCACCTGGCATGCATCCAAAAAATCTTTAAGCCCTCCTGGATAGCCATCAGATTTACCAAATGACAATGGCATGGGTGGTAAATCACCCTGATCATCTCTGTGTAGCACTACTTGTTGACGCAGTAAAGCGTTTTGAGTTTTGAGAGATTTCACCTCAATGGTGAGGCCTTGCAGGGCAGATACTAGTTCTTGGTATTGTTCTAGGGAGGCCATCTGTTTGGTTTGGTATTGTATTCTGTCAGATCTTGCCTTGCCCTTCCCCTGCTCCTCACCTGAATCTTCTGATTTGTTGTCCTTGGAAGAGGATGATGACTTCTTCTGGGATCTTGAATCTTCCCTTGGTGTCTTATACTTCGATTTCCTATTGTGTAGATAAGGTCTGGCTCCCTCAGAGGGCACCTTGACAGGGATTGGTACCTGTCTGAGGGGAACTCCGGGGAGCCAAACCCCAAAGTTCAGGGAAAAAGCCGGATGGCGCCAAAAAACCCTGATGCAGTGTTTTTCTTGTGGTAGATCCGGTTTGACGAGGATAGTACACAATGGGAAAAAAGAGTATGCCCGGGGCTAGGCTTGGATTGGAGGAGAGCTCCGGAGTGCAGGTCTGGAAGATTGCGAAGGATCTTTTAAGTATTACTGCAGCCTGAATCCAAGAGCAATGTCTGAACACTAGGGTGTGGCGGCCGATGTCAGCCGCGGTAAGAAAGAAGGAGGAGCACGCTTAGACTGAAGGAGAGACGGTATACAGTACCGCGGAAGTAAAGGTAAGAAGCACAGCACTAGGAAGAACAGATAAGGAACCCACTTAACAGAAATTGATAGATCCCATGAAGGAAACCAGTTTGAACACGGAGAGCCATAGGAGAGAACGGGACTGGAGAAACGGAACCGAAAGCGGGAAACAGTGAAGCTGCCGGTAAGGAAACAGAAACAAAGAGAGGAGGAGGAACGTACCGAGCGTCGCTGAAAAGAAAAGGAAGCTGAAGACTTCCGAAACAAGCCCGGCGAGGAATCGGGCTGAAAAGAGCTGAAGAGGGCTGTGATAAACTCTCTGGAAGGGCAAAAGAGGACAGCTAACGCGAGGAAAGCTGCGGAGCGCTGAGTATCAATGAGCAGATACAACGCACTGGTTGGTGGGCGGGGTTTGCTAATCTACCCACGGTGGCCATCTTAGGTGAGGACTAGACTGCTTGGATGGGAACTCTAAAGTGCAGTGCGTTTCCAAGCATGCCAGAGTTTCCATGGTCGAATCCTGACACCTTCTTGATGTCCCTGACTGCCGTAGCGACCCATGAAGGATAGCATCTTCTCATCAATTTCCAGCGTTTCCACCATGCCTTCCGGCACTTGGGGCCCGGGGCATTCCGTCCTTAGTTTGGTCCTGGCCTTTTTAGACAGGGCGTTATGGATACTCTTCTTTATATAATTGTCAGTCTTAGCAGGGGGCTCCCACTGCGCCGACCTGGGATGGATGAGAGAATCCGAGTCGAACAACTTGCCCATCTCTTCCTTCTCTCTCTGTCTTTTCCTTTTCTTGGCAGCCTTACGCTTGCCAGGAGGGCTCAGGGATGATGTATTACACTCTTCTTTTTTTTTTTTAACCTTTAACAGTTGTGGTACATAACAGTGCAGCAATACGACAATTCAATCTTGTGTATATCATGGATAGTCGATATAGCTTTTCAACATAACATGTAGTATTTACAGAGCAGAGGTATTATTAGGCCTTGCCGGGCTACTGTTAGCTGAGTCCATTTCACTTAAGTATACCCTGAATGGGGCCCAGATGTCCTTTGGTTTACATGAACTTGGTAGCGTCATTACATAATACTCCTCACATTCATTTACGTACATCAGTTCCTTGAGAAAGTGATTTACCTGTGGTGCCTGTGCACTTTTCCATTTTTACAGAATACACCTTTTAGCCACCACACACGCGATGTTAAAGAGCCTTCTGGTCACCTCAGATCTCTTTCCTATATCCCCAAATAGGTATTTTAATGGTGTGAGATCTGCCGGTACCTGCGTAACCTCTTACAGAATTGTCGCCACTTCCCCACAGAATACATTTATGTTTGGGCAGCTCCAATACATGTGAAATGAGTCAGCCTGGTCGGCCCCGCATTTCTGACACCTGCTCGGGCTGTTTCGTGTGAATTTTGCAATTTTTTGAGGTGTGTAGTGTAGCTTGTTCAGCACCTTAAATTGGATCAGCCGGAGACTTGCATTCATGGATACCCTCTTAGTGAGTTCACAGTACCTCTCCCAGGACCCATCGGTGATGGTGGCACCCAGATTAGATTCCCAGGAAGTCCTTATCATGTTCACCGTTGGAGTATTGGCTTGAATAGTCTTGTAAAGTCCCGAAACACTGGTTCCTATCGGGTAGACAGGGCCACCAGGCACGGGTGCGGTGGGGGCTCATCAGGGAACAGGGGCCATCTGGCCTTAAACGCCATTCTCATTCTATAGTATTGCAAAACCACCAATTGATCTCTGCCCCCGTTTTGAATTCCTCCACTGTTATAAATTTACCATTAGGGAATATGTCCTTGATTTTGAATTGCCTCTCTGGATCCCATGTTTTTTGCACATTTGTATCATACGTGGGTGCTATACCTGGGAAGTTCCAATGTATTACGCTCTTCTGTGTTGTTCTTGGACGTCTCGTCCCAATTCTCCTCCTCCAATTCCTCTGAATAGGAATCCTCAATCCGTGTTTCCCTTGCCTCTTCTCACCCATGACCTCACTCTTTTCTCACCACCTCTCCTCTTGTACTCTTGCGTGGTGTGCCCGGAAGGGGGGGTCCGGCTTCTGCGGGGGGTTCAGGCTTTCTTTCTTCCCCCTTGCCCCTCTCAGTATCTCTCTGGGTCTTCTCCCCTCAGGGCCTCCATCCCATTCGCCCTGGGCCACAGTGGGGTGACCTTTCGGTGCCTGATCCCCCTGTCCTCACAGTACTGGGTGAACTGCTGCCCTTGAAAAGGCAAGCCGTTGTCTGAACAAATCTCCAGGGCCAGAATGGTGTGATCGCTGGCCGTGGATTCCACCAGCTCCACCTCGGGATAGCACGACCACTGGTCTACCACTGCAAGAAAGTACATTTCTCGGCCCGTGGACCCGAAGCCTGCATGCACCGTCCCCCACGGTTGTTCACTTTCCATTGCCTGTATGGCTGTATGGGCGGCCCTCTCTCCACGGGACTAGCAGCCTGGCACGGTATGCACGCCCGCACCAAGTCGTCCACCCTGCTCTCTAGGTCCGGGAACCACACCTTTAACCTTAGGCGTGCCTTGGTCTTTGCCGTCCCCTGGTGGCCTTTGTGGGCGAGCTGCAGCACCTTACCCACCAGCTCTCGGGGGATGACGATTTGGCACCCCCTCAACAGGAGACCGTCGTCAGCCACTGACAGCTCGTTGGGTACCTTCCATAGCGCCTGGAGGTCCTTCCGTGCCCCATATTCCCTTCTGGCATTGTGCGTGAGCACATCACGCCACTCTCCGCTGTCCATGGCTTCCTTGATGACCAGGAACACCTCGTCCACATTTGATGCTTCCGCTATCTCCTGGTGCGCCAGGGCCACCGGCAATGCTGATTCCACCACGTGTTGCACCACCTCCACACAGTCAGCCACCTTGGCAGAGTCTGGCGAGCGCCCCGCTCCCGGGTGACGGGACAGATAGTCCGCTGGATTGTGAGTGCCTGGGCGATACTGTAGCTTGACTCCATACTCCATGAGCGACAGCATCCATCTCTCGATGCGCGGAGGGGGCTTGGACGAGGCTCCAGACATGATTGGAATCAGGGGCTTGTGGTCAGTTATAACGACCATGGGTTTTCCCAGGATGTAGATCCGGAAGTGCTTACAGCCCCATAGGATGGCCAGGGCCTCGCGCTCAATTTGCGAATATCGCTTTTCAGTCTCCGTTAGCGCCTTGCTGGCATAGGCGATAGGACGCATGGTGCCCTGCGGATCGACCTGCATGAGGACTGCGCCCAGGCCCACCGGGCTGGCGTCCATCACTATTTCCGATTCCCTGTCCGGATTGAAATACACCATGGTCTCCTGACCCGACAGGGCGTTCTTGATCTCGGCGAACGCCCTCTGTTCCTTCTCAGTCCAGGCCCACGCCACGTCATTCCTGGTCAGAGCCCGCAGTGGTTCTGACAGCGAGGCCATGTCGCGAATGAATCGTCCACAATAATTGACCATACCAAGGAAGCTCCTTATCTCTGCCGGAGACTCTGGCAGGGCCGCCTCTCGAATGTCCCGTACCTTCTCCGGATCAGGCAAGATGCCCCCTGCATGGAACACAAATCTGAAATATTCTATTTGGTCCTTTAGAAACTCACATTTCTTCCGGTGCAGGGTCAGCCCCAGGCTTTTGAGTCTTTCGATCGCCCGCTCCAGGCGCTTCAGGTGTTCCGCCTCCGACTGTGCCGACACCAGAATGTTGTCCGACATGTTGATCACCCCTTTCAGCCCCGCCAGTGCCCCCGGATGGCGTTCTGGAAGATTTCCGCTGCCGACGAGACCCCGAAGCTGAGCCTCTTAAACTGATATAGCCCCTCGTGAGTTGTGAAGGTGGTAATGTATCTCGACTCCGGTGAAGTTCCAGTTGATGGTAGCCAGACCTCAGATCTAGCTTGGAGAAGACTCTTGCTCCCTGCAGCTCGCCGACAATGTCATCCAGCGTGGGCGTGAGGTGCTGCTCCCTTTTGATCACCATGGTAGGCAACCTCATGTCCACGCAGATGCGGACAGCCCCTGGCTGTTTGGGGTTTGGGGCAACGACAATTGGGGAGACCCACGGGGTCGGGCCTTCAACCCTCTAAATAATGTCTAAGTCAATGAGCGACTGAAGTTCCCGTTCCACTTGTGCCCGCAGGTGGAACGGTATTCTGCAGTGTTTGAGGGCTGTCGGTCTCACCGACCCGTCGATGTGAAGCCTGATGGGATCACCCTTCAGTTTTCCGACCCCTTGGAAGATGGTGTCAAAACGCTGCAGAAGGCGATCTATATCCGTGTGGTAGTGGTATACGGCCAGAGTGAAATGTACTATATTGAGGGCCTCAGAGGCAGCAAAGCTTAGGAGGGACTGCAGGCTCACACTCGTCACGAAGAACCTCGCCTTGATCTTGCTCTGCCCATGGGACACTGGCGCAACAAACACTCCCTGGATCGGTAGCGGTGTGTCTTCCCTGAAAGCATATATCAGGGCTTTTGACTCAGACAGTTCGGGAGGGCCTGGGAGAGCTTCATAGTGTTTTGTCGCTAACACACAGACCGAAGCGCCAGTGTCTATCAGAACGGGAGTGGGGACCTCAGCAATGTTCACTGTGCACGTCGGTTGTCTGCTTCCTCTGGGAGCAGTAGCAATGCTCAATATGATATGAAGAAGAGCTCCTCTTCTTCTTCTTCCTCCTCTGCCATGTCCAGATCCTGCATGCCTTGCTCTATCGACGACACACCCCTCACTCTCCGGGCATTACTCACGCCGATTCTCGCTGGCCCCCTCGACGCCGCCACCGGGGTGGAGGCTCTGCACACCCTTGCATAGTGTCCTGGTGTGCCACACCGGCCACAGACCCTCGTCTTTGCCGGACATTCCCCCACATGCGGCAGGTCATACTCGCAATATGGGCACGACTGCGGAGCGCCAGTCGCAGGGGGACCATCCACCCTCCTAGGTGTCCATCGCGCCCTCCCTGGGGCAGATCGTCCAATTGCAAAAGCGTCTTCGCCCTTGCCCGGGTGCATGGCAGTGTCCATCTTCGCCCCTCTGGACTCTGCCAGTTCATATGCTCTTCCTGTGTCGAGGATCTGTTACAGATTCAGGCCCGGTTCCCTCAGCCCCTGCTTTCTCAGCTTCCCCGAGTTACACCCCTGAAGCAGCTGGTTCCGCACCATCTCCTCCTCATTCACCCACCTGCAGGTGCTTGCGAGGTGCCTCAGCCGTGCACAGAACTGGTCCAGCGACTCCCCTTCCTGTTGCCTCTCCGCACACATAACAAATCTGTCGAAATTGACATTCGCCATAGGAAGAAAATGGTCCTTGGGGGCCTGTTTCACTGCATCATACATGACCACCTGGAAGTTGAGAGAGTCATAAATCCTGTGGACTTCTGTCCCCGCAGAGTGCACCATGGTGGCAATCTTCGTATCATCATCCTCTTCCCCTGAGGCCCTGAAAAACATTTCCAGTTTCTTAACCCACAGATGCCACTTCGGCCCCAGCTTGGATGGTGGGCCAGTAGTGTCAAATTCAGGCATGGGTGCAAGTGTGCTGTGCATTCTGCGAGGTACAGGCGCAGGGGCACCCTCTTCTTCTCCTCCCTCACCCATGACAAGAACGGGGTGAAGTACTCACAGTCTGGCACCCTTGGGTGGTGGCACAAGTAGCCCAGTCTCAGGATGGGTGCACAGGAACCCAGCACCGAAGGATGATGACAGAAGGTCCTGCAGAACTGGATGGAGAAGGGTCCAGTCGCCTCCCTTCCCTTCACTTCCAGGGAAAATTTATTTTTCTTTTTTTTTTATCCACAGCCCCTCAGATTGAAAGGGCTGTGGAATGTCCCAAAAATTGACTTATATGACAGAGGATCGCAGCCGGCGCAAGAGCACCCCCTGGGCTGCAACCGCTGCGATCCGTGATGAAGTTAAGATGGCCGCCGGCCACGTGCGTAGGTCCGTGCCGACACGGAGCAAAGAGCCGCTCTCTCCAACACATTCGGAGCAACAGCTCGTGTCTCCGATGCCGTTCCTTTTCGCCAGTGTTGTATATGCGGGGGCCCCCGTGGCCCTCGCTGGCACTCTCACACACACACATGCGTACCGCAAGGACAACTCCGGGCGGGACCGTCTTTATTGAACATGCGCAAGCCTCGTTATGGGCCGCACATGCGTAATACAGCATAGTCACTACGCAACAGACTACACACAAAAATACTATAGCTAGGAAATGTCGTTTTTACTGTGCCAATTTTTATATGGTTTGCAATTGTTTTCAATGCTGCTCGAGTTTTTAAAGTGCGCAAGCATAATGCGGGCCTCTGTTCATGGCATAGAATGCAGGATTGATATTAGTGCTTGAAACACATGCTGCAAATGTCCTGTAAAATGCTCTATATGAAATGCTGTACAGTTTACAATTCATAATACAGCAATATGGTGGCAACAGCTTCTGCATTGCTATCTGTCACGAATAAAAGAACGTTTCGCTCTTCAATTCTATGGCTCGTATTTTGCTTTATGAAATCTTGGCATAGAACGTGGAAGACATCTTTGGGGTATTTTTCGATGCCTGATGTACTATAGTCAACCTTTGACAAACTTAATTGAGTAGTCCTTCGTTTGTTTCACTCGTTTGGCTGAAATCGAAACCGGCAGACATAGTAACACAGGCACCACGGGTGAAAGGTGTGAATGTGATTGATCTGTACACTGACACAGTAGCTTGTGACAGTCAGCACATGTTTCTGGGATTTTGCTCTCGAAGAAGCAAGGTGCAGCGAGTGAGGTGGCATCAGTTCTCATTTCTTCACCATGTCCCGGTTCCAGCGAAGGGGCTGTCTTGCAGACTCTCGGGCAGGCTTCCGAACGGAGACGGAGCAAGAGCCCGCGGTACCCCAGGGTCTGATAAAGGGAGCCAGGAAGAGCGGACAGTTGAATCTGTCTGGTAGAGGCTTAAGTCAAGGTAAGGGGCCACCGCGCTTAAGCTCATGCACTCGCTTGAGACCCATTCATAAGGCAAAGTAGCCAGAGGCAGCAAGGAAGTGGTCAATACCAGCCACCCCTCAGAGCTCACAAGTTGCACGCGTAAGTAGCCTAGTAAGCCTTGGTTGTTGCATAATTGGACTTGTAATCATGGGTGCCAACTTTTGATTTTCGGTATGGGGCTGATATGTTTTTATTTTGCAAGTACTAAATCCTTAACCCCAGTGCCGTAAAAGTATCCAGATGCACCCAACAAGTGGTAAACACCTAAAAGTAGTTTGATTAAAACATGAGATTCTGTTGCAAGGCGTCTAAATGAGTATCGAAAAAATGTAAATCCTCCTGCAAAAATTAGACGGGACTATCTCTGCGCCAGGCGCAGATTTATCAGAGGAACATGGGACAAATGCCCACGGGCCTCCCTTGCTCTGCCTCTCAAATCACAGACGAACAAGCAGGCGTCCACATAGCGTTGCTTTTAGACCTTATATTTTTAGGACGTCTCTACATGAGACCATTTAAACGGTAAGTGATTAGTGATGGGACTAATTAACTGGCAGTTACCATTCCTGTGGCACTTTTTTTCTTAGAAGAAAGTTTTATTATCAGAAATGATGGGGGCACAGAACAAGCTGCAAGCTTGCATTTTACTTTGTGTCTTTAAAGATTCTTATTTTCATTCTGGAATGTTTAGGCTTACGTTCATGGTTGGAGGGGGAGCTACAAACACAGGGTATCAGGTTGCAAGTCATTCGGAGTGGAAATACTGGCGGTAAAAGCCTTTACGGACACTTCTATATATTTAGGGTTTTGTACAATTTGGCAATCGAAGTTGGAGAGAAGAGCAGACTAACGCGTGTGCCACCTCTTCCAGGTCCCCCCTCTCAAATCTGCTTCATTTTACACCATCTTATTTTTGTTTTTTATGCTGGCAAAAAAGTATGGAATCCGCCGGACTGTTTACACCTGTGTGGTAATTTAAGATGTGAGGCAATTATACTTATGAATATAAGTTTATTGCTAGAGCCCCGGAGTGCACGGCCACCAGGGACAAACAACCCTCAACTGAATGGTTCTGGAATGCAACCATTCCAGAACCATTCTAGCATTGACGTACGCACAAGATAAAACCCTATATAACAACCTGGTAAAAGTAGGCAGATTCCAAAGTAATATTTTTGTATATGGCTGGCTCCCACAAGCGTTATTTTTTTTTTAAGTGGCACGTTCTGTCGTGGTGCACCAACGCAGCCCCTGGATAGCTGCTTGATCTCTATGGAGACCCTGGTGACGCTTCCCACTTCGTCAGGTGGGGGTCACGTCTTTATGCTACACTGCGTCATGATGTCCTCCCTTCCGGCAACCCTGAAGGGACCACCGCTCTCCCCATAAGATGTGTGTTTCTATAGCTGCCGTATTGCAATTAAGCAGTACTTTCCAGTCCTTTATGCTGGCCCTTGCTGCTCCTTGTCCCTGCTTTTTGTTCGCCTGCTCCTTCCTTCTGTATCTGGTTTCCTTGTGGGTACCTCTGAGACCTCCCCTCTCCTTACTACGTTGGACCTTGCAGCTGTAGTTGCTCCTTAAGCCTGACTTCTCATCAAGCATAAGGACTGCATTGCAACATACTGCAAGCAAATCTTTCCCCTGAAAGGGGTTTCCCCCGTACACTGGCTCTGCGTCCCCTGGGCATGGCTGGCAACCAGTTTTCAACCTCTGGGTCGCAGTGGCTGCCCAGGGGACAGAACGCACAATACTTCACAAGACTACGTCCTCTAATATAAAGTTAAGACGTGATCTTGACACGTACGCTTTTCTAAACAAGTAGTGGAAAAGAGTGAAGGCTGTCTCACATGTGTTTTTCTATTTTTCTATTTACTTTTCCACTATGTGGTGGAAACAATTAAAATTGCAACAAAGGGCACTTTTAACCAAAAGTATAAACATAAGTGGTCTCCGCCACGCAATAGGATGATGCAAAATAATATTGCCCCTATACACTTTAATCAACGCGTTTCTACAAAAATTCATACATTCTCAAGTTGGTCTGTCATGTGACTTGTGTAATGTAAGGGTGTAGAAGGAGGAGACTGACGCTAGGGTAGAATAGTGATTGCTATAGACTTTTTATTCAGGGTAGAAATTAATCTTTCCCTACATCGTGGAGGTTTTCCTGCCACAACTAAGGTACTAATGGGTTTGTTAGAATGTCCTAGTAACTTAAGTCCACCGTCCTGTGTCAAAACGTCTCCACCTCTGTTCCTTACACTTATAATTAAACTAAAGGTTGCTCTTGATCCAGGAGAATGATTCTCCTGGACTGGGTGGAACAGTTCTGGTTTCATGTTCCTCACCAGGGGGAATGACTCCCTTCCCCTGGCCTTGGTTACCAGGAGAATGACTCCATTCTCCTGGCTTTTCATACACTTTGTTTCACAGTTCACAACACTAGGGGGAAATGACTCCCTTTGCCAGGATTTTTGTACACTTGGTTTCACCGTTTACAATACCAGGGGAATGACTCCTTTGCCCTGTCCTTTCTTAGCATTACCCTGCAGGTCCCAGAACCAGGCTTCCCCATCTTCAGGCTTGGGCACGCATGGTTCACTTTCCTGCCAAGTACGGCCTTTCGGAAGATGGTTTCTATTTCTCCTTTCTTTTAGATGTGGGTCCCAGACACTTGTTTCTCTATGGGTTGGGTTTGGAAGACCTGCTGTACTCTCCTTCTTGCCAGGTACTGCCATGTTCATCTTCCTTCAGTCCTTCTTCGCTTTTATTGTTAAACAACTAGTTACTTGATTGCACGCCCCGCCCTCCCCCCCACCCCCCTGCAGAAGACTAGAACGTTCATCTTTGTTCCACGGGGTGTTCTTCATTACTCCGCACCTCCTTGTCTCAGTATTTATCAGACCCTTTATATTCACCATACAAAGTTACAGATGTTTTCAAATGGGTATGTCACCCTAAGGATATTAGTTACATTTCCTGTTGCTGTGGATTCTGCTGCATACTAGCACTACCTCGCACACACAACTCCATTACAAACATTACTTAAGTTACAAACTGTCCCACTCCATGCTGCAGTACTCTGGGGGGATGAGGGTACTGTCTTGCATAACACAATGCCAGGAACTCATTCCCCTCCTTTTCGGCCTGCTGGAAGTAAAGTGAGACAGGTATGGTATCAAGAGAGACGACGCAGACAACAGAAGTGCAATTCTTTTTCACATTGACATTTTTATAGAGATATCAAGCAGAGAAACATTGTAATAACAATACCTGTGCCATTACTATGTATAACATTGAGATTAAGTCCAGGTGCGAGTATTGCATCGTCGCTCCAATAACTGTCTGCAGTGTAGGCACATCTCGGCCGTATATCGCTAAAATCAAATGATGCCAGCTTAATATCAGCATAATTAGAACAAAAAGACAGACATAAACATTAAGAGCACATATGAGTGTGGAAGTGCAGTGAGTTGTAATGCATGAATCAAATTATTAACTATTACAACAGTGAAAAGGAAGTCATCTCATGGGGTTTGTGACATATCCCGGAGCCATCATGCTGGCTCACATAAGTAATAAGAGGGGCTTATTCTGGGAGGTATCACGCTGATTTCCCCCCCCCCCCTAATCGTTGCATCTATTTTGTGCATTGCCACTACATACCAAATCCTGGACCAGATTCTTTAATATCTGGGGGGAGTGGGGACTCCCAATTCTTTTGCTATGACTATCTTCGCTGCAACTAGAAAATGGGTTATTAGTTGAAAACCTTTTGCCCCCAACTTGTAATGACCCTGCAGATCTTCAACGCCTAATGGTATTGCCTGGGGATCCGCTACCAAGTCTTATCCGGTAATTATTTTAATCTGAGCTACCACCTACTTCCAAAACACCTGTGTGACTGGGCATGTCCACCACAAGTGGAAAAAGGTGCCTGTAGCATCGGAACATCTCCAACACAGGGGGACAGGGGGATGGGCGGTATGTGAGGTGCATTTTTATTCAAGCGTTCTGGGGTCAAATACCATCGTAGTAACAGCTTAACGCCTTTGAGGTGAACTGATTTAGAGTATTTCCCTGTCTTAGTCCACATATTTTACCAGGCCAGCTCATCTAGGGGTCACCCGATAGCCTCCTCCCATTCAACCATATATGTGTGGAGTAAATTGTACCTTTTTTATCATTGATAATTTTATAAATGGATATTACTAGGGCTTTCGGGGGGGTCCACAATAAAAAGAGCCTCAAACTGGGTAGTGTCCCGTTTAACTTGAGTCGCCAGCTTTGCGTTAGCAAGCCAATGACTGAGTTGTATAAACTCGCCCCTCCCTCTATCGGGTAAATCCCGTAGTGTCTTGTCTGGGAGGAATTCCCAATTATTCTAGTGAGGGGGGGAGGAAAATTGGCTGTTTCTTATCTGCGGGCTGCCTTATTCCAGTACCCGAATGTGGACTTGGTGGTTGCCTATTCCCATGTTTTTTCCTAGTTCTCGGGGAATGCCAACACCCTTCACGCAAAAGGCCACCTAGAGCTGATTGTTCTGTGGATGCCAAGTGCTTAGTGTTGGCTTTCCAGTACTGCGGCAATCTGCTGCACAGTGGTCGAAGTGTACGAAAAGAAGTAGTGGAACTATCTTCCCTGCTGGCCTGCCCTCGCTCTTCACAAACCCCATCGCTGCACCCACTCCCACACACAATCCAAACCCCCAAACCAACACATCTGCTATTTAAAGGAATGTTCAGGGCTGTTCACTGAAGTGCAAGCTTCAACTTCTTCCTACACTTTTATTTTAAAAGGAAACCATTCCAGAACAGTTTAAAAAAGTATAGGAACAATGAAACTTAAAAATAGCACTGACACTGCTCCAGACCACTTCGACCTCTGGTGCTGCATATAGGTAACTTTCGTCATCTGTGACTGATAACCCTGCCCTCTCCTTTGCTACCATCAGCGTTCTTCTAGCCACTCTTGGGAGCCTATATCTCCAAATAAAGTTAAATATATGTGATTAATATTGTGGTACGCAGACAACCTGCTCCTATACCTGAGGTATCCGGAAGAAAACCTGCAATATATCCTTGACGTGATGGAGCGATTCGCATCATTCTCCGGCATTGCGGTTAACCCCGGGAAGTCATGCATATTTCCCCTAGAGAGATATAAAGGGATTGCGCAGGGTAACCTGCCAGTACTACAAATACTGTGGGAGACTATATTTACCAAAAGATAGAAGAGGAACACCCACACAACACAGAGAAAGCAGTCCCCAACATTGAAAACAGCATGAGGTTTTGGGTTAAACTCCCCCTGGCTATGATGGGAAGGGTGCGACTGTTGAAAGTGGTGGTATTGCCTAGGCTGTTGCACCTTTTTGTGAATATCCCATATATGTTGCCCAAACGTTTTTTTAGTAAGCTACAGAGCCTATGTAGAGGTTTCATCTGGCGTAATGCCAGAAACAGGATTGCCTTATGGAAGTTACAAAATGGGTATGAGAGAGGGGGCATAAAACTGCCTAACTTCGAGATATACCCTCTGACTGGGCAACTACAGTATGTGACCAAGTGGCTAGCTGAGGCACAGCGGAGTCCAGACTGCTGAGGTCAGAATGTGCTCCCCACTTTCTGAAAGCACTAATATGGCTGCCCAAATCGGAGCTACGGGGGAGATCGAGGCTGTTGGTATTTGGGTGTAAGATATGGCGTAAGGCATGCCAGGGTCATGGAGAATTTGACTCCGTCTCCCCCCCGCCCAAGTGCCGCTAGTGGCACTGAAGGGAGTGAACGCACAACTAAGGAAGATAATACTTAGATACTGGGAACCAGTGGGCATAGCAACGCTGGGAGATGAGTGGCGGGATGGGAGGGCACTGGAATTCACAACGCTAATGGAAGAAACCGGAGTACACCCCGGGCAGTATATTACCTACACCAGGTTGGTAAAGCAAATACGAGCCACATGGCCAGAAATAGCACTGGAAGAACAACCAGATTTGGCTATAGAGACAATATATGATATTGAGGAAGGAGGGCATGAGGTGTCCCGGATTTATGAACTGGTGATGTCCAAGGTTGGGAAAGAGGTCACCCAGTTGAGGCAGGAGTGGGAGGAGGATGCAGGAGAACCCATGCAGGATGGGAAAGAGCACAGTGGTACCACAATAAGGTGTCCCGGAACGCTAAACTACAACAGATTGTTATATGTAACCCATAGGGCGTCCATGACCACCCAAAAGATAGTCTTAATTAAGAGCACAGAAGCACAAAAGTGCCCCAAATGCGGGGAACTAAATGCGGGGATGATGCACATGGTTTGGCCTTGTCCAGAGATTCTGAAATTCTGGGGGGAGGTTGCTCACTGCTTCTCTGAAAAAGAAATCAAGTTAAAGACAGAATTGGTGTGGTCGTGCATGCTGGGAGGATTCACTAGACCACGTAAAATGAAACATGTGTGCACACTTAAGGACCTGTCTTATATTCTGGCCAAACGTAGAATAGCTATGGGTTGGAAAGCAAGCCAGAGACCCAGGGTAGAAGTGTGGTGGCATGACCTTCTGAAATGGACGGAGGCGGAAACGGTAGCATGGTACAAAGCAGCCTGAAAGGGGGGAGGATGATGATGAAGTGGGAACGCTGATGGCCTGGAGGCAGCTAGTGGCTTCATTAACCGAGCCCACCCGAGCCAGTCCAAGTGAATATGATACACCCGGGAGCATGGAAGGGGGGGCGCACCGGGAGGAACAGGACTAAAGGTGCAATGGAGTAAGCTCGAGTTATGGAGGGTGGGGGGATGGCAGTGGTAAATATATGTTGATGCATAAGATGGTCGGACATTCACAACTTTCACTGTCGGGTGTGCTTTGTGGTTTGTAAACTGAAAATCAATAAAAATTGTCTTAAAAAAAAAAAATGTGACTGGAGCTCCTTAAGGACCACCCTAGTGATCCAGATGAGCAGTGCTTGGAAAATATATAATAGCCTTGGCAACAGCGTCATCTTGACCGCTGTCATTCTGCCTAACCAGGAAATTTCCATCCTCCCCCCCCCCCCGCCTCCCCTATATTGCCCAGTCCTGTTTGGCTGATGTTAAGTCAGGGACGTCATTTAGGGGTCGCAACTATATATTTTATTTTTGTAATGCACCCTCCTGCGCTATTGCGGCTAGCACCATGTGGCTCTTTACTTCTGGAGTTTCTTTTTCAGGCCCCTTAAAAAATAAAAATAAGAACAGGAGTGCCCCAAGACTAACACTTTCAGCACTGGCCCTAAATAAGAAGAAAGAATAGGAATACTAAATAATGTGTCTTTCTGGAATTCTATACAATAATTGCTAGAATTATTAAAGGTTTATTTCAGGCACACTTCAGGAAGTGAGTCACTGATTTAGTCTGTTCTTAAATGCCTCAACTCAGCCTTTCATCCTTCTGAGGTTGATAAATGAGTACCAACACAGGTTGGGTGAAATTGGGTGTATATTTTTTCTATATAAAGCGCTTAAGCGTAAGTGCTATATAATAACACATCATTATCATTTGGTCATGGACATCTGCTTGCATTCAGTTTGGTAATATGGGTCTATACACACTGTTCTTAAAGATACATATGGCGATCCATTCTTGTATGAAATGTATATCATTATAGTAATATCATAACCATATTTTTCGTAGTGTACAATGCTATGTGATGCCACTCCCTGTTTTGTCAACGGGTGAAAGGTCGTGTTCCATAGCTTCCCGCGATATCACTTCGGGGTGGGTCAAATGACATCACTTCCTGTGATGTCATCAGGGTCATGTGATGTCACTTCCGCTACCCCTGGCATTTTGGTGAAATGACGTCCCTGTGTTAAGTGTGTCAGAATATTAGCTGCGTACAATTGGTCATACCGGGCAGTCAAAAAGACACCCAGATACTTCAAGGAGTTTGTCGCCCATGCGAAATCATCAAAGGTACCCTTTAATAGTTGTATGGTGGATTTTGTATAATGAATCTTAAATCCAGAGATTTCCTGGAATCACACCAACAAGGAAATTATATTGGGCAGTGTTTCTACTGTGTCCACCGTATATAAAAAAGCAGGTCACCTGCATATAATGTAATCTTGTGTTGATACCCAGCCACCTCCAGCCATCGTATACTCTCTGTTGAGTGAACCACCCTCATGAGAGGTACTGTGGATAAGGCACATAGGAGGGGGGATAGCGGGCATCCCTGCTGCGTGCCTCTTCCCAGATTTATTGTGGCAGATAATAAGCCATTTAATTTAATGCGGGTCTATGGGAGTGTAAAATTTGCTAGCTTCCTCGCAAGAAAATTGGGACCAAACCCTTTTAGCACCATGGACAGATATCCCCAATCCACCTGATCAAACGCTTTCTCTGCATCACTCGATAATGCAGTCTTCACTTTATTGTTCCATCAGGGCATGCTATTACATCTATTGTTCTTTGGATATTATGTGTATGTCGACCCGGTACAAACCCCATCTGATCTGCTCCCACCACAACCGAGACCATAGAAGCCAGCTGAGTGGCTAAGATCTTGGAGTAAATGCGTGCATCGTCATTAAGGACTGCAATTGGTCGATAAGAGGAGCATTGTGTAGGATCTTTGTCCGGTTTTCCAATTAGCGTTAGGACCGATTCTTCCATAGTGGAGGTGATGGTGCCTGTATCTACGAAGAGTGCTAACTGGGGTGCAAGTATACTAACAAACTTCTTTTTATAGAAGAAAGCAATAAAGCCGTCGGGTCCTGGGGCTTTATTAGTGGGGAGACCGCAAATTGCCTGGGTGATTTCTTCAATAAGTAATGGGATCCTCTAGCCCCGTCTTCTCAACTTCCGCAATCTTTGGTAGGTGGGCGTCCCTGATAATATTCTCTTGAGCAGCATTGTCTAATGTTTCAGCAGTGAACAGTGTTGTAATATTTTGATAGAATACGTATTTTCTCGGGTTCCTCTACAGATAATTTGCCTGTTACATCTCTTAACCTCTTAATCGTGTTTCTGTTCTCCTGAGCTTTAAGCTTATATGCTTGGATTTGCACGTCTGGAGGAAGGTTCTTGCGTTGTTGGAAGTTAGAGTAAACTCTGTGCGTTCAATTAAGCGTGAGATCCATTTCCACTAATATCTCCAAAAACAATTCTCGGACGTAACTGCCTAGTTCTCTCACCTCTGTGGCGATACCTCTAATGCAGCCATTATTTTGTCTTGAGCGGTTTTCAGACTCCTCCTGCTTCTTATCCACGGAGACTCTATGGGCTTCCAGTGCCACCACTCGTTGTTCCAGTTGGTCATAAGAGTTTGCCTGGTTGCAGAAGCCCGACACCAGGTTCCCTAATCTGGACTCAGTTTGCTGGGCACTCTGTGCTAGTTCCTGAAACAAGCCTTTCAATTCTTGCAGAGTGGAGGCCATACCTTGGATTGATTGCAGTAGCTGAGTTATATCGCTTTTGGCGGCTGGTTGTGTGTCTGAGTCAGGGGAGAGGGCCGGTTCTGCGCTGATGAGGCCACTGGCAGGAGTCTTTGATTGCTGCAGCATCTCCTTGATTGATTGAGGTCGTCCCCTTCTCTCCAACTTTCCCAGATTTCATTTTGTACTTAGCTGGTCCGTCTCAGTCCACAGTTCAGATGAAGGAGGTGATTTGGCGTTGTTTCATATCAAAATCAAAACCCTTGCAGGGGATCAGAGGGGAGTCCTCTAATAAAATGGCCTTTTCGGTTTCACTATTCCTGTCTCTGCATCATTATAGTAATAGCTTTTGCTAAGGGAAGTTCTCACCTGCTGGAATAGTGTAGCATAAACACTGTACGCCTGATAGTTCTATTGTATTGCTACCCGCTCCCTAGTCTGCCTGGACACCCTGTTAGATGAAGTTTATGTGGGTGTAGACATCAGACGTTCCACATGTCAGTTCAGGGCTGTTCACATTCGTGGTACTGATAATCCGCTCCGTTCATAACAAGAAGTGACGCGCTTCACTGCACAGGTGGTATTGGTTGTGCCTTACCCTTACAGGTGCTTCTGATTTCGAGACTGAACCATACACTGTGGACAGGAGATCGCGTCTCCCTTATCGCTTACTGCAAGCAGACGGTTCAGCTGATGTCCCCGATTGAGTCCATTCTTTCTAATCAGAAACGCTCTGCGGCGTCAGAGTAGCTGCTGTCCCTCAATCGATTGCTAACGTCGGGTTAGGGGGAGGTGTAGAGTGCACCTTGCCACAATCCCTTGTACCGCTGAAGACTTGGGCTCTCTGTCCGCTTTGCCGCTCTACAGCGGTCTGTTAGCTTGATCTGGTGTCGATTAACTGCATTCATACGGAGGGAAGCTCGCTGCTTTTATCAGCGAGGCTCTGTTTCGGATTGCTCAGTGGCCATATTGTTGCTTGGTTGTCGTTAGCGGGCCGACCTGTCTTATAACCAGCAGTGTGTTTGCAAGATCATAAAAAGCAGATCGTCTGACTCCTGAAGGGTTCCGGTCTTGGAATCTGTTCATTTTACTACCATAGCGGGGAGTCGTGCGGCCACATCTCTGGCTGTGGAGCTCACAGGGCTAAGCCGCCATCAGCCTCCAGCTAGGCCACGCCCCCCTTAAGTGTGTGTGTGTACATATATATATATATATATATTAGTTCTATGTATTCTGTTGTTATAATGTAAAGCGCTTTGGATGAAAGCGCTATATAAACATAATAAATACAAATACAAGTGAAATTCTAAACAAAACTGTATTAATGATCAGGATGGTGTAACACCTAACTAGTCCTATACTATAGCAGGCTTTTCTCTAACTAAAGAGACCTAAGAAAAGTCTTTGTAAGTCCAAAATGAGCCAGTCTGTGTCAAAACCTATGCTTGTCATCCACAAATAAAACAAAACATGTTTGATTCTTTCTCCACAAAAGAACAGACTGAATTACTTTCAGCTTGAATTCTTCTTGGGTTCCCTGTTTCAAGTTCAACACAGTTCCAATAAAGATTCAGTTAAAAAAATGTTTGATCAAGTTCTGAAATTACCTTCCAAGTTCAAATGTACCACTACACAAAACGAAGGTCCAGGACTTCTTTTTCCCAAGTTCTAATATAGCATCGTTCACACGAAACAAAAAGCCTGGGTTTCCCCTTCCCCAAGACAGCATTTCCCGCAGCACAGTTAACACAAGATTAGAGGTCCTGAGACTCTCTTCCCCAAGACGTTAACCTAACATTCACTTTGGGTTTCATCTGCTTAATAGTTTCAAAGAAAATGCTGGGTTCCAATTGACCCTCCTTCAGGTTTGCTTCACCAAGTATTTCACAGTTCTTTACAGCTTGTTCGTCGTTCAGGGTTTCTTGGTCTAGGCGCAGTTGTCGGGCCACGCAACCACCATAATTCTCCCCAAAGCTGTTGGGCCCCTTGTAGACTCGTCGGCCTTGGGCTTTCACTTTCCATACTTGTATTCTTTGTAACCCTCTTTGATGCAAGTTCTTGGGTTGTACTATATTGGTGACTTTCTCACTTTGCAACTCTAATTGAGTTTTTCTGATCTTTGTACACAACTCTTGCCACAACTCTTCAATCCCTCATATGCCTTTTTGATTCTGTCCATACTGCTCTTAATTGATAGTGCTGGTTGACATATCTACTAAAGTGTTCTGCTAGACGTGAGCAGCTCCGACTCCGATGAAATATTAATTTAGGATGTCTGAAACTGTGTAAGGGGCATGATGTTTTGTACCTGCCTCTGACAGAGGTTAGCTTGTATCGGAAAAGATTTCCCTCTGCCAAATCGAGAGATGGGTTACCTTAAGTTTAGGCTGAACTGTCTACTGACGTTAGAGCTGTTGGGACCAAAATTGGGCATCCCTACGAAACTGCGCCTGTATAGATTGTGTGGCAATGTGTTGGAATCACTGGAGCATTATTTTGTCCTGTCTGTCTGCTGAATACAAAGTTAGTAATCTTTGAACCTTTTATTAATTCTTCATCTGCGATCATAGTAAAAGACTTATGGCACAGAAGTAAAGGATAGTTCTGGGACTTTTTTTTTTATTGTCCCTACGGTTCGGTCATGTGTTTTTAAGCATAAATCGGTAGATCGTAGAAAACTTTCCTATGGACCTTACCCGACTTTTCGTCCATTAACGCACTCGAAATCAGCCGCCATTTTCTGATGATAATCCTATCATTTACCCGCATCGACCTGGCTCACCTGCTTTTGCGGCACTAAATCAAATCCCCCGCCCCTGAAACAGACTTTATCAAAACATTCATATTCCCCGCCTCTATCCGTGACGTGACTGTGCTGCGTAGGCAAACGCGCCCAGGCGTCTTCTACGCGACTCCACACAGAACCCGGAAACCAACACAGATCAGCTCACAACACAGCGCGCCACAATTCGGAATATGAAACTGTACTTTTAAATCAAACCGCAAGATTGTAAATTTGGTAAAGTACATTTATTGGACATCAAATGTTTAGAGAATATTCAGCGATTTGCATTTTTCTTTGCTCTCGATCCAAAATAGTTCGTCTTGAGGCAAGCGATGTTCGTGTGCAGTACACAGGGTGTTGGTTTACGATAAAATAAGCTCTTCGGTCGCACTGATAATCGCATGGCTGTTCCAACAACGAGGCACTAGGCCACCACAACGGTCTGTATGTTGCATCTAGCCGTTAGTACCGCGTAAGGGCGTACTTGTACTTGGCGATCGTCCCATAAAATGGTCAGGGTGGTAACGTTGTTCACGCGGAGAAGCAACTGGCGGTTGTAGAAGCCATCCGCCGGTGTCTGGTACTCGTGACACATACAATAATGAAGGATGTACCTGTTTTAAAAACATAAAAAATGAAATTAGTCTCACCATCAGATCTTTATTAAAGTTATTCATTTTATATATTAGGTCGGGAAATTATTTCATAGCTAGGACAGTGCAACTGGGTATTATACGTCAAGGGGGGGCTGTAGGATACTGAGACAGTCCCCCAGTGCAGGGGTTGACAGGGAGGCAGTGCAGGTGGAGAGTGGAAGGGCCCAGGACCGAGGTCGCAGGCAGTGGACCAGTTGTAGCAGGGGAGAGGGAGAGAGAAAGCAGAAGCAAAGAGGAAGGTTTTGAGGTGCTTCCGTAAAAGGAGATGGTTCTCCTCAAGATAGTGCGCGGTACAAAACAATATGCCACATAGAACGAACAAGTACAACTTAACCCGTCTTTAAAGCTACTGTATAGTAATTAAATTGCGGTATAAACTCATCTAAAGAGTTACTTACATTATATTTGCATTTTCCATTGTGTCTGTGCGTAGGGCAGCCCCGAAATACCACTCCTTCTATGCCGACGTTATTTCTTCTAATGAACGAACATTAAATGGCTTTCGTTTCTGAAATTATATTCATTATCGTTTCTTACGTTATTGCCCCACACCCCCAAAAAGAAGTCTTTCGGGATGGTCCCGGCCTGTCAAGGTCAAATAACAATAGAGCCTTATACTGAGTCATGGGCCATTCCGGCACCCGAGCAAAAAATCAAAGCAGCTGACCTTCACTTTGAACGAGCACACATTCCTAGTTAGCTACATTCAGTGTAAGGCCATCTCACAGGACTTGAAATTTACACTCCATCTTTGCATTTTGTCTGCGTGCATTTGCAGCCCCAGAGAACCATAAATACGGAGACATTCTATATTTTTTGAAAAATGATTTATATTACTGTTTGGTTTAATTTAATGCGCAAATGAACAAGGTTGGATAGACACATTGCATGTACATTGAGCAATCACTTTTATTTACACAATACATAGTTACACATATTCAATGGGCCTGCAACATGAGGAGACTCCAGAGCAAAGTCACAGGTGACACCCGGGTGGTTCGCACAACTGCACGGTGAAGGGAGGGGCAACGGTGGAGAGACACATTGCATGTACACTGAGCAATCACTTTTATTTACACCATACATAGTTACACATATTCAATGGGCCTGCAACATGAGGAGACTCCAGAGCAAAGTCACAGGTGACACCCGGGTGGTTCGCACAACTGCACGGTGAAGGGAGGGGCAACGGTGGAGAGACACATTGCATGTACACTGAGCAATCACTTTTATTTACACAATACATAGTTACACATATTCAATGGGCCTGCAACATGAGGAGACTCCAGAGCAAAGTCACAGGTAACACCCGGGTGGTTCGCACAACTGCACGGTGAAGGGAGGGGCAACGGTGGAGAGACACATTGCATGTACACTGAGCAATTACTTTTATTTACACATTATATAGATACACATATTCAATGGGCCTGCGACATGAGGAGACTCGAGAGAACAGTCAATCAAATTACAATCATTTAAACCGTGATGTGTATTTCTCAATGAGCTCTTCTTTAGGTGGACATGGAACAGAGGCAATGTTGGGTGGCAATGCAGTTGTCCCCTGCACAGGTTCGTTCACAACTCCATGTATGTGCCTATCTAGGACATCAACAATAAGTCTCTCAATAAACTCATATTGCATATCCTGAAACACTGGTTTGATCACCCATTGTTTACTTCTTTTAGTGAAGGCCTTATTGTAGCGAAGCGTCCCTAAAGTTCCGGTCGTCCTACTTTGTTGACGGCCAACATTATGGTTATGTGCCAAGACCGCTAGAAGAGTCCGATTTATCATGCCCTCCATGCCAAAATGCAATCGTTTTGGCCTGTACTTTAGGCACATATTGTGGAACACCTCCAAATCTCCTGTGTGGCAGAATTCCGTGAGTCCCCTCAAATCTCTTGTTATAGTTTTATCAAATACAATCTTTTCAATGGCTTTGTGAGTGGGTGATGAAGGAATCAACCACTTCTTCTTCCGTGCCTCCTCTGTGGACAAATGGCCATGTTCACAATTGTGGAAATGTTGGCTTGTGTTCCAGCGGTGAACGTTGCTACAGTGTAGCATTACTGACCGCCATTTTTCCAGTAGAATTTCCAACGACCCTCCACATGTTTTTGAGCTCCACCAAAGATGGTTGCTGATTGACTTGGACCACTGTGAAATACCTTGCATATCTTTTTTTTTTTACCTGCAGCCGACATTTATTTATTGATTGTTTTTGCAAGATGCCAAACGTCAAATTGGTGATTTATATTTTTGTACTCTTCTCTCATTGTCTTGGCAATTGAAACGTGTCTGTCCGTGGCTATCAGGTCGATCACCATTCCCCGCGATTGTAGTTCTTGCAATGATGCTACAAAGCCAACTTTCTCCATGGCCACTGAGGATGTACTTTGTGACACCTGCACGACCACCGAACTCACAATTTTCTTACTTTCCATGTCCTGAAAGTGGTAGGTGCAGTACTTGGCTGAAAATCCTGGGCTGTCGCACTGTCCATCACCGGCTATCCTGAACCGTTTGCCCGCGAATGTACTATCAATAGACATTTTTTCCATTCTCCAAGCTTCGCTAATGGCTGGAAATAGATAATCGGTTTGGTATTTGTAGAACTGAGTTTTCGCAATGAAATGGATTCCCACAAACTGAAAGAAAGACTCTAACTTTTTAAAACTTGAACCACTAAAAAGTGCAGCTGCTGCACAAAGTAGATTGCCTGCTGGCAGTTGCCCCCGCATGGGTTGTGCAGACCATGAGAAAGGATGATATTTTGTACAGGTGGCATGTATTTTAAGGTTAGTGCCTCCAATTGCACGAGTCACATTAATCAATGGCTCCCCACATACTTCCCCACCAACCGAATGCCCACATTTCATCCGAATAATAATATCAATCAAACAACTATCGAATACAATGAATTTGGCCTCTTTCCTTATACTGTCACTCTGCATCCCAGCTGGTTCGGCCTGTAACGTTGAGGACATGTCACTCACATGAAAGGTAGAATCTCTGATATCGTCTTCCGCTATGTTCAGTGATATTGATGATGTTTCATTGTCGTCCACTTCATTCTCTTCCATTGCAACATCTGTTCCTTCTCCGGCGATGGGTGAATAAAACAATTTCTTCAACTTTCTCGCGGTCTTAGTTTTTGCGGGTGTGGATTCTGTGAATTGATCTCCGACTGCATCCGAACTACCAGGAGGACATTCACTATCAATGGCTGGAAGTGGTATAGCTCCGTTGTCAATCACTTCATATTCTTCCCATTGGCACGATGCATCTCCAGTCTCAAGTCCCTGCCAAAAGGTTTGACAAGCAACATCTCTCGTTCGCTTTACTGTCTGTGTAGATCTAGTTCGTACACCCACTCGCAACTAGAGGACAGATTGGAAAAGGGATGTTCAGTTTAAACACAACTTACAGTATTGAACTATTAACAGTGAAAAACAACATAATATAGTGACCAGGACACTAACCTTCTTTTGCTTTCTTTTCTTTGAAACTTTCTTGCCTTGAACTTCAACATCAGGACGCTGTTGCTCCGACTCGTGTGTGCATGTCTCCACTTCCTCTTGCGCTGCAACGACTATATTTTCATGATAAGCACATCCATCACGCACTGACGCTCCATCGACTCCCTGAAACATAGAACTTTCATTAGTATGTATAATAATATCGAAAACACAAAATGTACTTGGGGACCAATACCCACATACATCTCAATAGCAAAACACGGATGAACGCTTTGTGTAGAATATTCAAACGACAATTATTCACGCATTGTTGATCTAGTTAGATGGAACTGTCAAGATCCATACCTCTGGCTCCTCATAGACTTCCATTGATGATATTATTGAAGATGATGCTTCAGTAACTCCCTGAAACACAGTAATTGCATTAGTATGGTTTTCTATTTTGTTAAAAAGAACATAAACTTTGTGCAGGCGTCAACGGCTCATCTAAATAGACCTGCACAAATGATCAGTTGTCTAAAATAAATAATGGATATGTAAATATGATTCGATTTGCTCGATCGTTGGAAGTGTCACCACCCAGAGATCTGCATCAACTACTAGGGGTGATGTTCTTGTAGAAGAAGCTCCGTCATCTCCCTGAAACATAGTACTTGCGTTAATAAAGAAGGAAGTATAGCGGATGTAATCACGTCATATGATTTCGCTTGATCGAAATGCATAAGAACATCAAGGGACGATGTAACTGCGGTGCACACTTCTGCAAGCTGTTGCGCCGACCCGTAACTGCATGCTCCCCCTTCTTCTTGGACTAATGCTCCATCGACTCCCTGAAACATAGGACTTTCATTAGTAATGAACACAATATTGAAAAAAGAAGACACATAGGAGGGCGACGACAGAAGGACATATCAATGGCTAAAAACGAAAGAAACATTGTGTGTAACAATCACGCTACAAGAATGCAAGATATGATGATCTCCATCGATGGAACTGTCCGGAAACGTACCTCGAGCATCTGAGTGACATCAACGGTTGTCGTCAATACGTTGGACTCCTCAGCATCTCCCTGAAAGACAGTACTTGCATTATTTTGGATAACAATAATTATAACTGAAAACAAAGACTAGAGGACGAGTACAAGGGTGTACCATTAGGTAAAATAATTACACGATCAATTAAAACTATTGATTTACATGCCTAAAAGAAGTCAGTGGCAGAATAGCCAAGTAAGATTACCCGATAGGCGCTTGAAGTGGCTGATGACTGCAATAACGACACGGATGGAGAATCTTCCGCCTTCATATTGAGTGGATACATAAATGGGGAAATTATTGTTAGCTAATGCTACACACTACCGCAAGGCCGAGAGATAAATACGTAAACTTGACTCACCAGTGGAGGGATGTGGACGAATAGAGTGGGAATAGCGGTTGAGAGCAATTTTCGCCTCGCTCGCGGTGTGTTCTTCTTTATTAGCATTGATGTGGAGTACATGTCTGAGCTAAAGTGCCTGCTGCAGATGCGGTATCGGTCACCCCTCTTGTCCGCAAAGACTTCTAAGACTCTACTTTCAAGCTCAGACGGTGGATATCCGCAATATCGGACCCATTCTCTTATCTGATCTATTGTCTTAGGGAAAACATGCATTATAGTACCTTCAGATTTATTATGGGTCTTCGAAGGGCAACCGCCAATGGAACAGGCTGACATTGTGGAAAGTTCTGAAAAGTAAAGATCAACAATTCTCTATGAATACCGATGTGTTAAAATTAAATGACACATAAAAGGTTCAATGCAAGGTTCGTTTTGGTTCTTGGAACTATACACGTTATTCACATGCGGATAAGTATTTGAATAACTTTAAAAAAATAGAAAGATAATTTGACTAGACTCAGAACATGTGACTAGTTCCTTGCATGTACTGTCTTGAACGAAAAGAAATTGGACGCAAAATGATTATGGTACATGGCCTTACCTTGACGAACAAACAGTTAGATGCAGGGATCAGAGTAGTTTCTTGTCGTAGAACAGGGAGCAGTTCACAGGTTGCAAACTGACGAGTTTCCTCGAAGTGGTCACGGAAGTTCACAGACGAAGAGCAAATAACCAGCGCCTTCACGGGTTGACTAGCAAAGCGCAAAGAAGTTCTCATTTAGAAATATGAAGTGGGTTATAAAGAATTCGAAACAGGGGTGTGTTTGTGAATGAATGATGTGTAAATGTCGTGGCATTATGCGGTTTGCAGGGGGCCGCCCAGCGTGAGGGGGGATGCTTGGCAGGAGACACGGGGTCTGGAGGTAGACATGGGAACAACAACCCATGCTCTATAGACTACTTTGAAGTGTACATGGTCTTTGGCACCTCTTGGCCTTTATCGCTCCCTGACAGCTCCACTTGGCAGCACAAGTACCCCGGTGCGAACTGCCTTTGATAGGGCGGGTGGTGGATTGGGGCGGTGGTCGTGCAGACAAGACTCGTTTGCCGCAGGGCCTCACCAAGGAGAGGCGATCTAACTGCATGTAAGAGGCAGGCTGCAGGATCTAGTACATGGAAGGCAGGGGGGTGAGTTTATAAATACCTCACCCTCCCAGGAGAATATATGGGTGCAGTTCACCCTGGAGACCCTGGATGCCTAGGCAGTTAGTCAGCAGCAGGCTGGCCTGTGGTGGCAAGGCGGCACGGGCCAGAGGGGTTCATCTCTGTACCCGGTGCCCAAAAGGATGATTTATTATGATCAACCATATTGAATATTTACCTATAACCATGTTTTGTATCAATAAAATCCAACGGCCTTCCTTTTATTGCCAACGCTTGAACAAAGTGGTGTGGTAAGTATTTTTGGGGGAGGAGGCAAGGCCGGGAGGCTTGATGCCAACCCGCAAAATAACATATGTATGTCTGCTGCATATGGGTTCAACGGTTATGTGGATTGAAGGTGGGCGGCCAGCGTGAGGGAGGATGCTGGCCGGAGACATGTGGTGTGACAAGACAAGGCACAGGAAGACTATTCAATGGAGACACACTAGATTCATTTAAAAAATCAAAACAACCATTGTTAAAATATATGTTGGGTTTTATTTTAGATCTTAATTTAAATTGAACATAAATAATAAACATTACACATTGTAAAATTCCGGTTGCAGCACATCCAGGGAAAATCCCCGGTATTGTCCACTGTCGCTGGGGAAATGTTGTCTAATGGCAAGTACCGCACAGGCAGGTATTACTCTCCGAACGCGGTGTCCGAGCCTCCCGTGAAGCCACCAAGTGAAGCAACGATAGGCAACCAGCCTGTACCACCTGTGAAAACGAAAGATGCAAACTGTATTAAAATGACAAAACTTTCTTATCACTGTCGATTCAGGTAAAAAAAAGTCATTCTGCTTTGAAAAAAATTCTATCTAGAAAATGCACAATATAGAACCAATTTACATGCATTCGAAAGATATGTAGATGTAATTTTATATGTTGGAGACGACCATGACATAGTAGTGGCATCACTGACATCAAAACCAGAGTATACTTACTCGTTACTCGGATTACGCGGACGAACAGTGCCGCAAAGTTCATGCATAAGCACCATCATCATCCTCAACACGGTCCGTGAGAGGCAGGCTTCCCTGAACTCTGGCAGCTCGGTGATGCATTGCGGACTTGGCTCGCCTTCCGAAATGTAGGCCAAGCACCCGGAATTTTCACGGCAGCAGCAGTTCTCCTCCTCAGTTGGCATTAGCTCGCACCGATTGCACGTGCACCAGGTGGAGACGCCGTCCATGCGACATGGTCCAGGCTCTTCATCCGTTGACTGGTCCTCCCAACTGCCGTCCGAATCCCCATCGTTTTCGCGTGCTTGCCTTTCGAGTAGTTCTTCCTCGGTGTACTCGGGCTCGTACATATACGGCATTATTGTAGCCATTGTGTGGTAAAGAAAGTAAAATAATTTACAGAGATGGTACAGGTGTTCACAAGGCCTAGAAGCGGCGAAGGTAGCTGACCAGAGCACAGAACGAGTCACAGAATACTCAAAGTAACACAGAGAGAGTAATGGAATCGAAAATCTGCTGCTGTGTGTTGTGAAACGGTGTGTTTATACTTATTGAGGAAAGAGGCGTCCTGCCATTTCCATGGTGACACTTCATTAGCTGAGGCGCAGCGATTGTTGACACGAAACGTGTTTTGGCGTTGGGAAATGGGCGGTACGCGTCTGCTGATGTCAGGCTCAGGGGCGGGGGATTTGATTTAGTGCCGCAAAAGCAGGTGAGCCAGGGCGATGGGGGGAAATGATAGGATTATCAGAAAATGGCGGCTGATTTCGAGTGCGTTAATGGACGAAAAGTCGGGTAAGGTCCATAGGAAAGTTTTCTACGATCTACCGAGTTATGCTTAAAAACACATGGCCGAACCGTAGGGACAATAAAAAAAAAAAGTCCCGGAACTATCCTTTAAGGCAACTACCCACTTGTCGCTTACTTTAGCCTTGGCGAAGGTTTTGGTGCTAGTATTGGATAAAATTGAGGAGGTGATGAATGACATTACAGAGGATTTGGATTTGATACCATGAGATAGCTTTATTATGCTGCACAGCTTTGCACCATTTTGAATGGGGATTTTGAGACACTAGAACCCGTAAGGCTAACCCTTAAATCAAACATAAATCGATGGTTCTCTCTGGAAATTTTAGCAGCCAGAAATATTAAGCGTATGGCTGAGAGAAGATGGAGGAAAAATTCCTCGGGCTGTACCCTTACAATGTGTAAGGGAGGAACCCAAGAGCTACCACATCCTCAAAGCTAAAAAGGAAAAACTAGAGGAACTTATCATGGGAGCAAAATCTAGCTCCAGAGAGGAGTTTATAATTCTGAATGAGCTCAAGCGTATAGTCCCTGATTCTCATGTGATTATTAATGCTTGGTGCCACAAAATTCGCAATGGGCTTGTCAAGGGAATCAACTAACATCAGACGTGTATCTCAGTTGACACACACGATGCATGGTCCCCAGGAAGTAAGTCAAAGACTTTCAATATTGAGGTAGGTACTGTTGTTGACACGTTTGCTGTTCATTTGGTCACAGTCAACAGTCCCTGTTGGGAGAAATGTTTCTGGCTTCAAACTTTAAAGAATATATTACTTCCATTGTGCCCTTGGTCACAACATTTATTAAACCTTCCTTCTAGGAAGGATCTGTTCGGGACTGTATTAAAGAGGTATGGATCTACCCTCTGTTAAAAGAGGAAAATCTAAATCCAAATGATCCGGCTAATTCTAGGCCTATTACAAATGTGCCATATTTGCTGAAGGTCATAGATAAGGTTGCATGTATTCAGTTTGACACTTTGGTAGAACCGACGGGAATCTTGACCAATGGTAAGGTAGATTTTAGGAAAAAGCATGGGACGGAAACTGCTCTTGTGGATGTCAAATCATGCATAGCTGATAATGTAGATAAAGGTGGCCTGGCTATGCTGTTATTGCTAGATCTGTCTGCCGCCTTTTGATTTCGTGAACCATTATATAATGGCGGACAGGCTGACTAAGGTGGGCAGTTGCTCAGGGTTAGCTGTGAACTGGTTTAAATCCTTCTTGGGACCAACAAAGGCATGTGTTGTTAAGGAGAACTTTCAGTTGCCACATTTCCAACTTAGCTGTGATGTCCATTAGGGTTCCTGTTTGTTGCCACTGTTGTATAATATTTACTCTAAACCGTTGTTCGATCTCCTTGATGGTCTGGGAAAGTTCGCAAATTACGCGGATGACACCCAGATCATCCTGGAGGTATCTGGATTCTATGATGAAGATAATCTATCCAGAGTAAGTGAGGTTTTTGGTGCCATTTAAAAAATGGATGGCAAAGAACTCACTTGCTCTGGATGCCAATAAAATTGAGATTTTGATCCTGGGTACAGATGCAAAGCTGAAAAAAACTTGATGCCCAATACAAGGCCTTCTTGATTGGAGGTGCTAGGATACCGGCCTCCGACCATGCTACAACACTGGGGGACATTTCGTTATTTATTTATTTATTTTTTACCCCAATCTGAATTTTAAAAACATGTGTCCTATCTGACCATCTGACCTTTAGTTGTGCCTACATTTATTTTACATTTTTAAAGCGCTCACACAGGCCGCGAGCATCGAGGCGCTGTTAGAGGAATTGTTTTTGTTTATTTAGTTGCGTAATTGTTTTTGTCTTAGTTGCGTATTTATAACGCGCTTAAACACTCAGAGGTTTCTAAGCGCGGACTCTGGGATCGAACCTGTGTTGCTTCGTGTCGTCTTGCTTCCAAGGCACGCACGTTACCGCTGAGCTATCCTCCCGGGACATGACCTAGCTTCTCTGGCAGATACATCCATATCTGTCGGAGGGAAACAGAGCCAGGGTCGGATTGGACCCTCGGCTGTCCACTGTCCGAAATTGTCCCTGGGCAGTGGGGGCTGGTTTCTGCCCCCTCCCGGGCCAGTTATTTTCTTTTTTAATTTTTTTAAAATAAATTGTAAAAATAAAGTTGGGGGAAAATAAAAACACCTCCAGCGGCATCATTCATCAAAACAAGGTAACGCATGTTACCTTGCTTTGATAATTTATTTGCATGCATAATGTGTGTATCATAAACTATGATGCTGCATCATTCACGTGCTGCTGCAGCATGCAAAGTTGAGGGGCCACTCCCGAGGGCACCGTGCCCCCTGCAGTTGCTGTGCTGTTTTATTAGTGATAAATATGTGTAAGTGATATTAGTTATAAACTACCAATTTTAGACTAGAATAAGCATCCTTTTCGGACTATGTATTTTGCCTTTTGCAAGTTGCAGTAATAGCATGTATTTTCTTTTTTCTTCTGTCATTGTCTCTGTTAAGATCATCACAAGACATTCCATCTCTGTGTACTCGGTCACTTGACAAAATCCTTGTCCCCAAGGGCGACCCAAAAAGCTTATGTACAGTGTAGAAATATTTGACCATAGCACATCAAGTGGCCATTGACTTCATTGTGCACCCATGAATGCTTTGTTGTAATGGGCCTCATTACAAGGTTGCTGGTACAGTAACAACGGTACTGGTAAGCTTGTCGGTACCGTTGTTACCGTACCGGAAAACTACGAGTTCTGCTCGCTGGAGCCTTTTTGCCCGCCAAGTCTGAGCCCTATGGGGCTCAAATGGGAATGGGGAGTAACGTTTCCGTCCCCTGGCAATGGGGATATAGAGGGTCCGCAAGGGGTTGTAATGGTGCTGTATTTCCCCATTGCCAGGGGCTGGAAAAATTTGCAAGTTTGGCGGCAGCCTTCCAGTTTTGCCGGCAAGGCTACCGCCAAACTTGTAATGAGACCCTATGTGTGGATAATGGCAACATTGTTGGCTGAGGTGAAAGAAAGAAATTGGTCCGCGGGTGGGGTTATGGGTGTGGATGTTTCCTAGAGATCTTTTGTATGATGAGGTAATGGCTGAGGATGTTCGAGCTAAGATAGAGGAATATTTTGCCATAAATGCCTCTTGGGAGGTGTCATTAGAGGCTATATGGGATGCTTTCAAAGCCGTTATCTGGGGAGCGTTTATAGCACTCAAAATACAGAGGTAGAAGATGAGGGCCAAAATGGAAATAGACTTAGACTTTCAAGTGCGAGAGACCCAAATGGAAATAGCCAAACAGAGAACCCGGGCGTTGGCAAATAAATTGCAAATGTTGAATAGTTAGCTGAACTTATTGAGAACCAGAAAGGCTGAGAGGTCATTGCTGATCACAAAACGGAGAGATTATGTACAGGGCAATAAGGCAGACAGACTGTTGAGCTGCAAAATTGATACAACAAATAACTCAGTCATATGGGTCGGTGGTCACGGGAACAGCAGAGATAACCTGAGGCATTGCTCAATATTATGAGACCTTCTATGTGTCAGATTATCCGGGGAGCGGGAGATTCAAAACTATTTGAGCAGCATACATTTATCTCAAATAACTCCTAGAGAGCGGGAGGATCTGGATAAGGAAATAACGGAGGAAGAAGTAATGACAGCGATAAAGGCTTTGCCAATACCTAATGCTCCAGGACCGGATGGATTTCCGGTTTGTTTTATAAGAAATATGCTAAGCAACTGGCCCTGATACTGAAGGAATTGTTTAATGTAATATGTATTAATGGGGCAGTGACGCCAACTATGTCGGAAGCTAAGGTTGTGGTATTTGGGAAACCTGGGAAAGATCTGATGAAATGTGGATCCTATAGGCCTATAGCTTTGTTAAATATCGATGCAAAGTTGTAAACAAATATCCTGGTGGCAAGATTAGCGCTTTGTTAACCTACATTAATACACATGGACCAATCAGGATTTATTATGGGGAGACAAACCTCAGACAATATAAGAGTTGGTCGTATATTGGAAAAGGTCCAAATTAAACCAATTCCTGCAGTTATAGTCTCCTTAGATGCTGAAAACGCGTTTGATTGTGTAGAATGGCGCTTTTTATTTGAAGTAATGGTACAAATGGGTATAGGAACTAAATTTGTTCAAATGGTGCGAGCTAATTAAAATCTCCCTAATTACGGTTGGCGATTAATATACAGATTTCACGCAGCATCAGAAAGAGTAGGGGTTCTGCCAAGGTTGCCCATTATCGCCTCTTATATGCTATATATTTGGAACCATTTCTTAGTAAAATCGGGGCGAGAGAGTAAATGCAGGGTATTAAGTTTCGGAATGGGGTACATAAGATGTCCGCTTTCACAGATGATGGCCCTCATTACGACCCAACGTTTACGTGCTGGGTCAAAGCCGTAAAAAGCGGGACATTACGACCCATCGTGCACGAGCATTACGCCATGCCGGTAATGTAAACTGCGCCATGGCGTTAATGCCCCCAAAACGGCACCTACCGGCATCGTATGCCGCGCAAGGTGCACCACCGCCACCCCGACCACCGTTCATAGCGGTGACCGTAGTTAGCGGTCACCGCAATTAGCGGTGACCGTAGACAAGCGGAACCGGAAGTAGCGTCACCGCGGCGGAACAGGAAAGAGCACGGCGGCCATCTTTAAAAACACAATCCATTGGCATCCTCCGCAACCACTGGACATCCGAGCCTGAGACCCGGCAAATACCATCAGCAACCTTCTTCCTGCAAGAAAATGCCTAAAGTGGTTAAAAAAGCCTGTGACCGCCAGCGGCAAGACCGCTTCACCAGAGAAGAGCTTACCATGCTTGCGGAGACCCTCCAGGAGAACGCCGCAGTGGTAGTCTCCAACCAAATGACCAGACCGGCCATAGCCAAGAAGAAGGCCATATGGGCACTGGTAGCTCAGCGGGTTAGTGCCGTGGGAACAACACCCCACAATGTGAGACAGTGCCGCAAGCGGTGGGACGATCTCCGGCTCAGAGTCAGGAGCATACTATCGGCAAACAGGAACCTGGCCACGGCAACCGGGGGAGGATCGGAGTCCCCTATTAAATTGCAGCCATGGGAGGAAATCTGTGCCTCCACCATCGGAATGGAGAGCATAGAAGGAGTAGGAGGAATGGAGAGAGGAGCCCCGACATCAGGCGATGCAGGTAGGTGGCTCAAATCAAGCCATGCAAAATTCACCAAAGTCCATTCATGTGAAGTACAATGTTGCCCCATAGTGTAAATGCAACACATCAGCAGGAGACTGCCCACAGATACATCCGATCTCCACCCTGTACACATGCAGTATGCACACCCTAACTGCAGGCACCCACATACCTCCATGCTACTTCCACACAAAAGGGAGACAACCTGTTTTCCCCTGCCTCAAATGTGCCGCATGTACTAACTGATAAGATGTCAGTCGTCACAATGCCCGCCCAATGTCCGCAGACCCATCAATAACACTTTCCCTCCTTTGCTCCACCACAGGCTCAAATTCCGACCTTGAGGATGAGGACACCACTGCCTCCACACCCACCAAGAGGGCCAGGACAACTGTGCCAACACCACAATCCTCCACCTCTGCCGTCCCGAGGAAATCCCCACAGCAGCCAAAATCCATGCCAGGAAAACAGGACAGGGCACTGACAGCCACCCCAGCAGGCAGCACAGAAGCAGCAGCAGCAGCAGACATTACCCAAATCGTGCCCACAGAAGGGACAGGCTCTGCTGCAAGCAGCACTATTGGGGAAACTGCTGCCATTGCAGCCTCCTCCGATAGCGAAGCAGGGATCATTGAGGAGATTGATTTCGGAAGCCCCACTGCCCACCCTCATTCCCCCTACCTGTCCCTAAGCAGCCCGCATGCGGATGCCACACAGGGGCAGTTAGAGGATGAGGATTGACCAGGCTCTCCATCCCCGCTGCAGGAGGTGAGCAGCCCAATGGGAATACCACTGCCATTAGCTATGGGCCAGAAAGAACAACAAAGCCTGGAGGAGATCGTCACCCGGCAGCAGCAACTATCCTCGCTCCTCAATGAGCATGTTGCAGAATGTGGGGGGTCAAGGGCAGCAATGGAGAAATGTGCGGAGACAGTGAAGGCTGCTATAAAGTCCTCCACAAAGGACATCTGCGCAGAACTCGCCGCTGTGCGGCACGTCATCACTGAACTAGTGCAGACAATTCGGGACATGCGTCCAAATGAGCAGGCAGGAACCTCCTCGGGTGCCAGCTCGACACCAAGCAGCCCCATCCGCCGATCGGGGAGGAACCTGCGCAGCACAGGCAGGGGTGCCCCGGGGGCCAGGGGAGGGGGCTGCCAATAGTGGCCGGACAGTGGAGAAATCCTACATCAGACACTGCTGCACAGACTTACTCACACCTTTGTAGGGATTCCAGGGGGGAGGGTGGAGGGGGGAGTGGGTGTGTTGGGGAGTTCAGGGGGGAGGGGGGAGTGGGTGTGTTGGGGAGTTCAGGGGGGAGGGGGGAGTGGGTGTGTTGGGGAGTTCAGGGGGGAGGGGGGAGTGGGTGTGTTGGGGAGTTCAGGGGGGAGGGGGGAGTGGGCGTGTTGGGGAGTTCAGGGGGGAGGGGGGAGTGGGTGTGTTCAACAAAATCACTTTCACAATACACTTTTCATATTTGCACAAATCAGATGTGTGGACATTGCTCATTGCGTATGTGTGATTTATTGGTAAACAGTCCCCAGTGTCCATATAACAGACGCACACAGTGCCACAATCGTCATCTCCATGTGACACCCCCCATTCGCGTGTGCTAGAATAATTGGTTGATCAGAGTACTACGCATTTCACGCCCCTCCTGTGCATCGCCGCCTCCATGAGGTGCTGCCGAATCCCCACCTTCATCATCCTCATCGTCAGGTGGTTGCAGTTCTGCATCAGGGGGCAGGGGCACATTGCGTCTGACGCACATATTGTGTAGCATGACACATGCCATGACGATCTTTGCCATCTTCTCATGGCGGTACAGGAGTGCCCCACCAGACCTGCTGAGGCAGCGAAACCGTGCCTTCAATAGGCCAAATGCCTGCTCAATCACCACACGGGTACGTGTATGTGCACGGTTGAAGTCCTCCTCGTGCTGGTTCTGTGGGTTCCGGACTGGTGTAAGGAGCCACCTCTTCAGGGGATAGCCTGCATCACCTGTATGTGGGCGAGAATGTATGTGTCAGTCATGACGTCTATTTCAAAACATGACGTGCCACCATGGCTTGCATCCAACTGTTACTTCGGACCTCTTTAAAATGCACTAATTGATTCACACTATGCGACCAGTATATGCTCATGGCTCTTATGGAATGTTGTGCATGCCATCAACCAATGTATGCAGGGGGGGTCAAGTGCCTTGTGAGTGTCCATCCACTGTGTTCGTTCATGCCGTTTGTTTTGGTGGCCTGGCACGTGTCCTGTGAGGTCAACGCTCACATCATTGCAACATTGCTATCAGCCTCATCATGACCCCAGTGAGCAATACTGATGTTGATAGGGACATTTTGTGGGCCTTGCTGTCTGTGTGATGGTGTGTTGATGTTTCTGTCCGTCATGTGCCTCATTCGTGCGCAGTTATGGGGACAGGCCTTTCAGTGGATGGTGTCTGGTGACGTGCATGTAGGTGCATTTCGTTGATGTCAATGTGGTGTGAATACGTACAATGCACTTGCAGATGGTTGTGTCATGGTTGGGGCACACCTTCATTCACGTGGTGGGGCTGCATACATCGGGCATTAGGTTTAGTGGTGTCAGCTGAAGTTTGTGCTGCTTTAGGGTATGATCTGGCTCCGTTGTCTCTGCTACTCACAGCCAGGTGGAGTATTCAGTAGGGGTGGGATGGCGGTTGGTGTTTCTATCATGCTGTCAATGTCGTTGTGTATCATGTATACGATGGTGGTGATGGTGTACCGGTCCAAACGGTACAGGGTGTGGATCTGCTCAGCGGTGAGGTTGAATGGACTGGCTCTGATGCGTGGGATTGTGGGCTGCCTGCGTGGTGCCACTGGCTGTGCTGGTGGGGCTTGCTGGCCCTGCCTTGCCCTCCTTCTCCTCCTGCGTCTCCTCTGTGCAGCCTTTTGTTGTTGTTGTTGTAGTTGAAGTTGTAGCACTTGCATTGCTATCAGGTCCTCCAGCCCCAACATTGCTAGTCCTATTGGAATCATTGTGGAGTGTGACTGGGTCTGGGAAGGGGTTGGGTGTGCTCTTTTTGTACTTCCTGACTCTGTATTGCCTCCACCTGTGCTGATTCTGTGCACCTGTGGCAGCTGGATTCACTGCACAAGGCCCTTTACGGTTGGTTCGCGATGTCGTAATTAGCACCATGGCGGTAAGGTACTTAACGGGCTGGGTGATGGCGTTGGGTGCATGTCCTCTTGGGTCGGCATTCGCGTACCTTTCCGCCATGGCGCTAAGTACGGTGTGGGAGGTCGCGTGCGCGCGCCATTGGCGCAGTTAGCGGCAGCGTTAACTACGATGCCGCTAATGGCATCGTAGTTAACGGTCACGGGTCATGATCGGACCTAGCGGAAAACGATGGCGGTAACCATTTACCGCCATCGTTTTTCACTTAGCGCCAGGGTCGTAATGAGGGCCGATATGTTACTGATGCTGCAGGATCCTAGAATATCAATTCCACCTCTGTTGGAGGAACTGGTGGGAATAGAATGGGTGGCAGGGTTGAAGGTTAACATGGGAGAAGTCAGAACCTTTGGAATTAGGTTTACCTCCAAGTCAGAAGGAGGAGTTATGGACTATAAAATACTTGGGGCGGTTAATATAACAAGAACGGTTTCCCAGCTATATGAATGTAATTACCTTCCAGTGTTGCAGCAGGTGAAAAAAGATCTTGGGAGATGGAACCCATTGCAAATATCGTGGCTGGGAACGATAGCTACGATTTAAGATGGTGACTCTTCCCAGAGTACTATACAAGTTTCAAAAGCTTCCAGTAAAGGTCCCTGGTTCTTAATTTAAAGAACTTAAGGGGCGTGGCCAAGAGCTCATGGAGTGAGGATGTGACTGCCCAGAGCTCCCGTCTAGATCCTACATAAGATTCCTGAACAATTAGGCAAACGCAGTGTAAAGTTGATCCAAAACCATTCCAGTAAAGAAAGTGACCCCGACCCCCAACCGCAACAAATCTAGAGAAAATCGGAGCCCGTAGACCCTGTTACGAGGTCTTTTAACAAGCGCCCCCCCACCCCTCAAGATGGCGGACGGAGCCGCGACACAACAGTGAAGTAGGGGGAGCGCGGGCGAAACGCACAGCGCATCCATGACAGAGAGGGAAACCAACGCCTTCACCTGTGCGGAGCCCACCATGGCCCCAGATCTGTGCACGGCTGACATAACCCAAGGCTGGGAGCACCTGGGGACAATGCGCACGGAACGTGCTATACTCGGAACGCCGAGTTGGAAAACGCCCTGAGGCAGTGTTACGTGGATGAGAGGAGCTGATTGCAGTGTGGGGCTGGCACCACCAAGGGCTTAACATTAGGCCCACCAATGGACCGCAGACAAAGAGCGGCCCAAAAACATTATAATTTAAAATTTATAATAAAAAAAAATAATTAATAATTAAAGAAATTGTTTTAAAAAAATGTATTAGTCTGGCTAGCGTAGAACTGCAGCCTGGGTCAAATCACGGCATTTCCACCTGAGGACTGCACAAGCAACAGGATGCCAATAAAGGTGGAAAATACTCGGGGTAACACACCAACTACTGGACACCCCTTCTGGACCCACAGGCACTTCTGGGGCAGAGTGTGGAAAGGCAGGAGACACCTTTGCGAAAGCATACGGCTCCACCACATCTTGAGGCTCTACGCAAGGCGGACCTCGGCAGAGGCGGTGGCAGCAGAGCACTGTGAGTACCCCTTGAACTGATAGGCAGTTATTTCGCTTATTCAAGCACCTACCACCAATAGCGTACATAACGGCCTGCAGCCAGAACACTGGCAGTCACACATGCCCCCAAGAGCCCTGGGCATGAGGCAATTTTCCTGAATCTAACCGCTCACTGATAAGGCGACATATGAACTGAGATTGGGCCACCATCTGCTGTACCCTGGATAGGACGGAAGCCACCTGCTTTTGGTCTGCATAGGTAACCACCCACCCCATTAAGTAAGCTACACCTCTAGAAACGCTGCAAATAATGCGCCGCATAGGTTGGAATCCCAGACTGCCTGAGTATACAGTGCTAGAACAAAACAGGACGCATAGCACTGTAAACTGAAAATAGTGCACAGCAGAAGGGGACTGTAGCACGCAACGCAAAGCATCAGAACCTGCAATAAGGCGGACTTCGGGGTTGAAAGCTCCGCACAAACCACCTACAAACTATTCGACCCGCGAGCTGGGGTACACACAGGTGCTACTCACCGATCAGGGATAACAAAAAGTGGAAAGCAAAACCAAGCACGAAACGGGATAAGCTCCGTAGCAGTCACCAATACGCCCTCGAGCAGCACTGGATCCTAACCCGGAGGGCTGCTGAGACTCCTTACCTTGCACCAAGGGTAGACAAACAGGAAGGCATAGTACACCGGAGGGTGCTGGGGCACACTGTTGCAAGCCTATTGTGACTGGGCACGACAGGAACGCACACAACCGTCCAGACAAACGGCAACTGGCAGGTTACAAAACAGAAGAGGTGACCCACAGCCAGACCTGAGTTGCCGTGTAAATATGCCCTCAAAATAGGAGAATAAGTCCACAACAATGGACTTGTTTGTCACGGCAAAGGCGAGAGATCTTCCCCAGAACAGCAAGGGAAACCACGCCGGCGCAAGAAGCCCCAAAAGAAGACAAGAACAAGCAGGTGTTGGACGCAATAGCAGCATTATGCTCGTTCATAGACCCTAAAATAGGGGAGGTCAAAGAGGATGTGCAACTACTGCGGCAAGATGTGAGAAACCTGGCAGACCGGGTGACGACCACTGAAGCTGAACAGAAGGAAACGACGGAAATACCAAGGATCTACAAACCAGGGTACAGGTACTGGAGAAAAGAAATACAGCCCTAGAAACAAGGGCTGAAGATGCAGAAGGCCGCGCAAGACGCAACAACGTACGCTTGCTTGGAATCCTGTAGGGAATGGAAGGATCCAACCCCACAAACTTTGACATTACTGTAGCAGGAAATTGGAGCTGGCCGACTCGCACAAGGCTTTGCAGTTGAGAGAGCCCACAGAGCACTACAGAAAAACCACCACCGGGATCGCACCCACACCCAATGATAGCCAGGATCCTGAATTTCCAGGACAGGGAGATTATCTTACGACACAAGAGAAGGTGGGGTGATAAAAAGGGACACTGCCAGTATCAGCATATATCCGGACTACGCACCAGCAGTGCAGAGGGCGAGGAACTCTTTTGTCCCAATAAAGGCGAAACTGCAAGCACTGAACCTCAAGTACATGCTGATGTACCCGTCTAGGCTCAAAGTGCCGGGCTGTGTTCCTGGAAACCCTGGCGGCAGCCACCATGTGACTGGAACAGAACAACCTTGACACAGGTGGGGATGATGTGCCGTAAACTACACCCCAGCACACTGCACAAGGAGTGAACCCCGGAAATGGACGAATGGACTGAAAGAAAGCACTCACACTGAATAGACAAGAAGCATCCCCGCCAGGACCTAGAATTGAAGTAGACGGGGGCATGGACGGGCCGCTTGGCCTGGGCAAATGAACACACCCCGCAAAGGACTGGTGCTAGCCTGTTGCTGACACCTTACGTCCCGCGCAGGACAACCCGGATGTGCCAGGAAGGCGCGGGAGCGCCTGAGCGCTGCCTCTAAGAAGTAGCTGCTGGGTGCAGTTGGTTAAGTTTGTTTTATTGTTGTTGTTGTGAAAATGTTAGTCTTCAAGGCAATGGACATATTGAGACAATGGGTGTTTGGTGGGGGAAAACAGGTTCACCAAGGGGAAACATGAACATTACTGGCCCCAAAGAACTTTTGTCGCTGCACGCCGACCTGAGTTGTTGAAAGGGTGTACAAGCGACATGGGTGAAAATCTCCAATGGAAGGGAGTGGGGCGGTGGGGTGTCTGGGGCACTGCTGAGGAGGGAAGGCTAGTCAGTAAGGAGCCAAACAAAGATGGCAGTTCACATTAAAATTCTGACGTGGAATGTTCGAGGTATAGGCACCTAATATGCACAGAAACAGGATTAAATCTTTTCTGCACAGGAAAAAAATCTCCATAGCTTTGTTACAAGAAACCCACCTCACAGTAGGCGATAATGAAAAAGTGGAAAAACACTAGGGGGGTGGGGTGGTGGGGGCAGGGCTTTGGTGCGGGATACTCTAAGTATTCAAGAGGCGTGTATACCTGGATAGATGCGTCTGTGTCTTTTTCGCTTACTATCGAAAGTAGCGGATACAAAAGGGTGATACTTGATTGTTAAAGGCAGCATTGAGCAAAAGGAGATCTGCATAGTGAACACCTACCTCCCGAACCATGGCACTACGGTGTACTTAAATGAGCTATGTGAAACACTGGCCCCATTCGCGATTGTTTTTTTATTTGGGGGGGCGACTTTAACTGTGTGCATGACTATGACCTTGATAGATCCATCCCGCAGCAGAACGGGACGAGAAAAGTAACATCGCCACTCAAGCGGGTCATAGAGACTCTGGACCTGTCAGAAGTATGGAGGGAATTGCACCCAGGGAGGAGGGAACACTCCTACTACTCGGCCCTGCATGGGCTGTACACGAGAATTGATTATCTACTCGTGGACAGGGCACATCTCCCCCAAATTGATTCAGCAACCTATCTGGGCAGATCTATATCTAATCACTTGCCACTGCAAATGGTCTGTGCAATGAGAGGCCTTAGGGCCCCCATAACGATGTGGCGGATGCCGACCGACGCTCTGACAGATGGCGCATTCCAAGAAGAACTACGCACTAAATTAATCGAGTACATAGAAACCAATGTGGGGAGTGTAGATAAATGGGGCACTGTCTGGGAGACACTGAAGATGGTGGTGAGAGGGGAAACTATTGCGGGTGTGGGTGGGGATTAGACGGATGCCGAAAAGGGAACTGGAGGTAAACGAAGAAAAAAATTGTCAACTAGAAGCCAATGCCCAGAGGACAAGGGAAGGGGAGAAATTCGACTACATAACGAAAACTACTAAAGCACCCTCTGAAGGGGACAAGCCGGGAAGACTTTTGGCGTGGCTGTGTAAAAGGGTTAACCCGAGACACCTAACCACGACGCTCCAGAATGAGTTGGGTGAAGTGCAAACGACACAATTGTCCATAAATGACACCTTCCGAAAGTTTTACTCCCATCTGTACCGCCACGACAAATGGGTGCTGCAGCAGGACATATTAGATACTCTGGAGGAAATGGGGCTGCCCAAACTAGATAAGGTGCACAAAGAAATGCTCAACAGCGAACTGACCGCTGAAGAAATAGTGAAGCAATCAAATCACTGGCTACCAGTAAAATTCCCGGAAGTGATGGTTTGCCCCCTGAATTCTATAAAACGTACTCGGAGGAGTTGACCCCGATCCTACACGAAGTATTTCAGGAAGCATTTGAATCCAAAATGCTCCCAAACACCATGAGAGACACCCTGGTTGTCCGATCCCTAAACCTGGAAAACCCACAGATGTATGCGACTCTTATAGGCCCTTGGCAATGCTAAATTATGATGTAAAAATCCTGACGACCATACTGGCCAATCGCCTTTACAAGGTGATGGGTACCCTAATACATGAGGACCAGAGCGGATTCATCCCAAGTCGCAACACAGCAATAAACCTGCGGCGCCTACAACATATAGTGGAACAAACATCTAGTAGGTGGGAACACCTGGCGGTGGATTCGGGACTAAACATTTTGCACGCTTCGGAACTCGCGCATGAGGAAAACGCCAAACTGCCACTAAAGGGGCTCAGAAAATCTATGGGGTTCTGGTCTAAACTCCCATTATCGGTAATGGGGAGAGTTGATATAACCAAAATGATAGTCCTGCCAAGGTTTTTGTATTTTTTTCCACGATATGCACCACTACATCCCAGCCTCCTTTTTCTGCACGATTGAGAAACTGTTGAGAAAGCTGCTGTGGGGCACTGCCAGACACAGATTGTCCCTATCCACATTGTCGCTGCCATACAAGGAAGGCGGGGTCCAACTACCGGACCTGGAAAGGTACTACTTAGCAGCGCAACTCAGTCACATGGCCAAATGGCTTGCCGATGAGGCTACCTCAGAAACGAGACTGATGAAACAACTGGGGGCCCCGGCACACTTAAAAGAAATACTCTGGATCTCGTTAAAGTGCTTGAATACAACACCAATGATAGTAACACTGGGCAGGAAAGTCTGGAACAGGGTCCTTACACTCTCAAAGTGTCAACCCGATTCCCCAGACACCCCAATGGCAGCTGCGGTCAGCGTAGTTAAAAGGGACTTATTAAACGTAAGACTATGGGAGGGGTTTGGTGTCTACACATGGGGTGACGTGTATGAAGAGGGGGGTTTTCAGGGAATTTGAATCCATGATGGCAAAAGAAGGTATGGCCAGGGGCCAATTTCTATGGTAACACAGGGTTTCAAAAGTTGCGAAAGAAACCTGGAAGGATTGGCCCGAAGAACCAGAGATAGACCCGACATTGGCAGTACTACATAATCTTGGGGATGGGTGGAAGCCAGTGTCCAGAATCTACACCCAGTTATGGATAGACCAAACCCCAAAAGCGCAGCATTGAAACAAAAATGGGAGACTGACATGGGAACTGATATGACGGACAAGGAATGGGCCAGGGCCCTGGCATATCCCTGTGAAGTCTAGGAACGCCAGATTCCGGTTGATCCAACTAAACGTCCATTATAGGACATGACCCCGGGTAGAATTGCTAGGTTCAATAACAAGGTCACCTCACAATGCCCTTGGTGTGGTTCGGAGAGAGCAGACCTGATACACATGCTCTGGGAATGCCCAAAGGTGCAATGCTTTTGGAATAAGATTGAACTGGCCTGCAGGAAGGACGGGGTGGTGAGGTATGCATGGTCACCGAAGGAATGCCTCCTGGGGACCTAACCGAAGATGGGCAAATACAGACACATAATTCAACTAATGGACATGGCATGTATACTGGCAGAAAGGTCCATTGCAATGGCGTGGAAATCCTCGGGAGGTCCAAAATATGAAAAATGGTACAATGTGATGGAACACTGGATGAATGCTGAGACCAAGGTGTGGGGCGAAGGGGTCTCCAAAGCAGGGGGGGAAGCAAGCCCCACATACGAAGCCTGGAAGGCACTAATATGGGACATGTTTCACTCACCGGACGATAAACCCTTGTGAAAGCAAGGGACTATGGCTCAGGCCCCAAGTGGCCCAATGCACAAATGCTGTTACTAGGTGGCTGACCAAGTAACCCAAACCATCCCCCCATAAGAGTGGCGCAGACGCACTGATGACACCCTACTAAAAACACCTGCAGAAAATACTGAATAATAGAATATATGAAGACTTGTTGGTAAATGTTGTTTGTTTATATGGTATACTGTATGTGCAAAACATTGGTGAATCATGATATACGTTACTATGTTTAATATAAATGCCAATAAAAACCTTTAAAAATAAAATTAAAGAACTTAACAAAGAAATTAGGAGATATATTTGGCGGAATAAAGTCCTGAGGTGGTCTTTAATATATGAACGGCTTCTATAGAAAATGGGGGACTGGGCTTAGCGCATTTTTAAGAATACTTTGAGGCTGCACAATTGCGGGTATTCCGAGAATGGTTTAAAGGTGTCACTACGAAATGATGGGTGCAAATGGACCAAGCAGTGGCAGGATGTCCGCTAGCAGGGATGCTATGGTTGAAACGACAGGACAGACCCCCAAATATAATTGCTAGTCGAGTATTCTCATTGGTCACAGAGGTGTGGGACCCTCTGATGGATAACGGTGCTCTATCCACACCCGTCACCATTTACACCTTTATTTGAGAATCCACAATTCGGTCCAGGGATGGCGAGGGGATTGTTCAAGTCATGGCAAAGGGTAGGCTGCATAAAGATGGGTGGGAGGAGGGGGGGGTATGGTGCAGGAAGGAGTCCTAATTGCATTTGAAGAATGTAAACAAAGAATGGGGCTAGAGGAAAGAGACAGGCTGAAATATTATCAACTATAACATTGGCTAACTAGTCCAGGGGTGGAGGAAGCTGTGGGGAGAGAGCTTACGCTATTCGAGAAATGTATTACCACCCATTCAGGAAATAGACAAATGGTGTCAAAGCTGTACTCTATTCTCCTAGAAAAGAAGGAACAGAACTGGGGATTCATGTACAAATGGGATAAAACATTGGGGACAGACCTGCCGAAGGAATATGGGGAAATATTGCAGAAAAATATCCCTAAACTAACTAGATCTATACAGATAAGGGAGGAATGGTATAAGGTTATGTACCAATGGCACTATACTTCTGAGAAACTCCCATAATTCCGACCTCTCTGGAGGAATGTTGGCGAGGGTAAGGAATGCTGGGTGATTGGCTTCATATCTGGTGGGATTGCCCAAGACTAGGACATTATTGGGGGGAAATTACGGAACAGGTAACTAAATTGTTTCTCCAAATAGATAAAAGGCCTCCTAAAGTGTGGCCATGTGCTTTATTTGACCCAGAGAATAACTTGTTTAATAAAGCGCAGAGTAAGGCTTTTATGTTGATGGTGATAGCTGCATGGTTAGTTCTTGCAGCCGCTTGGAAGCAGAAGAAGTCCCCAGGGGTTCGGGATTGGTTGATTAAGCTATGGGGGGGTTGTTGCCATGGAATGGATGACTTATAATTTGCAAGGGGAACAAGGAAAGGTCTGACGGGACTGGGCCATAGCGTAGGTATATCTCAATGAAGACTTTGTACAACAATGGTGTCCACATAATTTGAGGATTTTGAATATTATGTAAAATGAAGCTGATTATTGTAAAAGTGAATGTGTAAATTTCAAGCACTTCTGTCCGGAAGGGAGGTTGGGGGTGTTTGGGTTGTGGGGAGACGGGTAGGGGGGAGGGAATAATGTTGTTTGATTGAAAAATGCCAATAGAAATATTTAAATGAAATGGGCCAAGAGGCTAGCTCAGGGGAAACGTTTTTGTCTTTACGCAGAGGAACACGGGTATGAATCCCAGGCCCATGCTTAGAGACTGGTCTCCGGTATTAAGTGAGTTATAAAAGTAATGAGTCAACCTCTCAGTCTCTTGTTCGTGGGTCTGAGGTGTACAGATGTCATGTTAAAAACTTCTTCACTTTCCTCTTTCCCACTTGCACTCTTCAATGTCCTTCAGTCTCTTGCCCTTCTTCTCATCCTTCCTTCTCTCTTTCCAGAGTCACTCTCCATGCCTCCATCATTCTATCTTGCTAACCTCTGTTCCCAAAATCAATGACCTGCTAGTTTTCTCTTCCTAGCAATCTGGCCTCCATACCCTTCAAATTTCCCTTTCTCATCCTGCCTCTTCATCTCCTTGTCTTTACCTTCCACCCTTTTCTCTCTCATCATCTTCCCATCCATCCTTCCCTCCATCTCTGTCCTTCCATTTCTATTTCCCAGTCTCTTAGACAGCAGAACCTTCTAGTTGCATACATAGTTATGCAGCAGATGCTTTAACATGCCAAGCTATATTTGAAATTTAAACCTGTGGCTTTTAGGATAAAGCGGAACTCTGCAACAAGGGGGCTACTTATATGAAAATACTGAGCTATACTACTGGCGGCTGGTCCCGGTGACTTCTATGTAAGGCGTAGATCATTGCAGCCTGCTGCAGGCATGCCCAGTGTTTTCCTGGTGGTAAATGCTAATACAAATCCTATCTGTGCTAGGATTAGATTCTGCCTGGGAGGAGGAGAAGTATAATTTAAAATTGGGATCAGGTCCCACACCTCACCTCGAGCAAAGCACAGGACTTGTAGTCCTTAATGACTGCAGCATCTTGACAGTGGACACAGGACTGTATCTTGCAAGGGATTGCTTTCCGCAGAGGTGCTGGACTCCCAGTCCTTGGTCCTAGTACGGAATGAGGGCAGGTGAGGCTTCTGCCCTGAAATGAAGGTTCCCCGATGTATGATGCAAGAGAGGGTGTAGTGATAAGGACGGTACACTGCTGCCATTTGCACCCCGAAAGGGGAAGGGGTGTGGATGGCACTCTATACTTTACAACAGAGAGAATGTAAATCTGTATGTATATCAATGCTCTATATGTCAGAGTCGGTGAGGATTGGGGCGTGGTGTGCTGACTCACCATTTGAGACAAAGTGAGGGAGACGGAGAAACTGCAGAACAATCATGGGTGAGTGGGAAGCGGATGAAAGAGGCAAACAAAAGGGGATGGTTGACGGGTGAAGCGGACAGAAGAAATTAAATGGAATTGAAAGAAAGAATGGAGGTGGCCACCAGGGGGCGCTGAGATGCTGCAGTCTCAGTAAACGGCTCCTCCTCTTTGGGCCGTTTTGCAGGTTGAGCCCCTTCCCAAGCATCCCCTATCTGAGGATGTTATCCCTACGGACCGTGTGAAGCCTAGGAGCACACCCCCAGCCAGATTTCAGGACGGGGGGGGGGTGCACGGAAGAGTGAGCTACCACTGCCGAGCCCACAGCGAAGAGCAAGGCAGTCCAGTGCCGGAAAGGAGCGCCAGGAGGGAGTGATGGGGCCCCTATGGGACCCCCGCTATGGAAGCAAGGCACAATCACCACACACAAACTGATACGCCAGACACTAGATTCAATTCCCAAAATCTAGGGTTTATTGCAAAGCAAATAGTCTCAGTTGGCCGACTGGGTCTCATGTCCCGCAACGTGTGTCACCCAGACCTCGTGGGACGCAAGAGAGCGAGCATTCTACATCAGTTACATATATACAAAATTATCATCTTATTATCAGTAGTGACACATTCAAAAATACCCATAATGTATCTTTCTTTGCAATGGTTTCGATGATTGACAATTATGACGAATATGACACCCTTCAGACATTTATTCAGCAACAGTTTGCAATTTGCGAAGTCGCAGACACCATTCTTTGTTTTAGGGAACATAATGCTCTTGTTCTTACAAGCAAGCTGTGTGCATGGGAGAGACACATTCCAGGCCTCACTATCTTCTAGTTTCTATTTGTGTGCTAGAGGTCAGCTCGATCTACAGGGTCTCAGTGAAGGGGGGCCACAAAAGAGAGCATAATTCAAGCCATTAATAGTTTATTTCTCCTGTTTCTGCCGCACCAGCGAGACTAGCTGGCACCTGCATAATGATTAAATGTCTTGTTGCTTACTCCCAAGGCCTTGTGAGGGAGAAGACCGGGGCATTGCTGTCTGTGTTGTCTGGGCTGCGTTTCAACATGAAACTTGTGGCCTTGCTCTATGCATGAGCAAGAACGAAATAGAATTCACTTACAGCAAAGCAGTTTGAACAGAAAAGCAAGGAAGCGAAAGTTACTCAAAATGGCCTATTCTATTTCTACAAAATGGACGCTCTCTGGTTATGCTCATGAGTCTGTACCAATAATGCTGAACATATGATGCGGTTGGTTTTCGGCCAACAAAATATACCGCTTATGTCATTGGAGGGTAATTTCTAGACTCACAGGAGAGGCATTTTCAGGTGGGTGTAGTGATTTGGTTTCCTTGTTACTTTTGTGAGTATGAGTGGAATGTTGGATGAGTGACATGGAATGTTGTTGTATGGTTGAGAGTTCTGAGTGAGTCAGTTGGACTTATGTTGCCTACCTGAGAGGATGCTGGTGCATGTTGTCTTAGGCTCTGACGAACTTGACCTGTTCAACCTAAAAGATGTACTGGAACTTCATTAAAGGAACAATTAGAACATCAACAGATGTCAGTCATCACTGGGAACCCAAAGCTTTACAGCTGGGATCGGCCCAGCTGTATTGCGCGACTTGGCGGGCCCCCAGAATCGCAGGAGGCCACCCAAAAAAGAATGCAGTGGACCCCCCCATCCCTCCATCAGAGGGGGGGGTTTCTGAGGGCTGCCGAGGAGCGGGTGGCTTGTTGGCATGCTCCCCCACCGCCCTCTGCTCATCGGGAAGTTGCAGAGGGCTCTTGTGGGCCTCCGCCCAACAGGTGAAGTCCCAACCGTCCAGCGTGGGGGCATCGCACCCACCCCATCAAACCCCCTCACCCGTGAGGGTGGGAAGAGAAGAGTGGATATTGGATCAGTGACTCGAGCGAAGCAGTGGACAGAGCCTAACCTCCAGGCTCAGGAGGTAACTGGTACCTCATCCGCCCCTCTGAACACAGAGGAGAGAGTGGCCAGACATAAAGGGAGCACGGTAGGAGTATAAGTGAGGAGGATTTTTGGCCTGTCACTGGCCAGGATAACAACTTGGGGAGGGGAGAGGAGAGGCTGGACATAAGAGGTGGAACAGTGAATACCCCATGCAGATTCCACAATAACCTTGCCAGAGCTAGCAGCCCCCACGAGAGGAGAGGTCTAAAGGTGGTGGGGGCTGTCGGCCGGAGAGGAGGTGGAGGCCCCACAGGAGAAGCGTGTCAGCAGATTCGGGGGGTGAGGTGTGGGCCCCCCTGAGATTGCATAGGGGCGTGTGCCAACCCACTCCGGGCCCAAGTAGATCAGGACACTTTCGGTTCCCGGAGGGGGAGAGGGGCGGTGGTTTTAACAGGGGTTCAGCTGGGACAAGGGGCTGCCCTCGGGATCACAGCAACCGGGGACCCCTAACCAGAGAGAGGTGCACTCAAGAAAACAGGAAAGGAGGTGGGGTGTGAGCCCCACCCCCCCGGGCCTGCTGTGGGGGGTGTGTGCCCACCCCGCTACAACAGACTCAATTCCGGCGTAACACGAACCAGAGGAACCAATTTCACAGACGGCAGCTACCTCTCAGGCGGGGTCTAAAGGGGTGTGCCACTATCAGGCAGAGGGGCCCCTGCCAGCTCGCCATAGGGGCCTCTCCTTGGGGTGCCCTCTGAGGTAACCAAGAAGGCACCTAAGCTGGAGATCAGGGTCCCGGACCTGTGCGACAGTGATCTCCCATCATATGGCCCCATCGTCCCCGTGGGGCACAGTAACAGCAACAGTGCCATCTAACTGAGGATGGTCTTCCCTACAACCTGAGAGTACAGGCGGGGTTCAAGGTCGAGGAACATGGATGCAAGGGAGAGACTTGCCCCTTTCGAGTACACCCCACGAGTCTCAGAGGAGGGAAAGCCTGATCGAGGCAATAGGTCAAACATGGGAGAGGACGCCGGTGCCACCAAGAAGGATGTAGCGGCCCTCCTGGAGGATATCAGAAGCATGAGGGTAGACATTGGATGGAGAGTTAACAAAATAACCCACAGAATTGATAAGATGGTGGAAAGACTGGAAGAGGTGGAACACAACTAGTCATCCCATGATGCGATGGAGGCACAAATTGACGTGCGTCTCACGGAAGTAGAAAGGAGGAAATCTTCCTGAAAGTGGACGATTTAGAGAATCATCAGAGGCGCAACAACCTCTGTATATTTGCGATCCCTAAGAAAGAGGGAGAGACTGAGAAGGACTTACGAAGCACCTAATATGCCATCACCAAGCTCGTCTTCGACAACGAGGCTATTGACGAGGTCAAGATTAAGAGGATACACCGGGCCGGTGAAGCGGCGGGTGGCCCCAGATCTGTTCTGGTCCGGCAATAGACTCCAAATCTTGGAAAAGGCACGAAAAAGGGTCCAGTGTTGTATGGGTCAGCAAGGGTGACGGTCTTCCAGGACCTGTTCTCCCTCACCCTTTCAAAAAGGAAGCTCTGCGCGCCCCTCACCAGATTGCTAAACGAAAAAGGAGTTGGATATAGGTGGGGGTTTCCTTTTTCCATCTTCTTTGAAGTTGAGGAGTGCAAATCTAGACTCAACACGAGATCAGGAGGGCAATGAAGGAGCTTATGGGAGAGGAAGAGGCCCCGCACACATCTGGGGAACGGAAACTGGATGGAGGTCAGTGGCTTACACAGGAATCCAGGAGAAGGCGTGTCTTGGGTTCTCAGAAATTTATGAAGCTAAATACTCCCCCGGCTGATGGGACCTGAGACGCCAGGCGACTGAAGCTGTTATGAGGTTGTGGAGCAGGGACAAAGAGTCGTAAAATGTACCTGGTCGCTGGCAGTTTTCCGGTTCCCCACAATGGGGGGTGGGGGGGCGTTATGCCTTGCATTGAGGTTTGTAGTGGGGATATTTGGATCTGTAAGTTAAGATAAAGAGGGGGGTCAGGAGGAGTGTTAAGGACCCGTAATAGGGGTAGTTGGTGGAGGTAGGGGGGCTCAGGAATACATGGTGCATATAGAAGGGGCCCAAGGTGGAGGGGGGGTCTCCCGCAGGTGGTTAGTCCTTCAGTTGGAAATGTCAACAGGCAGGGGCCGAATGCCAGATGGGGGACAGAGGGGTGGGGTGGGATTGGGGTTTTGGGTTTTGGGGAGGGGAGATTGGCGGAAGGGGTACTCACCTGGTACAGTCTTTTCCAGCAGTAGATTGTCTATTGGGATGGGTTCAGGCTGTCGCATGGAGGTCCATTGGGTGGAGTTTATTGAACCCCTGGACAGAGATAACATGATGGCACTGGGTGGAAGGAGGCCCAGGGAGGGTGGGGAGGTGGATACCTACACATAGGCACCCTGAACTTGGAAGGTTTGAACTCACCCACCAAATAATCTGTGGTGGCAAAGGCGTTTCAGAGGGTGGAACTAGATGTCATGTTTCTCCGGGAAACAAAGTTCTCCAAGGGGAAGGAAAGAAGGGTCCCATGCAGGCGAGTTGGCCGAGAGTTCTGGTGCTCTGGCCCCCCGAGAAAGGCGGTGGTGGGCATCCTGGTAAAGAAGGGTCTTGGAATGGAAGTCACTATGGTTTGGTTCGATGTGGAGGGGAGAGCCTTATTGGTTTTTGGAGTGATTAGAAAGACATGGTTCACGTTCTCTACGGGATATGCCCCCAGTCAAGGGTAATTAAGATTTTTGAAAGGTGCAATGGCAAACATTTTAGTACATCGCTCGGGCCCTTGATCACAGGGGGGGACCTTAACATGTGGACGGATCTGGACTTGGATAGCCATAGGGTACGGGAGCCTTTGGGCCCTGGACACAGAGTTCCAAGCGTCTTTGGGACATTGAGGGTTGGGGGACATATGGCGCCACATGGTCTACTCCCCACGACATGGGACCTACACAAGGATTGTGGCTGGGGAAGAAGGCCAGGTTTCCCGGCGCAACCCTGACACTTCCAACGGAAAAGGGAGTGGTGGGCGTCCCCTATGTGCGGCTCCATTATAAGGCCGCCCAACTCAGAATTTTAATTCTGCATCGGAGAGCTCATGCAGACCAACAATGGGTGGCCCTTGATAACTTTCACTTGCGCCCTGCCACGGTCAGCGAATGGGTGTGGGTGCCCAGGAATAAATTACCAAGGAGAATACGGGATCAGGTGCAGATATGAAGGGCACCACATGGCCTTCAGCCCTGGGTCATCTCTGGGTACTGGGAGTTAGGGACATTATACCTAACCCAGGGAGATTTCAGGAATGGTTTGAGGCTGGCCTCGAAAGGATAGGACAGCTTTTCAGAGGGGGCGCCTTCATCAACGTAATGGACCTAGAGGAAGCACTGGGAATAGGCAAGCTCTCGGTATTCTTGTACTTGCAGCTAAAGGGGGCTCTCACAGATCCGAATGAGGGATAAACTGGGAGGGATCTCACTCCATTTGAAAGATTGCTGGACAGGTGCACTGAAATGAGAGGGTTGATATCAGCCATGTATGCGGTTCTGGTTGAGGTGGGTGGGGGACCACGGAGACCTTGAGAGGGCAATGGGAAAGAGACTTTGTCTTGCCGGTATAGACTGCATTCTGTTAAGCTCCTCCACAGGTGGCAGTTTGACCCGGTCAGGCTGTCCAAGATGTTTCTCGCCACGAGTCCCACGTGTTGGAGGGGTTGTGATGAGAGAGCCGACTATTGGCATATGCGGTGGGGCTGTCCCCGGATACAGGTCTTCTGGGATGAGGTCCTTCGGTGGATCAGAGATCTGGAAGTGCCTAGGGATAAAAAGCCCTTGCTGGCCTTGTTTGGCTTAGAGGAGGTGGATGGAGAGTATTTCAGGATCCCAAAAATGGTAACATCCTTACTGTTGGCCGCCAGGGCATGTAGCCACTAAATAGAAAAATGAACACCCACCCAGTAGGAGTGACTGGTCCAACGTGGCCTTGAGTATCTATACTATGGAAAGAATCCCAGCGGGCCATCAAGGAAGACCTGGACCTATGGAAATGGAGTGGCATTGTGAGATATATGAAAACGGACCCGCAGGCGGGTTTGCCTGAGATGGCACTATACAGGGAACGGCGCCAGGAAGGTGGGGGAGAGATTGGATGGCTCAGGATTGAAGCGTGGAGTGAGGCTGACGAGTGAGGCTGCGGGTCTGTGGCAGTCCGTGCAGTGACTTCTGGATACCAGGCCCTTCTCCCCCTAAACGGATCAAACCAAAGGTAACTGTTGAATCCGTGCCTCATAACGCGCAGATAAGCACTGTCGTCTTCACTGCCTCTGTTTCTTTACATAAAAACTATATAACTTAATTAACTTTCTCAACCCCGGCAGTGAGCATCGTTTTATACCGGATACCTTTTCAACCCTCACCGTAACTCGAGCGGGGACTGTGGGCTTACAGCCTTTGACCCGCTTATCACACCTATTCTTTGAGGATAACAATAGATCTTTTTATTGGCGTATACGAGCATTGAAGGTTTTCCTTCCGTCCGGGACTGTGGGTGCAACTGCTTTTGACTGATGTTTCCTTGATCGGACGGTTTTCAAACTATTGCCGGTGTGGAAATATTGTTGTTGAAATTAAATACGAAGGAAATTAATTAGTGTTATCAACTACTCCGAACCAATTGTTCCTATAACTCTACGCAATTGAAAAATGGCTGTTACCTAAAATGACTAAACTTTACAATTTGCGTAGCATGGCTGCGGGAGAGGACTCGAAAATTGCTAACTCTGATGATTGTCATGGCTGGGAAAAAAATCCCAACAGAGAGGAAAGATCTACTTTTAAACCTTACCAATCAGGATGGAAGGTTCTATCCTCCCTAAAGCATTTTCCCAAAAGATAATCAAACACCCGCTGGCTCAGGTATGAGAAGTACTCAGTTTAAATCAAAGGATATGTTGGAATCAACACCAGCCCACCATCTTATCAGAAACACTTTAACCTCAAACCTGAACTATACACTTACAACAACCATAATGAAGAATGCAATTGAGGATCACTTTCCAGTAAACAGACCAAATGGAAGAAAGTGTGATGGGCCATCCAACTAACAACCAATTGTTGCCTAGAATGAGGAATAATGGGATGGAATATGAAAGTGTCAATATTGATTTGTTGGTTGAGGAAATTCTAAATGTGGTCTGTAATGTGCCCGCAGATTCTTCCTTCGAATTAAACAAGATTAATATCACCAAGATTGTGAAAGCAATAACTCCTCAGACCTGATCTGCGATCAGGAGACTACATAACATCTGAACCTAAACGAGCTGAACAACGAGGAAATCCCACAATAGTTGCCCTAAACTTTGTCCTAAGATCTTTGAGAATTTAAAGGTGGACAACAAACACTTTCACCAATCAGGAATCCTATTGGAAATCTCCAAGGAACTGGACATTAACGAAACCAATATGGTGGCACTCAAAACAGCGGTAAATGACTCGGTGGGCAAAACACTAGCTGATTTCAACTCGGTATCTAAAATACAGTCCGAAAAGATTGACCACTTATCCGAACAATGGATGCGAATGAAAGAGGAGTTAACCATCCTGAACTCCAATCTAGGGGAAAGTGCCAATGGAATCTTTCGAGGAAGATGCTCGCTGCTTGCCACACCTAAGAATGGAGAATTGGGTGCGAATGTTATTCCGCCTCCAAAGGATCCAGGAGAGAGAAAAACAAATGGAAGGACGAAGAAGCGAATATAAAGAATGAATGAATTAATAAAGAACAGGGGGGGAAAACCAATGAATGATTTGAAGGAGGCTGGAGCGACTAAGGGATCTAAGCAGAGAAAAAGAAAAAAAAATCGAGTTCCGATACTAATCGATTTTATTAAAAAGCTAAAAGGAATAAATCTAGAGGAACAAGACAGGAAAAAAGAATAAGGGAACTAAATCAGAGCCCAGGAAGAAAGGGGAAATCAACTCCTCCGACAAATCTAAGAGTTTGGAGAGCCCAACCCCTGAGCCTGAAGTAACAAAGATTACGATCAACCTCCTCGAAAGATTGGCCCGATTATTTTATTTATTTTTTCTTTATTTTTTAAAGCCAACCAAAATTTAGCATTGAAAACTGCGGCTTAACCCATTTCAACAAAACTTTCCAAATGGATTTAAAGGTTCACTCTGGATTTGTGCCGAAGACCATAATAGGCCAAGATAGTTTACCTTCAGCCAATGAGATGTGTAAGGCCATTGATTAAAGACATCAAAAAATCAGTTGGGGGCTTGATCATGCCGTCTACAAAGAAACAAACAGTAACCCACACAAGGGGCAAACCCGAAGATCAAAGTCGGGGACTTGGGGTCTTCCCATCAAGAGTGACAAAGGATAACACAAAATCTCCACTAAATCAACCAAGAATCCTATCTGAGCTGAACCGTATACCGGATTCAAAATATTTCTCATCGTCCGATATTGATCGGGTCAGCTTTCCATATACCTCAAACGCCAGCATTACGGAAATCAGTCTGAAGTCAAGATTAGGCCTGGAAACAATTCTGGGTGCCGAGTCAGTGGGCCAAGAGGGGCATCTTGATATCAAAAAGATATACCGGAATCAACTAAAATCCCCTCATTAGAACTGCCACATCAGGAACTAAGCAAGGATCAACAAAGATCTCCCAACGTTTGGAAGTTGGTACCAGAGATGGTCTCGCAGATATTTCTTAAACTGGGCTTTCCGGAACAGAAACTCTAGCCAGCAAATTGACCCGATCCATATCCTGGAACACTAGGGCCCACAATTTGTTCTGTGAAGTCTGTCAAGTTCTACATCTTTGACAACTTTGATTTGATTCTCTTCCAGGGGACGTGGCTTAAATCTCCCTTTGGACTCAATGGTTTTTCTACCTTCCACCACCTCGCAGTGGGCACAGGGATGGGACGCCCGGCCGGGGGATTGGGTATTGCCTGTAGACAGGAGATCTTTCCAGGCACTAGACTACTATCGGATGATATCCTTGGCATTTTGGTGGTTAGAGCAGAGAGGAGGGGATAAAAGATCAATTTGACCGGGTTAATAATAGATATATATTGGAACCATGTGCTACACCTTACTTTTTAATTTTCTTCATAAACTGTCGGATATTTTGAATGACTATACCTCCCAATTTCCGACAGATAATCTTAATAATGGGAGATTTTAATGCACAATGCATTAGTATTGGATCTACAAATTTGAGAAAATGTAACTTGAAGTCAAGTAATGGAAAATTATGGTGTGATTTTATGAGGATATGGGATCTCTGGATGCTGAATGGGAGCGTCTACGGAGACATTCCCCCTGGCCCTACCTGGAGGAGGGGTCTGTCTCACTGGACGATCGATTACATGTTTGTATCTAAGAAGATCATTGACGGCTGTGCTAAATTTAATCCCATTAATGGAAACTCTAGCAATCATGCAATGTTGGAAGCTTCCTTGATCTTTGAGCGAGAAGTGTTGGACCCTGGCTATAAGCAAGACCTGTCTGTAAATGCTGGTAGGAACTGGGTAGTTGGATTTAATAGAGGGGATCGTCCTCTTACTGAGAAGCTGGCATCTTAACAGACCAGCAGTTGCAGGGGTTCTGCGATCCCAGTTGCTATGTTGAATTTCTGTGGGTTTGACCCCTTATTTACTAAGATTTCAACAATGTAACCTCCCTATAAACATATGTTTGATGAAGAGAAGAAAAGAAATGGAAGATCCCAAAAGGTTATATTAAAAAAACACTAAAGGACCCAGAAATGTATGCAGAAAGAATTGAATCAATTAGCAATGGTTACAGAAATTGGATTAGGTCCCATAGGTTCATGAGACTGCAAAAAAGAAGGAAGAAATGGTGAAAGCAATTTCCTTAAACTCTCTTGGTCCATTATAGGTTTGATGGAAATTCTGACTGCTCACAGAATGAGGAGCAGGCTTAGGTGGCTAATTTCTCCAAGGGCTATGGGCCTTCTGTTATAATATTAAGACTGGGCCCTGACATTTGAAAGGGAGGATATTCTAATCCTAATTAAAAAAATCAACAACATCACAAGCACCTGGCCCCAACGGACTTAGCAATGCGATTTTAAAGCTAAATCCGACCCTTTTGTGCGGCGAAGGTCGTAAAATCCCTTTTTGACCACCTTCTTTTTTGAGTTAAAAAAGAATCCTGAGTCTTGGAGCCTCAAATTAACGGCCTATCTCTCTCCTAGACGCGGATGGAAAAAGGTTTGTGGGGTTAATCTTGAAGGACCTGGCTAATTGTGCTAAAATTAATCCGGCACTGCATGCATCCTGGATACCATAACCTGGAAACGGGAGAAAGAAAGACAGCATTAGTAAGCGTTTACTCACGTTTCCTCCCGAATGAAGAAAGCCACACAATTCTTACATGGGTAGTCCTCTGCTGGTCAGTATCATTGCTGGAATATGAAGGCGCTTGGCGAGGAACATCGCAAACTGCAAGGAGAGAAAAGACACAGGTTAGCAATATAAAAGGCGTAACAGCGCCGCGCATCACGCATTACTCACCGGACAGCATCGCGCACACCCCACTTTCGCCTACTGGCCTATGCTCATCTTCAAACGGCATGACGACACCAAAATACCTTTCCATACCTAAAAGGAAAGAAGCATGACATTATTCGAACTAAGCAGAACATAAGAACTGCATATAAAGACTGTAAAGCAGCAAACCTATGGAGTCGCAGCAGGCCTGGATTGCCACAGGGGGGCTTGCACCAGTGAAGTAACTTGGTCGCTGCTCGCCCCCCTGCCACGAGGTGCAAGACGGAGTATCCACCTTTTACAATATTAAGGTGAGGAGAAGGGCCAAGGGGGAGGCAGGAGTTGAGGCCAAGGGAGGTGGGAAAACATAAAGACAATCTGGTATTGAATCCAGCTTTCCTATATTGCAGACCAATCTTTAACCAGAGGCCTTACCTAGGGACCGGGAGAGGGTTCGAGAGTGCAAATCATCCAACCAGGGCTGGGTGGCATCCCCATGGATACCAGGTGAGCGTAACAATTGCCCACATCCTTTATATTCTGTATCTCTCTCCGATTTTCCTCAGTGGCTGGAAGCAACTGGCTTAATTAATCCAAAACTTGGCAATGTAAAAATAAATTGGTTGGCATATGCTGACGATATAGTTGTACTGGATCATACACAAATTGAATTACAGCGACTATTATGCAACATCTAATGACTTAAAAATAAATCCTAATAAGTCTAAAATTGTGATATTCAAGAATCCACTTAGGACTTTGAAAACATTTACTTGGCATATGGCTAACCAATTAATTCCAGTCACAAATGAGGTCACTTGTATGGGAACACAGATTAAAGCATTCCCAACTAAAACCCAACTTCTCTTGGTATTGGATCTAAAGATCCTAAGTATGGGATCGCAAATGAAGAAAATATATGCCAAATATTGTAAATGTTCTATACTTCCTGTGGTGACATATTATATTCGAAAAGTTGTGCCTATACCCCTACTCGGCCTAGACTCAAATCCCCAAGCCTTTGATATCGACTGGGATAAGGTTGCAGAAAAGCTATGGAAAAGAACTTTGGGACTTCCTACTTCTGCCCCATTTGTTTGTATAAGATATGAACTGGGCCTTACCTCTTTATTGGCCTGGATGGAATGGAAATGGGTATCCACATACAGAATGATCCTTGACCCTCCATCATTGTCTTTCTATGAAGACCTTGCAGTAATGATGGAGAAAGCAGATAATGCATTTTTGAATAAATTTAAGGCTAAATGTAATGCAATACTAATACAGTCTGACTCTGCGATGGAAGTTCTGAACAGGAACCCTTCAAAGACCAAGGACTGCATGAAAAAATTGACTTGATAAGGACGATAGGATGAGATTAGCCAAATTATCATCCTCACTTACCTTAACAGATCAACCAAGGTCTTTTCTATCATCCCATCTAAAGAAGTTTCCTGCACCATGTTTTCAAATGGATTTCCTTAGACTCCGATTAAATATACTGCCGACTAATGTAATGTGAAGTTACTGAAAGACAATCGATTCAACATCTTCTATTAAAATGTTCAGGGATTTAGGATGTTAGAGTCCAAAGATTACGAAGATTTGTCCATAATGTTGGATCATTGGTCTCTAACACATTCTGGGAAAGATTAGTCTCGGGACATGAACTTTTTCTTACGTTTGAAGTGGTGAAGCACCGGAAAGATCTGAATTTGACAGGAAAGAGAGCCATGTTAAATTGTGAATTATGAAATGCTAAAGATAGCTATTCTATATGCATTCAATCTCTGTCTTGGGAACCCTTATTTTGAATCTCTGCTTTCACTCTCTCAGATGCTTATTTCCCTTACTCCTCTGAAATGTTTCCTTCTCTTCTTCATTCCATTTTTTTTGTAAACTTTTTTAGTTGAATTGAAATGTCCCCTTTTTACTGTTTTAAGATGTTTTTTTCTATGTTTCTCGTTACGATGGAATATTAAGAATTGTGTATTTAAAAAAAAAAAACGAAAAAAAAAACTTTTTTTTTTTTTTTTTTTTTTTTTTTTATGATGCTGTGTGGAAAAAGTCTATATTTTTGGCTAACACACAATAAAAAGAAAAACATTATTGGGTAGCTGGGTAGCTCAGGGGGGTGAGACACTGCAGTATGAAGAATGTAGGAACGAAGAACCCAATGGCGTACTGTTCTGTTGACAGAGGCCTGTGAACCTGATTACAGAAGGAGTAAGTAGTACCGGGGAGTGGGTGGGAGGGAGGGAGGGAGGGAGGGTGATAGAAGCAGGGAGTGGGTGGGAGGTTGTTCTCCCAATCAAGGCTCCTTGACGGCCACTAGTTGACATGACACCAGTGGGCCTTCCCACTTTGAAGCGAGCAGCACTTGCTAATTTTGCAAGTTACATGCTAACATTTCACAAAGCCTGTACCCAACAGGAGAGGTGCCAGAAGCCCTGTTGCCCAGCTCTCAAGCCAGACATTTCTTCCCGTATCTGTGAGAAAAGTTTAACTTTGATATTCACAACGGGGGTAAAAAGCCTTCTGAGGAACCAGGAAGGAGCCGCAGGCACAGAGAACTCCTGGTTTTTGGTTATACACTTTTAATGAAATAAGAAGGGGTTGAATGCCTCGCCATCCCTAATCTAGGAGGTTTTCCCTACCTCAACTAAAAACTACGGGGGTCTGTCCTTTGTGAAGATGTCAAGCTAAAATATGTCCTGTGTCCAAAATCCTATTCGGGCCCTCACACTCTAAAACTAACTCTAAGGTGCAAATGGTATTGTCGCTGGTTCTCAAAATGTGTAAATCCAATGCAAAGGTATAAATCCAATCAAAAGGTTCTGAACAGATTCTGTTCACAGTTCCATTTGAATCACTCCATTCCCCAGACTTCTTTTACTACTATGAAATCAAATAAAGAATAGCCAAGTTCCTTAGAACCTTGGAGGATCACTACCTCCTCTTGGCATGTTCAGTTCTCCGGGGAAATGGCTCTCTTCCCCAGTCTGTTCTTTACCTTCAATATGACTCAGTATCCTACACCTGGTATATTCGCCTGCCAGGCTCGTCTTACATATTTACAATAGTTCACAATCTCAAAGGCATGGTTCTTCCTTGAGTTTCTCGTTTGGACATGTATAACTTGTGCACACCCTTGAGTTTGCCTGGTGACTCATCTGTACACATATTCCGCTTCACCAGGTATACTCTCCTGCCAGGACTTAATGCTATGACTTTTCCTTTTACTCATGAGATGAGATTCGCCCATCATAGCCTTATCATATAGTTTGTTTCAATATTCACTTCCTCTTTCACAAAATGGTTCTTTGCCCCTTTCCAAAGAGCATTCACCTTTACTTTGCTTTCACCCCTGAGCTATGAGCTCAACAACCAGTTTGTGGTATGCTCCACAAATACATTAACTTCTTCATTGTCCTCACTTTGCGTGTCTCTTGCTTTATACTTATGGAGTGGCATACACTTTCAGGCAACCCGGTAACCCATCCGTTTTCCCTGTGCTTACCGGTTGCTTCTTCTGTTCCTTCACTTCGGTTCCCTTCAACTTGCTGGCACAGCATGCGTCCTGCTAGCCGTTGGACCTTCACTGTGCCCTTTTTGTGTTCTCGCACAGTGAGCCATCGGCACTCTGCTTTCTCTCTCCGCTAACCGGACTGTATGGACTAGCCTCCACACCATTTCCCACTGTGTGCTTTCTTTCAGTGTGGTGCTCGGCGTCGGCACAGGTTGCGGTGCAGCCCAGCGCCTGCAGATCTCTCATCTGCCTGTCAACTGTAGGTAATTTAAACTTCCCAGCATGATTTCATAGACTAAACCGTTGGTTTACCGTTCTTAGTCATTTCACTGCTCCGTTGCCCTTTCTCGTCTCAGTCGTTACTAGGCTGTTACTGGTATGACGTTGAGGAATTTGATGTTGGACTTTATTGGGAGTGGTCATTACTGCTCCCTGCCTCTCCTACATCCCGGTTGTTAATATGCTGTTCTTAGTGGGGGGGGTTGGCGAATACTTAAAGTAGATCTAGTATAAGGTTGAGGGAGAGAGTTGCAATATGCCATCAAGGCATGAGAAATGGAGGAACCATCCCTTAAAGGGAACAAGGGGCATGTGACTTTCCCCAAAGATGTCATGTAATTTATGAGGGTCAACCCCCTCGGGCCCTCCCCGTGTTATCCTCCCTCATATAGTCGCCCTCAGGGTCGGGATCGGGTAGCAGCTGCTGTCCCCGGGACACCTGGGGAGAGGCTAACTCAGGGAAAGGAATGATGACATTATTAGATTCATCACAGCTCTTTCCACCCTTGTGTATGTGGTACATATGCTTGTAATCCTTGATTTAAAGTGGGAAATTTAGTACTGGTATGCTACGAATGAAACTTTGAATCAATGTGCTATGCCCAGAGTCATGGTAAGGGTCAGTCCCCTCCACCCCCAGGAGTGTAGGCAAAACAAGCATTCTCTGGGAAGGGATAAAAGACTGAAAGACTATGGGGGTCGTTATAAATTTGCCGGTAATTTCGGCAGGATACCGGCAAACTGACCTACCGTTTCTTCCGCCTGATAGCCCAGAATTTTCCGCCTGATATCCCAGAATTTTCCAGAAAGTAGAAGTAGAGAAATGTGGCAGAAGGGAGGGTGTGAATAGAAAGATCGTAGACCAAGCATAGTGGGGAGAGCTGGTAAGCCGGAAGACCAAACAGCAAGGAAGAACAGTACAACGGAAGAGAGAAGATAAAAGCTGAAATAGGAGTTTTAGTAGTGGACAAGAAATGGTGAATCTTCCAGATATTAAGTAAAACATATATCTGGTTTCACGTGTGTGGCACGATCTTTATACTCATAATTGAATTTTGACTGTAACAGATAGCGATTAGTCCAATTCCTATATCCACACACCCCCAACTGCACCCCACATCTCCTCAGTGATATTCCTCCTGACTGTGCAGGAGGAGGAGAGCAGAGAAAGAAGGAAAGAGAATTTCCATTTTAGAGGGGTTCCGATGAAGGTAGCAAGAGTACATTGTGACAAATCGCCGGTATTCGTCCCTTCTCCCTAAGGGGGCGCCCATGAGGCTACTGTGACGAATCCTTAGATGTCATCACTTCTCCCCAAAGGGGAATGCCCTTTCTGTGAGGCCATGGAGGGGAGGCCAATAACCTCTGGGTATTCAGCAGAAGGATCTCATGGGTCTCATGGGGAGAGACTCCCATCCCCCCCCCCCCAGGGACAAGGCCTATCTGGGAACAATGCAATACGACTCCCCTCGCCCAACACACCTTCCTACTATGTAGAGCCCAGTACCTTACTTGATGCCTCCATGTACCTCTGCAAACCTACAGACTTAACTACTACTGGTGGTAGAATTTGGTACAACTGCAGTCTCTGGGGAAACAAAACTAAAAGTGATGAGATGAGGTGGCTCATAAGATGCATGAGGATTACCTCGAAGCCACAAACAACAAAGACTGATGTTACGCAAGGGCGGGGACAAGCCCTATTATAAGGAAACTGAAGGATTCAGTGTCTTTTAGGAGTCTGCAACTGCTACCCGGGAGATTTAAACCAGGAGAAGGGGGGGGTGGAGATGTTGCTGACTCCGAAACAGCAGAGAAGCCGACAGGAGGCAGACTCCGACTGGCAGTCCTACACCTGGTATGAAGTGGACCACTGGTTCCAAGCCAGTACGGTTCACAAGAATGGGAGACGTCACTGACATGGAAACAGCACGGCTGGAGGAGCTGCTGGAGAAAGCTGGTCAGAATAAGAGCAGACTGGAGAGCAGAATCACAAACCCTGGAAGAGCGGGTGACGTGTCTTGTGTGGAAAACTGGTAACTGGGGAATGCAGGAGACCAGGTGGGGTGGAGCGGAGAGCCAAGCATAGCCTCGGGGACCAAGTCCCTCGCGACAGTGGTAATAGAGATACCAATGACCACCAGAGAAGGGTCTGAGACACGCAGACAAACCTAGAGAGAATTGGAGGGTCTCCATTTCTACAGAGAAGCAGAGCGAGTGTTGCTCAGGGAAGGTTCGAGGTTCGACCCAAAACCAGAAATTTAACACAAGTCTCCTTCGTTGCAGCAACTCGCAGGCGAGTGCACCAGGTCTGCCTGGACCAACCAGTCGAGGGTTGAACTGTGAAAGCAAATATACAAGAAGCCAGGGGAAGGTAGTAATTTCCCCTGGTGTTGCGAAATCTGAGAACAAAGCCAAAGAAAGCTGGGAGAAGGGAGTCATTCTCCTGGTAGTTGAGCTTGCAAGGAAGATCAAACCAGTGACCCAAGGGAAGGAGTCATTTCCCCCCCCCCCCCCTGGTATAGAGAAATGGTGAAATGTGAGAGATCAGCAATCCTGTTTTTGTGAACTAAAACCAAGGGAAGGGAGTCATTCCCCCTGGTTAGGAACTTGCAGACAAAACTGTGCCCCCTAGTCCAGGAAGAGAGCAGGTGGGGGGGTCCGCTGAGATCAAGAACATTGATGCCACCCTTTTGTTTAGTTATCAATGTAAGTGACTGAGACATTTTGACGGACTTAAGTTACAAAGACATTGGCACTTTATTTGAAGCAGGGGAAACCTCCTCATAGATGCAGGGAAAGATCAGTTTTCTCTTTATTTTAATACTAAATAAATGTCTATAGCAATTGCTATGCCACCTGTGTGCCAGTCTCCTCCTTCTGCACCCTTACACTACGTCCACAATACCCTCCCTAGGGGCAGAGGCAAGTGGTGTCAGTCTAGAAAAGTAGACACCCCTCGAACCGAAGGCAATGCAGGATAATTGGTTGGCCGAAGACCAACCGCCTCATTTAAACTATAAAGAATGTATGCCCATTACTTAGCTATTAGTTTAACTAGAGTGCGGCCATTTTAAGGTAACCAGAATCGCCATTTTGTTTTCTGTTTCTCTTTAACATCGCCACTTTTGCCTCATGTAAAACTGCTTTGCTGTAGATATTATTCCGCTTCAATGGTCCAAGGTTATTAAAGACATGTTGCAACATTGCGCGAGGAGCCAGACAGAAAAGCCTGTTTTCCTCCTTCACATATTCTTGGAAGCAGGGAGCAAGGCATTCTCATCAGTACACAGATGCCAGTGAGTCTCCTTTAAAAGAATAGCAATGCACAAAACTAATATTAAAGGGTTTGAATTATGTTCTTCTTTACGGCCCCCACTTCTGAGCGCTGTGAGCCCCGGAGAGCAAGCTGACCTCAAGAGCGTGAATCGAAACCAGGAGATAGTAAGGCCTGGAATGTGCCAGTCCCCGTACGCGCAGCTTGTCCATGAAAACAGAAGCGCTGTGTTCTCACAGATAAAGAATAGTGTCTCTAAATTCGAGATTGTAAACTGTTACTAAATATGGTGATCTAAAGTGTCATATTCGTCACCATGGTCAATCATCGCCTCCACTTCAAAGGGAATGAATTAGGGGCGGCATCGAATGTGTCATTACTGATTGTAAGAAGCTCACTTTGTATATATGTAACTGATGTACAATTTTCACTCTCTTGCATCCCTCGAGGTCCGTTAGAGACACGTCGCGGGGCGTGGGAACATTTGGCCAACTGGGACTATTTGTTTTTGCAATAAACCCTAGATTTTGGGAATACAACCTCGTGTCTGACGTATCAGTTTTTTGTGTGGTGATTGTGCCTTGTTTCCACATCCAAGGGTCCCCCAGGGGCACCTTCAGTGGGACCTCACCGGGAGAGACTCTGCATTTGGGGACAAGGACACCCGTTCTCAGGAGGAACTCCCTAAAGGACCCTTTAAGATTACACCAGTATATCTTCCTGATATAACTTCTGATGAACATGTAAAAATGCTTCTGCCAACCAGACACTGAAAATTTCAATTTCAAATCCCATTCTACTGGGATGGAGAAGAGGCCCCAGGAAGGCAAAGAACCAAATTGAGAAAAAGGAATGGTTTCTAACATCCCAGAAAGGAAAGGAAAGGGAGGAGAAGAAGAGATCCAACTACGATGAGATCATTCGCATACAGCGAACTTGGGATGAGTGGAAACCCGAGATAATAAAAATAGACCGCCAACCTGAAAGAGAAACTGGTGGCGAGACACCAGGAAAGGAGAAAAGGAAACTATATTGATCCTGTGAAGAGCCAGTGACCTTCTCCTAAGCCTAAGTAGTGGTAGGACCAGATAGGTAGAGTTGGACAGTGGACAGACGTACATTTCAGACATTCACTGAAGAGCATCTTAGTTTTTCTAGGTAGGGAAGCCTTGAACAGGGAAAGATGGGCCTTATCTGTATTCTTTAATAAAAGAATGAGTAGAATATCTAATCCGAGTCTGCATTCTTCTGGAACGAGTAGGATGAGGGTGGATGAGTGTTTTGAGTGTCTTGCGGAGAGAAGAGGGGTAGTGATGTCAATTAAAGCAGTTTCGATTGACTGCATAGGACTGAAACCAGATTTGTAAATTGAGGCGAGTGAATAGCAGTGAAGTCAATGAGACACTTGAGAAAGAACCACATGCTCAAGTAGTTTAGAGAGAAAAGTAAGACGATAGATGGGCGATAGTTGGAAGAGAGGGAGTGATGGGTCTAGAGAGGGCTTTTTCCTAAAATGGAGTATAATTGTGTGCTTCAAGATAGAAGGGAAGGTAGAAGAGGAAAGGGAAGGGATGGTCAAGGATGTAAGATGAGGAAGAATAGCTGGATAGACTTTGGGAGTAAGAGATGTGGCAACAAGGAATGAAGAGTTTGACCAAGTGCTGCTATAGTGGTTTCTATAGACTTTGATTAAAAGATAAATCAAACCCATCTGTCCCTAACTAAGAGCATGTCCATCCCTAAACTAATGAAACTTATTTGCTCCTCAGGAGGTCTGTGTGGGCCAAAACAAAAAGGCACCATCACTGTCACAAAGGCTCTTAATCTATTCGTCACAACAAAACACCATTAAGTCCAGCTACTGTTCGTAATCCAGGAGAATTACTCCCTTCTCCTGGATATAAAGCGTCCTAATGCCTGTCCTGGGTTCTCCGTAACCCAACAGACTAAACCGTCACATAGTTCTCGTGGGGCTCGGAGAATTACTTGCTTCTCCTTGCTGGTTTCCCATGTCTTTCATAGTTTTTAATGAGGTCTTTACCTCCCCTAGGGATGTTTCCACAATCCCTATGTTTTGTATAATTCTTGATTTGCCCCCACTGGCATGATGAAGCTGTTCCTGGTGTCCTTCTCTACTCTCTAGCACCACACCTTTGTGGAACTGGGCTTGGAACAGTATCACAAAATGATTTACGTTTTTCTTTAGTTCTAGTTTACAGTCGGGTAACTTCCTGGCCCCCTCCCGGACATTTTCCCATTACCTTCTCCCGAGACTCTTCACCGTTTTTGCCATGTGTCGCGGGTCCACACTTCTTAGTTCAACTTTTTCCGTTAGTAGTTCTCAGCGTCTTGCCTCTCTCCACCTCGAGAAAATTGCAGACCGACTCAGTGTACTGTCTGACCCCTTTGTCTCGCTCTGACCGGTTTGCCACCTCCACGATCTCTCGATCTCTCCTGATAGCCACCTATGTGGCTTCGCTGTAGACTACTGTAGATGGTCTTGGCACCATTGTCAGACTGAACAGTCCACCCCCTACAAGTCGAGCCACCACCTCTCAGTCTCTGCAAGTCTATCACGTTGGTTCCCAACCGACTAGCAAGACACTTCTCAGGCATCCCGCAATTTCTTCTCTCAACCTTGGAGACTAACCTCTCCGCCAATTTGCCAGCTCCGCATGGGCCATTTCAGACCGGTCTGAGTTTGACTAAGAACACAGTCCTTATTTGTTGTTCAGTTTAAATAGCTGGGATGGCCCCAGCGTGACGTCCTTCCAATTGACAGCAGCTGCTCTAGTTTTTGTCCTGTTCAGTTGTAGCATTTGTGAGCGCTTAGTAAGACTATGTGGTGGAATTTCACTGGGGTTGTGCCTCCCAATTGTGTACTTATCCACAGGATAGGAGTACCTCTCTGAGATCCTTCTGCGTGTTACCACCTGAGGTCAGAATAGAAAATTGTGGCTTGAAGAGGAGCCGTGTCATATGAAGCGTGGAGAGGGGGAAAGATCGGAAGGATAATGTTATTTCCTCCAATGCTATTCTTCATTCCTTCGAGAGATGCACAGTAAGTCAAGTTGCGGGGATAGCCAAGGTTGGTGAGGTTTTTTGCTATGAACAAAGGATTGCAGAAGAAGAAGAGTTTATGGTAGAAGAGAGGAAAGGGAAAAAAGGGGGTCTCCCACTTCTTCGTTTCACTTTTGACCTTCAAGAAGAATTTGTACCTCTTTTGGGAGAATTGACTTTCCAAAGCACTTGGGCATTGAGGTGAAGGAGTACGCCAAGGCAGAGGCAAGCTCTGCTCCCTAACCTTCTTCTGGGCATATTAAAGGTAATCTGCTACTAGAGAAAGACCTGCCTCAGCCAACCACAACAGTACCTAGCACCTCACCGAAGGTGAAGGACTCCTGCAGGTGTTTTCCATCCTCTGATCTCGGGAGAAAAGAGAACAGGGTGTCCTGTTGTCCCTGAGCCCCCGGTGTGTGATTCAACGCATCCTGTGATTCAGAACTTCCAGAATTCCTGTTCTCCCACCAAACTGCTTCAAGCTGGCTTCACACCCTGTTACACATCCGCCGAACAATAAGTTCACCACTGCAGAAGACTTTGAACTGCTGCGTCTCAACCAAGCGCCTCGAGTCACCTGCATTTTCTTTCTTGACCCAAGGCCAAACCTGGAACTGACCCCAATGCCCCTATCGACCCGCTTCATAAGAACGTTCCATTTACTGGCAATAAACCTCTTTGAACCCAACTCACGCCTGCTTCCCTTTTGGATCATCATAACGTGCCACATCTGAACTCCTGGTACAGTGCCAAGAAACCTGCTTTATTGCTGTCGAACCACGAGAAGATGTTATTGCCTTAAACAGCCCCGCCGCCCTCCATGTCCAGCTGTGGGCCATAGAGACTGGTTAGGTCACCATTGATCCCTTTTCTCAGAGGACAAATCCTTTTACATACATTGTTGTTATTGATTGCCTTTCACCCCTGTTTCAATACCCAGAGTGCGGCCTCCTTCCATCTCTTGAATAGTCTGTTTTCTTTCCACAGGGGTGGGTTTGTGAAGTAGCGTTCTAGGTAAGTTATTTTTTCATATGGTGTCTTTTAATTAAAGTATATATATATTTTAATGTAACCTTGATTGGACATGCCTTTATTTTGGACTGTTTACTGTTGCAGTTTGGGTTGTTAATGGTTCACCTAACCCTCTCCTCTTAAGAGTACAGCCTGCCCACGTTGCCACAAAAGGTGAAGGAGGGTTATCTCATACCTGTGCCTGTTTCACCTGTGAGGGCTGAGTAGGCGATTTAGCCACTACTCATTCTTGGGTTTGTGTGGGGCAGAAGTCATTTTGTCACAAGAACGCTCGATACTTAGTCCGATCAAGTGCTTCGAGCCTTACAAATCGGCGACAGAACAGCTTATGCCTCCTGGCAAGACACAGGTATTGATCACTCTGCTGAAGCCCTTCAAAGCAGTTTCATCCTCTACACTAGCTAGATGGGTGAAATGGTGTATGCAACAAGTGGGAATAGATACAGTCTCTCTTGGAGCACATTCTGTCTGAGGTGTGATGGCTTCTAAAGACTCGGGTCTTGGAGCAATTGCCTCAATTGAAGCCAAGCATGGCAGCTTTGTGGGCAACCTCTTCTTAGTGAAAGAAAAGCTCAAAGTAAGGCCCTGCCTAAGAGTCTCTAAACGCAAGCATCCTTAGTATTTCATTATTTAAAGATGGAGAGAATTCATCTCTTCCACGACATATTGCAAAAAAGAAATTGCTTTCTTGACTGGATCTCCAAGATGCTTACCTAGCGCTCCCTGTTTTGGTATCTCATTGGTGCTACCTCCAATTGGAGCTCACCTAGAAGACATCTTGAAAGCCGTAGATTGGTTGACTAAATCGGTGTTAAAGTTTATTTCAAGCCTATCGACCCAGTAACTCTGTTGGTGTTTTTTTAAGCTTTAAAAGCGCATAACATGAAAACCCGATCTTGACATAGAATAGAGATTTTCCATACTAGCCTAAATGAAAGTAATTGGTAAAGGAAAGTAATTCTTCTGTTGACAGTAGGGGTGTCATGGTATTAGTTTTATGACGGTACGATAACCTTCTTGCCAAATGACGGTATATCATGGTTATCGCGGTGTAGCAGGTGGAGTTGGCTAATCTTAACAAATACTTTCTAAAAGGTCATAAATTGACAGATTTATCATCACAAACAAAACCAGGCACCCAGGGCCAGAATTGGGCTTTTCAACATACTTTCCACTGAAATGCCCTGCTTCCACCAAACACACGTGTGTGGAGAGAGAGAGAGAGAGAGAGAGAGAGAGAGAGCAAGCTGCAACTGAAGACACACACACTAACACACTAACACACTAACACACTAACACAAACACTCGCTGAGTGACGAGTACAGAAAGCGAGAGGGCAATGCGGGGCAGAACAGAGGCGGCGACAGGGAGAAGTTGCCAGCAGCGATTGCTTGCTGGAGGACTTGCAAAGTATTTTTCTCTGTGCTTTTGTCTTCCTCTTGCAGGTTTGAAAATAAAGGAATAGTCCAATGTTTTCGGTTATGAAGACTGTCCAGGCCAGACTTTGAAAAAGTTCATTGGTGAAGCAGAAAAAGAGGAAGAAGAGGTCAGGAAGGAAATGGTTAAGGAACCTCAGAAACCAGGATTGGTAGAGATGATCACTTGGTACAACATAAGAGAGCATTTGAGTTGGAACTACAGAAAAATACTTCTTTTACTGAAGTTGTAGTTTTTTTCTTGTTCATACTGTTCAGTGTACTTTGCTGCTCGAGGTACAGAATACAGTTGAGCATAATACTTCACCACCTTGTCCTTAATAGAATCATATCTTTACTTTGCACTATTAGGCAAAATCTCTATTTTGAACAATTTTTTGCATCCTTTACGTCTAATATTTGTTTACTACATGCATGACCTCAAAAACACCTTCTCACCAACCCATCACATTAGGAATATTAACACTGTTCTTATCCATACTTAAAATTATCAGGATGTGGTTAATGGCGAGAGATTATCACCTCCAGAAATCTGAAAACATTTCAAAGCGAATTGGTGGCAACTGGCCAGGCCGTTTAGGAAATGAGCACCCTGTTACAATGCAGACATTCCATGCTAACATTTAGGAAAGTTATGATTCTGTATAAGACATAGTGGCAAAGTAGTATCTTTTTTCTTTACTAACTGTGAACACATCTGCTACCTTTCACCAGCGTCTTCTGATAAATATTAGTGCAAGAAATGACACCTCACATGACAACTCATCCCCAATCCTTCTCTTCCCCTAAGTACCCTGTCCTATGATGGTGCGATGAAACCTACGAAATCAAACGTCAACTGCTTTCAGCGTGCGATGATATCTCCCTTCCCCAAACCTTTCTCAGGCTCTTTACCAATATTCCCAACGACGTCTGTAGTTTTGCCAGAGGATATAATCTTTTTTCCCCCTGTTCTTCTCTTCACTTTTGCAAGAGTATTCTCTCACTTCCTATTGTCTTCTTTTCCAGGTTTGTGGTTCCCAGACCCCTTTCTCAGGCCTGTAATGTCTCTCACTCAGGACTGGTTCACCATCCTGCCAGGCATTGTTTTGCATATATAATTCTTCAGTCCTTTCAACTGTTCTGGGTCAGTAATGTGAGGCGGACAACTACAACATTCTCTAGCATGGGCAAACTAACCCTCACACTAAACAACAAACATACAATGGAAATTATATAACACAATATAATAAACAATAGCAACACAATGGGCCTCATTACGAGTCAGCCGGTCCAGAAATAACGGTGGCGGTAAACCCGCCGCCACTGTAGTTTCCGGACCAGCTGATCTTGAGTTCTGCAGGCGGGAGGTGTCACTCCCGCCAGGTCTGACCTGGCGGGTTTAACACCACCCGCCTGCAGGCAGACGTGGAAACACCGGCACCATTACAGCGGTGTTTCCACTTACCCAATCCCATGGAGTCCTACAGGAATAAGGATTTACCGAATTCCGCCTCTGGAATTACCGGGTCACCGGGGTTGTAATGCCCCAGTGACTCCGGGAATCACGGAGGCGGAATGGTAATACGGGTCTGGCGGTAACCTGCCGGTTTTTCTGGCTCGGTTACCGCCTGACTCGTAATGAGGCCCAATGTCGGAATGGCCTTCTCCTATCCTGAGTAAGATCCCTCCTCAGAATTCAAAGAAAATAAATGCTATTAACCAGTTTTTGAAAGGTCAAAGAAAATGTTAATTAAGCAATCCAGTGGTACAGTGATAACCAATCTTTGTTCCTGGGTGAAACAATCCCCTTCCAGAAATAGCACCAATGTTGATCCTGGTTATGATGAAGAGTCTTTTCTTCAGATGGGTTGCCACAATTCAATAAGAGTATAATGTTCCTAATTAGAGGATCTACATTGGTATATCTGTCAGGATGTATTCCTACTGCTACTGTTTCAACATCCACAACCACAGTTCTCCTGGTGGGACTATGAGAACAGTTACCTTTGTCCCAAAGTACTTTACTTGTTATGACTACTTCAAGTTTAGATCCACTGACAGCTCAATATACCGCCATGATTTCAGTATTACTACTACAGCTCAGTACTTCAATTGTCGGAAAGGTATTGGCCAGATACTTCACCCTCTTTGGGTAGGCAAGTCACTCTTTTAGTGACTCTTAAAAGGGGCTGCCTCTTCTACCTTCTTGACAATATAATAACCTGCCTGTGCCTTTCAGACTTCTTCTATGGTTTCCACAGTCTTTGGCTTCTTTGGCTTCACAGGTTATATCTACTTCAAAAGGTTTCCTTACAAGCCAGTAGTTCCCCCTTCCCTAGCTTACTCGCACCTTTCTGCCAGTTATCAGACCAAGCAATTACCCAAAAGCCTTGGTGTCACTCTCTCAGGTTTGAGTAATACTTGTACACTTTTTTTAAAATTTTTATTGGCATTTCTTATATATCATAAACAAACCCAACTTTCCCTCCTCCCTTCCCTTCCCACCCTCCTTTCCCCTCCCATTTTACAAGTAATGACTACACAGGTAAGATTGAGTCTCTACTTAACTATTGGCAATTGTATACTGTCTTAAGCAATTCCCAGTATACGTAATTTTTGCGGGCAGTATGCAACGTGATAGTCTTTAGATAAAAAGTCTAGCACAGCTTTCCAGTCTTAGGGAAGGTGGATTGTTCCCCCTGTATTGAGTATGTCACCCATTCCATTGCGAGAAAGTTCCTGATCTTGGTGAACCATTCTGTAGGATGACGGGGGCTCCTTCGCCTTCCATTTCTGGGCGATCATAAGTAATGGAGCCAATTGTAGTATTGCATATTCCTTTTGCGTTGACTTTGGTTGATTTCTAAAGTCCTTCTCCATCAACAAAAGGCATGTGTGTGAAGATCTTGTCTTTTGCATAGGGAACATATCATTCATGTACTTATTTACTATATCCCAATAGTCCATCAAACTGGGCAGCTCCACCAAACATGAACCTAAATCCCTACTCCACCACATTTCCTCCAACATTTATCCGACAATAAAGGATTTATTTTCTTCAGGCTGGCTGGGGTATGATGCCATTGAACCATTATTTTGATCCAAAACACTCTAATTTGAATTGCTCGTGTGAGTTTAGGGATTATTTAGGTTTTCCCGTCAGAGTCTAATATCTCCATTCCCCCAAAGATATTTGCCATTGTTGCATGTAACTAATTGTTCCTTTAGTTTCTAACCCCCACCCCCAAATTTCCCCCATCAACTTGTGTACGTTTCAAAGGAGAGCTTCCCCTGAGTTTGATGTTAAACATTTTTCTAGGGGTGTTAGTTCTCTTATCGAGGCAGCGTGTACCAGTGGAGCAAGAATCTGTCTCAACTGGAAGTACTGGAATCTTGCTTTTTCTGTTAGGCCCATATCTTGTCTGAAACATATCTCTAATTTGTATACAGCCTGCCTGCTGCCATTCCTTAAATGCATTAGGCTCTAGGCCGGGGTGAACTGCGGGTTGAAGAACAGCAGAGTGAACGTGTAAGACAAGTGCTCCATTTATGCCTATTACAATAGCATCTCAATTTTCTTCCTCTACTTTTGTGATGTCACTTGCATGTAAATTAGTGGGGCGGTCTTCTTTTGGCAGCCATAATGCCTCGGAGAGTCAGGATCCCCTTTGCTTGTTCCATCTTTCTTCAGTTCCCCCCATAGACCATTCTTTAATTACCCTGATTTGGACTGCGAGATAGTATTTCAACAAGTTGGGAAGGCCCATCATGCCCTGTTCAGTTGGAAGCATTAGTGTACTTAACGTGACTTGCAGGGTTTTATTCTGCCATATAAATATAGAAAAATTTAAAGAGGCACCCTCACTGGTAATGCTTGAAGGATATACACAGCTTTAGGGAGTGACCATTTTTATAGAATTTATTCTGCCCATCCATGATATAGTAAAGGGTTCCTCTTATTTAGCAAGATTTCTATCTCGTTCAGCAATGTGGGGTAGTTGGCTGCATAGAGTCCAAGTAGTGTAAGAGTTCATTACCACTCCCAATAATTTTATTCCAGCCTGTGCCCACCCGAATTGGGTATTTTCCCATAGCTCTTGCATTTCGGATGGTGATTTAGCTATGTTAATCTTTAAACCTGCCACCATTCCAAAGCGTTCCAGTTCCCAAATGGCCGTCTGTATGGAGTTAGTTGGGTCTGTTACCATCAATAACATATCGTCGGCGTATGCCAATATTTTGTGGGAAATACCGTCAAAGTCTGTCCCTTTTATTCCCACTTCGCCAGCAAGGTCTCCAAATGGAGTGCGTACAGCAATGGTGACCATGGACACCCTTGTTTGGTTCACCGTTGTAGCTCAATTGATGATGACAAATTGCCATTTATCTCTAATCTTGCAGTTGGATTTTTATAATTCGCTTTAATCGGCCATTTTGGTCCAAATCCCATTTTGGTTGGGGTCAAAAAGAGAATTGACCACTACACACAATCAAAAGCTTTCTCTGCATCGATGGAGACTAGGGCTGCTGGGATCTGCTTCTTTTCCACTTTCTCCAGAATATGGTAGACGCGATTATCGTGGGTCTGCCTGTTTGGTCTGGATGAATGAGTTCAGGCATAACATCCACTAACCTATTGGCAAAACCTTAGTGAAGATTTGTGCGTCTATGTTAATTTAAGGCTGTTGGGCCGTATGACCCCCAACTTGTCGGGTCTTTACCAGGTTTAGGGAAATAATTATTTTGGCCTCATCCATAGGAGTGATTTGGTGTGTGTCCGCAAATGAGTTATATAATCTGGTAATTATGGAGGCTAATGGATTGCTAAATATTTTATAGAATCTGGCCGGATATCCATCTGTGCCTGGTGATTTTGATTAAAGGTATATCCCGAATTACCTGGAGTACCCCATCCTGGCTAATAGGTGCCTTCAGTGCCAGTCTAACCGTTGGGGTGATCTGGGAAGAGAGTAACTGAATCTAAATATTCATTTTGCCTTTGCGTATTGGGAGTTTGTGATTCATAAAGATTTGTGAAGGAGTGACATTCTGTGGATATACTTCTGGTTTCCCGAGGGCATTTGAATCTGTTGTATAATTTTTGATGCTGTTTTCTGCCGGAGTTTTGACGCGAGTAGTAGATGCATTTATTCAGCTTGAAGAGGGCTTTCTCTGCTTTTTTTTGACTAAGTTTAGTTTGCCGGCTACTGCTCTGAACTCTTTTTGAGCCTGAGTTTCCATGCCCTCTTTTTTAAAGATTTGAGCTATTTTCTGCTCCAGCTCTACTTCTAAGGCCAGGTTTTTTTTTTTGTATCTGTTAGCCTCTAATGATCTAAGGAATCCTCGCATTGTTGATTTAAAGGCATCCCAAACAATATTCATAGGCGTCTCTTCCTCTTTGTTTTGCTCGAAGTATTATTTTATGTGTGCTGCTGTCTCATCTTTTACCTGGGGATCTTATAACAACGTTAACGGAAATCTCCAAGACTAGAGTCTACAGTTCTCTTTTAAGATGTTGATGTCTACCGTGGTTGGGGCATGATCTGAAAGATCTATTGTGTGGGTTTCAATTTGTGTGATGGAGCTTAAAAGTATGGTGGAAATCAATATATATATATATATATATATATATATATATATATATATATATATATTTTTTTTTTTTTAAACTTTTTTTATTTTTAACAACCAACACAAACCAAACTTGCAGTGGCACATAATGATCACTATACACATCACTTTATCCATGTCCACTGTGTCCCTCTCTCCCCTCCCAAGCCTATTGTCCTTCTTGTTCTGCTTCCATGTCCTGCAATAGGGATTCCTCATCAATGGTTTCCATTGGGTCCTGAACCTCTTCCCCGTCATGCGTGGGCCCAAACAATTCAGCAATTAGTTGTTTCCAAGCCAATAAAGTTCCTGCCTCCTCCCCTCCAGCGCTACTCACCTCTTGCCACACTACAGTTTCCACCTTCACCCATTTCTGTAGGTCCTTCCACCACGCTTCTATCCTCGGTCTATGACATGCTTTCCACCCCATTGCAATTTTCCTCTTGTCCAGTGCATACGCTAGATCTTTCAGTTTACTCACATGCTTTAGTTTATGTGGTCTAGGGAACCCTCCCAACAGGCAGGCCCATACTGTGTCCACTTCTATATCGATCCCTTTATCCTCCATCCTGCGCTCTATTTCTCCCCAAAAACGTCCTATTATTGGGCATGACCAAAACATGTGAACCATAGCGGCATTTTCTCATCACATTTGGGGCAGGATTGTCGCCCTGCATTTTAAAATTTGGCTATTCTTTGGGGCGTCATATACGCCCTTTGGGTGATAGATAGTTGTATCTGCTGTAATCTTGCATTTCTCAATACTTTTTTGTGATATCCCTGGGCGTGCTCCCACATCCCATCAGTCATTGGGGCCCCAGCTTCCTCTTCCCAATCTTGTCTAAGTTGTGTCACTTCCTTCCCCACTTTAGTCATCATCAGCTCATATAGTCTCGATATTTCATGCCCACCCTCTGTTATATCGTACATCGTGTCTATGGCGGCATCTGGCTTATCTGCTAATATATCTTCAGGCCATATCTCTTTAATCCGCTGCACCACCCTGTGATATACTGTCCCACATGTAACCCCGTTTCCTCCACCAGCCCCTCAAAATCTTTTATACTCCTTTCCTGCCATATGTCGCCCATCGTTGCTATCCCCGCTGGCTCCCAGTGCTTCCTAATCATTAGTCTTAATAGCATTGGTCGCTTTGGCGGGTAGAGAGAGGCAATCTGCGGGGAGCACGGGGACGGGCTACCCATTATCTGACAGGCTCTCTGCCATATCTCCCAACCTAGTGTCATCATCCTTGGGCGCCCTTCCATATCTGATTTAGGCAACCACATCATTTCTCTCAAGAAGAATGAGGCGCAATCCAATTGGAACAACCTGGATTCAGAGGTCGGCTCCTCGGATAGCCAACTAGCTACGTATTGAAGTTGACTTGCTATATAATAAAGTTCATAGTTTGGTAATTTTATACCCCCTTTTTCATGTGGGTTTTGCAGCTTCCAGAGGGCTACCCTATTTCTTGTCCCTTGCCAGAGAAATTCCCTGCATATGCTACTCAACCTAGCAAAGAATCTCCTCGGTATCAAGTATGGGATGTTCCCAAAGTAGTGCAACAGTCTTGGCAGGACCACCATTTTTTTTTAACTTTGTTTATTTTAAATCAAGGCAGGTTGACAATTATACATCATGTAAACAGTAACTTAGGCATGCTGATCCCCCAGCCTCCCCTTCAAGTCTTGTCCCCCTTGCTTCTGGTCCTATGATGGGAATACCACCTCTCCCCCCTGGGTCAATCGCTTTGCACCCCTTCCTCTGAGTCCTTTTCAGAGTTTTCTTGTTCCCTTAGGGACCATCGGGCCTTGATAGGTTTGTAAGTCAGGGCGGGGAAACGTTGATCATATTCCAGTACCGGGGCCCAAATGTTCTGGAATTGGTGGAGAAGCCCTGCTTTTGCTGCTTTTCCGCGATCAATATGTCCCATAGCTTTGACCACCATTAGATCATGAGGGGGCCGTCTGGAGATTTCCAGGTTCGGGCCAGCACTGTTTTCCCAGCTAGCAGGCATTGGGTCAGAAGTCTCGCCCTGTTCCCGGAGCGTGGGTAGATCGCGGGGATCGGGACTCCCAACAGGACGGGTTCCGGTTCTAGCAGGATCGTTGTCCCGGTGATTTGTGCGATGGTTCCCAGGCATAGTTTCCAGAATTGCTGGATCTTTGGACATGTCCACCACATGTGGAAGAAGGAGCCTGGTTGGCCACAGCCTCTCCAGCACGTGTAATCCACCTGGGGGTTCATGTGATGGAGTCTAAGGGGCAGGTAATACCACCGCAACATAATTTTGTACGCACATTCCCTGTTGGTGACGCAGGTGGATGAGGCGTGTGCTCGGGTCCAAATATCCACCCAGGTCTGGTCCTCTATCGGGTGTCCCAGGTCGGCCTCCCATTGGACCATGCAGCGGGTTCTTGTTATCAGGAAGTCGCCCAAGAAGCGCCTATATAGGGTAGAAACCCTGCCTCGAGTCGGAAGATCCTTGAGTGTTAGTTCCAGGGCGGTGAGAGGTCGAGTTGCTGCCTGTAGAGTTTGGGAGTGCGAGCTCCAGTGATGCAGTTGTATAAGTGTACTTGTCTCTTTCCTGGAGCTGGAACTTTTCTTTACATTGTTCAAATGTGAGGGGCCCCTCTCCCGTATATAGCTGGTCTATGGTCTCCAGGCCGCCATTTATCCAGTTTTGGAAGTTGCAAGGGTTCCATCTGGGTGAAAAAGCTTGATTATGGAAGATCGGGGATTGTGGGCTCGGACCCCTCGGGATTCCCTTTCGTCTTAGAGCCCAATCCCAGGAACTTACGGTATGTTTAGTTGCTAGAAGAAGGCCCCCCCAGTGAGCTCTGAGGGAGGGTGGAATGTGTGGCAGGAATCGTAGGGGCAGGGCTACCTGTGCTTGCTCTAGTTCCACACATCTAGGACGGTTTGATTATTTGCCATGCATGGACCTGTGATAATTGAGCTGCCACTCTGTAGGCCTGTAGGTCCGGGACCCCCAGCCCTCCCAGTTTGGAGCCCCGCAGCAGTATTTTATAGGGGATTATCGCTTTTTTACCTTTCCAGATGAATTTCAGCATCTTCCTTTGTAGGTCCCGAAGGGTTGGTGCAAGAATTGCCACCGGAAGTGAGGAGCAGGCCTAAAGAAACCTCAAAAGGAGGTTCATCTTGCAGGCTGTTATGCGTCCCATTAGCGAGATCTCCTGTGTCGCCCAACGTTTCAGGTCTCCCTCTAGTTCTTTGAACAACCAGGGAAAGTTAGCTTTGTATGTGTCTTTCGGGTTTGCCGGGATGTAAACCCCCAGGTAGGGGAGCGCCATTTGTTTCCATGTGATTGGGCACATCTTGGCCAATGTCTCTCGTTCTTCTGGGGGTAGGCCGATGCTTAGGGCTGTTGACTTGGTAAAGTTTGCTGAAAAGCTGGACATCTCTCCATAGCTGGCTATTTCTATTAGGGCGTGCTTCAGGGATGAACAAGCCTCTGAAATCATGAGCAGAACATCATCGGTGTATAGGGCGATTTTATGTTGCGATGGGCTGACCCGCAGGCCTTTGATCTGATTGTTTAGCTTAATTCTTTGGGGGAAGGGCTCCATAGTGAGTGTGAAAAGCGGAGGCGACTTTTCGGGCAGCCTTGTCTAGTTCCACAGGACAAGGGGAGTGGGGCTGAGGTGGATCCATTAATCCTCAGGAGTGTCTTTGGTCCCTTGTAATTGGCCAATACCATTGTCTGGCATGCTGTCCCAAATGACCAGTCCACCCTGTCAAATGCCTTGGTGGCGTCTAGGGACATTAAGACAAATTTCTCAGAGTTTCGTGCAGCGAGGTCCACTAGATTTAAGGTTCTCCGGATATTATCTCCCGCTGTTCGGTGTAGGATTAAGCCGGCCTGGTCCGGCTGGATGATCTCCGGTAGGATGCGACCCAGGCGATTCGCCAGAATTTTAGAATATAGGTTTGCGTCTATATTCAGTAGTGCTATCGGTCTGTATGAGGTCAGGTCTCTCGATTTTTCCCCGGTTTGGACAGGAGGACGGTGGTTGATTCCTGCATCGAGGGGGTCACCGACCCTGTTTCCCTGAAGGAGTTCAAGCGTGTTACCAATGGGGGAACCAGCTGGGGTTTAAATAATTTATAGAACCTGGCCGAGAACCCATCCGGGCCAGGAGCTCGAGTTTTGAGTGACTTGATAGCATCCTCGATCTCTTCCCCCGTGATCGGCGACTCCAGCCTCTCTCTCGTCGTGTCGGAGAGTCAGGGCAGCGCCGCGCTTTGCAGATATTCCATTTGTTTCTTCTGATCCCTTGGGGTACCTGTCATGACCTGGGTCCAGTGGTCCACCGGCAATTGCTATTTTTTGCGTTCTGAGTATTGAATGGCTCCTTGGGAGTCACGCAACCCAGAGATCGTATTAGTTCATTTTAGTTTGGCCAGTTTGGCTACCAGGATTTTGTTTGCCTTGTTGTTCTTCGCGTAATGATTGTCTAGCCTTAGCCATAAGTAGTGCGTTTTTCTCTGCATAATGAGTTTCTAGTTTCTTTCTGGCTGTGCATATGGCTCGTTGTGTCCTGGGCTACCAGCCTTTTTTCTTGTGGGCTTCCTCTGCTGCTCCCAGTTCTTCCTCTAGGGCTATCCGGATCTGCTGCCTGGACTGGTGATAGGCTGCTCCTTGTGCAATCAGAGCACCCCTGATCACTGCTTTCATGGCATCCCAGTTATTTGCCACTGAGGTATCTGAGGTTGGATTCTCTTCGAAAAAGTTCTGCGATCTTGTCCCTTGTCGACATGTCATTGAGGATTGGGTCATATAGTGACCATCTGCGTGGGGAGTTGAGTCTGAGGTTTTGTGCCCGGATCTCCAGGATTACTGGGGTGTGGTCGGATAAGGCTCTTGTACCGATGGATACTTCCTTGACGAAGGCCAGAGTCTGAGGTTAAACCAGGAGGAGGTCGATCCTCGAGAAAGTTTGGTGGACGTAAGAGTAAAAGGAATAGTCTTTTTCGGTGGGGTGAACAGACGTAGGAGGCTCAGTGCCTGGGTGAAGTCGCTCGGAGTCGGGGGCGTGCGATCTGTCCCTCGTAGGGTCTGGTACTCTGTTAAAGTCCCCTCCGATTATTGTTTGGCCTTCTGCAAAGCTTGAGAGGGAGGAGCCCAACGAGTCGTAGAAGTTTGGTTGTCCAGTGTTGTGGGCATACACCGAGACAAAGGTGTACAAGTCTCCTAGCAGGAGGCATTTGACTGCTACGAATTGACCTTCCGGGCATGTTTTTGTTTCCAGGACCTGGGGGGAGGGGGGCGGGGGTTTAGGTCCTTCCTAAAGAGGATCGCAGTGCCTCCTTTTTTAGTTCCTCCTGAGGCAAAAAACTGGAGTGGGTACATCCGGGAGCGGAGCCGGCCCATATCTGCTAGTAGCAGGTGGGTCTCCTGGAGCATAGCTACCGCCGCCTCTTCATCCTGGAGTTTTAACAGGATTGCTTTTTGTTTGGTGGAAGAGTTCAGCCCATTAACGTTAAGGGACAGGAGTCTTAGGATTTGGTGATCCGAGGTCAGGTCCCTCTTTGTCATTTGGGCCAAGGGGGTGGGGGGTTGAAAGAAGGTGGGTCAGCCGCCATTGTTGGTGTGCGCTAGAAGTATGTCATCCTGCACTTGGAGTTTTAACACGTGCCCCCAACGGGAGGCCGTAACTTTAACCAGTGGGTGGGCCGACATTGTGTGTGTGGACGCACCTTTGGCCTACTGGGCCAACTAGGAAATTGATGTGCTGTGCACTGTGGGTTTCCAAGAATTCGGAGTTGTAACTTTCCTTGGAATGGGCATGAACCGCGGGTACATCCCGCCGCCAATGCCGAGATACCTTTGTTTTGCAGTGAGATAATGGTTCCTCGTGCAGCAAGGCCAGGTGATCGGAGAGTGGGTATGATCTGAATCCATAGGTCGCAAACTTGTCATTGGCTACCTCATCCTATTATTCCGTTGTACCCTTGACCATGATGGCCACCTAGGCTTTGAAGATGGGGGCAGATCCGGGTCCACAGCTATCTCCGGGTTTGGCGAGGAGGTCTCCCTTGGTGAGGTTGGATGCATGAGTTCGTTTGCGTCCTCTATATGACTAATTCGTCGTACAGTGCCTTTGTAAGAGAATAACAAGGCTGTTGGGAATAGCCATCTGAATCGCACCTGTTGGTCTTGGAGAAAGAGTGCCAGTGGTCGGAGTGCTCTTCTTTTTTGGAGGGTGAGTATTGAGAGATCTTGGTAGATCTGAAGCGGAGTGCCCCGAAAAGAGATTTTGTCCTTAGCCCGGCTGATAGCTGAAATGGCCTCTTCAGTGGTGAAGAAATGTACCCTGGTAATGACATCTGGGGGGAGGGCCAAGTCCACTCCTCGGCGCGGGTGCAATCTGTGGGTACGGTCCAGCAGAAGCTGGGATTGGTCCATATCCAGGAGCAAGGCCTGGAAGAAGTTCCCTATGTATTCTGCCAAGTTTTTATCGGGAACCGAGGATGGAACGCCTCGGATTCGGAGGTTGTTGCGACGCAATCTATTTTCGTGGTCCTCCTGTTTGAACTTCAAAATCTCATTCTTATACTGTAAGGCTCTAATGGCGCGCTGGACTTCCCCAATGTGGCTGTGTGATCTTGTGAGCGATCTTCGATCTCTCCCAGCCTTTGCTCCACCTCCGTCACCCTTAGATCAGTTTGTTCTACTTTGGTGGTGAGTTCTGACAGGCAGGAGCGAAGTTCAGTTTTGATGTCAGCCATGAAAGCCACAAGGTCCTTTTTGGTAGCAAGGGCTTCACTGTCTTCTTGGAGTTTCTGTGGGGTAAGTTTAGGAGGGTCCTGCTTTTTCCCCTTGTCCCGTGTTGTGAACATGTTGGCTATGTCTGCGCTTTTACTGGCTTTCGTTAGTTTAGACATGATAGCTGCGTGGGGCGGCCACGCCAGGGGGGAGGCTGGTGCCCCCACAAGAGGTCCCTGGGCTGGTGGGAAGAGACTTGTGGAGGAATAATCACTGCAAGATCTCTGGTGAATTGGATACTGCAGATCTGTGCGTATTATTGAGCTGGACCGTTGAGAACTTCCAATGGTCACCCCTGTGACGCTCCTTTTTGTGCTGGAGAAAGGACCGAGGGCCAGCTCAGTTGCCCTGAGTCGGATTGGACTGCTGAGTGGATATGGGGGCCGGGGCGCCCCATGAAGCTTTCGGGAGGTGAGAGTTCGTGTTGGATTGGGCCTCGGCTGATAGGGTCCTTGGTCCGCTATGTTGGTTGGGGCAAACGTGGATTTGTTTTGGGCGTGATTTATTTCTCTGGTGAAAAGGGGATCCAGCCAATGCTATGTTAATATGGTGCCAGCAGTGTGTACCCCTTTTCATTCCGGGCCATTGTCAACAATCTATTGCACTGGGGAGGGTGGAAATGGTGGTGATTAGTGGCAGTGAGGCTCGTTTTTGGACTGCTACCAGCAATTCCTATAGATGGGGCATGTCCCTGTGCCTATGATGGCGGTTCGTGGGAATAGGACCAATTTTGAGCCCTAAAATGGCAATCTCCAGTAGTGGGAAGGGTGTTCAGGCCGGCGTTTCCAGGCTGCAGAGGATGATTGGCCCGGAGGGGGCACCCTGCCGGCACCTCAGAAGGGCTTCTTCTGTTGTAGGGCTCCCCCAGGGACGAGGCCCGATTGCGCGGTGGAATCAGGCGGGGGACCCCCACCTCACACCCTGCGCTCCGGGTGTTGCGCCTGTTGGGGGTTAGCTCCCACGTCCTTTCTTGAAGCGGGTTGGAGAGGCCCCCACCCGCATCATCCCTCGGCCATGAGGGGAGCCTTGTCCGACCAAGTTGGGGTTGCCGTACCTCTTCTTCTTCCTGGGAGTCATTTCCCCCACGCCGCTTGATTCCGGTCGTGATGCGAGAGCGGGAGGATCCCAGTTTTTGGTCCCCAAGCGGTTCCGGCTGCTGCATCACCCGCTCAGAGGTCGAGGTAGGTCCTGCCACTCAGGGCGCCCACAAGATGCAGGGTGCCAGTCCGCCTTTCTTCTCCGGGCTCCCAGGTCTTTCCACCTGCGTACCACAGTGGGGTCTGCCTCCCTCTTCCAGGGTCCTGCGCGCCCGCCATCTTATTTTTTTTGCCGGCGCTGGGTGCTGGTCTTTGGATGCCAAATTCGGGCAGAACGCTCCAGCGTTAGCCTTTGATATTCAGCCCAGTTGTGCACTGGAGGTTCCGACCACCTTGGCTGGTGTTAGTGTCCAAATTAGCTTACGGGAACTGCATGATTTCACGGCGGCGGGCCATCCACGGGCGGCTTTAAAGGAGCGACCACATCGAAGGCGCTCCAAGCCACGCCCCGGCAGGACCACCATTTTAAGCATTGCCCCTCTACCCATCATCGCCAGGGGGAGCTTCACCCAAAACCTCATACTATTTTCAATCTGCTGGATAGCCTTCTCTGTATTGTATTTGTGCTCCACTTCCACCGTATGGTATATGTCTATCCTAAGATAGCGAAACGTGCTAACCTCCCATGGTATCTGGAGGATCGGTAGTTGCTCCAGCGGGATCTCTTTGTACCGTCCTAGTGGAAATACACAAGACTTTTTGGGATTCATAGCTATACCCGAAAGCTTTGCAAATCGTTCCATCACCTCCAGGATATACTGGAGATTTTCTTCAGGGTAGCGTAGATACAACATGTCGTCGGCAAATAGGGAAATTAAATGCGGTTCCCCTTTTACGGTGATTCCTATTGTATCATACTGCTGTCTCAGGTATATCGCCAAAGGCTCTAAGGCCAGAATGTACAGCTGTCACGACCCTCAGCCCTGATCTCCACTGGCAAGCCCATTGGCCAAGTGTAATCAGGACTCGAATATCAAATTAGGCCTGGCATTCACGTCTCGGGCCCTCTTGGGGCCAGGCTCATACACAGTGAAAGACATCTGCTCAGGGAACCACTTTTATTTAGGCTTTCATCCAACATGGAGGCATCCACATAGCTTGATTCCTAAGAACCAAGCTATGCGGTATAGTGTTTTGGGTGTGGTTGCCTAGGGACTACTTTACCTGGACTACTTTGCAGAGGCTATTGAAACCACACCCGAACAAGACAACACGCTTCGCGTTACTTTGCAGCTAGCAACGTGACGCTCACCATGTCCAGCTTACTCACGAGCCAGGGAAATCGGAACCTGCAGAAAGACAAAAGAACATCGTTAGCAGCAGCATCTTACCTGCGATCTCCATCCTTCACTGCTCGCAGCTCCTGGGTAGCTCCATTGGATCTGCACTCTGCCCGGACCAAAGGACCTGAAAAGGAAGAAAAGACATAATTAAAGGAGGTATTAGAGACATTTCAACCACGAATTGCTTAAAAGACTTACCTGGCTGATCGCCTTTCGGCTGGCATCGCTCCGGGAACCCACACGCGCTAGGAGCACACCGCGACCTACGAAAAAGGGAGAAAACACAGGTCAGCGAAGACCAGACATTGCAGCGCTGCGCAAAGCGCTTACTTACCACAGCTTAGCCAGATCGCCACGTGGATGCTCCGCACATCTAAGGGAGATAAAAAGAGACATTATCAAACAGAGAAAGGCCTGCAAGAATAACAACTCAATAAACAGCAATAAGGCCTACCTGAAAGACATTACTTGGGCTGCTGTCAGTGAAGTAACCGGACCGCACATGCCCACGAAAGACAACGCGCCCCTGCCCAGAAAGCAGGACGGAGAGCACGCCAACTTCTACAACAAGGTGAAAAGAGGGGCCACAGGGGCTGAAGTCATATGGAGGAGGGGGGAAAACATACCTTGGTCGGCCAGTCCTAAACACAGTCCTCCTGTATTTCCATGCGGAACTTCCACCGAGAACCATACCAGGGAATCGCTGAGAAGGATACCAGCGACCAACTGGCTGGGTGGCGTCCCCGTGGATACCAGGTGAGTGTAGCAACATGGGTGACCATGGGCATCCCTGTCTGGTTCCTCTGCTAAGTTGCCACCTTGCAGATATAACTGCCCCTGTCTTCACTCTAGCCAGCGGTGCACTATATAGTAATTTGTCCCATTTAAGATACCCCGACCCTATTCCATAGCTTGTCAGAGTAGCCAGGAGCCATGGCCACTTGACCGAATCATAGGCCTTTATGGCATCCAGCGACACTATTGCCATCTCACCCGTCTCCCCTTCAGCATATTTAATGACTCGGTGGAGTCGGCAAAGATTACTGGATATGTTCCTGTTGGGGGACATAACCAGTTTGATCGGGGTGTATTAATTTGTTAACAACTTTCCGCATTCTATTTGCCAAGGCCGCCGTCAATATTTTGCTATCCTGGTTCAACATCGACAGAGGTCTGTAGGAGCCACACTCACAACCAGGTTTATTAGGTTTGGGGAGCGGAATGAGGATCGCCTCTCTCAGGGACTCTGGCAACCTTCCAATCTCATATGCTTCATTGAGCATCTCCAAGAGCAGGGAGGGGAGTACTTTGTTCTTATACATCTTATAAAATTCACTCGGGAGTCCGTCGGACCCCGGGGTCTTACTAGTGGGTAACTGTCTCACCACTTCCTCTAGAGTAGTTGGTGCATCTAGCTCCTCTCGCTCTGCAGCGCCAATCTGCTGCAATCCTATATCCTCTAAAGTTTTGCTTATTTCCTTGTTATCACTTTCCTCTGCATCCCCAAATAGGATGCGATAGTAATCTACAAATTCTTGGTTCACTCCGTCCTGGGTGTGTGCTATGCTTCCATCTTCTCTCGATATCGTTCTGATAACTGATCTGGGAGTCTCGCTTTTGAATAGCCTTGCCAAAACTCTCCGTGGTTTGTCCCCTCCTGCTTGCTGTCGCTCTATGTATTTTTTGTAATTAAGATTGCACAGCCTTTCCCAGAGTCCCACACATTTCTGCTGCAGCCTGAGTATTTCATCATTATCGTCTTTAGTGCTACCATCTGTTTTCAATGCCCTTTCTAGCTCAGTTTCCGCTTCTTGTAGTTCTGCCAGAATCCCACCTTGTAGCCCTTTGGACTTGGGTATGGCTGCCCCCCTCACTACTACTTTGAACTCAAACAAACCAATAAGGACAGTAAATGCTAAATTGCTGTGAAGTAATGTGAAATCAAACCAGATTTTTAGAAGACTAAAATGTCAAAACAATACGTTACAGCTGTACTACTGTGTTTTACATTGAACCATTTTTGTCAATCTGAATTTGTTTTGTTAATCTCTTTTATTATTATTGTTTAATTACCCAATAATCCTCCCCGACTCCAACCCCCAATCTCAGTTAATTTTTTTGTTTATGTTCATTTACTCACTTTTCTGTGTTAATCATACAATGTATACTTAATGAATTATCCGTATCAATAGCCCTGATTTGAAAAAGGCTTTCAGTAGCCGAAACACGTGTCATCACTAGGGGTGTGAAATTAAAATGCATGGCACTAAAAAATATGGCGCATTCCTTGATTTCTGAGTGTACATAAACATTCTTGCAAAACCATGTTTTCAACATAATTTGTTGTCTTGTCCTTCTTCCCCCTCCGGCAGACCGACCACTCGTATGTTGTTGCGCCTAGCTCTTCCTTCCGCTTCCTCTGCTCGATTCTCCAGGTTAGCTACCTGCTGCTTCAATACGTGGACTGCCTTATCATTGGCCGTGCTAGTGTCTGAGTTGATTTTCACCGCACTCTCCAGACCGCTAGTCCTCGCCGACAGCGCTCACATCTTGCCTCAATAGGTTGACCTCCACTCCAACCGCATCTATTTTTGTTTTAATTGCAGTCCTCAGTTCTGCCATCGTCGTCCCCCACGAGGCCTTCAGTTCCGTTATGGCTGTTAGGATCATGTGGTTTTCGCTTGGCGCTGCTGCCCCTGTGGATGCAGCAGCTCCACTTTGCGTTTGAGTGGTGGGGGACTGCTGCGGTTTAGCAAAAATGTCCATTGTGGGCTGCTTGCCCTTGGCCTTGCCTCCTCTCTCAGACATATCCGTGTTGTTATTAGCTCTCCCGTCTGATGTGCTAGCAATGGTCAGTCTGCACCACTTCGTGGTTCCTCTTCTGGTTGTAGGTTTCATGTGTTGTGGCCCATCACAATTCCCATGTTGTCTCAGTATGCGCATGGGAAATGTCTCCGGCGCACCTTCGTTGTCTAGGGGCGCCCTTAGTCTTTCAATCAATAAGTTAGCTCCCCGATCCGCAGCTAGCGCTCTACTTCACTGGTTCATGGGTTGCTCTGGTTGTCTCCGCCCGCCCGTGGCCTCAGTGCCTTCCGTTAGTTGTGAGGAATCACCCTCAATGTGCTGCCTCCGGCCCCCAGGTGCTCTGGGAGCCACCTCCACCTTGTGCTTTATGCTTGCATGTCCGTGCCCATGCTGTCATTTACATTTGGCAGCTTCTTGGCAATATGCGCTTGGGGCAGTGCCACCATCTCGGAGGTTATACTGCTGTTGCCACTAACCTGCGGGCTACTGTCCAGCCCTTAACGTCACCCTCTGGTGCTTCTATGCCACGGGAAGGGGGACCACCTCTGCACGGGTGTCCCACAATATCGCATTAGTGTCTGCCCCTTCCGGCACTTTGACTGAGTTAGGTAGCAGGAAGCAGTAATTTCGTTCTCATCTATTCTATTCCACCGTCCGTCTTGCCTGCAGCCAGTTTCATATAGTGCCCTGCACCCAGTCCTCCTTTGCCTGCATTTGTAAGGGCTTATGTAGTTAAGTGTTCACTTTTGCGGGTGCATGTGGCCCGGAGAGTGCCCTCTTGATCTGGCCCCCCCCCTTCCAACGTGTGCCTCAGGTTCCCTCTGTCTATCCTCGCCGCAATGCCCACACACTGCAGCTTTCGCATACAGCTGCGTGGGCCTGCCCAGCACCTTATTGCTCTGCGTTATGCAGTCTCCTCTATCTCCACTGGCAAAGGCGTCCCTGGGCTTCTCCTCCTTTCGTTTCTGTTGCAAGCCCATATCGCCTGCAGCAGTCCGCCACTGTAATTGTTTCTACAAGTTTGTATCAGTCTTTCCGAATGTTGCTATATTTATGACAGGCCCGGCCCACTCGCTCGAGTTCCCCTGCTTCGCCGGCTTGTTCCGCGTGCCCCACACTACACGTTGCAGTACAGTGCTGCCATCGGGTGCGTCGGAAATTTCCTTTGTTCTGTCTCCTCTGCCATCTTGTCCTCGCTTGAAACGGGTCGGGTCTCTGCGCTTCAGAAGCCCTATCTCTGGGCTTGTGTCAGCTGAAGCCCTCTGTTCGCTCATTCTATGGGCCTCATGTTCATACCGCTGCATGTCTCTTCCAGTTGGTTATGGGGTTCAGTTTCAATCTTGTGCTGCCAGATCGTCGTCGGATGTCCATGAGCTCACGGTAAGAGCTGCCTACACCATGGCTGCCCCATGGTGCAAGTCCATACATAATCAATTCTGGAGACCGTTCGGTTCACGTGTGAGTAGAAGGTATAGCCCTTTTCTTCTCCCTTAATAGTAAGCCATACATATACTAATGATAGATCTGCACATTTCTTTTGTAGGGCTTCTGATGGGGAGGGTGCATTCTATCTTGTGAGCTTGCTATGGTCCCTTTCCGTGTTACACGCTTTATTAAGACCTCCTATTAACAATAGTTCTCCTTCTATAAATACATCTCGTTGCCCATCGTATGTTTCAGAAAGACGTCCTGATTTGTGTTCGGAGCATAAATTGCTGCTACTGTTATTTTGAACGCCCTCCTTGTGAAGCTTGGTACGAACAACTTGGAGCTTGAAGCCTTGTTTTATTGCTATCAGCACACCTGCAACTTTATGCTTAGTTGTTGCCAGTATAATGGTAGGGTAAGGCCAAAGACAGAGTTTGCCTTTGTTAGCCTTCCGGATATGAGTTGCTTGCAGCGCCACCAAATCAGGTTGGTGAAGCCTCAAGGAGTCTACTTTTCTCAGTTTCTGCGGGTTGTTAAGCACCTTCACATTTCATGTTGAACATCTGATTTGTGCTAAGTATAAATATAGAAAGAAGGCTGGGAATTGCAGACACTTTTCAAACACAACAACAATGCATTTTCCTTGCAAAATGGGTATCCCCCCCCCCTTACTAATATTACGCCCTCCCCAACCTTTTGGGCCAGGTGCCTTCCCCACAGGCATGGTAAACTTTGTCCCCCACACCGCTCTTAAATTCCCCTGACCGAATCCCTGGTGTGAGACACGGTACCTATTTTATCCCGAGGCCTCTTCCCCCGGCTGTGAAACATCCTTTATCCCAGGGTTAAGTGCAAGGGTCCTACCTCCCCCATCTGTTACCCGAATAGATAAAATCCAAGAAGTCGCTCACCATCCAATCTATTGTTGTGTTTTCTTTAACCAAGTCTGTACTGCAAATAGGAAGTTGGTGCGGTCATGACGTTGGTTTCCTGCTAAGTACCTGATTTAGATGTTGGCCCTCTAAGTCGAGTTCTCCGATCTTCTTTTTGTGTTCCCCCTGCCGCTCCTCTTTTGTCGATCCTTGGAAGTCCATTCCCCTGTCTTTGAGAGCGAGGAGTGAGGCACTGATAATTCTTGAGCACCTTCCGCGAAGCTAACCTGAGCGTCCTCACTGATATGTAATATTGCCATGTGGCCTCTCTGGAAGTGATCCTTTGTTGTCTCTCATCCTTGTTGAAGATTAGGCCAAAGGGAAAAGTCCATCTGTACCTGATGACTTGTGATTGGAGAGTCTTAACAAGTGGGAGCATATTTCCTACGCTTTTGGAGAGTGAGCCTTGATGGGTCCTGGTAAAGCTGGATCTCAGATCCATTATGTGTAATCGTCGTTGCTACTCTTGCCTCCCTTCATATTTGCTCTTTTTGCGAGTAATTTGCACAGGCTGCCAGCATGTCCCGAGGGCGGGGGACTGGTTCTGATCTCTTGGGGCCTGTTCTTTGTACCCTATCCAGTTGAATTTTGGAGGGATCTCTTTTGTGTTCTGAGATCTGCAAATATGTTAGACCGTCTCTTTCAGCTCTGGGTCTAGTACTGCTTCCGGTAGGTTTTTTATGCAAATGTTGGAACGCCGGGAGCGGTTCTTCAAGTCCTCATATTGCAATTCCAAATTGAATGTTTTTCTAGACAATTCTTCTAGAGCAATTTCATCTTGCATGCTCTCCTCAGTCAGTTCTTGAATTGCACTTTCGTTGATATCAACCCTTTAAGCCAGCGTTTATATTTCTTTGCTGAAGTCCGCTAGCGATCCTCTGATTTCAGAGGTAAATGTGGAGAACTGTAGCTGGAAGGAGGAGGTACATTTCTCTTGGAACCCTGGAAAGCTATTGAGAAATTCATCTTTTGGATGCTGCCATGTTCGGTGCTAATATTGAATTGCCGGTGTCTCGTGTGGTGTTGTTTTGCTCTGCGGTCCAGTAGGGCTTTTACTTTTCGGCCAAAGTGAGTCCAAGGGTTTTGCTTGTTTCTGTTGCAGGTCCAATGATTGTGTGATTTTCTTCCTGGTGCCTGATATCAGTCTTTATTTATGAATGGATACTGTAAGTATACTAACAAGGCAGTCAGTCTGTTATTCCCAAAGGTTTATTACCAAACCCTGTGTTGTATTGCTGCCGCCCTAGATGCTGTGGCAGTAAAAAAGATCAGACCTGCCTCCTGAATTGCTGCGGTGCTTTGTTGCGTTGTGTTTTTCTCCCCCACTGATAACTCTTCTGTCATGTAAATTGCCTCCTTAACCTACCGTGGCAGTTTGGTGTGTGTTTGCCACTGTTCAAGGTCTAAAGAGCTCCGGGCGCTCTGTGATCTAAGCGGAGATTACCTTAACCTATGGATAATCAACTTTAAATTATGCGTGCTGTATTCCGGGCGGTTACAGGTCATTTGGTCGAAAATAAATGGTTGACCGGACAAATGGTCAACGCAATTTGGTCGAAAGACAAATGGTCGAATTTTTTTTTGTTTTTTAGTATTTTCACATTTTTTTTTTTTTGAGGGGGGGGTCCTCCCCCTCCCCCCCCCTTTTTTGGGTAAAAAACACTTTTTTTTCCTAAACGTAAACCTGAAAAATAAATATATAAATTTTAAAAAATTCGACCATTTGTCTTTGAACCAAATTACGTCGACCATTTGTCTGTCGACCAAATGACTGGACACCGTCCGGGCCGCATTTCCCATGTGTGCTGTGTCGTGAAGTATTCCACCCATTCTGCATTTGTAGCTATATTGATTTCACAGCAGGGGGTGCTTTTCTCAAGTTGCAGTGGGTCTACCGCTGAGCTGCTACAGTCCTGCTTGTCCCTCGGTTATTAATTCATGCTGCGGCGACTGCCATAACCGGAGCAGGTAGGGGTGGGGCCTGCGAATGGCGTTCCTTCTCCACGTCGGGATCTCCGCCGGCTTGTGTAGCCACAGGGGTGCAGAATCGTTGCCAACCCGATTTGGAGCCTCTTTGTCTCGGGGGAGGTGTGGTTGGTGGGGGGGGGACCTTGTTCACTTATCCTGGTTTCAATCTTCTTTGGACGGAGCATTCCCCGGCACATCCACTCTATCCGGTCGTCATCTTGAAATCCTACATGTGTCTTTTAAGTCACTTGGTTGTTAACAAATACACCATGTAGCAAGATGACTCTTTGACATTTAGAAAGGCAGGTTTCACTTTTAACAGGGTTTGCCTTTTGGCTTGGGTAATGCTTGTTGTTGTTTTCAAACTCTTCACTTCGGAAAAATGAAAAGAATCTCTCTTCTAGATACAGCGTCGGATTCAGATTTTCAGACAAATACAATTGGGCACACACGGCCTCTTTAAGGTAGATTTCTGGGTTTAAAGATAAAGAGAAAATTGTATCCCGCTTGTAACTGCACAGGAGAAGTTCTGACTTTGGGGAATTACAATTAGGCACACGCAATCTCGTTTGATGCAGTTCTCAGTCTGTATAATTTATAACTCCTATAGTTTTGAGTATACGGTAATGGTGTAGAAAGAGTTCCCTCTTGTAATTAGGGACACGCGACCACTCCGGTTTATAGTAACAGGCTTTAAACCCTTCAACAATGGTGTTCAGTGGCTTTAGCTTCTTACGCAGTGTTCGATCTTTAACTGGATATGCAAGGATTACATTTGTCTGCCCCACCCCCTCAAAGCCCCCCATGTGATCCTCCCGCAGTACACCACCCCCAGGGTCAGGAAGCGTCTGAATTTCCCTGGCCACACGAGGAGGGTCCCAGACCAGTTTTCTGGGAAGAATCATCTCTGATTATTCACATAACCCGTGGGTCCCAGACCCTCTTCTCAAGGTTATGTCTCTAAATCGGCCTGGTTCATTATCCTGTCAGGCACTGTTTCTCTGTCCTCTTGGATTCTTTTAAGTACTGGTACGTGGAAGATGACGATTCTTGTACTCTGCTTTCAACGACTGGTTTTACCCTGGGGATTTCTCTTTCGCCCCGACTTGGATCACCTTCACCCTTCAGGGTCTCAACAGGGGCGTTTCTTTATCCCTGCCTTATAGAGCATTTCCTAGTGCATTAGCGCAGTTCTCTGTATGGATTCTCTCAACCCCAGGGGTGTGCTCCTTACCCCTGCTCTGCTGGTAGCTTCTCTCCCCAGCTCCCAGCTTCTCTGGTTTTCCCTGGCCTTTGGAAGTCGTTCAGTGGTCCGACAGCTGGAGTTCCCTCACGGCTCGCTGCCGATACCCATTTCTCCCGCTGTGATCCCTGAATCTCAGCTCAGTACTCTGCTGGGAAGCACCTGCTGTCTGGTCAGCGTCCCGGTCTCCTTCGGGCTCCGTTTTCCCCACAGCAAATCCCTTCAGCTCACTGTTCCTCCAGGGAGGATCAGACAATGAGAGAAGTCCTCCCCCCACCCCCTTTTAAAAAAAATCTTTCGCTGGCTTGTGTGTGTGGTTGAGGGCTAGTACGTTTGCCTTGGTTCTGCGGCAGGCTCTTCTATCCTCTTTTCTTCTTCATGCCAGTACTTTCATAACCATATTTTCCCAGGTTTTTCCTTACTCTTCCTTGTCACAGTATGATTTTCTATCATAATATAGACTGGTCTGCTCTGCATAAAGTAACTATGTAGAAAGAGGAGGTAATGATGATGGGGGTGTTTTGGCCCTAATGGTGTGGGGGAATGTGTTTTTGAGGGGGAGTTTGGAAGTTGTTATACCTCATCCTCCTTTCCTCCACAGACTGAGTCCTCTCACATGGGATTCTTCAGCTGAGTAGCACCCCCAGGGACACTATCGGGTAACAGCCTCACCTCCCTGGCCGCATGGGAAGGCTCCACCCTAGAGGAACTGACCACACCAAGGGGGACGGACGCGACTTCCCCAACCCCACCAAAGAGCCAACTGATTCTGCACCTTCAAATACATTCCTCATTGGATTTTGTTGCCTCACTAGTGCTCTTCCCGCTATTTGAGTGCTAGGGTGGGATAATATTTTGTCTTTGTGTCTTCCATAAAATTATGACTTCCCCAAACGTTAGGATGGAAAATCTGGATTCTATGGCAAGACCAGATGCGTGTATTATGCTCTTCTGAAGATTATGCACCAAAAACGAATCCACCGGGTTAAGCAGCTTAAAGACTGATTTGCTTGACCAATCCATTGTTTTCAGGATATCAGCTAATGAAGCCCAGTGTCCGAATGCTTTCGAGCCCAAAAGCCCCCTGAGCGCCTTGGGCTCCATAATCTACTGTATGTACGCACGCTTGCTACATGCACTACTAAAACCACCTGGCTTTGGTTTCTGAGGTCCCTACTTTGTAGGGCCACCTTACTCTAATGTGCAACTTATATTGCCACTTTTTACACTGATGGGTAAATGTCTAAGGAAAGCTTGGGCGGTTGCAGAAAGGCTGGGTTCATTATAGATTTATTTTCTATCTTAGTCGATATACGGAAAACATGATGCCTCCGGGTAAAAGGCTCTTGCTCCCTGTGTTTAGAGCTCTGATGTCATAAATCCACTGACTGGAGATCAGATACAGTAACACTGTAACTTTCTTTGATCATGCTTTCGTAGACAGGCTTTCATTATTTGCTACTAGAAAAATCGGCAAAACCTTATTGACATTTCATAGCCTTGAGTAATTTGGAACTGGTAACCCAACTTCTTTCTATAGCTCACACCCTACTGGTGCCCTGTCCACCGCCACCCCCAGCTTGCCTCTTTATTTGGCTCTTGCTTGACTCTGTCCTGCCAGACATTTTGCATGCACCTAAACCTCCTGGTTGCAGATTTGGTTCTTGCTAGACCTTCTGTTGCTATACCTCTGCCTGACTGTTAACTTTTACACTGCCTCTGGAGCTTGCCTTTTTATACTTTAACTCTCCGCTCAGTTTTTTCCCTTTCCGTTTTTACCCTCCAAGTCACGTTCATCCCCTTAGGACTGGGCTCCCTATTTGAACCCGCCGAACTGAAGATTTGGGTTAAACATTCCAAACACGTTTTTTTGATTATTTTTTCATGGATTCAAGACTCTTAGATTCTTGACTCCTGCACTGTCAAACTTTACTTCCTCCCATCCTGTAGTTTCTGTCCTGTGTTCAGGCCCGCCCCTTTGCAAGCATATTTCTCTTAATGCACCCTCCATGTGCTCTCATGTGGGCTACCTGGTCTTTAGGGTCAGGCCTAGGGTGGATTGGGTACAGTTGGGTATCACTCCTGCTTCTTCCTGTTCCCCTTAAGGTATGTTGGCAACTACACTCATATCTATCTCTCTAATGGTGTGTGCGTGCACACACACACACACCTTCTCCCTTCCATCCTCTCCCTCACCCTCTGTCTCACCCTCTTTCCTCTCGTCTCTCCCCCTCTCATCTCTCCCCTTATCTCTCTCTTCCCTCTCCTCTCTTCCCTCTCCTCTCTTCCCCCCTCTCCTCTGTTCCCCCCTCTCCTCTCTTCCCCCCTCTCCTCTCTTCCCCCCTCTCCTCTCTTCCCCCCTCTCTCACTTATCCCTTCTCATCTCTCCTCTCTCGTCCCTTCTCATCTTTCCTCTCTCTCGTCCCTTCTCATCTCTCCTCTCACTCGTCCCTTCTCATCTCCTCTCACTCGTCCCTTCTCATCTCTCTCGTCCCTCTCACTCCCAAAGTACTTGGAGTTCTTCTATTACGCCATGGTCTACTGTGATAACTCACCAAGTTGCCAAACAGCCTGCTAACCTACTCTGGCATCGTGCAGAGACCCTTGACGTTCACCTTCACTAGGAGTTTAAACAGTCTTTTCCTTTGGATTGGAAGAAGGGATTTGCAAAAAACCCAGGAGAAAATTCTTTCCTCTGCTAACTCTCGGCATTCCTTAGCACTGCTCACGGTTTTCTGTCTCCAGAAATATTTTAGAACAGCCCAGTCTCCTCCTCTCTGCTGAACCTGTGCAGGTGGCACTCCCAGAAATGTAGATGGCACTTTGGGACCATCAGGCCTTGACCTGGACACCCACTGGCACCCCACTCTCCTTAACTTCTTTGGCCTGCTTCAAGATTTTAACGAGCAGCTCCACATTGTCTAGATGCTTGTTTTAGGACGATCTGCAGGACCAGCCAATCGCTTTCATTCATGTTCTTCCTGTATTTGCCCATAAAAGTAAATGTGTGGGGATCAAGGTCTGGGGGTTTGGATCTTCATTTCTATCCGCGTACGAGGGCACTCTGCATAGATGCTACACACAGATTAACGCTCACACAAAATGCACAATCGCTCAAGCATGGCTACAGAAAACAGATTGGAGGAAACCAGGTCTGTGCACCTACTCTAGATGGGATAATATGATTTAGAAGATACAAGGCAGGTGTGCATTTCTGAATATTGAGATTAAGAAAGGACAATGGCTTTCGTACGTTACCATTAGAGCTCCATGCACATATCATTTTTGTGGTGTAGGATTTGTTAGTGGTCCGTATTCTATACAAAACGGCACTATAGCCAGTTAAAACGGGAGAGCGGGTGTTTTTTTAAAAGCATAGTCTGGTGTGTGTGTTCGTTTTCTACCTCGCCCTCTCCCAGTAACGTTTGTCTCCCCTGTTCCTACCGCTGCATTGGATTCCATGTAAAGTATATGGTTGCATCCGGAGCAGGACATTTCGGCGCGGGCCGATTTGGCGCAGCTGGTTCGTCGCAGGAGTCGGTTCGGCAGCGGCGACCCGCGCTGAACTTGCCGCACCGAAATTAAAGGATTCAGAGCTGGGTGCTACAGAGGGGAGGAAGGGCAAACACTTTGCCTTTCCGCCCCTCTGGATGTCTTTCCTTCCTTCTCGACTTATATTGTTGCTCTTTTGCCTACCCACCATTATCCCCTCCTTTTAGTTGTATTTCTATCTTTCTTTTTGTCCCTTCTAGTTTTTTTCTGTTTAGCAAGGCAAGCAAGTCCCTAAAGTGTGCCACTAATTACTAGAGAGGAGGCGCAACGTGTCACATGGTGGCGATAGATGGATGACGTGGACGTTACGGTGGCAGCTAATTTTATACACAGGCTTAGCCAAATGATTGATTCGATCAGCAGTAGAACAGGTTTACTGTTATGCTACATGTAAAGTAACTCGAGGTGGAAATTCTACATTCAAATAAAGTCCGTTCTTTTGTCACTTTGAATCGTTATCACAAAATTGAAGCCCTGCAATTTTACGGTGAAAATAATCCTGCCAGCATGCCCGTGCCAGGAAATGCCCCCCCCCACCGCCACCCTAAACCCCATTAACCAGCAGTAGCCACAACTCCCATGCCAAAACATCCCAATGCCAAAACCTCCCCATCGTTGCATCAGCTGTCTGACCTGTGGACCACATGCTTACCTGGAATCCACTGCAGCAGTTGCCCGCACCCCTTCATCCCCCATAGTATGCCTCAATGGCAGCTGGAAATCACCCACTACATATGCGGTCTGCGAGTTAAACACCTATGCCCCCCTCTGTAATAGTGCTTGGGAAGGGGGTGAATGGGATTAAGACATCTGAATCTTGGAGGCTCATAGTATTGGGGGTTTAAATTAGTTGGCCATAGTCACACTATTGGGTGATGCATCTGGGATTTGAGCCGCCACAGCAATTTCAATACTTGATCACATTGTTTCCCAGGTCTTGTGTAGGTTAAAACTAAAATAATATAATTTTTTGTAAACCTGACTTTGAAATGAACCAACATGACATTTCTTTCAAAAGTAAATCCTTATAGAAGCATGTATTGTGAACGGAGCCTTTCTCCATCATATAGAAATCTATACTTATCAGTATCCTAGTTGGTTTGAGACTAAAAATAGCTTTGGGGTTTTAGTACTGCATATTAAAGATTTAAGTAAACTGATATATACGTTCACTTTTTTTGTCTTTATTTGACACAGAATTACAAATTGCGATTTATGATATGAAGAACAACATTTAAAATTATTTTCTTTTTCTGTCAAATAAACTGACCTGCAAACAAACATGCAGCAGCTTTTTGCCATTTTGTTGTCTCTCCTGTCAAATGACATACATGAAAAAGGAAGCAGGAACTAGGCTAAGGAAGGTCACCATGATATAAGAAGGCAGAGCTTTGTTTGAACTAAAGCACATTAAATAAATAATTTTTCACATATCAAATATATAAATACACCAATACAAACAATACAACACAGCATAACACTGAAGTCATCAATGGATACAATACATAATAAAATTATCAAATAAGTTACACAAAATAAATCATTACATTTTCATAACGCCCATAAAACAGCAAAACAGATAAGCAAGTCTTAGGATAGCTTCGCACCAAGTTCAAATGGGTCAGCAGAATTTTAATTTCCACCCTACAATAAAACCAACATCAGTCCACTATAGTGACTGGGCGGACAGCAGTTTGACATCAGTTTCCTTCACAAACGCCATCCAGACCTTAGCAAGAGCAATTGACCTTAACAGACTCCAACCTGAAATACCGTTCAACCAAAATTGATGGTGTTGGATTTCATCTAATTCTTCAGCAAATTGTGTGTTGTATTTAACATAGTATGTATACATATATTTACAAGCAGTAAGCACGTTTCGAGGGGATTGGGTCCTCCGACGTATTCCATATCTATGACCGGTAATGTCCACAGCTGTGCTGCTTCGGAAAATCGTCTGCGTCCTGCGTCGATGACGTTGATGCGCCGTCCCCGAGGACCTCCTCCGATGGACGACGTCACCCGATGTGATAAGTAGGACGCACGATGCCCGTAGTCTCAGTTCCGTTTTTTCCGCGAACGTGTTCGCTTCGTGAATCTCAGTACGCCTCGACTCTTTGGAGTTTGCTATATTCTTCTCGGTTCGTTGAATCGGTTCGGTTTTTGTGAAGATCTGTCCGTGGCGATGTCTACTTAGTCTTCAGCCCCACGTCCGGGCTTCAAGAAATGCGGGGACTGTGGGTCCAAGATAACGGTCACAGACTCACACAACGCCTGCCTCTGGTGCCTCGGGGAGGCCCACAATACGGACGACTGTGTCGCTAACGGCCAAGGCCTTGCGGGAACGCAAGAAGAAGCTGTCGGTAGGTCTTGTGTCTAAGCCCCGGAAGTCGAGGTCTACCGGGCTTTCGACGGATGACTCGAGAGGCGACTCTACGTGTCATCGTCGGAAGTCCAGTGGGTCTCCTTCCAGGAGTCGATCTCCCCACTCCTCCGCCTCTTCGAGGCATTCCAGGAAGCGCCTGCATCGGTCGCCTTCCCCGTCCTCTTCTGAGGACTCCGCCCGTCGGAGGGTCGCTTATCCCACCATGCAAGCGACACCTGAGGAATGGACTTCCTTCGGGAAGCAGATGTTAGCGATTCTTGCATCGCAGGGCACCGGTCTGTCCGCGCCTCCAAGTGGGGTCGGTCGGCACCGGTCGAGAGACACTGCTCGTACGCCTTCGGGCTCGGGTGGTCGGCACGTCTCGCGGGAAAGGTCCCGCTCGGACAAGGGTAGCCGTTCTCGCTATGCCCGTTCTAGGTCCCGGTCCTCGACGCGCCCGAGCCTGCGTGATCCTGTGCCGTCTTCAAAGAAGACGTCGACGCCTGTGGTGCCGAGGTTGTCGACGATTTCTCTCGAGGCTCCGCCTCCAAGGGGGTCGTTGATGCTGTCCGCGCCTAGGTTGTCGAGGGACACGCTCGGAGCTCCGGCTTCGAGGCCTGTGTCGACGCCGTTGATGCTGGCGGCGCTGCAGCTGACGTCGACGGCCATTCGCTCGACGCCGTTTCTGTCGAAAGCCGTCGCCGACTCGTTCGGCACACTCAACGCCTTTCGGTGTTGTCGGTGGGGCCCCGTGGCACAGGGTTTGCCCCTAGAAAGGCTCTGGCTAAGATCAGGCATAGCTTTGGTCCCCAGGTGTCTTCCTCTCACCGCCTGGAGTACATTTCAGAGGGTGATGAAGGCTTGGTTCCGGTTCCGGTACCAGATGAGCTTATCTCGGGCCATAGCCAGTTTGATGACCTGAGGCAGTCGCTGCATGATGCCAGTGAACTGGACACCTCTACGGAGGTGGAGGTTTGTAGGCCAGAGCCTGGCACTCATGCCAATTTTTCATATCGGCGCCTTGTCTCGGGTCACCGAGTACTTGGGTTGGTCGGCTCCCCAGGGGAGTTCGTTCAGGATGATCTCACGGACATCCTTGATCTTGGTCCCCCATGACCCCCCCGCCACTGACCCGGTATTGCCATTTCATATGGCTCTTCGGAGAAGGGTGGCGGCGGCATGGACTGCTCCAGAGAGTCTCCCGGCAGTGGGCAAGTCTTTGTCGTGAAATTACCGTCCAGCCAGTAGCGACCCCTGCTACTTGCCCAGGCACCCCACTCCGGAGAGTTTGGTGGTGCAGGCGGCTACGGCCCCGGCAAAGCAGGCGTTGTATCCTACCATCCCTCCGGATAGGGACGACAAACGTTTTGACGGCTGGGCGAAGAAAGTGTTTTCTTCAGGGGGTATGGCGCTTCAGGCAGCCAACTCCATATGTGCCTTGTCTTGTTGCACACGCCCTCTGTGGAACTGTGTTGCATTAGCGGCTGAACATATTCCCGAAGGGGACAAATGGGATGGTTTTCTTGCTATGGTTCAGGATGGCAAGGATGCCATGTGTGAGGCCGTTCAGTCGGGTTTGGACATGGCAGATTGTGTCAGCCGGTCCATGGCGGCGAGCACCGTAATACGCAGGTTTGCGTGGTTGCGGAAGTCTGGGTTTGCTCCTGATGTGCAGTCCCGGCTCCTCAACATGCCCTTTGACGGTGAACATCTTTTTGGCAGCAAGGCTGACTAGAGCCTTGAGAGGTTGCAGACCTCCAAAGCTGCAGCGAAGTCGTTGGGCGGTGCAGTTCGACAACCTCCGCCTTTTCGTCCTAGGGAACAACAACGGAGGGGAGGTTCCTTTCGCTATTACTTGTCCTTCAGTAAAGCGAGAGGAGCTAGCAGTCAAAGAGGCCACCGTAAGAGTGCCAGAGGTGGAAAACGGGGTACTCGAGGTGCCAAGGCCGCTCGGGCAGTTGCCTCTTTGCCCTCTGGCAATGCTGCAGCTGCTACCACTCAGTCATGAGGCCAGGTCCCATGGTTCGCCGGTTGGGGGAAGGCTGGTGCAGCATCTTGTAGAGTGGCGCGCCATTACTTCAGATGTGTGGGTTCTGGAGATCATAACCCACGGCTACTGTCTTCCCTTTCGGCAGAGGCCTCACGACAATCCACCTGGGAACCTCTCTTTGAAGAGTCCGGATCCGCTCCTTGCGCAGGAATTTCAAGCCCTGCTGGAGAAAGGTGCCATAGAACTGGTGCCTGTAGCGGAGAGGAACAAGGGATGGTATTCCCCCTTATTTTTTGATTTCGAAGAAAGACGCGGGATTGAGACCCATCATGGACTTGCGCGGTTTGAACAAACTCCTCAGGAAGGACAAATTGAAGATGGTTACTCTCTCTCAAGTCCTCCAGGCCCTTCAACTTCAGGACTGGTTGGTGTCTCTCGACCTCAAGGACGCTTACTTCCATGTGCCGATCCATCCCAAGCACAAGAATATACCTGAGGTTTACGGTTGGTGACTCGCACTTTCAGTTTCGGGTCCTGCCGTTCGGATTGACCTCCGCCCGAAGGGTTTTCACCAAGCTCATGGTGGTGGTGGCAGCGCATCTCAGGAAAGGGGGATTCACGTCTACCCCTACCTGGACGATTGGTTGATCAGGGGGAGCTCTCCCGAGCAAGTCCTGGATCATCTGTCCGTCACCTGCCACTCCCTTCACAAGCTGGGCTTCTCCCTCAATTTAAAGAAGTCCCATTTGACACCAACACAGCGGCTCCAGTACATCGGAGCAGTGCTCGACACATCCCTGGGGCAGTGTTTTCCTCCCCAGGTGAGGGCTCTTCACATTCAGCAGATGGTGCACAAGTTTCAACTTGCCCAGAATCTCCCAGCGTCCGAGTTCTTGAGACTGCTCGGCATCATGGCATCCTGCATTCTTCTGGTGCTGGAGGCTCGTCTGCAGATGAGATCTTTGCAGTGGGCACTCAAGCTCCAGTGGTCTCAGTCCTCCGGCAGGCTGTCAGACCCTGTTCAGGTACCGCCCTCGGTCGCCCAGGACCTTCTGTGGTAGGCCGTCGAAGGCAATCTGATGAAGGGGGGCCCCATTTTGGCTGCCCTGGCCGGAGGTGACGATCGTGACGGACGCATCCCTCACGGGATGGGGAGCTCATGCCAACGAGTTGACAGTCCGCTCTCGTTGGTCTCTGTCGGAGTCCAGACTCCATATCAATCTGTTGGAGCTGAGGGCCATCAGGCTAGCCCTGAAGGCTTTTCTGCCGACTGTGCGAGGAAAGAGTGTCCTGATTCTAACGGACAACACAGTGGCCATGCACTACCTCAACAAAAAGGTGGGGGGGGCAGGGTCACTTCCTCTGTGCAGGGAGGCGATGCAGCTCGAGTTCTGGGCCATCCAGCAGGAAGTTTCGATCTCGGCAGTTCATCTGGCCGGAGACAACGACGAGACGGCGGATGCTCTGAGCAGGCAGAGCACAATCTCTCACGAGTGGGAGCTGGCTCAGGAGATTCTCCTGGAGATCTTCACCCTTTGGGGGACCCCTCAAGTGGATCTGTTCGCCTCCAGTGTCAACCGGAAGTGCGAAAGGTTCTGCTCGCAGGAATTTCCTCCAAAAGGAGCCTTAGGAGACGCGTTCGTGGTGGAGTGGTCATTCCCACTGCTGTACGCGTTTCTTCCAGTCCCCGTCATCCCGCAAGTACTGCTGAGGTTACGGAGGTTCAGTTCCCGGTTGATCCTCATTGCTCCGGCGTGGGCCCAGAGGATGTGGTACCCGGACTTTCTCGACTTGTCCATCTGCCCTCAACGTCGTCTTCCCTACCGAGACGATCTGCTCTCACGGAAGGGGGAGGTCGGGTTCTCCATCAAGAGGTCAGATCCCTCAACCTTCACGCTTGGCTTCTGAAAGGTTGAGGTATAAGGATTGGGACCTCCCTGAAGATGTGATGGAGGTGTTGCTCTGGGCCAGGCGGCCGGCAACAAAGTCTCTGTACCGTTGCCGTTGGAGAAAGTTCTGCGACTGGTGCAGAGTTAAGAATGTGGATCCTTTTGAGTGTGACATTCCCGTGGTTCTGTCTTTTTTGCTTTCCTTGGCCCACAGGGGCTTGCAAGTGGGGACCATTAAAGGTTACCTGGCGGCGCTGTCCATCTTTAAGCGCTCGTCTGAAGAATGTTCCTATTTTAGGATTCCTTTAATTTCTCAGTTTTTGAAAGGGCTCACTAATGTATTTCCTCCGTCACCTTTTCTGGTGCCTGGTTGGGATTTGAACCTTGTTAAGTTTCTTATGGGTGCTCCGTTTGAGCCTTTGCATTCTTGCCCTTTGAGACTGTTAACTCTGAAAACTGTGTTTTTGGTTGCGGTTACTTACGCTCGCAGAATGAGTGAGTTACAGGCACTTTCAGTTAAGCCACCCTTCACTGTGTTTCAGGACAGGGTTGTCCTTCGATTCCGTCCTTCCTTTCTTCCGAAGTTGGTTTCGGAATTTCATTTGAGCCAGAAGGTTGTTCTTCCGGCGTTCTATCCTCCTCCACATCCTGGTAAGGAAGAGGAGAGGCTCCATAGGCTTGATCCTAGGAGAGAGTTGAGCTTTTATATTTCGCGCATGTCCCGGGTCAGAATGGATGATCAACTTTTCATTGGTTACGCTGGAAAGCGTTTGGGACAAGCTGTGACAAAACATACTTTGTCTTGTTGGATTATTTTAGCCATCTCCGAATGTTACCGCTTGGCGGGTAAGGTCCCTCCGGCTGGCTTGTGGGCCCATTCTACCAGGGGAGTGGCTGCGTCTACTGCCCTGCAGAGGGGTGTTCCTATTCGTCACATCTGTGATGCAGCCACCTGGGCTTCCGTACATACTTTTGTACGTCACTACTCCCTCGATTCCATCAGAGGGCAGGATCTGGCCTTTGGCAAGGCAGTCCTTTATTCTGCAATTTGATTGAGCATACTAAATTTGTGTTCTAAATTCTTTTCCCACCCCTTGCTTGGTACTGCTTTGGGAGTCTGTCATAGATATGGAATACGTCGGAGGACCCAATCCCCTCGAATTACAAGTTACTTTCTTACCTGGTAACGTTCTTTCGATGGGATGGTCCGACGATGTATTCCATATCGCTCCCTCCCTACCTTCCCCGCTGCAGAATTTCTTTTGTGATTGCAGCTTGCGTTCCGCAAGGCCTTGTGTGTCTGACTGGCAGAAAACTGGTGGCACACGTTCTGGGGGAAAAAACTACAACTGAGGCTACGGGCGTCGTGCGACCTACTTATCACATCGGGTGACGTCGGCCGTCGGAGGAGGTCCTCGGGGACGGCGCATCGACGTCATCGACGCAGGACGCAGACGCCAAAGATTTTCCGAAGCAGCACCGCTGTGGACATTACCTATCATAGATATGGAATACGTCGTCTGACCATCCCATCGAAAAAACTTTACCAGGTAAGAAAGTAACTTGTTTGTCTTTTTCATTGCAATGCTTTAGGGTCTCAACACAACCTACAACATCTATTTTCCTTCGGAATGCCCAACCACACCCCTTTAATTTCAAGGGCAGGCAACTTATTTAAATGCATTAGCATAAATATCCTTAAAATCGGGCAGGGAATTGTACAACATACTTCAGGGTTTTGCCAATAATAAGGGTCATTTTTAAGGGAACAAGCTTTTTTTTTTTTAAAATATATTTTTATTTTTATATATAAACCAAACAACAATACAACAGAACATAAATAAACACATTTAACAACAAAAGCACTGCAATCCCCATCCCTCCCCCCTATGACCCTGTATGGTGTCCGCCATCGGTATCCGCTGTGAACGGAGGGGCGTCATCGCTCTCAGATTCAATTGGAGCCGACCCCGTTCCAAACAGTTCGGCTATCATCAATTTCCATGCCGCGAGGGAGCACATTTCCTCCTCCTCCCCTGCAATACTGGTATCCCGCCACACCGCCGTCTCGGCCTCCGCCCATTTTTGGAGATCCCTCCACCAGACCTCCACTCGTGGCTTATGACACTCCTTCCATCCGATTGCAATCCTACGTTTAGCAAGCGCATAAGCCAAATCTTTCAATTTCTCAACATGTCTGAGTTTACGCGCTCTGGGATATCCCCCCAGTAAGCAGGCCCAGGCTGAATCCACTTTGAGCGTGATACCCTTCCCTGCCAGTTTCTGCGCCACTTCACCCCAGTAGCCTGCAATTACTGGGCACGCCCAGAACATGTGTATCATGTCTGCATTCTCCTCGTCACACTTGGGGCACGCCTGGCGTCCAACGTCCCGAAATTTGGATATTCTCAAGGGGGTCATGTATGCCCTGTGCATTATATAAAGCTGTATTTGCTTAAACCTGGCATTCCTCGATACTTTTTTATGATACCCCAAGGCACGCTCCCACAACCCATCTGCCATCGGGGCCCCCATCTCCGTTTCCCATTCCAGTCTCAAGTGCACTAAATCACTCCCAACTTTTGTCATCAACATCTCATACAACCTAGAGACCTCATGCCCGCCCTCCGATGTGTCTTATAGTATCTCCACCGTGGCGCCCGGTTCATCGGCCAAGGTAGTTTCAGGCCACCTACTCCGGATCTACTGCACTATCCTGTGATATGTCACATATTGACCCCTGTGCAATCCCGACCCTGCCTCTAGTTCTTCGAACTCCATGATGGTCCCATCCTGCCAAATATCTCCCATGGTGACCAACCCCACTGACTCCCAGTATGTCCGGATGATTGCTCTGAGCTGCCCGTCTCCCTTCGCCAGTGCGACCAATGGTAACTGCGGCACACACGGCAAAGGGTTACCCATCATCCGGCAGGCCCGTCTCCACATGTTCCGTCCCAAAACTAGCATTCTAGGCCGTTCCCTCATGCATGCATTAGTCACCCAAATCACCTCTCGCAGATAAAAAGGGGAACAATCCCTCCCAAACAGCCTGTGTTCAGGGGTCTCGTCGTCAGAGAGCCACCTGGACACATATTGCAGCTGCGCTGCCACATAATAGGCCTCAAAGTTCGGCAGTTTAACTCCGCCCTTCTCGTAGAAGTTCTGCAGCTTCCACAGTGCGACTCTGTTACGCGTGCCGTGCCACAGGAATTCCCTGCAAACACTATGTAGCCTCACAAAAAACTTCTTAGGAATCATGTAAGGGATGTTGTTAAAATAATGCAAAAGCCTGGGTAGTACCACCATTTTAAGCATAGCTCCCCGGCCCATCATCGCTAATGGCAATCTTTCCCAGAACCTCATGCATTTCTCGATCTTCCCCACAGCAAGTTCAGTGTTGTGCTTGTGTTCTTCCTCAGTCGTGTGATACACGTCAATTCCCAAGTATCGGAAAGAGCTCGTCGCCCACGGGATCTGCAACACTGGCAACCTCTCCACCGGAGTCCCCACATAGCCACCCAGCGGAAATAGAGTGGATTTCTGGGGGTTTACTGCTATACCGGACAACCAGGCATACCTCCCCATCACCTCTAAGACATACTGCAAATTTTCTTCTGGATATCTTAGGTATAGCAGCATATCATCTGCATACAGGGATATAAGGTGACACTCTCCTCCTACATCGATGCCGACCGGGTCATATTGCTGCCGGAGGTAAATTGCCAAGGGTTCTAGTGCCAGGATGTACAACATTGGGGACCAGGGACACCCCTGCCTAGTGCCTTTGCCCAACTGCCATCTCTCTGACACCACTGCACCCGTGCGGACCCTGGCCAGTGGTGCACTGTATAGCATCTCGGCCCACCTAACGTAACCTGATCCCATCCCATACCATCTCAGAGCCGCCAGCAGCCACGGCCACCGAACAGAGTCGAACGCTTTAACCGCGTCCAATGCCACTATCACCATTTCGCCGTCAATACTACATCCCCATTCGACCACCCTGTGGAGGCGTCTGTGGTTGTGAGTAATGTTCCTGTTTGGGACATAGCCCGTCTGGTCAGGGTGGATCAACTTGCTGATCACTCTCCGCATTCTAGTAGCCAGGACAGCTGTCAGGATCTTGCTGTCCTGGTACAGCATCGACAGGGGCCTGTAGGAGCCACAACCGTGTCCCGGTTTATTTGGCTTGGGGAGCGGTATTATAATCGCCTCCCTGAGTGACTCCGGCAGCCGTCCCACCTCGTACGCTTCGTTGAGCATTTCCAGCATGGGCGGGAGCACTTCCTCCGCATATACTTTATAAAATTCACTGGGGAACCCATCCGCCCCTGGGGCCTTGCTAGTGGGTAACTGCCTCACAATCTCCTTCAACTCTTCCAGGGTGATCGGAGCATCCAGCTCCTCTCGCTCCTCGTCACTGACCCTGGGCAAGCCTACGTCTTCCAGCACTTCGTCTATCTCCTCCTGGCTGCCCCCCTCACAATCTTCGTATAAGACCTTATAGTATTCCACGAATGCCCTGTTTACGCCTTCTTGGGTGTCCACCTCCTCACCCTTTTCATTGATTACCAATCTGATCGGGGATCGTGGAGTCTCGCTCTTGTACAGCCAAGCTAGGAGTCGGCCCGTTTTGTCTCCCCCCGCATGCAGTCTCTCAATATACTTTCTATAGTTCAGATTACAGAGCCTGTCCCAATGTTCCGCACACTTCTGTTGCAATTTGGAGACCGCCTCCGCATCTATCCCACCACCTTCCAGCTCTTCCTCCAGCTCAGTCTCAGCTCTATGCAGATCCGCCAGGACTCCCCCCATCAATCCCTTAGACTTCGCAATGGCGATCCCCCGCATTACGACCTTAAAGGCCTCCCATAAGGTGCCAGCCGACTTAACGCTACCTGTGTTCACCTCAAAATAAGCAGTTATCTCCTCCCTCATAGCCTCTCTGAAGGCAGGGTCCTTGAGCGCCTCCGCCCTGAGGCGCCATGTTGGTATACGCGCTCGTGGGGAATACAGCTGCCATCGCATGACCAGGGGCGAGTGGTCAGAGAGGACTCTCGCCCTGTAGTCTATATGGTCGCACTCCGCGACTATGTCCGGCGTGGCGGAAAAGTAATCAAGCCTCGTGTGCAGTAGATGCGGGGCCGAATAATGCGAGTATTGCCTCCTGCCCGGGTGTTTCACTCTCCACACATCTACCAGGCCAAAATCCGCCAGCAGCGTCTGCAATACCTTGGCCGCCGGACCGGGCTTAGCCATCTTGTCATCCGACCTATCCTCCCTGGGATTCAATACACAATTGAAATCGCCACCCCATATCACCGTACCCCCCATCCCGACACTGAGCTTAGTGCACAGCGTCCTAAAATATGTCGCCGTGTCCTGGTTAGGCGCATATGTGTTTACAATGCAGACTACTTTGTTCTCTACCAGCCCCCTCACCATAACCAACCTCCCATCCGCCTCCTCAATTAGCTTAAATGGGACATGTGGCGCCACCCACACCAGCACTCCTCTGGCATAGGCGGAGTATGTTGATCCTACCACTGTCCCCTTCCACTTCCTCCCTACCAGCTCCAGTTTCTCTCGCTTTAGATGTGTCTCCTGTAGCAGGGCTACGTCTATCTTTTGCCTCTTGAGATACAACATGACTTTATTTCGCTTCAGATAACTGTTAAGCCCTCTAACGTTCCACGTTAATATCCTGAGGTCTCCCATGGCCTATCAGTAGTTTCCACCCCCCATCCGAGGCAATCCCTCCCCACTTTGCGGACACCCAATCCCGATTTCACTCCCAGGCTCATACAAAAACTAAAACACCCCTAACCCAAACAACTGCCCAGCTCCATCCCTGGATCTCAGGCATCCCTGTGTTCGGTCCTCTCTGGGAAACCCAAATAGAGAACCCGACAGGGTGTCACCCCACTAACAGTGACTAAACTAAACACAAAAAAGGGGTGTAAAGAGCGGCCTCTGGAGGCTCCTCTCCCTCGCAACCATGTCCGTGCTCACGGACCATGTTTCATAACCACTGACGCGCACATGTTCTCCAGCGAGTTCAATGAATATATTCAAGTCCCAATGTTCGTAACCCGACCGGGCCCACAGCGTTACTTATCTCGTCTTTTTTTCGCCAGCCGTCTGAACATCTGGCTCCTGAGGGCAGTTTTGCGCATCCAGCCACTCCATGGCATCCTCCGGAGTGTCAAAGAACAGCAGCTTGCTCTGAAAGAAAACCTTCAGTTTGGCCGGATAGAGCAACATGTATTTAAACCCCGCTTCCCGCAATCTCCTCTTCACCGATCCAAAGTTCATACGACTGCGCTGTACCTGCAGGGTATAATCGGGATAGGCAGTTATGTTCGCCGCTCCTCGTTGTATTGTGCCTCCCTTGCGGAAGTGTTCAAGGATCCTTTCCCGGTCCCGGTAATTAAGGATCTTGGCAATCACCGGCCTGGGCGGGTTTCCCGGCGGTGGCTTCCTAGTTAAGGCCCTGTGCGCTCTCTCCACCGCAAAACCCTGCGACAGGGTGCCTCCTGTGATCTCCTGCAGTAGCATGTTCTCGATAAATTCCGTTGGATTATGGCCCTCAGTTCCCTCCGGCAGGCCCACGATACGGATGTTGTTCCTCCGGGCGCGTCCTTCTGCCTCCTCCGCCCTACTCTCTAAATTGCCCACACGTTGCACCAGGGCATGGAGTTCACGCTTATGCACAGCGCAGTCCGCCGCGGTGGGGCCCATTTCTTTTTCCAAAGTCTCCGTGCGCTCTGCCAGAGTACGCACGTCCTTCCTTAGGAGGTTCACGTCCTCCTGCACCGCCCCAACCTGGAGTTCCATTGCGGTCTTCAGTTCAGCCACAGCGAGCTGGAGCTTAGTCTCCCAGGTCGCTTTCAGGTCCGCGATCGCAGCGAGGACCTCCTGGTTCGCACCCCCGGCGGCCATTTCCTTGGCCTGAGTTTTATCTTTGCTTCTGGCTCCGTCTGGGCCGGGAGGCGTCTTAGCGTATTCGTCGAGCGTGGGCTGTTTGTTCTTCGCTCTCAGGAGCTTATTAGACATGTCTCCCGTCCTTCTATCCCCGCTCGGATCTGGGGCAGGGTGTCACAGTGCGTTCTTCGGGTGTCCCCTCGCTATCGCCACATCTCCGTCACGAAGTTACTTTGTCCTCCGGCTCCCCCGGCCATCTTGTCTACTACCTAGCTAGGCCAGGTCGCGTCTCACCCTTTGAAGCGCACTTTAGGCCATGAAGAGTCGGGGGCACAGTTTCAGGTCACACCGCACGCTCCCCTGCTATCCGCACGTCCGGTTACAAAGTACCTTCGGCCAGGCCCTGCTCCCTTCCCAGGTCCACGCGTCGGCCTCGCGGGCCCGGGTGTCCTTAATGACCACGATGCACCCGAGTCATGCTCCTTCACTACCACCACGCTCCAGTGCGATCGTCAGGCGCCCAGATCAATCACTCCTTTGTTCCTTCGTTAAGCGGCGGCGGCCATTTTCTCGTTCATCGCACTCTCGCCTCCAAGTCTTCTCTTAGCTTCTTGTTGCGCTTTCACGGTGCAGGCCCGTATCGAAATGTGTCCACACGTGCACCTGAGATTCATGTATGGAGCCATATCAGTCGCAGCCAAATTACATCGGTCCTTGCACGGATTTCAGTCGGATAATGTACGGATCTGCGGGAGCCCCCGTACAGACACGTCCTTTCACATGGCTTCCTAGCCACACCCCCCAAGGGAACAAGCTTATCATGGTTTACCACCCAATCCCAGGCAGCTGCCTTTTTTGTGCGCCTTTATAAGCACACCCAAACCCTCACCCCAATTCGGGCGTCATCGCCTCAAAGTTTTCATTAAGTGCTTTCAATTTATTTAAGGTTGAACAATGGCGTCCCTCATGCTAGGTAATATATCATTATCAGAGCACATTATACATAAAAAGTAATCAACCCATATTTATCTTAAGCGTTGACATAGATGTTTGCCCCAGCTCTAAGTGCACTGCTTGCATCGGAGGCGCATTAGATAATCCCAAGATTCGTCTCCACAGAGTACCCTCCAGGATATTGGTCCACCTATCGCACCTATGGATACGAACATTCTAAGGCATAAGTGATACTGGCCACCAGCTTTTGCCTATACAGAAAAATAATTCCTGCAAGGCTATAACGAGAATAATTAGTAAAAAATGTCTTTATTAAAAACCCATTGGCTTCTGCTTTATCATGGGGATTCATTAATAAAATATCCTCTCCACTTCGTACTCCAATTTCATAGCCTAAATACTATAATTATCAACCCTGTCGATTTGACCATTCCTCAGTAAGATTCTCTGGTCATCTTTCTTGACATGCCGAAATCGCATGCAATTTAGACATGGCTGTGTTCACCGTTAAGCCTTTTAATTGGGCACAATCCATAATTGCAGTAGCACTTCTACTGATCCCCATATAAGTGGTGTCTAAGACGGCAAGGCCATCGGTGTACGCCAAGAGGCCAATTTTCACCCCACCCAGCCTTGGCGGGAAGTTGCCTCTTCCAATGAAAAATGTGCCCATCTGTGCCATGAATAAATTAAATGCCGGAGCGAGCACGCAACCCTGTTTAACACCCCAGTCAATTTTAATTGGAGCGGATCATTCACAATTTTGTCCATAGTTTTGAGCAATCAGTGACATTGAAGGCTGAGGCGAACTCAATGAAGAGGACATTGCTTTTCCTCAAAGACGAGACAGTTGTATTCAGTGAGATAAGACGATTCGTCCATGAACACAGTATTGTTGGTGTCAAAGCCAGGATAGAATAGGTACTTGGACACTTTGTTTTCACTGTCTTCCAATTTGGCTACACCTCTCCAAAATAACACACAGTTCTCTTCATTGGAGTGCTAAATATAGTGCCATTGTGAGGAGCCAGGAATGAGACTCTGACACAAGGAATTCATGGTTTTGGTCAACATTGGGGAAATGCCTCTCAGTCCCTGCACTAGAGGTGTTTTCCAACCTAAAACCAAAACTAAGGGTCTGTCAATGTCGGAGTGTCTAAAGCAAAACTGTCCTTTGTCCAAAGTACTATTCTGGCCCTCACATTCTAACAAAATAAACTCTATGGTCCCAAGAGTAATGTCTTTCACCTTAACTGGTCTATAAATGTTCAAAAAGGAAAATGCGTGAACTCCAACAAAAAGGTTCCAGAAGGATAGCGCTCCTTATTCCAGAGGGTGGTTCCCTTCCCCTGGATTTCTCTTCCCTCTGTAATATATTCAAAGCTATCAGTTCCTTGAGTTTTTATTGATCGACAACCCAACTGGCACAAAAAAACAACTTGGCCCTTTGTCTTGTTAGGATAACTGGTGTACTCTCCTGCCATGTTTTCACTCCTCTTCTCTCTGGTTTCACACAGCCTTTTGCCAGTCATGATCGATCCTTCTCAGGACCCCTTTAAATTATGTATACACTGTTCATTTTGTTCTCGTCTGGTGTGCTTACCTACCAGGGCTTTCTCAAGTGAACACACTTGCACTTTCCTCGTATACTCCCCCGCCAGTCCATTCTTAAATGAACACATTTGTAAGTTGGTGTGTTTCTGTACTAGGACTTTCTTATGCAAACACACTTGCAATTGCCTGGTATACTCTCCTGCCAGGGCTTTTCTTAAATGTCTATTTCATACACTCAGACTTGAAAGTTTTTTTATTTTTCTTCTGTTTTCCCATTCAAGAAAATGCTCACTGGCTTCTTCTCTGTCCAGCACTTTATTTGCTTCCTTAATATGCATTTGCATGTAGCATGGCTGCCAATACTCCCTGGTGTCACTGCTTCCCTTTCGGGGCTCCCCTGCTCTTGCTGACGTACTTCCTTCTTCCCACAGCAAGCTGGCGGCGGTCGTTCAGCGTCTCTTCCAATTTCACCATCTTCGTTCTTTGGCTTCTCTACTTCTCGCGGTCCCTGCTGGGCTCTTCTGGTCCGGGGTCAGGCCTTGATCAGGTAAACACTGTTGCTCAACAGCTGCCGACCCCCAGGAGCCCTGTTTTGGCTTCTGGCATCCCTGCTGCACGTTTTCTTTTGCGGACAGCCATCTTCTGCCTGCTTGTGCCGGATGTCTCCATGGCACTCTATGCAGCCCCATGGTCTCTCAGTCCAAACCGAGAGAAGCTGCCTTCTTCCTCCAGCAGCATGCCTCAGTCAGCTGGGGCTGCTGTTTTAATCAATGATACAGGTATGCACGCAGAACTAGAGTGGAGCCTGTACTCTTGGTCTTTTCCTCTCTGCATTACTCGGCTCATCTTCCTTGTCCCAGTATCCTTGTAGACAAAGTCTGGTTAAGTGTTATTTTAAGGTCAAGTCAGCTCTGAATGACTTGCAGGTAGCGCCTGAAAAGCTGTTTTTCATGAGCCTTCCATACAGATCTTGAGAAAAGGTCTTCCGTATTCTTCCTAGATGGATGAGGGGAGGTGTAACAATGTCATTAAGGTATTGGTATCCTCAAGAGAGGAAAGGGCATACTATGCCTGGTCCGATGGTGGCTGCTTCCCCAGTGGTTGTCTCCCCCCAAGTGTATCCTGGGGTCACTATTTAAGATGGTCTTTGTGGAACCAGTGGCATTGGACATTTCAACCCCCTACTCCAAAATGGTGCTGAAATGTCCCTTATTGGAGAACCATCAACAGCAGACCAGTTTATTCCAAGATGGCAGCCAACAATGAGATTCCGGAACCCCCGTCTCATAGTTTAAATAGAACACCAACCATCAACGCAGCGCGTTGCTTCATCCTTGATTGCAGTGCTCTGGGAGTATTACCGGACTTCTCACTTTCCTGTTTTTGATCCAGTCCTTGCCTCCTTCCTTCTCCACCGAGGGACCTCTGCTTCATCGCCGGATCAACAGAGCGCATCCCGTTCACCATCCACGCCTCCCTTCCCAAAGCGCAACTCGTTCCTCAATCACTATTTTCGCTCTCTGCTGCTGTCCCCTGTAGCGGCAGCAGAACACCGCAGTCTGGAGACTTTCTGCTTTCTTAGAGCTTTCTCTCAGTTTATGCTCTTTTCCAAGTGAATTATGAAGGTCTGTGCCTCTTCATTCCCCTTCCCATGGGCTTGCTTCAGAACCCTTCTATTGCATTACATTGCAGTGGCGCTGAACGCTTCATTGAAAGCTATGTCCTGTTAAACATTACTTTCAGTGTATAAGGACTCTGCTCCTAGCATACTTCCAGACCATTCTTCTTTCCGGAATCCTCTTCTCAAACACCATGCATTAGAAAGTGAATACCTTCCACTTATCAGTTTCTGCAATGCATTGGGGTTTCTTCCCCAAGAGGGTTTCAGTCTCCCCACTTGACCCCTGTCTCAATTCCAGGGACCAGGTGAGGGGCGTGGAAGGCTCCCTACTGTCTTCATTGAGAGGCCTGCACTACGTTCAGGTAAAGGTCCATTCTCTTTGTGGTGTATTTTACAGTGAGCATTGAGATCATAACAACGTGATCCTCCCCCGTATCACCATCAGGATGGCCATCACCGGGAAAGGAGTGATGACGCCCTCAGATTCATCACATATGCTAGGCCCTACTAACGTTTTTACAACCCTTGTTTGGTGGCCGAGCTTTAGATCTGCAGTATACTGATTCTGTTTGTTTTTATTTTATTTATATATATATATATATATATATATATATATATATATATATATATATATATATATATATATATATATATATATATATATATATATATATATATATATATTCGTTTTTAATCAGTTTTTATTGATTTTAATAACCTAAACAACTAAAACAAACAGCAGTCATAGGTACAATGCAGTTATCATGTGTCCATCGTTATCTTGATATACCCCCACCCCTCCTGAGCCTACTCCATTTCACCATTCCCTATCGCATCCTCTAAGGGTGATTAATATTGCGCCTATCAAGGAGTCATCTCCAGAGCCGGTTGGAGCTGCCTCAAACAGTGTGGCCACTAAGCACTTCCAGGCCATTAATGACTCTTCCCATGTCCCCCCCACCCCCCCCTGTAAACTGCTTCACTCCACACTGCCGTCTCCGCCCCCACCAATTTCTGAAGGTCACGTCACCACACTTCCATCCGTGGTCTATTGTTAGCTTTCCAGCCCATGGCGATTTCTGCGTTTAGCTAATATATATATGCCAAGTCTTTAAGTTTACTCACATGTTCTATTTTACGCGGCCTGGGGAACCCTCCCACCATACATGCCCACAAAGATTCCACTTCAAGTTTAATCCCTTTCTCTTCCGGCCGGCCACCTCCCTCCAAAATCTCCCAATTTCAGGGCAAGCCCAGAACATGTTTATCATTCCTGCATTCACTTCTCCACATTTTGGACATGTCTGTACCCCCACATTTACGAAACACACAATCCTCTGAGGGGGTCATATACGCTCTGAGTAATGTACAACTGGATTTGCTGTAATCTAGCATTCCTGGATACTTTTTTGTGATACCTCTGGGCTCTCACCCACAACTCATCTCCCATGGGTTCCCCGGCTTCCTCCTCCCACTCTCGTCTCATCTGGAGCACCTCTTTACCAATCCAGGACATCAGCAGTACGTAAAGTCTGGAGAACTTGTGGTCCCCATCCGACATGTCATACATTGTTTCTATGGCCGAGTCCGGCTGACCTTCCAGCACTGTGTTAGCCCATGTATCTTTCACCATCCGTATCAGCCTGGCATAAGCAATATGCTGTCCCCGGTGCAGGCCAGTGTCTTCGACCAGCGTGTCGAATTCCACCACCTTCCCATCCTGCCATATATCCCCCCAATGTAACAATACCATCAGTTCCCAATGCCTCCTAATTATCTTCCATAGTAGCTTGTCTACCCCAATCAATGCCACCAGCCGTATCTGCGGGGAGAACTAGGCAAGCTCTCTGCCACACTTTCCTGCCCAGTCCTAACATTTTTGTGCCCTCTTCGTCGCAATCCTCGCCACCAGATCCATTCTTTTAGAAAGTACGGGGCGATTTCAGCCTTCAGCAATCTAGATTCCGGTGTCAATGATAACCACCTGGTCACATATTGCAATTGGCTAGCTAGGAAATGCATCTCAAAGTTTGGCCATTTAATTCCCCCCCTATCATATGCGTTCTTTAATTTCCATATTGCAATTTGGTTCCTAGTATTGTGCCATATAAATCCTCTACACAAGCTTTGGAGCTTAGCAAAGAATCGCTTGGGTATCATATGAGGTATGTTCCCAAAGGAGTGCAACAGCCTAGGCAACACCACCATCTTTAACAACGCCATTCTTCCCATCATGGACAGGGGGAGCTTAGCCCAGAACTTCATACTGCGTTCAATATCTGTCATCGACTTCTCCGTATTAGGTTTATATTCATTTGTAGTGTGGTACACACCAATCCACAGATATCTAAAGGTCACCGTCTCCCACTGTATCTGGAGTACCGTCAGCTTCTCTCGCAGAATCCCTACATATCTACCCAGGGGAAATATGCATGACTTCTTGGGGTTCACCGTTATGCCAGAAAAAGCAGCATATCTGTCCATCACTTCCAATATATATTCAAGATTCTCTTCGGGGTACCTTAAGTATAACAACATATCGGCATACAGTGTTATCAAATGCTGCCTCCCTTCATGGGAATACCCGCTTCCCCAAAATGGTGCCTTAAATATATTGCCAAGGGCTCCAATGCAAGGATGAACAGCATCTGGGACCACGGGCATCCCTGTCTGGTGCCCCTACCAAGTTGCCATCTATCCGAGATGACCGAAACCTGTTTTGACTGGTGCTAGTGGCGCACTGTATAGCATTTTCACCCACCTCAAATACATTGGCCCTACTCCGTACCCCTTTACGACAGCCATCAGCCAAGGCCACTGACCGAGTCAAAGGCCTTCACTGCATCTAACGATATTATGGCAACCTCCTGTGAATCTTTCCCAGTCTGTTCCATAATATGATGCAGTCTCCTAAGATTATCAGTTATGTTCCTGTGAGGAACATATCCTGTCTGATCGGGGTATATGAGTTTGGCAATGATTGGTCGCAACCTGTTTGCTAACACTGCAGTGAGTATCTTACTATCCTGATTGAGCAAGGACAGCAGTCTGTATGATCCACAATCCATGCTCGGCTTACCAGGCTTAAGGAGCGGGACAATAACCGCCTCCCTCAGTGATTCTGGCAACTCCCTGTTTTCCAATGCTTCATTCAGCATCGCCAGTAACTGGAGAAGCAATTCCGCCCTGTATGCTTTATAGAACTCACTAGGGAGCCCATCCGTCCCCAGGGTTTTATTGGTTGGTAGTAGTTTGATCACGGCTTTCAATTCCTCTAAGGTGATCAGGACCTCCAGGTCCTCCCTCTCTGAAGTCTCCAGTTTGGGAAGACCAATGTCTTCTATAGTGTCCATTATGTCCACCTCTGACTCCCCGCCAGTATCGGCATACAATTGTTGATAAAGCTCTGCAAAGCCTACGTTTACTCTCTTGAGTGTCTAGTGCCTGTCCTGTCCCATCCCATACTGCTCTAATCGTTTGTCTAGGCGTTTCGCATTTATATAACCAGACCAGAAGACTGCCTGGCTTATCTCCACCCGCATGCTGTCTTTCCACATATTTTATTTAGCTCAGGTTACATAATCGCTCCCAGTATTTCTCGCAATCTTTCTGCAGCCGTCTAACCATTCCCATCTCCTCAGGTGTGTGTCATGCAACTGCCTAGCGACCATTTCCTGCAGCCCCTTGGATTTAAACATTGCCGCACCTCTCACCACCACTTTAAATGCCTCCCACAGCATGCCCGCTGACTTCACACTCCCCGTGTTGTGTTCAAAATATTCCACTATCTCCTTTCTCAAGTCCTCCCTAAACATTGCATCTTTTAGGGCCTCTGCTCTAAGTCTCCACGTCGGGATCCGTGCCCTGGGTGGGGAATACTGCCATTCTACTATCAGCGGCGAGTGGTCTTACAGGACTCTTGCTTTATATTCGGAACGCACTAGTTCTCCTGTCGACTCGGATGCAGCAAATGCATAATCCAACCGTGTGTGTAGGTTCTGCGGTGCTGCGTAATGGGAGTATTGTCTATCTAGTTGATGGTGCATCCTCCATATATCAACTAAATGAAAATCTCCCAGTATGGTCCGAAGGGATTTAGCTGCTGGGGTGGGTTTTGCCATCTTAGTGTCCTATCGATCTACCTCGGGATATAATGTGCAATTGAAGTTTGTTTTTATAATTCACGCTTTCTGGTAGATCATTTTGGAGCTGAATAGGTGTTTCTATCACTACTGTTCCAATTTCTCAATCTCAGAATTAAGAAAGGCTGAATCAGCCTTGCCTGGATTTGGTACTGTTAACTGATATGCTAACCGACTTCGGCAAAAAACGTTTCTATTTTTTTATTTGTTAATTCATTTTACACATATGACATATGCATAACACAATAGGACGGTAGCTGCATAGTGATAAAGTACTCAAACCGGAAAACGCAACATGATATAGAACCCCTAATTAATTATTCGCGATTTTTGTTCCTGCATCACAGATCACATTTATCAATGATACTCTTTTCCATACTGGTCGTTACCCACCACCCCAATCGCCTGTTGCTGCATTCCCTACACACTCTAACAACTAGTGTTGCAGATATACACTTGCCACCTTTATTGCCATCAAATATGAACCCATACGTTCAAGGCAGCTTAAGATCAGACGACTCATTCAACGGGTCCCACATCTCATGCCAAACCAGCATCGATACCCCACCGCCCCGGTTTCTGAGTGTGATCATATACATCCATCTCGCCTTTAACCACTTGCGAACCTCCCTCAACAAGCACCCGTAAACTGATCCCACCAAGCTCGTCCGCTCCATTGCAATGGCATGCTTTGCTGCAACCCACCTTAAAAAGCAATCTGTTTCTTTGCCCCCTTTTGCTGGGGAGCAATCCCAATGAATACTGTTGCACTGTAGCCTTAATCCGTATAGCTGGAAGTTCCTGTAGTTTGTGAACTGCAAGTCCCGCTTTTTGCATCCTCACCACACATGCAGATACGTCCCATACACTCTGCGACACCTTCAGAAAGCCGGGTCCATTCCACAAGCAGTTATGGCCACTACACTGGCTTAACATATCGAACAACCTAGCCCACTCCCTGTCTGTAATGGGTACACACAGGTCCTCCTCCCATTTATGCTGCGGTCTAACCGTTGCATCGTCACCGGAACAACACAGCGAGTAACTCATGTATACATGTACCGTGAACCGGACCACTCAGCGCAGTATTAAGTGTGCCTCTCCGGGCGCGCCGGAACCCCTCTCTCAGACCTCTTATCACAGCCATCAACCTGGCATACTCCAAGAAATTAAGCGGAACTTCCTGGTGTATCGCCTGGAACTCCCGATATGATAGAGCCCTATCATCTGCATATGAATCAGCAGTCTGTGCCCCCAGACAGCCTATATCCCCTTAAATCCTTTGCTGGACCCATGATATATCCCAGCCTACTACATGACAACAGCAACTCTGGTAAGAACGGGAGCTTCTGTCCCAGAAGTCTTGTCGCCTAACCACACACACAATTTATCAATGACCCCACCGGTGAGGGGCATGAACCAAGCTCCCTATCCAAGGCACCAATTGCCTCAAACAACTGCACTGGTTTATACTCAGCCGCTATCCTTCAGGTAATTGCATCCTCCTGTGGTAACGCAAACCAATCAACCATGTTATGGCGTATGGCCGCTAATAGTACAATTTTAAAAGTAAGTGCCCTCCGTCCGCTGCAACATCTTCAAAGCTACCTTAGGGCTTCATCAACCCCCTTCCACACCAACGTCCCAAAGATCATGGGCATCTAGCGGAACTTTCAGTTGAGTATCAGCACAGAGGGGAAGCGTCATCCAGAACTCAGCAGATCTACCAATAGCCACCATACCCTGGTCCATATTATATTCATACATCCGTTCCCAGTCGACTCCCACTTTTTAACCCACATACTTAAACTTGTCACTGGGAGTATCCATGCCCAAGTGCAGCAACCTACGCACCACGCTGTCCGGACCGTATAGAGAACAGACTTGGAGCAATTATCACTGGTCCAAAATGTTTGCAGAACTCGCTGACTTTGTCCACGTGTTGTACCGGATCCTGAACGTATAGCAACACACCGGCATACAATGAGATACAGTGCCACTCGTCCCCCTAAGCAGGCCGACAGACATATGCCTGGTACGTATAACCCATGCAATTAATAGTGCGAAAATGAGCAGCGACAGCAGGCACCCCTTACTCATGCCTCTTTGCACTGCCCAATGGCTGGCACCACTATTCACCCATACTGTTATACCGGAAAAATAATCCCATAGCCGAATGATACGTATAATATATTGGCCAGAAGCGAATCGCATCATGTGACAAACATCGCAATCCGAGAAACCTGAATGTATCCAAAGGGAGTCCATTTTGTGAAATGCTGGCCATTTTCTTTTTTCGTAACGCTTTGGAAAAACATTCTATGCTTTAGATCCGCACAGAGTGCAAGGCCATGGTTTGAACTCTGAAATACTAAGGCAGACGGGAATGCAGAACTGTACAGAAATACATTGTTTTCCTTTTCAGTAAGTCCTTGAAGCTGTGCAGAAGCCGTGCCTGATTAGTAGTCCAGGTGCCGGTTTGTCTTGCAAGGACTGTTGTAAAAGGCAGTTAAACTTGAATTATATTCTCTTAGCGGTGCTCCTTCACGGAGGATGGTATTTTCTGCTTCAGAACTGTCTGACCCTTGGCTCATAAGCCGTAGCAAACAGATAACATAGTATGGAATGTTTCTCTGCTTAGAACAAGATATCCTTGCGAGCCAGAGCTCCATGTTCCTCATAACAGAAAGCTGTCTCTGCTGCCTTTGCTAGAATAACTATATTTAGACTGAATGAAGACTTCTCATAATTGTCAATCACTGAACCCTAGCCTGTATGACATGTATGAGGGCGGGTTGAATAGCTTTAACAAAGGATGATGTATGATGTGTATATATATTTCTGAGGCTTGTGAAATCTGCTTAGATCACCTGCTGTGTATAGGCCGACATCTAGTGGAAGTTGCGGAGTATTACAGTTTGTTTTTCGAAACTCGAAAATGGGCGTCGACACAGGGCGTGCCAGTAATACCATCCCTAGTGTGACGTCCACGCTCATGATCCCTCACGCGTGTAGGACCCTCAGATTGTCTTTTTCCACCATACTGGTCGGAAGCATTCAGCGGAGTTCCCTGGCATTAGGCATTCTTTGTAAAAATATTGTTATATTTACCCCTTTTTTCTCCATCCTAACGTCGAGCCACCGAGATTTGACACTCGACGCCGAATCGGAGAAGAAGAGCTTCACGATAGAGTGGGCCTAGGAAGGCCTCTGGCCTCGGCCCGGGCCTCGGAAGGCCTCTCAGGGAGAGTGGGGGGTGGACATACTCTACACTCTTATATATTCTCATATATATATATATATATATATATATATATATATATATATATATATATATATATATATTCATACACTTACCAGCCCGCTGCCTCAAGGTGCGTATGGAGGGTACCCCTTTCCAATTTTGCCCAAAGTGCAACCGCAAGTATCCTTGGGTTGACAGACACGCCACGTGCAATCTCTGCTTGCCAAGGGATCACCCCGAGGCAAATTGCACAGCATGTAGTAGGTTCAAGCCTAAAACACTAAAAGACCGTTCCACCAAGCATTGGGCCCACCATGCCAGGCGTCAAGAGGCCATGGCCGCGGAGCGTGCCTTCAGCGACGCCGTACTTTCGGACGGCGAGGGCAACACAGCGTCAAAAGACAGCCAGGTCGTCTGGCAGAGCGGCTATGGGGAAGACCCCCGGCGACGTAAGCGCAACCCACAGCACTTCCAAACACACGAAGTCTCACCGAGACTTGACGCGCACGTCGAGCTCTCGGAAAGAGGCACATAGGGAACGGTCCGAATCGGCGTCCTCTGGGCGTTTGCGATCTAGATCGCCGCATGATGCCAGGCAATCCTGCACTATTGTCAAAAGTGCCTCGCTCCCCAGGTTAACCGAGGTTCGATCGTCGGAAGACAAAACCGACCTCTACCCTCAGACTGCACTCCGGGAGTCGGCTTCAGTACAAGTAACGCCCATTCCCGAATCCCAACCTACATGGTCGAAGGATAGTACCACCACTACCGAAGCTCGACGCCAGGTGTCGAAAAGCTCAGAAGGCCCAAAGAAGCAGGACGAACACTCTTCCAGCCACGGGGAGGGGGGAAAACAGCGGAAGCAGTCTCAGCCTACTTCCACACCACAGAAACATTCCACTCCACTCAAACAGACAGATAAGTCGCACTCCTCTATTATAGATGAGTCAGGGAAACTTCCCCCAGGCAAAGTCATTCCCAGTTCAAGAGAGTGGTCCAGTGAGGACATAGTCATGTCAAGAATGTCATCATTGGCAGATTTCTATTCTAAAAATCCCGAACATTTTCTCACTTATAACCCGGACGGGTCGGCTCCCTCAGGCTCCAAGGATCCTATCCCCCCCCCCCCCAAGTAAAAAATCCCGGTTTGAAACAACACGGTCTTCAGATCCCTTCCACATGCAACCTTATTCTCAGGAACAAGAAGATCCTTCCCTTTGTGAGGATACAGATTTGGGCATGTTGGAAGAACACACAGACTTGGACAGGCTACTATGGGGACGATGAGGAACTAGAGGAGGAAGAGGACGACCCTGAAATATACAGGGTAGATTCCCCGGTAGATAAGGAACCACCGGTTACCGACTCCCCTGTCGACAACCAACCCCTCCTAAATGAGGTCCTGTCTAGAGCAGCAAACCACTTCCACATTGACACCCAGGGTGCTCAAGAGGAAAGAGATTCTGCCGAAGAGTTGGTGGGAGAAAGGAGACCTGTTGCGCAGGCCATCCCTATCCTTAAGTCCATCCAAAGAAGAATAGACCCTTCATTGGTAAACCCCAATCTCACCAGGGCAGGCAATCCCAGGGTTGAGAAGCTATTCAGGGCAGCCCAATCAGACCCACTGTATATAAGAGGGCATTTGAAACTGGACTCCCTAGTCATTACAAACACCCGCAAGAGGGCACAAACACTCTTGTCATCGTCAGAAGCTCCTCCCGACAAGGAGAGCAAAAGGATCTATGGGTTCGGCAGGAAAGTTGCCTCCACTTCCGCCTACCAAGCAAGAATCGCCAACTCCACCACCCTACTGGTGAGTTATAACTGCCACCAGTGGGAGGAGGTTGCGGCACTCATAGATTCCGCCCCAGAGCCCCTAAAGAGCCAATTGGCACGAGTGTCAGCGGAAGGGAGAGCCATATCCGGTTGCATTTTAAAGGCAACCTTTGATGCCGCAGATAATGCCGGTAGAGGGTACTGTTATCAAGAGACACGCTTGGTTACGGCAGTCTGGATTCAAGGCCGAAACACAAGCATCATTGTTAGACAAACCGGTGGAGCCAGATCTATTGTTCGGTAAGGTGGTCGAGGACGCGCTTAAAAATGCCAAGGACGAGTATGAAACACTCCAGTCCCTAGGTCAACTAACCACCAAACCCCCTAATCAAAGGGGTAATGGCAATTTTCGCCGCACACGCGGACAAAATTCCCAAAGAGGGTCTAAATATTCCCAGGGCAAGGGTACGCAGTGGAACAATAACCAACAGTCTACCTAAGGTTATAGTAGAGGGAATAAGGGAGGACCAGGCAAAGGTAGAGGCAGCCCCAGTAGAGGCGGCGGCATGCCTCCACCAAAACAGTGACGCTCTGTTCAGGGTCCCTTCTCAAGCATCCCCAGTAGAAGGACGCATTTCCAACTTCACCCGAGCTTGGGAAGGGATCACATCAGACAGATGGGTGCTGTTAACAGTGTCCGCATGATGCTGCATAGAACTTTTAGAGCGTCCCCGGAACCACCCTCCACGACAAAGAACACATTCTCTAGACCACCAAAGAATCCTCCTCGAGGAGATCGTCAATCTGCTAGCAAAGGACGCAATCAAACTCTTCCCGGGACACCAGGTAAACAAGGGTATTTATTCAACTTACTTCCTTGTACCAAAGAAAGATTTAACAATGCGCCCAGTATTAGACTTGAGGCCTGCAAACAAATATGTCAAGCACCAAAAGTTTCGCATGACTACTCTCCAAGAGGTAATCCCCCTCCTAAAAAAGGGGGACTACATGGCAACATTGGACATGAAAGATGCCTATTTTCATATTCCCATGTTCCAGTGCACAAAGTATTTGCGCTTCAAGGTGGACAGTCGGCACTACCAGTTCAAAGTACTGCCCTTCGGTATAGCCTCGGCTCCAAGGGTATTCACCAAGGTACTGGCGGTGGCGGCAGCACACCTACGCAGGGAGGCAATCCCGGTGTACCCTTACCTGGACGGCTGGCTCATCCCGGGGGAAACCCCAGCGATTTACAGTACGAACATTCAAAGAACAATCGACCTCCTCTTCGCATTGGGTTTCTCAATAAACGAGAAAAAGTCAAGTCTGGTGCCAAGCACCTCCAAACAGTTCCTAGGAGCTATCCTAGACACACAAGAGGGGTTGACCTTTCCATCAGAGGAAAGAATTCGGAATATACTACTGCAAATTCCACAATATCAGGCCGGTCGTCAGATAACGGTACACAAAGCAATGCGTTTGCTAGGCATGATGGCGTCATGTATTTACCTGGTCCCCCACGCCCGCCTGCGCATGCGTCCCATGCAGGAATGGTTGGCGAAACAGTGGTCTCAGGCAAGTGGTCAGTGGGACGATCTAGTGGTCGTTTCGCCAACACTGGTACAAAGCCTTCACTGGTGGACAAGAGAAAATCTGTCCAAGGGG